>NC_081293.1:140737272-141377954 GCF_030435805.1 Mustela lutreola | reverse complement strand
AACTTGAAGTAAGCATTGTATTAATGGCAACTTTCAGTGTATCCTCTTTTGAGCAATTCCATCATCTTATAAGGACATCTCTTGTCCTAAGTGAAACCTGAAGGTATTGGAAGAGTGGTCCATATTCATACCAATATTTTTTCTCTGATAAAGACAAGAAGCTAACTAATTCTAAAACTTTGATTAAAAAAAAACATTTTTTTATCCTAAAGGTTATTTCCTTTGGCTGAGCAGGTAGATTTTGAGGGAACTCATGAAGAATATTGAGGAAGTCAGGCAAATCAACCAAAATAACTGGAATACCATTGGACAAGAAATACTTCAGGCAGATAATTTTCATATCAAATTTGAATGACTGGAAGTTCTCCTTTCTTTCCCCTAGATGACATGTTAATAAGCAGTGAAAAATTTCAAACTATCTAGTAAATCTTCAATACATATAAAATAAAATTTTAAAGAGCTGAAAGTTGATTGTTTTTTTTATTAAAAAAATTTTAAAAACAGGTTTGTTAAAGTATTAGCAAACCATAACAAATGCTAAGACCAAGTTCCTAAAGATCTCCATTCAAGAATTTGGAGTTTGGTGCTATAATTAATCTCCTGTATCTGGCATTCCAAATATTAAACACATCATGAACTTAGTTTAAAACTTTAAAACATATCACAGGATAATTCTTAATAGATTCCTGGAAACAAGTTGGATTTGTCCACTTATGTATATAAAATATGTCATAGTGAAAATAACCACCTAGGAAATCATGCTTCTCTCTGAAATCTGTGGCTACATCACAGGTTTATGTGACTATCTAAATCTCTTGTAACCCATGTAGGATTATGTTGAAATGCATTTCCAGAGAAGATGTTTACATAACCACATGTTCCCTATAAATTAGCACAGAAAAAAATTCATATGGCATCCAATAGAGATTTACTTTAAAAGCTTAACTTTGAAATATTTCTGAACTCTAAGTGAAAATGAAAAAGACTAGAGAACAGACCAATTTACCTGCAGCATCTCAGTGGAAAAGTTTTTGCTTATAACTTGAATTCATTGGTCTTTTGCAAATTGGATAGTGATTATAAGCTTCTCCATGAACACAGAATTATTTCTAATCAAAGAATTTGCAAATATTTATAACCAGTAGCTCTGATTGGAAGATAAGGTAGTGGGTTTCAGAGTGCAATCTGTAAAATTCTGATTAAATTGAGAAAAAAAGTCTCATATTAGTCCTGTTTGTGGAGCCTCTAGTTACTTATTCTCTTTTGGATTCTTTCTAGCTAACTGAATGTGGTTATAATTTCAAGAATGCAAGACTTAAATCCAATATTACATAATGTTTACTGTGAGCACTATTTTTTTATAGAAATCTATAAGAAGGGAAGAAACTTCCCTTACCATCAAACTATTCCTTGTAAGGTTTATTTTTTGCCCTTGAATATAGAATGACATAAAAAAAATTGCCAGAGGTACTTCATACCTGAGCTATATTGCATTCCATTATTAAAAACAATTACACTAATTTATTTCCTTCAATTTATAAATTAACAAATTTTGCTTCAATTACTTTGAATGCAGACAATGAGATAGTCTAGGCAGTCCTGACTATTGTCATTTTTTATAGAAAAGTAAACAGATTAACATGAAATTAACAGGTTCCAAAGATCACAGACCTGATCTCTGATGGAACCAAAAAATATAATTTAAATTTTATAGACTCCCATTTCACCCTTTTGCCTACTCTGCTATCTTTTCTTAAGACCCCTACTGTAGCATCATGAATATATCACTTTAAGCTTGTCTGTCTCTCTTCTGTCTCATATATATTGACATATATATGTCAATATTGCTCCAGATACAGACAAACATATATATTTTATATATGCGAAGCAAAATGTGAGAAAATAGTTAATCCTTCATTTGTAGTTCTCTAAGAATGAACTATAAAAGGTGGTAGAATTCACAGAGGTCTACAGAGGTAGTCATTCAAGGTTCAACTGCTGTAGCAACATCATCACAGAAAGCATGAGTTCTTCATCCCCATCTGGTGCTTTTACACTATTCTGTTCACTTCCTGTTTTCCAGTATTATTGCAAGACATTATTAGGTTCACTCTTTTTCTCTAAATCCCTTATTGTTTATGACCTTTCAAACTCTATGGCCAGAATTAGTGTATTTGTTTTATATATTATGTTGGAAAAGATATACCACATGAAACACCTCCATTTCACCGTAAAATATGGTGGCCCAATACAAAAGCGTAAGCTGCACAATGAACTGTAACTCTCTTGGGAAAGAACTGAAGGCTACTCAGGTATTAAACAGTGATCTCTAAAGTATATTTTGTTAGTAAATTATTATTATAATTATGCTGTGTGTATAATGATCAACCCCCAAATCTATAGGGCTTATTAATTGTCATTAATATTTGTGCCAGCTGGGGCTAACTGATGTGGGCTGAGCTCAGCTGGCAAGCTGTTCTTTTCACTGCTGATTAATGGGCTTGAGCAAGTGGCTCTGTTCCAGGTGCTTCTCATTGCCTTTGTACCAGTTGTCTACCTGAGGGGGAGTCCCTTAATGACAGTGGCAGAGGTGAGAAAGAACAACCCTAATTGCACAAGCTTGTTTCAAGCCTCTACTTGCTTCACATCTCTTAAATCCATTGGATAAAGAAGTCACGTGGCTGCACCCAAAGTCAAGGGAATGCGATGGCTATACTACCAGCAATGCCAGTGAGTTCCTTCACTGCAGAATGAATGGATGTATAATCCTATTACTGGGAGGGAGTAAAGAGTTAGACAAATAATCCATTCTATCATATACACAGAGGAGATTTAAGTTCAGATATAAATCACTGAGTTTTGATCACTGAACTGCTCCTCCATATTCTGAGAGTTATTTTTCCACTAAGCAAAAGAAAAATCAATTTTCTTACGATATCTTTTAATGGTTACAAAATGAACTCAACAACGTCTAGATTCTTTTTTTTTTTTTTAAAGATTTTATTTATTTGACAGAGAGAAATCACAAGTAGGCTGAGAGGCAGGCGGTGAGAGAGGTAGAGAAGCAGGCTACCCGCTGAGAAGAGAGCCCGATGTGGGGCTCGATCCCAGGACCCTGAGATCATGACCTGAGCCGAAGGCAGAGGCTTAACCCACTGAGCCACCCAGGCACCTCCAACTTCTAGATTCTTGATGTCAACAGAGTTCCTGGATTTGCCTAGTTTTATCAGAATGTATTAGTCTCATACTGGAATGGTGGTAATCTCACGATATCTTATTTCTGACAAAATTTGATTTTAGCTATATCAATTTTGTAGGCTGCATCTGCAAACTGAATGAAATTTACTTATAAATGTCCACTTCAATTCTCCATGTTAGTCTCTTTAGACAGGAAAATACTCCCTGTGGCACTTGTAAAAGAAAAATTGCACAGGATCAGTTAAGCAGGCAAGATTCAAGATTGTTGTACGAGAGGAGAGAGAATGAACTTAACACCTTTAATAATTACATTTCAAGAGGATGGATTCCAGGTCCTTGAGAAAGACATTTCTAGGTTGTAAAACAGGTAAGAGCCTGTGGGAAGATTTACATCTCAAAGAAGCAGAGGAAGATTGGGCAAGTTTTTTACAAGTTTTCCGAAATAATTGCTCTAAGAAGAAGGAAGTTAGAAGCCTATTGTTGGAAGAAACCTGTCTAAAATTTAGTCACACTCGGAGGACATTAAGTCTGTCCTGCTTACCCCAGGGTTTGGCTAAGAAGAGAAAGATGACCAAAGAATGGAAGCAGAATATAACAAATCAGAGGCTCAAGAGCCCAATATTTTTGTTTCCTGTACCTGTTACATTTATAGGAAATACATAACAATTCTGTAATTTAGAGTAGCTGTCTAAAAATATATATATATACACAGTTTTGAGTTAAATCAGTCTTTTTATTCAATGATTTTTTTTTTTAAATTCATGCCTTAGTGCAAAAAAAGCTGCCTAAAAAAGTAAATAAAAGCATACATTTCAATTTGGGGAATCTGAAAATTCAAAAATTCTTTCCCTGCATCTTTACATCAGAATTTTGAACTACCTGGAAAAAAATGAAGACAATTTATATAAGGCAGATAAGATGAAGTATTAAGACTCTGGGAGAGGTATGTTATATCTACAAGCAACTGAGCTTTCTAATTCTAAACCCCAGAACTTAGAAAGACTCTCCATCAAGGAACAGAGATGGCCTCCATGATTTATGACACAGAAGAGTCAAGTAGAATGTGCATCCACCTTGTAAAGACCAAAGAAGGGGTGAGACTAATCATGTTAGTCACTGTTCCAAATAAGCCAATCATATGAAGTCAATCGTCCTCCCCTGCAGAAATGGAAACGAGGAGATTGAGCAGCACCTGGGAAATTTAACAAGGAGAATTCACTCCACATGAAGGGAACCATCAAGGGAGGAACTGAAATGCTCACTACCATCACTTGACTCACTACCAAATGCTACTGGATCTTAACTTGTAGAATATATATATATATATATATATATATATATACATATACATATATAATTGAAATGGGTTTGATTTATATGCTTACTTGCTCCTAGTCCTAATGTGTTACCCCGTGTGTACATGCCCATATCTTTTGGGAAAAATAAGATTTTTGAAAATACATGTGGAGTATATTTCATTAGTTGTCTTTTATCATGTCATTTTCCTTTCCAAGGGAGTAATTAGGCTTAATTTTAATCTAATCAAATCCTAACTTGGAAGATGAATCTGCTGAAAAAAGTTTAAAGCTAAATACATAACTCTATCCATTTACTGTTTTGCATTTGTTGTACCATAACTATTCTGCTTTTTATTACATTGAAATATTTAGAATAGATGGTGCTGTTGGTAAAATATTTGATTATTAAATGAAAATAATTATGGATATGTCCTTAGTTATATTAAATATAACTAATCTAGAGTTTTCTCAGATCATCACTGAAATACTGGGACATGATGAAAAATAACTTGAAGCATCTTATAGTTATAATTTAGAACTTGTAACACTTCAGTGAAATAGAAATTTAAAAAAATGATTTTCTCTCAGATATGTTATTTCCTATGTAGTGAGTAAAACAGCCAGGCAACAGCAACTTTTAGGAGTTAAGTCCAGGCATTTAGAAAATCTACATCATCCATAAAAGTTTTCAAGGAGAAAAAAATAAAGGTTGAGTGGGCTTTCAGACAGAGTCAAGAGCAGACATTGTTCTTGGTTGTAAGCCATCATTAGTTTAACAATACTAGAGAAAACAAATATCCAAACGTATCATAAAGAGTGTTGTCTATATGGGAACAGATGAGTGCCACTGAAGTGAAAACAGAGGGTCGAGGGTGAATAAGGAGGCCCTGTTGGAAAGTCACATGCTGTTAGTGAATCCATAAAGTGTTAGAAGAGATGGAGCATGGAGTTTGATACTATTTCTAAGTTGTGTACTGGATATCAGTAATAGACATCTAGATGTATATCTATGTCCACATGTATTTCTATAGCTATATTTATGTCTATACCCATATTTATCTGCATATCTATACTTTGGTATTTATACAGGCATATTTTGTAACAGGCAAGTGGTTTTTTTTGCACTTTGATTTTGCACAGCATTATGAAAATGGTTTTTCTCATAAAGTGGGCACATCCATAAATCTTTTCTAAAATTCACATAATATCCAGCATTTGAGTGAAGAAAAGTGTTACCTCTGATGGTATATATTTGTTTTCTCAATGAGAAAATATGGATTTATGCCTGCTCCCTAGTTGCTCCTATTTAGATTATTAATATTACCTTGAAAATGGTGCTCAGTAAATATCATCTGTGCCACAATCACCTGGTTCATTTCATCATATCTATATTCACTGTTTCAATTTTAATTTGATATGAAAAAGTGGGAAGCTCACATTGGCAGGGTTTTAGTAGTGCTATTTTAACCACAAACACATTGCATGATTAGTCATCACAGTGAGTCTTGCACCCTAAGGTGAGATATCTTTTGGCTGGACCTTCCTAGGCATTGGCATCCTAATCATTTGTGTTGCTTGCTGTTAACAAGGAGTTGTATATCCTCCACTGACCACTGTGAGACAACTGAACAAATCATGTTCAAGTTTTCCATTCTTCAGCTTTTTATAACAATAAGGAGAAATATCATTTTCTCATAGAAAATATATTTTGTAGTTAAATATGTAAAATTAAGTTAAAAAAAGAAAGCTGAAAAGTCACTGGCATATGGCTCATTAGTGATGTAAAATCAGGTGTTTCAAAAGCTCAGTCTCATATTGTGAAGAAGGTGGTATCTTAATAAAGAAAAGAACAAAGTTAACTGACCCAGCTGGAAAGTACATGCTAGAGAACATTTTGATATTTAGAAAACTATTTTGACTTTTCAGTTACTATTAAATCCTCTGTGAGCTAGAGCTTTGAATCTGACTTTCCCATCAAAATGTTTAAAAAGCATTTTTGATGATTAAGAAAAAAATCTATAACTGATAGATCAAGAACAACTTTATATTAGACTGTGGTGTCTGACCAGATGTAATAATGATCCCTTACAACTAAATGTCTGTTTGCAGTTTTAAAGTAGTTTACATATGTACGTGTGTGTGTATGTGTATATTTATATACACATACATACACACACATATATATTTATACATATAATTTATTAATAACCTATCTACTTGGGTAATTTAACTTCAATATTATAATCATGAAACCAATGCAATAAGATAGTCAATGTTTGGATTATTTGTGATACTTGACAGGAGGGCTCAGAAAGTTGAAGTGACATATGTAAGTATACAAAATAAATAATAGAACTGATAACTGATAACATTATCTCAAAGTTCCCAGTCTTTTTTTACATTAATATGTTCTTACCCTATTAACTACCTACGTGTCTTTCATCTACCAGGAATTTATTGAGTATTCGTAATGTGTAACCCATCGTTTGCAGAAAAACAAAGACAAAACATGATGCTTATCTTCAAAGAAACTTATTAAAGTAATTTATTTGGGGCCATTGTTATTAGAAGAATATGAACATCTGGAATGACTGGTGTGAAAATAGAGAAATGCACCAGTGAAAGTGATGGTTTATGGGAGGAAATAGTAATCTCTGGACGGCTGGAATAAGATTTTTCGGAGGCAAGGCAATTGAATGAGGTGTTGAAGGATGCGAAGATGTTTCCTTTATGAAGGAAAGCAGAAGGCTTTTCCATTTACACAAGAATCAGCATGGTTTTATGAAGCAGCCTGGGGTCTACAGAACTGTCAGTAATTCTCTGGCTGGCTGGACAAATAGGAAGAGGCTGGTAATGAAGGCCCTTCTCTTTTAGAAATTATTTAGAAAGCAATATGCTCGGAGGATTTCAGAACTAGAGGAGATCATTGAGATCACAGAGTCCAATTTCTTTATTTTACCCGTGAGGAAATCTAAGCTCCTGGAAAAGAAAAAAATTAACCTGCCAAAGATTAAACTAGTTGGAAGACTGACAAAACTGAATCACTGAGCAGGGATTGGTTTACTCCAGTCTAAGAATCAGGCCTTTTCGTGCCTGCATATTTCTAAGGAGATGAGGAAAAACTGGATGAAGAAGACAATGTGTGTGAAGTAGAAGTTTTTAAAAATCCTACTGATTTTTAATTCTTGAGTCTTAGGGAAATAACCAGTTATTCTGCTTCAGGCTAAGTGGATTCTACTACACAGAGGACCAGTATATTAATATTTTTTGTATTTACACTAAAGAGATGGGGTAGCAACTATTTAAAAGAGTACACTTCACCCCCACATTGGAAAAGAAAATCAAAAATTAACTCATGACTTAAAACTATTCCATTTCTAACCATCTCCTAATACCTTCAAGGGCAATTCAGTTGCTAAGAATTCTCAAGATGCCATTATTATCATTATGCTGAATTATTTACAAACTTGTATCAAAGCATCTGATTAAATTGCTTTGGTCTTATGTAAAATTCCTCTGATCTTTGGCAATCATTACTTATTTACAGCTTCCATAATTTCCCCCCTTTGCAAAAAAAAAGTTTCTTAACTATAGCTAAAAGGCACTATTTTGCTTTGACAGTGAAAGCTATCTCTAAAATGAAAAATGTTAAAACGAAAAACTATAGTCTCCAAGATTTAGAAGCAAGACTTTCTGTGAAAAGCAGATTATCTAAACAGTTTCTTTCCCTGAGAGAGATATTCATAATATTTACTGTAAAGTATAAATATTAGGTTTCTTGCTTCGTGTGAACTATTTGTAGGTATAGTAAATATAATTCTTTAAAAATAAAACTAGGATAATAGCAACAGTTAATGTTTACATTTACCAAAATCCATGTGAAGATTACTTTGACAAAATGTTAGAAAATTAAATAAAAATTTTCCATATGACTGGAAAAACTATTCAATGTGATTTTGAACTGAAATTGGCTGTAGTCTCATACTGTGGCTTTAAACAGAACAGGTCTATGTTTAACATAGATGTTTTTTTAAAACTTGGGGTTGAGTAAGTTTGTACAAGAAAAACTGATACTGAATGTCCTGGTTTACATATTGATCTGTAGCAACTAATTTTTCTTTAGCTTAGAATTATCTACTAGTCCCCTAGCAGCCTCAGGCAATACCATAGATAAATATCAATGAACTGTTTGCTTGTTTATTTGTATGTGTAGTTCACTGGTGTTGCTGAAGACTCAGTCTTTGTAAGATTAAATTTTTTAAAAAGAATTAAATGAAAATATAAATGACAACTACAGTTTGGAATCTTTTACTCAAAGGGAAAACTATGTTTTTCAGGAAATTATTAGTCTCAGAAATTAAGAAGTTTTTGCTGATTACTTTATATGTGTGACTTTTAGACCAGTAGGATACTACGTACAATAACATATTTTATTAACAATTGGCTAAACTGACGTTTGAATATTGGGAGATATGCTGAGGTTTTTGATAGGGATAATTAACAAAAGTAAGCAATAAACTATGAATCAAAGTCTACAAATACTGAGAACAATGCCAAATGAGAGTTACACTAGAGCACTTTCTTTTTTTTTTTAATTTTATTTTTTTTTATTTTTTTAAAGATTTTATTTATTTATTTGACAGAGAGATCACAAGTAGGCAGAGAGGCAGGCAGAGAGAGAGGGAGGAAGCAGGCTCCCCGCTGAGCAGAGAGCCCGACATGGGGCTCGATCCCAGGACCCCGAGATCATGACCCGAGCTGAAGGCAGAGGCTTAACCCACTGAGCCACCCAGGTGCCCCACACTCGAGCACTTTCTATTCCATTCCTCCTCTTTGCCTGGGAAGGAGACACATACCATGGGAGAACCAGCACACTGTTGGAAGCCACTGAATATAGATCCAGGTTTGCATTTAATTGGTAACCTCAATTTCAAATAATTGGATTGAACTCTCTGAGTATATCTCTTTCTCCATAATTTGGAGAATTCTACTTCTAATAATAGCTACTATCCTATGAAGTTGATAATCTTATTAGCTCCATTATAAAGATGAATAAACTGAGGCACAGAATAAATGTTGACACTGGTTTTCATACTAAGGCTGAGCATGTGCTCTTAGACTCTCTGACATCCTGACATCCTGGAAGTGCTATTGACTTTCACTTGTTTGCTAATTATATATTATAAGAGCTTAGTGAATTACAAAAACACATTCCAAAGTATCACAGATTATTTTCTTATTTTTCTGGCAAGAAATGGCAAGATCATTTTGCTCATAAAAATCTGTATTTGGAGGGGTGATATCTGAGTGAAATCTATAGTCTAGTTAATTATAGTGTGTCAGTGTCACTTCTTCATTTTTCTATGAAACATATTACTGCTGAAGAAGAAGGAAGAGTACATGGACTTTCTCTACTATTGTTTTTGCAACTTCTTGTGAGTTTATAATTATTTCAAAATAAAAGGTTTAAAAAGTAATCAGTTCCGGGCGCCTGGGTGGCTCAGTGGGTTAAGCCGCTGCCTTTGGCTCAGGTCATGATCTCAGGGTCCTGGGATCGAGTCCCACATCGGGCTCTCTGCTCGGCAGGGAGTCTGCTTCCTCCTCTCTCTCTCTCTGCCTGCCTCTCTGCCTACTTGTGATCTCTCTCTGTCAAATAAATAAATAAAATCTTTAAAAAAAAAAAAGTAATCTGTTCCCACAGTGTCTTTTTAGAGAAATGCACAAGATATTCTATTGACGTATAGAAAAGAAAATGTTAGAACCTCTACTTCTATCTTTATGTTCCTTACCTATTCAAGAATTTTTTGTGTGTTTATCTTATAATGTGCATAGTGCACTGGAGAAAATATATGCAAATGTAGAACTTCATATATATTGTATATTCTTGATTATTTATTTTAAATAGTATGGATGTGTTATAAAAAAATTTATAGACTTCTGGTTTAAGATAGAAGAAAGAACAGGTATTTGGAAGCCAGATTGGGATTAAAATTGAAGCTCTAGGGGGCACCTGGGTGGCTCAGTGGGTTAAAGCCTCTGCTTTCAGCCCAGGTCATGATCCCAGCAGGGAGCCTGCTTCCCTTCCTCTTTCCCCTCCTCTCTCTCTGCCTGCCTCTCTGCCTACTTGTGATCTCTGTCTGTCAAATAAATAAATAAATAATATTTAAAAAAATCTATATATCTGTATATCATATATATATATATATATATATATATATATATATATATACAGTACTTTTTGTGAAGTTTATGTGAGAAGATTTATGTTTTGTGCCCAGCATATAAGACTTCAATGGATGTTAGTTATCTTCTCCCTCCCTTTGAGAAAACTAAGTTTCCTACATATTTATTTGCCTCATCTCTCCTGCATAAAAAGGAGTTGGAGAATCTGGAGGTAATTAAAGAGGATTGTGTCTCTACAATATCTTTAAAATTAACTAAAATTTTCAAATAGCATGGAATTCCCACTTTGGGTAAATCATTATTCTTGGCCCAAGTTACAATGCCTTTGCATAGTCCTAATATCTTTCTCCCCAAAAAACAAAATTATTTTAAGGGGGGTAAAAAGAAAAATAAATAATTTTTTGAAAGCTTTTCTTTTAGTTTTCCAATCTTACCATCTTATTTCAGAATGGCTGGAATTGATTGGGTACCATGTCACGTCTAAAAGAGCTAAGCTTTATAATGTAATTGTATTTATATAATAACTCCTGTGCTAACTTTGAGCACTGACAAGTTGCTCTTCTAGGCTGATGAAGACAAAACTTCAAATTTGAATTCAGTATTTTCATCTCTTTCTTGTTTGTTCTAATAATTGAAAATTATTTAGTTTCATTTATCAAGTTAAGTACCAAATCATTTTTTGATGAAAATTTTCCAATCAATTGTACTGCTTTGGTGGAGAAAGGGACAGATTTTCTTATTATTGATATCCTCATAAAAATTATATGTGCCTTTTATTTTCTTTTTGTATTTTCCCACAATGTTAGAGTTAGTTTGGAGGAGTATGAGTATATTCTCTGACCAATGAAGAGTGAGCAGAAGGAATGTGTGTCATTTCTGGGCTAAAGTCAATTGAAAACTGTTGTGCTTTATTCTCCAGGCTCCTCTATAGCTGAAGAGGCCATGGTTTTCAGATGGCATGGTTACAAGAAGCAAGAGGACCTGCCGCCCATATCAAACATCATCTCAGGTAAGCTACTAAAATTTTAGAGTTTGATTTATGTGGCAGCTAGCTACCTTGATTTACACAGTGTCTTGGCTGTTGTAAAACTTCTATTTTTGAGAAGCAAATTTTACAAACATTTGAGGACTGATTTTAGTTCCTTTCAGAGATTATAGTTAATTGTATGTTTTGCATTTTTTATACTTAATTATATGTTAAGTGACACTTTTGTTTAAAAAAATAATGTTTTGAGTTAAGAATGTAATGAAAGCTAGGCTGGAGGGAGGAGGGATAATGGTGGAAGAGTAGGGGACCCATGTGCCAATTGGCTCCTGAATTCAGCTAGATATCTATCAAATCATTCTGAACATCTATGAATTCAACCTGAGATCTAAGAAAATAATTGCTGTAATTCTACAAATAGAAAATCAACGACTTTTTGCAAGCAGCTCGAAAAGTGTTCAGGGAACAAAAAGCCACACAGAGCAACCTGAAGCAGTTAACACTGCGTCTGGTCCCCTGGCAAGGGAACTCTACCCAGGCAGACACCTGAGATTCAGTGCAACAGTCCCCTCCCCCAGAAGACCAGCAGAAACACTAGTTGAATACCAAGTTTATGAATCACTCAGAACTGAAAAATTCCTGTGCTGGGGGAAAATAGTATATAAAATTAGAAGGTGTTTTGTTTTGTTTTTCTCATGAGTCTTTAGTCTTTCAGTTTAAAATGTTTTTTCTTTTCCCTTTTTTTTCTTCTTGATTAATTTCTTTTTTGATCAACTTTGTTTTTAAGTCTTTTTTTAAATTTTTCATTTTTATGCTTATATTGTATGTGTATATATATACATATATACACAATATATACAATATATATATTCTTAATTTATATGTATATATGTTTTTTTCTTTCTTTACCATAATATACCCAGGATAAGGTGGATCATCCTGTTTTCTCCACCTGTGAGAGCATATTCTCTCTTTTTTCCCTTCTCTTTTTTGATTTCTGACCTCTTCAGATTTTTATAGTGTATATTCTACCAAAGTTGTGGTTGATATTTTTTATTCTGTTCTCTCCTTCATCTATTCTCTGAAAAAAAATCACTAGAAGGAAAAATTCACAGCAAAAGAAAGAACCAGAGATAATTCCTTCTGCCATAGACCTAATTGTTATGGATATAAGGAAAATGTCAGAAATTGAATTCAGAATAAAGATTATAAAGTTACTAGCTGGGCTTGAAAGAAGCATCAAAGAGAATCTCTTAGTGCAAAACCAAAATCTAATTAGGACAAAATTAAAATGTTTTAACTCAGATGTTGTCTAAAATGGATGCTCTAAGAGCTAGAGTAAATGAGGCAGAAGAGTCAGTGAAACAGAAGACAAAATGATGGAAAGGAAGGAAGCTGAGGAAAAGAGAGAAAAACAACTAATAGACCATGAGGGGAGTCTTTGGGAAATCAATAATACGATAAAGCAAATCAATATTAGAATTATTGGGGTCCCAGTGGAAGAAAAAAGAGATGAACGTAAGGTACATTTTAGCAAATAATAGCTGAGAATTTCCCTAATCTGGGAAAGGAGGCAGGCATTCAAGTCCCAGAAGTCCAGAAAGTCCCCCTCAAAATCGATAAAAGTAGATCAATACCCTGACATAGAATAGTGAAACTTGCAAATTTTAGATAAAGAGAAAATCCTGAAAGCAGCTCAAGAAAAGAGGTCTTTAGCATACAACAGTAAGAACATTAGACTGACAGCAGACCTAACCACAGAGACCTGACAGTCCAGAAAGGACTGGCATGATATATTCATGATACAAAATGAGAAAAACATGCAGCCAAGAGCATGTTATCCAGCAAGACTGTCATTCAGAATGGAAGGGGTTTCAGGACAAACAGAAACTGGAGGGTTTATGTTCACTAAACAAGTGCTGAAAGAAATATGAAAGGGGATTATATATGCAAAGAGAGAACCCAAAACAACAGAGACAAGAAGAAAAGAGAGAAAATCCACAGAAACAAGGACTTTACATGTAATACAATGGCACTAAATTCATATCTTTCAATAGTTACTCAGAATTTAAATGAGCTAAATTCTCCAATCAAATGATACAGGGTATTAGATGGATAAAAAAGCAGGATCCATCCATATGCTACCTATAAGAGACTCATTTTAGACCCAAAGACACTTCCATTTGAAACTTAGGGGGTGGAAAACCATTTCTCATGTTAATGGACATCAACAGAAACCTTGGGTAGCCATCCTTACATAAGACAAATGAGATTTTAAACCAAAGACTTTAGTAAGGGATAAAAAGAGATACTATGTCATACTTAAAGGGTCTATTCATCAAAAGACCTAAAATTATAAATATTTATGCTCCCAATTTGGGAGTAGTCAATTATATAAACCAATTAATAACAAAATTAAAGAAACACATTGATAATAATACAATAATAGTAGCAGACTTAAACCCCCACTCACAACAATGGACAGTTCATCTAAGCAGAAGATCAATAAGGAAACATGGCTTAAATGACACACTGGACCAGATGGACTTCACAGATAACTACAGAACATTCCATCCTAAAGCAACAGAATACACATTCTTCTCAAAGACACAAGGGACATTCTCTAGAATAGATCATATACTGGGTCTCAAGTCAGGTCTCAACTGGTACCAAAAGACTGGGATAATTCCTTCCATATTTTCAGACTACAATGCTTTGAAATGTGAACTTAATCAAAAGAAGAAATTTGGAAGAAATTCAAATACTTGGAAGTTAAAGGGCATCCTACTAAAGAATGAATGGGTCAACCAGGAGATTAAAGAAGAATTTTTAAAATTCCTAGAAACAAATGAAAATGAAAACACAACTGTTGAAAACTTTTTGGGATGCTGCAAAGGTGGTCCTAAAAGGTGGGATGTTCATAGCAATACAAATCTTTCTCAAAAAATTATAAAAACCTGAAATACACAAGCTAACCTTACACCTAAAGGAGCTAGAGAAAGAACAATAAATAAAGCCTAAATCAGGCAGGAGAAGAGAAATAATAAAAATTTGAGCATAAATCAATGAAACAGTAACCAAAAGAACAATAAAACAGATCGATGAAACTAGAAGCTTGTTCTTTGAAAGAATTAAGAAAATTGATAGACCCTTAGCCAGCTTATCAAAAAGAAAAGAGGACACAAATTAATAAAATCATGAATGAAAGAGGAGAAACCATGACCAATACCAAGAAAATACAATTTTAAGAACATATTATGAGTAAAAAATATGCCAACAAATTAGGTAACCTGGAATAAATAGATGCATTCCTAGAAATGTATAAACCACCAAAACTGAAATAGGAATAAATAGAAAGAAACAGACCCATAACCTCAAGGAAAATGAAACATTAATCAAAAATCTTCCAACAAACAAGAGTCTAGGCTTGTTTGGGATGGCTTCCCAGGGGAATTCTACCAAACATTTAAAGAACAATTTAAAGGACTAATAGCTATTCTTCTGAAGCTGTTTTAAAAAATAGAAAGGGAAGGAAAACTTTGAAATTCGTTCTATGAGGCCAGGATTACCTTGATCCGAAAACCAGACAATAACCCCACCAAAAAGGAGAATTACAGACCAATATCCCTGGTGAACATAGATGCCAAAATTCTCACTAAGATGCTAGTCAATAGGATCCAAGAGTACATTAAAAGGATTATTCACCACTATCAAGTGGGATTTATCCCTGGGCTGCAAGGATGGTTCACATTTGCAAATCAATCAACGTGAGATGTCACATTAATTAAAAAAAAAAAAAAAAAAGGACAAGAACCATATGATCCTCTCAGTTGACACACATCTCTAAAGACAAGGGAAACAAAGGCAAAAATAAAATATTGCGAGTTCATCAAGATAAAAAGCTTCTCCACAGCAAAGGAAACAGTCAACAAAATTAAAAGGCAACCTTCAGAATGGGAGAAGATATTTGCAAATGACATATCAGACAAAGGACTAGGACCCAAGATTTATAAAGAACTTATCAAAAACAAATAATCCAGTCAAGAAATGGGGAGAGAACATTAACGGACATTTCTCCAAAGAAGACATACAAATGGCCAACAGACACATGAAAAAATGCTCCATATCCCTTGGCATCAAGGAAATAGAAGTCAGAAGAACAATGAAATACCACTTCACCCCAGTCAGAATGGCTAAAATTAACAAGTCAGGAAGCCGCAGACATTGGTGAGGATACTGAGAAGGGGAACCCCCTTACACTGTTGGGAAAGGCAAGGTGGTGCAGCCACTCTGGAAAATAATATGGAGGTTCCTAAAGATGTTGAAAAGAGGGTTACCCCATGACTCAGCAACTGCACTGCTGGATATTGACCTAAAAAATACAGAAGTAGTGAAATTAAGAGGCTTATAGCAGCAATCTCCAAAATAGTCAAACTGCAGAAAATGCTGAGATGTCCATCAACAGATGAATGGATAAAGAAAATGTGGTATATATGTATACAATGGACTACTACTCAGCCATCAGAAATGATGAATATTTACCATTTACATCAACATGGATGGAATTGAAGGGTATTACACAGAGCAAAATAAGTCAATCAGAGAAAGACAATTATCATATGGTTTCACTCATATGTGGAATATAAGAAACAATGCAGAGGGTCATAGGGGCAGGAAGGGAAACAGAATGGGAAGTCATCAGAGAGGGAGACAAACCATGAGAGACTCTCAAGGTTAGGAAACAAACTGAGGGTTGCTGGAGGGGAGGTGGGTGGGGAGATGGGGTAATTGGGTGGTGGGCATTAAGGAGGGCATGTGATGTGATGAACACTAGATGTTACATGCAACTGATGAATTATTGAGCTCTATATCTGAAACAAATAATGTACTATATATATATATATATATATATATGTTGCCTAATTGAATTTAAATTAAAGAAAAGAATATAATGAAAACTGGACTATTTTTAAAATTTATTTTTAATCATCAGTTAAAAATGGTGTCACTCAAAACTCGACTCTATGTATAGCCCTTCTTGCTCTCAGAGACTTGCTAAAATTCTCCAGATCACCCAAACTGAGAACAGAGCATCACAACAAAGATTTTGTATATATTAGTTATTTTCCACTTAAGATGAATTACTTTCTTCAAATAAATACAAATCTATGGATGCTTTATAGCAAGCTTGATTTTATTTATTTGATAGAGAGGGCGAGAGGGCACAAGCAAGGGGAGAGGGAGAAACAGACTCCCACTGAGCAGGGAGCCCAATGTGGGGTTCAATCCCAGTACCCTAAGATCATGACCTGAGCTGAAAGAGACACTTAACTGAGTCACCCAGTGCCCCAACAAGATTTATTTTTTAATAATAAGTAAATGAAAAGTCATCTTCACTTGTATATATGATATTAGCAGCTTTCTTTTCTTAAGATTTTATTTATTTAATTTAGAAGAGAGAGAAACTGCAAGAGAGAGCTTGTCAGAGGGGAGGGGCAGAGGGAGAGGGAGAACAGACTCCCTACTGATCAGGGAGCCTGATGCAGTGCTCCATTCCAGGAGCCTAAAATCATGACCCGAGCTGAAGGCAGACGCTTAACTGACTGAACCACCTAGGTGCCCTTACCAGTTTGCTGATGTGACCACCAAAGCTGTGGAATAAGTCTATTAAAAAATGTTCTCCAGGGGCACCTGTGTGGCTCAGTGGGTTAAAGCCTCTGCCTTCAGCTCAGGTCATGATCCCAGGGTCCTGGGATCAAGCCCCACATTGGGCTCTCTGCTCCGTGGGAAGCCTGCTTCCTCCTCTCTCTCTCTCTCTCTCTCTCTCTCTCTCTACCTGCCTCTCTGCCTACTTGTGATCTCTGTTTGTCAAGTAAATAAATAAAATCTTAAAAAAAAAAAAGTTCTCCAATAAGTTTAGTCGTATATTGTACTTGAAGACAAAATGTAATCTTTTTACACTATTATGAAAAAAATGCTACTTCTAAGTGAAAACAGCAAAATCTGTTCCCATCCCCAAAATCCACCCCAGGAAGTAAAAGTTTTCCACTTTTGAAATGTTGAAAAAGTTTTCAACATTTTTTTCAACAATGACAGGTAGAAATTGCTTTCTTAGGCAACTAAACAAAAAATATATTTTTTTTTTCTCTGAAGATATAGAAACACTTTTGGAGTTTATAAATCTGAGACCCATCAGGAAACTAGATGGATAACTGGTCTTCACAAAGAATTCTTAATATTTAAAGTCAGTTGTTATTAATGATAGCTAATGAAATGCCAGTTAAATTTTTTATAGTTCAAAAAACAGGTGAAAAATGGTCCTTGTCCAAAGGGAAAGTTCAGGAAGGTCTCTAGAAAATAATTTAAATTGAGATACATTCTCTTTACCAAATCTGCTCAGGTCTCCAAGGTAAACATTCTGAGACTTTTGTAAATAGTCAAGGAACCTCTGATGCTCCTAAGCAATCAGAACCTCAGCTATGCACCTGATTCCAAATAAAGCTGATCTTCATAGAGAACAGCAAAATAACAGAAAATATCAGGATACAAGTTTTGAAAGCATGACTTATTTAGAACTGAATGGGCCACTAGGCTGGCCCATTTTCTTCATTACTTACTACCTATTTAGTTTCAGAAATACCAATACAAACCAACTATATTCAGATTGAAGAAAGTAAGGATATCTCTTTTTCTCCCTTTAAGCAAATTTAGCAGAAGGAAATGTTGTGGACCTTAATCTTTAAGAATGCACCTCTTTTAATATTTGTTTTAATATTTAATTTTAATTTAATTTAATATTTAATTATTATTTAATTTACTATTTGATTAATTTAATTATTTAATTTATTTGATTATTTAATATTATTTTAATATTTATTTTAACACTAGATTAGGCATAATTTTAATTTATAATAGAACATCAAATAACTTGAATGTTTAGCTGCATATTTCACCAGTGAGGCTCAATTTCAGTGAAGTATCAGAAAGTAACACTAACCAAGGAAAAGGAATCTATTAGGGGGATATTGGTAGCTCACAAGCCAACTGAACTCCAAGCTAAAGAAAAATGGTCAAAGCACAAGGGACATCTGGAAGTTTAGTCAGCAGAAACTACAACAATGAGCTAATAGAACAAATAACTTGGTGAGAACACTGCATGTGTGAAGACTGACCTCAGCCTGAAGGGCACCTATTTATTTTTCTTTGCATCATTGCTTTATTATGGTAAAAGCTGTCTCACTGGCTTAACTCATAGCATGTCCTGCTGTCTGAATGAACCAATATTCTAATTGGTTTGGAGTGTTTCTGTCTAAGCGTGTGGGATGTGTGTGGATGTGAGTGTGGGTGTGTGTATGAGTGAGTGAGAAAAAGAGCGAGAGAGAGACTGGTCCAACACACTCCACCCTTAGACTACCCAACATTCTTAGAAACTCATCTACACATTTCCATTTCTAAAAGTGACCCTGTTCAATAAAAAGCAAAAAATTACTTTAAGAGCTAAAATTACACTTCCTTTGTTTGTTTCTGTATTATTCAAGTCCAAAGAGCTATTCTTAGTGTAGTGCTGTGTAGGTAGTATTATTATGCAGTAAATGGGATATCCATCCTCCTATCTCAACCAACAAGAAAATACACATCTAATTTTAAATGCATGGATTAAGCTTATCAATGACAAAGAAGAGTCTTGAGAAATAGGTGAATATAATTCATAGTTCTTACAGAGATAAATTTCCTATTAATATTACACAAAAATATTTCTTATTAAGAGACATTCTCAAATTGTTTAACATTGTCTTGAATAAGACCCACCCATTCCTTTATAGGATGGTTCACTATTCACCTAAATTTTGTATTACACTAATACTCTGTTTTTTCCTCAATGAAGCAATAGTACATTAACGCCTTTCCCCTGATCATTTATTCCTAAATTAGCTAGAATATTCAATTATCAATCATGTAACTTCCCTAGTGCCTAGAAGAACTGAAACTCTTTTCTTAAAATAATTTTAGTTAATCAATAAGTAATGCTCAAGTTGACATGGGATAGCCTGTCTTAGTAAAGATTTATCAGTGGGGCAATCCCTGACACTATTTTATTCTCACTCTATGTGTACTAGACAAATTACTAGGCAAATAATAAACAAACAAACAAACAAACAAACTGGGTCCAGCCACCACTTTCATGCTGATCTCTTTTAATTCCATAACCAAAATCACATCTTCTTTCCTGAACTTTAAACTTACACCCCCAACAACCTCCTATCCATTCTCCAAGCTCTTTCAAAGTCAATCAATCAAAAAGAGAATTTATCTATTCCTTTCTAAATTTTTGGATTTCTAGAATGTATTTTTATATGTCAGTTGAATTATTATTGAACAAGACACATTTATTAGAAATTTGAAAGTTATCTAAGACTCTTCATCTTTCTTCTTCATCAATTTATATCCAGTTTATCAAATCAAATTTCTCTTAACTTTTAAATATTTTTCAAATCTTTCTTCTCCTTTTCAAACATATTGTCATTAATTTAACTCAGCACTAAATATAATAGTTAACTCTCAGATTGCATTTTTCACATTTCAAATTTCCATTTTTTTTTTTTTGCTAGAGTAAATTTTTAATAACTCATTGAAGAGGGTATGCTCCTCTTACTTAAAATTTTTCAGTGGTACCCCCTTGCATTAAAAGACAAATTTAGAACTTTTTTGGAATGGCATATAAAAAAATCTTTATAAAACAGCCCATGTCTAACATTCTAGCTTTCTCTCCCATCATCACTATATACTTCCTTTTATTTTAATTGTAACAACCAGTTTAGATCTTACGATATGCCCTATAGAACGTACAATATGCCCTATTCTCTTACTTTTTTTTTTCCTTTTTTGTAATTTTTATTAACATATAATTTATTATTTGCCCCAAGGGTACAGGTCTGTGAATCATCAGCCTTACACACTTCACAGCACTCACCACAGCACAAACCCTTCCCAATGTCCATAACCCAGCCACCCTCTCCCTACCTCCTAAGCCTGGCAACCCTCAGTTTGTTTTGTGATATTAAGAGTCTTTTATGGTTTGTTTCCCTCCTGATCCCAACTTGTTTCATTTTTTCCTTCCCTATTCTCTTACTTTTGATGCCTTTGTTCATTATTTGTCCTTTCTCTAAAATCACATAGGTAACTTCTTTCAGTGTATCTGCATCATTTGAAGATGACAGGGCGAGACTGGCATTCTCCCTCATTCTCTTTCTTCTATATTACACTGGTTTTTCAGTGCCATGGATCTTTTTCAACTGAATGTCATTAAGATCAATCACAACATATGAATGAACTTTCACAAAAGAATAACAATAGCCTCAAAGTAGTAATATTAATAAGCATTCATTGAATTCTTACTAAGTAAATATTGGGCTTATCATGTCATTTATCTCCATGAGAATAATCTGACCATTGTTACTACTGACAACCTCTCTGTTTGCCTTTATTTGAATTATTCGGCAGCATTTAGCACAGTTGATCACATTCCTTTCTTGAAACATTTTTTTTCATACTGGTCTCTAGACAGGACATTCTGTTGTTGCCATTCCTTCTTTACTGGAATGTTCTCTCTCTCTCTCTCTCTCTCTCTCTCTACTTTCTTTTTTACTATTATATTATGGAATATATGAGGACTTGTTTATTACACATTTTATTTTCCAATCACTTCCTGGGTGATTTTATTCAGTCTTGGGACTTTAAGCATATTTGAAATGTAGGTGATTCCCATACATTTGTTACAACTTAGACATTTTGAGTTAACTTCAGACTTGAAGTTGTAAATCCAGCAATCTACACAATTTGCACAGTCTTTACTTACATCTCCAACAAGCATTTCGAATAGCACGTCTTACAAGAAACTTTTCATTTCTAAACATCTTAATCTAATTTTCTGTAGTCTTCTATCTCTCAATAACAACTTCTTTTTTCTAGCTTTCTCAGCACAAAACTTAGAATTATTTTTCATTAACTCTTGTTACTTAACTATCCTGATATATCTAGAAATTTTATGGTTAATAGCTTCTAAATATTCAGAATTAATTTACTGCCCTCCACTCACTTCCACCTTACATTTTTACAATAGTCATTATCATTTCTTACTTGAATTATTAGAATACTTTTTATTCTAGCTTATATTCTTACTGCCTTAATCTATACTCCACACAGCAAGAGTAGTCCTTTTAAATTTTAAGCCAAATAATGCCATTTTTCTGTCCAAATTCTCAATTATACTGAAAGAAAAAGAAATATGCTTGCCAAGGACTATAAGTCTGGACAAAAGCTCACCTCCCCTTGCTATTCTGATCTCTTTATTTTTTATTCTTTCACTCCCTCATTTTAAGCCACATTGGCTTTTTAGTTGTTCATTGAAATGCTAAGCTACACCCTTACTGACTCATGGGCTTTACATCTGACATTCCCTCTTCCAAATATTTACAGTTTTCTGCCTTTAGTTCCCTACTCAAATATTACCTTATAAGTACAGTTTCCCATGCCTTCCAACCACATGAAAACAATTTGTAAGCAACTATTGCTGTATTTTACTTTTCATTTGCTCTCCCACTTAGGCTACTGTCTTTTTTCCTATAACATTTAATATTTTGTGGTGTAATATATATTTTTTACCTATTTGTTATCTGTATAGCCCTATCCCATCATTATTATTATAATTTAAGTTTCATGAGATCCAGTTATTTGGACTTTCCTGTGAGTTGTTCTATCTGCTGAGTTAAGCACAGCATATGACAACTGGACCATGATTGTGGTAAGCACTTTCGCTGCCTATGAAAGCCAATGTATTTTTCTGTCACATGGGGGAATTGTTCTTTCCTAATACACTGAAGTTAAGCGTGGACATATGTCAAGGAAATGTGAGTGAAAATGTTAAATACTATTTCTAGGTGTCTGCATTTAATTGTTGATTCTTGACTCTTCAACCTCTTTTTTCCTCCTTGTGTGAAGGTCTTGGAAGTTCATTTTCATAAGGAGTTGCCAAAAGATTGCAGCAGCCTGGAATGCTGAGTGTACACACTGAGGATCCAGAATGGATCTACAGGACAGGGAAGTACTTCCAGTGTGTAGCCACTGAGAGTTAGGGAGTATATTACCACAGTATCACTGATACTATCTACAAGTGTCACATTCAGTAAGCATGTGTTGAGTGAATGAATAAATGATCCCTATTTTGAAGAGGTGGAAGCAAAGTCACAGTGAAGGTATGTTATTAGCTAAGGATTGTCAATGGCAACCTGGAGTCAAAGCCAGGCCACACGTAATATTTAAAACATGCAGCAATCATTTTAAGCAAGAGATATAAACTGTTTATTTTATAGTTACTTGTAATATAAATCAGTGACAAACAGATTATAATCCAATAACTGACTTAAAACAATGTTGACAAAGACACACTATAGGAAAAATATCTGGTCTTCTCAAGTTTTTTTCTTCATAGCCTGAAATCATTTGAAAGTAAATGTCTAGGATTTTGTTATCTTAGTGACCTAATGAATCTTTCAGTGGCATGAGGTTTAGTTCAGTACTAATCATTCTGGCTTTAAAGGTCAATGCAACATGCAGTGGGCAGTACTTCTGTGTTTCCTGTATATAAGTTTTTTTGATGGAATGGATTATACATGATTATATCTCATATAAGCATTTAATAATAATTATTTGAGATTAAGTTCAGGATATTGACAAAAGTGTTTGCTTTTTTTTTCTTAGGAGAAAGCAAAAATTAAGTAAGACAGTATATCTCTAATTACCTTAGCTTTCAGCTCTTGAAGCCAAATATAGTATATAATTACAGAAGGGAAGGCTCTTGGTGATATTTACACCTTTGTTTATTTTAGACTCCAGGAGTCTCTTCTTCTCTTTCTCTCTCTTTCCTTCCTTTTCTTTTTTTTTTTTTTTTTTTAAGATTTTATTTATTTATTTGTCAGAGAGACAGCGAGTGAGAGCGAGCATAGGCAGACAGAGTGGAAGGCAGAGTCAGAGGGAGAAGCAGGCTCCCTGCGGAGCAAGGAGCTCGATGTGGGACTCGATCCCAGGACGCTGGGATCATGACCTGAGCCGAAGGCAGCTGCCCAACCAACTGAGCCACCCAGGCGTCCCACTTTCCTTCCTTTTCTTAAAAATCTCTAATTGACTTTCTTTGGACTACATCCTATGTTGTAAGACTTTGAAACCTATTTCAAAGTTATTGCACTGTTCCTTTGAAAAGAATTGAAAGTTCAAGATAAATAAATCGAAAAATATCATTAAACTCTTTTTTTAAAAGGGGGGACAGAGGGAGAGGGAGAGAGAGAATCTTAAGCAGAACTTTATCTCACAACTCTGAAATCATGACCTGAGCTGAAATCAAGAGTCAAACACAACCAACTGAACCACCCAGGAGCCTGCGAAGTAAACTTTTATTAAACCCCAAAATAAAAACCATTATGATTTGGTATGTTTCATTTTATCTGCTATAATTACAATCTTAATGTTTTATTTATAATATGTTCGTATTTATATTCTTTTATATGTCAGTAGAGAACTATTGGAAAACACAAAAAGGGAAAGTGGAGCAATTCTTAAATATTATAGGCTGTTTCATATTGTTTTACTATAAAGCATTTATAAGACTTTTATTTTTTTTTTATTTTTTTTATTTTTTATTTTTTATTTTTTATAAACATATATTTTTATCCCCAGGGGTACAGGTCTGTGAATCACCAGGTTTACACACTTCACAGCACTCACCAAATCACATACCCTCCCCAATGTCCATAATCCCACACCCTTCTCCCAAACCCCCTCCCCCCCGGCAACCCTCAGTTTGTTTTGTGAGATTAAGAGTCACTTATGGTTTGTCTCCCTCCCAATCCCATCTTGTTTCATTTATTCTTCTTCTACCCACTTAAGCCTCCATGTTGTATCACCACTTCCTCATATCAGGGAGATCATATGATAGTTGTCTTTCTCTGCTTGACTTATTTCGCTAAGCATGATACGCTCTAGTTCCATCCATGTTGTTGCAAATGGCAAGATTTCATTTCTTTTGATGGCTGCATAGTATTCCATTGTGTATATATACCACATCTTCTTGATCCATTCATCTGTTGATGGACATCTAGGTTCTTTCCATAGCGTGGCTATTGTGGACATTGCTGCTATAAACATTCGGGTGCATGTGCCCCTTTGGATCACTACATTTGTATCTTTAGGGTAAATACCCAATAGTGCAATTGCTGGGTCATAGGGCAGTTCTATTTTCAACATTTTGAGGAACCTCCATGCTGTTTTCCAGAGTGGCTGCACCAGCTTGCATTCCCACCAACAGTGTAGGAGGGTTCCCCTTTCTCCGCATCCTCGCCAGCATCTGTCATTTCCTGACTTGTTGATTTTAGCCATTCTGACTGGTGTGAGGTGATATCTCATTGTGGTTTTGATTTGTATTTCCCTGATGCCGAGTGATATGGAGCACTTTTTCATGTGTCTGTTCGCCATCTGGATGTCTTCTTTGCAGAAATGTCTGTTCATGTCCTCTGCCCATTTCTTGATTGGATTATTTGTTCTTTGGGTGTTGAGTTTGCTAAGTTCTTTATAGATTCTGGACACTAGTCCTTTATCTGATATGTCGTTTGCAAATATCTTCTCCCATTCTGTCAGTTGTCTTTTGATTTTGTTAACTGTTTCCTTTGCTGTGCAAAAGCTTTTGATCTTGATGAAATCCCAGTAGTTCATTTTTTCCCTTGCTTCCCTTGCCTTTTGCGTTGTTCCTAGGAAGATGTTGCTGCAGCAGAGGTCGAAGAGGTTGCTGCCCGTGTTCTCCTCAAGGATTTTGATGGATTCCTTTCGTACATTGAGGTCCTTCATCCATTTTGAGTCTATTTTTGTGTGTGGTGTAAGGAAATGGTCCAATTTCATTTTTCTGCATGTGGCTGTCCAATTTTCCCAGCACCATTTATTGAAGAGGCTGTCTTTTTTCCATTGGACATTCTTTCCTGCTTTGTCGAAGATTAGTTGACCATAGATTTGAGGGTCTATTTCTGGGCTCTCTATTCTGTTCCATTGATCTATGTGTCTGTTTTTGTGCCAGTACCATGCTGTCTTGATGATGACAGCTTTGTAATAGAGCCTGAAGTCCGGAATTGTGATGCCACCAACGTTGGCTTTCTTTTTCAATATCCCTTTGGCTATTCGAGGTCTTTTCTGGTTCCATATAAATTTTAGCATTATTTGTTCCATTTCTTTGAAAAAGATGGATGGTACTTTGATAGGAATTGCATTAAATGTGTAGATTGCTTTAGGTAGCATAGACATTTTCACAATATTTATTCTTCCAATCCAGGAGCATGGAACATTTTTCCATTTCTTGGTGTCTTCCTCAATTTCTTTCCTGAGTACTTTATAGTTTTCTGAGTATAGATTCTGTGTCTCTTTGGTTAGGTTTATTCCTAGGTATCTTATGGTTTTGGATGCAATTGTAAATGGGATTGACTCCTTAATATCTCTTTCTTCTGTCTTGCTGTTGGTGTAGAGAAATGCAACTGATTTCTGTGCATTGATTTTATATCCTGACACTTTACTGAATTCCTGTATAAGTTCTAGCAGTTTTGGAGTGGAGTCTTTTGGGTTTTCCACATATAGTATCATATCATCTGTGAAGAGTGATAATTTGACTTCTTCTTTGCTGATTTGGATGCCTTTAATTTCCTTTTGTTGTCTGATTGCTGAGGCTAGGACCTCTAGTACGATGTTGAAAAGCAGTGGTGATAATGGACATCCCTGCCGTGTTCCTGACCTTAGCGGAAAAGCTTTCAGTTTTTCTCCATTGAGAATGATATTTGCGGTGGGTTTTTCATAGATGGCTTTGATGATATTGAGGTATGTGCCCTCTATCCCTACACTTTGAAGAGTTTTGATCAGGAAGGGATGTTGTACTTTGTCAAATGCTTTTTCAGCATCTATTGAGAGTATCATATGGTTCTTGTTCTTTCTTTTATTGATGTGTTGTATCACATTGACTGATTTGCGGATGTTGAACCAACCTTGCAGCCCTGGAATAAATCCTTATATCAGATCAATTAGATTTTAAGCCAAAGACTATAATAAGAGATGAGGAAGGACACTATATCATACTCAAAGGGTCTGTCCAACAAGAAGATTTAACAATTTTAAATATCTATGCCCCCAATGTGGGAGCAGCCAACTATATAAACCAATTAATAACAAAATCAAAGAAACACATCAACAATAATACAATAATAGTAGGGGACTTTAACACTCCCCTCACTGAAATGGACAGGTCATCCAAACAAAAGATCAGCAAGGAAATAAAGGCCTTAAACGACACACTGGACCAGTTGGACATCACAGATATATTCAGAATATTTCATCCCAAAGCAACAGAATACACATTCTTCTCTAGTGCACATGGAACATTCTCCAGAATAGATCACATCCTCGGTCCTAAATCAGGACTCAACCGGTATCAAAAGATTGGGATCATTCCCTGCATATTTTCAGACCACAATGCTCTAAAGCTAGAACTCAACCACAAAAGGAAGTTTGGAAAGAACCCAAATACATGGAGACTAAACAGTATCCTTCTAAAGAATGAATGGGTCAACCGGGAAATTAAAGAAGAATTGAAAAAAATCATGGAAACAAATGATAATGAAAATACAACGGTTCAAAATCTGTGGGACACAACAAAGGCAGTCCTGAGAGGAAAATATATAGCGGTACAAGCCTTTCTCAAGAAACAAGAAAGGTCTCAGGTACACAACCTAACCCTACACCTAAAGGAGCTGGAGAAAGAACAAGAAAGAAACCCTAAGCCCAGCAGGAGAAGAGAAATCATAAAGATCAGAGCAGAAATCAATGAAATAGAAACCAAAAAAACAATAGAACAAATTAACGAAACTAGGAGCTGGTTCTTTGAAAGAATTAATAAAATTGATAAACCCCTGGCCCGACTTATCAAAAAGAAAAGAGAAAGGACCCAAATAAATAAAATCATGAATGAAAGAGGAGAGATCACAACTAACACCAAAGAAATACAAACTATTATAAGAACATACTATGAGCAACTCTACGGCAATAAATTTGACAATCTGGAAGAAATGGATGCATTCCTAGAAACATATAAACTACCACAACTGAGCCAGGAAGAAATAGAAAGCCTGAACAGACCCATAAGCAGTAAGGAGATTGAAACAGTCATTAAAAATCTCCAAACAAACAAAAGCCCAGGGCCAGACGGCTTCCCGGGGGAATTCTACCAAACATTTAAAGAAGAACTAATTCCTATTCTCCTGAAACTGTTCCAAAAAATAGAAATGGAAGGAAAACTTCCAAACTCATTTTATGAGGCCAGCATCACCTTGATCCCAAAACCAGACAAGGATCCCACCAAAAAAGAGAGCTATAGACCGATATCCTTGATGAACACAGATGCGAAAATACTCAACAAAATACTAGCCAATAGGATTCAACAGTACATTAAAAGGATTATTCACCACGACCAAGACTTTTAAACTGTCTTTTCCGTCCCTCTCATTTTAACAGTTTTTTACTTTGAGAAAGTATGGGGAAGAGGATTTTATTGCAGGCCTATAAGACTTAATGGCTGTTGATCATTCATGATGTTGATTTTTAGCAACTTATGAATCTATCGATTAGCCTATTTGACATTTAAACTCAACACTGTAATATTTCTATTACCTAATATTTTCATAAATCTCTGACCATTTTGTAATTACAAATATTCTATCTAAATGGATAATCTTATAATACTAATCCAATAATATAAAAAACACCCAAAGTCCTATGAACTTTTTCTATCTATTCATATATGTCTAGAAAAACTTTATTTTCATCCTGCAGAAGATATACAGACATTTTGGTAAAGGTTTTACTCAACAATTTCACTTTAGGGAGTCAACAACATTCATTTTTATCCCACTTTGGTTTCTTTATCCACATGGTTTGAAATTCATCCAATAATCACAAGTCCTTTGCTAAAATTGTCCAATCATCTTCACATTGATGTTGGTAGTTTCCTCAAAACTACTCATGTGTACAATATACCTTGAGATTTACATGCTCATCAGTTATGTGTGTGCATATTTGATCATTTAGTGACAGATTGTCTGGGTATAAAATCCTGAGTTTATAGCTGAGTATCTTATAAATAATGCTTCATTCTTCTTTTGAATTTATTTTTTATTTTTTATTTTTTGAATTTAATGTTGTAGAAATGTTTGGTGTGAAATTGACTTTCTATCCCTTTTAAGTGATTTAGTCTTTGTGCTTAGAGGTGCTGGGGATTTTTTTTTCCTTTGAAGCCCAATTTTACTGGGATAGTTCTCAAGTGAATTCGATTTGTTTTTTTCAGGTATAAAGTATACACTTTCTATATCCAGATTTTCTTATTCAGAGACATAAATTCCTATTCTGGAAACAATAAGCTTTACATTTATTGGACCATTTTATGTATTTTTTTCTTCTCACATCCCAATTTTGATTCAGGTTTCTTTGTACTTTTCAACCTGAACCCCTATATTTCTTACTATCCCTTATTCTATTTTTGTTACATTTAATATTCCACACTTTATTTAGTCTTCAGTTTCTTTCCAAAGTTTTATAGTATCACATTTTCTGATTACTTAGACTTCTCTTCTGTGATTTTTATTTACATTTCTATTTATTGTTATAATAGTTATGATATATAATATTTAGGTTATAATTATATATTCCACTTATATATCATATTAATAATATAATTATAATAACATGTAATATATAATTATAACAATATACCAAATTGTTTATTTCACAGATTTCTTTCACTATGTAATCATCAATTCATTTTTATTCATGTTGAAATAAGAAAAGGTAAATAACTTGCTCAGACTATATCAAGTAAGCACTAGAGCTAAAATTCAAACTTAGGTAATATGGTTTCAGAACCTGCCATCTCATGGCATCTCTCTCTTTCTTATGTTTTCACCTTCCTCAGATGTTTTCTCAATCACATAAAAGAAATCTGCTATAATAACTGGAAGATAAGAAATCATATGGAGGAGGATTAAAAAAACGGCGAGCTTTTCCCTTAAGGTGAGGAACAAGACAAGGAGACCTGTTCGCACCACTTCTATTCAACATAGCACTAGAAGTCCTAGCCACAGCAATCATAAAAGAAATAAGAGGAATCCAAACCGGCAGGGAAGAAGTAAAACTTCCAGTATTTGCAGATGACATGATACTATATATAGAAATCCTGAAAGATTCCACGTGCAAGAGTTTTAGCCTGTTAGAAATGATAAATTCAGTAAAGTTGTAAGATACAAAATCAAGCAGAAGTTTGTTGCATTTCTATACCCCAATAAGGAAGCATCAGAAAGAGAAATTAAGAGAACACTCCCATTCATAAGAGCACCAAAAATACTAAGATATTTAGGAATAGACCTAAACAAAGAGGTGAGAAACTTGTACTCTGAAAACTATATAGACTGCTGATGAAAGAAATTCAAGACAACGTAAAGAAATGGAAAGATATTCCATGCTCATGGATTGAAAGAACAATGTTAAAATGTCTATACTACTAAAGTAATCTATACATTTAATGCAACCCCTATCAAAGTACCAATGGCATTTTCCACAGAACTAGAACAAATAATTCTAAATTTATAAAGAACCTCAACAGACCCCAAATAACCAAACAATCTTGAAAAAGAAAAGAAAAGCCAAGGACATTACAATTCTGGACTTCAAGTTATATTACAAAGCTGTAGTGATCAAAAGAGTGTGGTACCTGCACAAAAATAGACACATAGATCAATGGAACAAAATTGAAAACCCAGAAAGGGACCCACAGCTATACGGTCAACTAATCTCTGATGAAGCAGGAAAGAACATCCAGTAGCAAAAGGACACTCTCTTCAAATTGTGTTGGGAAAACTGGATAGCAACACGCAAAAGAAAGAAACTGGACTACTTTCTTACACCATATACAAAAATAAATTCAAAATGGATGAAAAATCCAAATGTGAGAACTGAAAACATAAAAATCCTAGAACAGAACATACAAGCAGTAACCTCTTTGACACTGGCTGTAGCAACTTTTTTCTAGATACGTCTCCTGAAGCAAGAGAAGCAAAAGCTAAAATGAGCCTTGGATCTACATCAAAATAAGGACAGTGAAGGAAACAATCAACAAAACTAAAGGCAATCTATGGAATGGGAGAAGATATTTGCCAATGCCATATCTGATAAAGAGCTAGTATCTACAATATATAAAGAACTTACAAAGCTCCACACATACAAAATGAAAAATACAATTAAAAAATGGGCAGAAAACATGAATGGATATTTCTCCAAAGAAGACATCCAGATAGACATATAAAAACATTTTCATTTTTGGGGTGCCAGCATGGCTCAGTGGGTTGGGCCTCTGCCTTCAGCTCAAGTCATGATTCCAGGGTCCTGGGCTCGAGCCCCGCATCGGACTCTCTGTTCAGCGGCGAGCCTGCTTCCCCCCTCTCTCTGCCTGACTCTCTGCCTACTTGTGATCTTTCTCTCCATCAAATAAATAAATAAAAATAAAATCTTCAGGAAACAACAACAACAACAACAACAACATTTTCATCCTCACTCACTATCAGGAAAATCCAAATCCAACTACAATAAGGTATCACCTCATACCTGTCAGAATGGCTAAAATAAACAACACAAGAAACAACAGGTATTGGTGAGAATGTAGAGAAAGGGTAACTTTCTCGCACTGCTGCTGAGAATGCAAATTGGTGTGACCACTCTGGAAAAAAACATGGAAGTGCCTCAGAAAGTTAAAAATACGCTGAGTGAAATAAGTCAAGCAGAGAGAGTCAATTATCATATGGTTTCACTTATTTGTGGAGCATAACAAATAGCATGGAGGACATGGGGAGTTAGAGAGGAGAAGGGAGTTGGGGGAAATTGGAAGGGGAAGTGAACCATGAGAGACTATGGACTCTGAAAAACAATCTGAAGGTTTTGAAGGGGTGGGGGGTAGGAGGTCGGGGTACGAGGTGGTGGGTATTATAGAGGGCATGGATTGCATGGAGCACTGGGTGTGGTGCAAAAATAATGAATACTGTTATGCTGAAAATAAAAAATAAATTAAAAAAAAAGAAAGTTAAAAATAGAACTACCCTATGATCCAGCAATTGCATTACTTAGTTTTACCCAAAGAATACAAGAACACTGATCCAAAGGGATACATGCACCCTTATGTTTATAGCAACATTACCAAATTATGGAAGCAGTCCAAGTGTCAATCAGTTGGTATATGGATAATGAAGGTGTGGTATATATATACCATGGAACATTATTCACCTAATTAAATGAATGAAATCTTGCCACTTGCATTGACATGGTTAGAGCTGGAGAGTATTATGCAAGTGGAAGAAGTCAGAGAAAGAAATACCATATGATCTCATTCACATGTGTAATTTAAGAAACAAAACAAAGGAGCAAAAGGAAAAAGGAGAGTGAGAGACAAACCAAGAAACAGACTCTTAACTAATGGTATCAGAGGGGAGGTGGGTGGAGGGATGGATGAAAAAGGTAATGGGGTTTAAGGGGCACACTGGTGACGACATACAGCAGGTGTTGTATGGAAGTGTTGAACCACTGTATTGTGCATCTGACACTAATATAACACTCTATGTTAACTATCTGGAATTAAAATAGAAACTGAAAAAAACAAAAAAAGACCACAGATTTGCATACGCAGTAAAAGGGCAGAATTGTTCTTTGAATTGAAAACAAAACAAAACAAAAACAAAGTACTCATAGAAACAGTAGGTTAGTGGTTGCCTGGGGCTTCAGGGGTAGGGAAAATAGTGTGACGTTGGTAAAAGAGTGTGTAAACTTTTAAAGATAAAGATGAAAAAGGTCTGAAGATATAATGTACATGTTGACTATTCTTGTTTGTAGTGTGTTGTATAATTGAAGTTTGCTAATAGAGTAGAACTTAAGTGTTCTCACACAAACACATAACTAAATATGTAAGGAGATGAAGGTGTGGATTAACTTGTTGGTAGGAATCCTTTCACAATGTATATGTATAGGAAAACATAATGTTATACACTTTAAAAATAAATAATAACTATTATCATTACTATAATGTGCAGTAAAAAGAAATAGATATTATTTTATTATAATACACCTTAAAGTAATATAATAACTGAAAGCCAACTAGTCTGCAAATATCATCTAAGATAGGTTAATGCCCTTTTATGAAAATTAGTAGTGTCTTGCTAGGCAAATGGCATATTTTGTTAAGTTGATTTTTTAAATCTATCTAGGCAGGTCTTCATTAATTTTATTTCTGAAATTTTTGTTGGGCCAAACAAGTATCTAAGAAGGTGATCCATTTACTCACATTCTTTATACATCTGAAGAATTTAATATTTAGAAAGAAACAGAAGATGAAATAAGTGTTTATGCAATTCAATTGTATTTTGGACTACCCTGGAAGGCAGCTATGCTCACCACCACCAATGCTGGAGTACCCTGGAAACCACAAAGAATAGCAATCCAGAGTGACTTAAGTGTAATTGATCTTTTAGATTGGTCACATAACCCTGTGACTTTGGTTACTATATAAAGCTGCAGACTTTCCCAAAATATTTTTGTATCATCATATTTCATTTATTTTAGAAAAGGATGCTATTTCAAGCCAAACTAAATGGAAATACTTGAGTTTACAGAAGCATTCTATACTGTGACCTTTCAGTCACCCGGAAGAGGGCTCAAAGCACCTTTTACTGCTTAATCAAATTATAAAACTCCGAATTACACTTCTTTCACAGAAGGAAAATATACAGCAACACTCTTATGAAATAGCTAATTTCTCCATAGACTTAGATATAATATAGAACAAATTCTGTCCCCCAAAATATATATATATATATATATATGACATTCTATATAATTCTTTTATGTATTCTATAAAAGCTGACATAGCAGCTCAGCCAAGTCTTCTCTGTTGACACTGAATGACTCAGTGTAACCACAAGAGCAGTGACTGAATTTGGAAAAACTTCTTATGTCTTTGAATAGAGTTACCCAATTTAGAAAATAATTTAATCATCTACTGTAATCAAGCCAGGTAGCTATTTAGCCCATCTTTAAATAATCACTTCTAGAAAAATAAATGCTTCAGCATCAGGTCGGTTTTAGTGAACACCAATTATTGGACCTTGCAATGACCAGCTCCAAAGTACCAGACTTTAAGTGACTGAGTAACTTAAAATAGAACAAAAGAGCAGCCATCTGGAAACCAGAGCAGCACAGTGTATAGATTGAATCTACCCAGGCAGCGGGAGATACACCTGCAGGCTGAAAGATCGCTAGGATAGTGTACTGCAACACCTTGCAAAGTCTAGCACAAGCCCCCTTGCACTACACATGTTCACAATGAAATTTGTTTTAAGGAAAGTAATAAGGCAAGCACATTGTTGGTATGTCATTCCCTTGGCGGCAAATATTCACTTAGAGCAATTAGCTTGAATAGTGAGATTTTAATCATTTCTTTCTCAACATAAATATTTAGCTAATCGATATGAAAGGTATTTATTTTCTCTATAGTTGGCTTTGCTTCCCAGCATTAGTACTGCGTGACAGATGGCTGATGTCATCTCTGCTTGGAAGAACTCAGTTGGCAATATTAGCATGGCATATTTCTGGGGACTTGTGATATGCTATGAGATGATGAAAAATAAAAGGGTCCAAAAGGGAATTCCCCAAAGCAAATATATTTCTATGATTTAATACTGTACCTTACTGATTCATCATAAAGAGATATATACACCTATTTAATTAATGTTTTATTTAAACATATTCTGGAAAATATTTAGAGTGCCATTGGACATATTCTTTGAACACTGGAAATTAACAATATCATAAGCCTGTGGATTGTTCATATTTTTTCTTCTTCACCTTTGTTCAGCACATGCAGATAGAACAATCTCCACGCTAGCAATGTGCACTCCCACATAAGACACCAACAATTATGGCAACAAAAGAGAACTCAAAGTTGACTTTTATGAAGTTCTCTCATCTGATTAGTCAAAAAGATGACTCTACCTGGTCCTATGTTCTGGAATGTGTTCAATGTTCTGGATCTATATTTATTTATTTTTATTTTTTCTTGAGAGAGAGAGAAAGGAGGCATGGAGGGAGAGGGAGAGAAAATCAAGTAAGCTCTACTCCTACCTAGCATGGAGCCCAACACTGGGCTCCAGCCCGTGACCCTGAGATCATTACCTGAGCTGAAATCAAGAGTCAGATATTCAACCGACTAAGCCACCCAGATGCCCCTTTTCTGAATCCATTATTATGCTTTTCAGTCTATATCGCCTCTCCTTCCTGCTGCTTGCAGCCTCTAAGTGGCTTCTGTCAAAACCCTTGGATTTAGAAAGAAGGAAGAAGATGGGATCAAAACAGGGTGCACAGTGGGGAAGCTACAAGGCAGAAGGATATAGGAAGACTTTTGTTGTTGTTGTCATTAGTGGGAGAATGAGCCACTAAATAATAAAAAAGTAAGCCCTATGTTTCGAGTAATCTTCTGGATACTCTATGTAAGTTAACTCATTTGATGCTCTGAATAAAGCAGTGAAGTAGGAGCTAAGAACGGTTCTGTGAGGTGTGGAACCCCTGAATAACTTGCTCAAGGTCTCAGACCTGGTTTGTGGTGGAGCTGGGTTTCAAGTTGGGGTAGTTTGGCTTCAGAGTCTGTGCTTTGACTTTGAACCATAGCAGTAAAGATAAGAATGTAAAGAATCCATCCCTGAAAGGAAGGCCTTGCATATTCAGGTTCATGTTTATATGAGAGTATCATCTCCTTGAAGAAAGGGATTATATTTTTGTTCTTCTCTACAGTATAATATGCAATCTTAAAAAAAAAAATCACCATAACAATTATAGGGAGATCTTACAGATCTGAACTTTTCCTTTCTAAACTTTTCGAAGGAAAAGTTTAGAAACTATTTTTGCTAATATATGGATAAGTGTAGGAGAAAGCAAAAGGCAAAAATAGCAAGACAATAATTCCTTTTATAATGGGACAATTTCTTGTAAGGAATAGCTATCCCACTGAAGGTCCACACATATCTTACATTTAATTGGAACTGGTTAATGACATTAACAGTATTTTTGATGGCACTATTAATTTAAATAACCTTGGGAAGTTTCCTGAATTTAAGATTAGATTGTGACTGATAGTTCCTTTCTTAAAGACCTTTATAATAACAGGATCAATGTTTCTTTTTTTTCTTTCTTTTCCGTTGCTCCAAGCATTGAGATATCTCTGAATTTTTTCATTTGTTGTCATTATTTCAATTTCCCCAAGAGTCTCCCAAGTAGAAGAGCCATAGTCATTCATTAAAGGAGAAATAGAATAATTTTTAAGATATCATGTTCTCAACTATTGAAAATTAGTGATAGTTGCTTAATAATATAAACATGACTTATATTTATGTTTAAGATATATCTTTTTCATATGTCAGGAGTTACTATTAAATATTTAATCACAAATTAAAAGCCAATAAGCCTGTTATATATGTGTGTGTATATACATTATATAATTAGAGATATTATTGGTACTAATGCTATAACAAAGTGAACTATTTAGCAGATACAACATAAAGGTGGCTGATACCTTCAGACAGATGCTTTTGTCTCACAGACATAGTATTTTATGTACTAGATAAATGTACAAATAAAACAGGGCCATGAAATTCATAAGACAAGATTTTTATTAATTTGTTAGTTTTTTTTTTAAAGGGAATAAAGTGAATCTGTCATATGCAACATCATTAAATAAGGTTTTATCTTGATGTATCATCTGAAAACATTATATCCAATAAATTATAATTAACCCATGATACCAGTAAGTACCTATGTCAGCTTGGACCATTACACCAGCAAATTTGAAATACGTCAGCCTTATAATGGCAGCAAAAATGTGCTGCATTTTACCTTACTTTATTCGCTGTTCATCACTATAACCTCAACCGCTGCAACTGAGAAATGGAGCCTGACAGGAAAATGTTGAAACTGGTTTAAGGGTGCTGTGTGTTTCTTCTCTAAGTATGATTAAATAATCATAAGAACTTCTCTAAGGGCTAATCTGCTATATTTTCCAGATTTTCACCTTGGGGACATATTGTCCCTTGTCACTGAAACCTCGGGGACAGAAGGGGACGCCACAGGGTGGCACAGCAGGAAGCTGAGACACTGATGAAACAGTGTTCAGTTAATGAAGGCATGGCCCATAGCCTCCGCTGCTCTGCCATATGTTTGAAGAAATGCTAATGACTACAATTCAAATACCTTTTTCATCTTAACTATATGTAAATGTGTTTATAAATGCTCTCTTATAAATATACGATCACATTTTTAAAAGCCAAGTGCTAATGTTGCTTTCAACATCTATAATACACAATAATTAAAACTTAAGCAATTCTGCTTAATTATACCTTATGGGAAACTGTACAGTAATTTATAGAAATTAAGCAGAAAAACAAAGATCAACAGAAATAAAGCAGCAGTTGAACAACTGAATAATAAATCACTTTGATCATTAATTTACAGCAGCAAAATCATTGTAAGTAAAAGACTTCGATCCTAATTCTTAAACAGCTGACTTGTGAAAAAGAAGGTGTTAGAAATTTGGGTATTCCTTGTAAGAGCACAGCTTGAACTGATGGTGTCATTGTCTTCTATATTTGTTCTTACACTGCCCCTCTAAAATCATGCAGTAATTTTTGGTGGAAAACTTTCATTACTCTAGCTCTGATCTGAGATGGCCTTCCTATTTTCTCGTACTCAGCCCTAACTTTGCAGATGATTATTTGCTCAAAAATGGTCCCCTTTATGATAGACCAATTCTTCGGTGACCCGTCCTCCATAATGACTGTCATTTAAAAGAACTGGTCAGTGCCCATTCTGGGATGTTTTGTACATCATGCCTTTTTAAACTGCTCTAAGAGCTCACTTGATTAAAATATGACAGTTCAGCTAACTGCATTCTAATCAGTAAAATCGACACATTCTCACACTCAGAAATGCTCTCTCAGTATTAAAAATGCTTAAATTTATGGATTAAAATTCTTTTTAATTAATGAGATCAATATACATATGATTGACTTAATCGAAATACAAGTTCTCAGTCTGAAGAGCCATTATTTAAAAATGTTTTAATAAGAAGATTTACCATTATTTGTTTTAATGCCTAAAACAAAATTGTTTAAATCCTAGTGCATGTCTTTTCTTTTAATAGACGTATTTTTAAAAATGTTTGTGTAATGAAAACTTTTATTTTCTTTAATAACTACTGAATTTCTAGCTTTCTTAGAACTTCCCACATGGAGGTTATGAAAATATTACTTTATTTTATTCTAGTGCTTTATAGTTTCCATTTTAATATTTATAGGTTTAATTTGGAATTTTTCAGAAACTATTATGGGAGACTATGTTATCATTTTATACTTTTTAAGTATATGGACAATTTTGTAACTCATTTATCCCATGTGTAAATTACTAGAATTTTGTGTAAACTTTGTCATATAATAAATTCCCATATGTACATCTATCTATTTCTAAACAGTTTATCCCATTTCTCACTTCCATTTGGTGTTTCTTTATGCATAATTTTTAACTTTTTATTTCAGAGAGATTATGACAGATTTTAATATACAGCAGGATAAGTCCTTCATTCTTAACCTTTTTTTTTCTCCCCAAAATTTCTTGACATTTTCCCCATATAAATTGTAATTTGTGCATCCTGGTCCACACCTACTTCACCACCAGCATTATATTTGATAAAAAGAATAGATGTAATATTATGAATTGAAACATATAATAATCACCCTGGATTTAAGATTTGTCCTAAGAGCTGTAGAGTTTTAAATAGGAATGAATCTCTCCATGTTCTTTTGTCATAACCCATTACCCTGGTTCCAGCTAAGAGGCAACTGTTATTTATGATTCCATTTATTTAGTATATAGGTTTTAGTTGATACATAACTATTTGGGAGATATTTAAAATGGTATCATAATTCATTAGCTTTCCTGGACTTAATTTCCATCAACATCATGTACATAAGGTTCATCCTTATAATTGCGTGCAGATACAGTTCATTCATTTCTACCACTTTATAGCAGTTCACTGTGGGAATGTGCTTCTGTTAATGATTTCATTCATTTTGAGATACTTTATGATTTATTATGACAAATACTGCAATGAACATTTTATACATGTCTTCCTGCACAGATGCAAGAATTTCTCTAAAGTACACTTATTAGTGGATTTGCTAAATCATAGTGTAGGTGAACAATCAACTTTAAAAAATAATGCTATGTTTCCTAAAGTGTTTGTACCAAACATCCATGCATTTCTATTGGGCATGAATGTCTACTTGTGGTTGCATAGTTTGTTTTTTCCTCCATAATATTTTGATATGAAAATGTATTCAATTATTTCTAGTTTATTCTACAAAACCTATTGTTCAGAAATTTTGTTACAGCTCATTTTCTTGAAAATCTTCAAATCACTACTGTCATTCTACCAGTATGATCTCAAACAAATTATTTTATAGCTGTAAACCGTTTTCTCTTTGGAGAAGTGGGAAAAGAATAGAAACTAATTCATTTAGCCACTGCTAAAATGAAATGAAAGGGTTAGCTTAGGAAAGCACAGTCTAGAACATAGATAAACGCTCTGAAAAGGCCAGGTGTTTGTTATTGTTACATGCTGAATAAGATCTCTGGGGCTGTTTTGTTCAATGATTTGAGGGAAGTAAAAATTTTTTGTATAAATTTAGTTGATTATGTGGACATTGGGGAAGGCAAAAAATTAACCTATGTAATTTTTTTTATTAATCTAGATAACTGAACAACCCATTCTCCAAATTTAAAAGTTAATTACCCAGATATTTTAGCTGTATGTAGTCAACCACAAGATATGACTGTAATATTTATCTGAATGTTCTAGAATTATGTTGACAGATTTAAGTGTCCCATTCCTTCCAAAAGACTTTTAAAAAAATAAACTAAAAACAAACAAAGAAAAATGTACCTGATCAGGAAGATAAGAATATTATTTAAAAGTGGTAAGGGTAAAAGGTGGGAGATGTCTATCTAATGCATGCTGAAAAACAAAAGACAAAATTCAAGCAACTTCCTCAATGCAGGCTAATGATTGAGTGATGAAAAGCCATTAGACTGATTTTATAGATCTAGAAAATAAAGGTCAGTGGTGCTTCTCCAAATGGGCTTGACCACAAATATATCAGGATGTAATTGAAAACAAGCTGATGCATTTTCATCCTTCCCTAAGAATATCATATATGGAGATTTCCTACATATCAGCTCTACTTTCCTTTAGGCATGTACTAAAGGACTCTGATTACAAAGGGCCACCCAGTCTTTTCTCCTGCAAAAGCCTCTTAGTAAGAAATGTCACATGGTCAAGACAAAAACTGACAAAAGGGCAAATTCTCCTTCTCCTTTCTTCATTGAAGATGATTACAAGGTAGAATAATACATTCAAAGGCATAATGTCTTGAAATTCATTTCCCAAACAAGAATCACAGGAAAGAAATGTGAAACAATGAGTGATAGAAGTGGACAATGTTTACTGGTAAATCATTTGCATAATGTTTGCATATGAATAAATTACTTATGAGTATATACTTTTCTCATATTATTTTTCTTAATAAATTTGATTTGGTTTTTTAACAAGAAGGGGCAGTGTCTCTCTTTCTACTTCTGTCTGGTGCTGTTCCGGGTTATAATAGACTTTGTCAATCTATTTTTCTTCTTATGGCCACTTAGAATGATACATTTGTCCTGGGGGTTGTGAAAATGGCTTAAAGATACAAAGCAAATGGAAATGCTTTCAAATAATATATGATAGCTGGTTTAGGAAGTGAACACTATTTTGAAGTTTGATAACTTACTTGGGAGAAACTGATGAGTGGAAAAGTTGGAGGTTTAAGAAGAGAGAACTGAGTAATTTACATATATGCCATGGAAACTTGACAGATTCCTTGGATCTCAGGGAAGATCTGTGATTCCTCTTTTGAGAAGAGTAGGCTTCCTTAGGCTTCATGCTCTGATGGGTTACCCACACTAGTAATCCCTTCACTATGAAGTGAAAGATGAAAATATTTCAGCATACACTTCTGTACGAAGCAGAAATATCAAGAATGGAGTGCTTTCCGTGCCCTGTGCAGTAGAACTTCTGTAAAAACTTGCAACTCCAGTGAAAGATATACTTGAAATTCTCAATATAAAATACAAATCATAGGGGTGCCTGGGTGGCTGAGTTAGTTAAAAGTGGGACCTTTAATTTTGGTTCAGGTCATGAGATCAAGCCCTGCATGGGGAGCCTGCTTAAGATTCTCTCTCCCTCTCCTTCTGCCCCTTTCACACCCCCAGCTCTCTCTCTCTCTTTCTAAAAAAAAAAAAAAAAGGACAAATTACACCATCTGACACAAGCAGTATAAGAGGAAAAAAGAGTGTCATGTGTCTTGTTAGTCTTTGAAAATTCAAATACAAGGAATTGAGGTTTCCTCAGTCAACCCTGGAGATGGGAAGAATGCCACCATCTTGCCAGGACTCTCCCTCTCCTCCCCAGGGCCTTGTCCTGCTAACCCCTACTCCTTCCTTTCCAGATATGGTCCTTACTCCTACAGTTAGCAAAACCACTGCCTCTTTTATCAGGGAATCTTTCGCATGTCATAATTGAAAGCTCTTCTGAGTTTTGGGGTAGGAGGAACTTGAAGTCAAGAGTAGAATAAACAGGGAAGCTCTCTTGGGTTTTTAAATATTAGTTATGAGGCACCTGGTGGCTCAGTCAGTTAAATGACTGTCTTCAGCCTAGGTTGTGATCCCAGGGTCTAGGGATCGAGTCCCTCATCATGCTCCCTGCTCAGTGCAGAGCCTGCTTCTACCTCTGCCTCTGCTGCTTCCCCTGCTTCTGTTTTCTCTTTCAAAAAAATAAATAAAATCTTTTTTAAAAAATGTTAGTTATAATTCATTTATTAAAAAATAAACAAAAAACTCCCCAAACACAAAGGAGAAATCCTTTGCTGAGAGGTAGACTCTGTCAAAAGCCTTTCTTAAGTCTACAGAGAAAATGAAAACTACTCTATGCACTGAACCACTGTTAACTATCGGAGTGCCTTAGACTGAAGGATTGAAATCCATATTCATTATGCAAAGGAGGGTGGGAAAGAAAAAAAGACTCCTCATCTTTACTCAAATGAGTTAAAATTGGGCCTTCATCTTAAATGACTGACTTGAGTCTTTATTCTAATTATTTGTGAACTCAAGTTTCTTTGATGGAAGGACAAAATTAAAACAGGAATATTTCTTTACAGATGTTTGGTCAATTTGTGTGGCTAAGCTAAGTATAGAGAATTTTTACTATTTTCCAAGGATACTTATCTATATTTGGAGTTCACTGGTATTTTATAGTTTTCTATGGATGGAATTCAAGAAAATAAATAATATAAAAACATAAATATTGATCATAAGTATCATTTTAAAATTATGTTAAAAATAAGATTAAGACCAATATCCTCTAAAGTATGAGTTATGAAAAGAGAATGAATTTCCAAGTGCTTGAACTTTTGTATCTTGTTTTAAAAAAAATCTCATTAGCCATAACATGGAGAAATTCAGCAAGTATTCATTTTTAACAAAGTCATAGGTCAAATGCATGAATTATATTGCCAAAAATTGCTTTTATAAGAATATGTATGTTGATGCATAATTTTTATTTATATAAAATCATTTATGAGGTAACAATATAGCAAGGCACTTTAAACCACATGAGCCAAATATTTTAATAAGGTTGTATACTAGACTTGAACATAAAAATTCCCAAAGCTAGAGAAGAAGCTATTAAGATTGATTCACTTTTTTCTTCTATGTATTACTGTATCTATTTTTAGAGTGTTCCATATTTATATCTTAACATATTTATATCTTAACATAGAATGGCAGTACATAGATTTCATATATTAAACCATAGATCATGTTTGGGGAAGGGTAATGTTCAATCAGCTTAACTGATCAATAAAAATTGTAGAGAATCAAGTAAGTTTTAAGGAACTATTCTATGGTTCTATATTAGACATATGGAATGTCCATACATGTATAATAAAACATTTAATTAGGGAATTATTTTACTATTTTTCTCAGAATAAAAGTAATCAGATATGCACAAACTATTCTTGAGCTCCACCATTTTAACAATGAGAGTTAAGATTCTAAGGCAGGCACACAGACAGTAAATGGCAGGAACCAACTAAATCCAAGCCTTCTGTCACCTATTATGGGTGTAATTAGTGGTATTTCTTACTTATTAAAGACTCACTAGAAACTGTCTTTTCGTTTCAAACAATAGGTATACAATGGGTACAAATGTTGCTGAATTTAGCTCCATTAGTGAATGATATTGTTAGAAGCTGCAGAAAACAAGCTAGAAAGTGAGTTGGTCACTTGGTGTTACAAACACTAGGAAAGTTCATTTTAATGAAAGTCATGGTCTTTCTTATTTCTCAGCTTCACTTTCCTTACCTGTAAATTTGAGATTTTGAATACTTGATTTTTAGTCTTTTTCAGTATTAATATTTTATGGTTGAAAAATAAAAATACCAAATGTATAATCTTTGCATACTCAGTTGACATTTGCCCTCTTGTTTATATGAGGTTTGGGTTTTTGTACCAGGAGGTTGTTTTCTTCTGTCCAATTTGATTGTAAAATATGGCTCTTATTTGAGCAGCATGCCACCATCATTCTCTGTACATGCACTTTTTTATTTTTCATTTCATAGGTAGTAGAAATGAACTTTATATAATCAAAATATGACAATGTTTACTGACACTAATTTTCATTAAAACTTCTCATTTTCCTATTAGCCAAAATTCAACTTCAATAAACTTAGAAGCCTTCCATATCTCTTCAATAGGTAGAAATCAGTGGAGATTACCTTAATGCCAAACCACTGGGGTAGAATATCTCTGGCTTGGGTCTATAATCTATGACGGCTGGTCCTGATCAAAGTCTTTGTTCTAGGTGGGGCTTTACACAACGGTTCTGGTAACATCAGCCTGTATACTATTTTAGATTGAACTCTCAGTTTGCACCTATACTTATTCTCTGAGTAAAACAAGTTCCTTTGTGATGCCACATCATTGGGCCCTTGATCCTGAATCATAAAGGCCCACATGATATTCTCCAAGGCATCAATATTACTTCACTTCTCTGGTACCAGTATGGGCAAACTACATGAGGCTGTTTAGGCCCATCTGCCTTTACACACCAGACAACTTTGATGCTCTGGTGTCTTGGTAATTTTCTTAGAATATTAGAGTGCATATCATCTCTATTCCCATTTGGGTTTTTATATCTTATACTCCTAGTTCATCATGAATGAGATTCAAGTCCACATTCCCTCACAGAATTTTTCTTTCTCTCTTTCTTTCTCTCTTTCTTTCTTTCTTTCTTTCTTTCTTTCTTCTCTCTCTCTCTCTCTTCCTTCCTTCCTCCCTCCCTCCCGCTCTCCCTTTTTCTCTTTCTCTTTCTTTCTTTTTTCTTTCTTTCTCTCTTCCTTTCCTTTTCTCTCTCTTTCTCCTTCCTTTTCTTTTCTCTTCTTTTCTTTCCTCCCTTCCCCCCTCTCTCCCTCCCTCCCTCCCTTCCTTTCCTTCTACCCATATGTCTTTTTTCTTCTTTCTCTGCATGATTTTATCTTTTCCATCCATTTTTGTCTAGTTTTTACCTAAGCTTGTATCTGAGTCACCACTCATTGTTTTGAATACCTTCTAGAGGTTTAGGCTATTAAACTCAGAAGAACTTTGACACAGTGCATGTCTCCTCATCTAGCTTCTTAAATGAGAAATGCATTAAGGATCAATAAATGGCAAAAAAAAAAAAAAAAAAGAAAGAAAGAAAGAGAAAGAAAGAAAAAGAAAGAAGAAGAAAAAGGCTAACATTTTGAAATTCTATGCCACCTTGTCCATGTTTATTACCAATTTCAAAATGAGGAAAAAGAGCTGGGCAAGTTGGACATCCCTATTCTATTGGCCATTTGAGGTTTCATACCAAAAAGAATGGTTGTTACTGTTTTTCTCAATTTGTAAGCTATTATATACTATCCAGCACACCTTCTGAATGATATGTATAGTTCAGGTGTCATAAATGCTATAGGCATGATCGTGTCAAAACACTATGTAAGATTTTCTTTGGGGGAAGGTTTATTAAAGCATACTTCTATAATAATTACCTTAAAATAAACATATTCATAGAAAAATCATCCATTTCATTTAATGTTAATTTACTGACAATGGATTTTTCTAAATAATTATTAAAAGATAATTTAATAGTTTATAATTAGCCATGCTGTGCTTAACTACATTTCACAAATCTAAAAATAAGTGCACGTACAGTGGCTTATCTTTTTGATTACCTGGGAAAGTCTTGGTTTTTGCTTGTTATCCTGTGAAATTATTTACTGTGACTCCTTTTATATAGAAAATAAAGTTTGTTTTGAACTACAAATTATTTAGTGTCCTAGTTTTAAGAGAGTGTGTCTGCCTTATTTCTTCCTGTAGAGATCATGATTAGATTAAGGAGTTTAAAAGTTTCTCTTGGACAGAATATACTATTTGTTACTGATAATGGTTCTGGGGTATTTAGCATTTTCCATTCTTCCTGAATTCTAGGAAACAGTTTTTTCTACTGTTCAAAAATAAGTCCAATTATCACAGAAAATGGAGGTATTTTGATGAAAAAGAAACTTTGATATCAGTTATTACATCACAATTTACTAAGCTTAAATACAACATTTTCAAAATCAATTTATTACTTGCACATTCCTTAGAGGTGCTCAACATAGAAACCAAAGGCTTAGCCCATCTGTCAAAACAGTAGCTCTTACTGATTTGTTCTATCACATTGATTGATTTGCAAATGTTGAACCACCCTTGCATTTCATGGATAAATGCCACCTGGTCATGGTGGATAATCTTTTTAATGTACTGTTGAATCCTATTAGCTAGGATCTTGTTGAGAATCTTAGCATCCATATTTATCAGAAATATTCCTTTTTGGTGGGGTCTTTGCTTGGTTTAGGGATCAGGGTAATGCTGGCTTCATAAAAAAGACTCTGGAAGTTTTCCTTCTGTTTCAATTTTTTGAAACAGCTTCAGGAGAACAGGTATTGTTTCTTCTTTGAATGTTTGGTAGAAATCTCTAGGGAATCCATCAGGTCCTGGGTCCCTGTTTTTTGGGAGGTTTTTGATCACTACCTCAATCTTGTTACTAGATATATGTCTATTCAGGTTGTCAATTTCTTCCTGATTCAGTTTTGGAAGTTTTTAGGTTTCTAGGAATGCATCTACATGGTCCTCTCAATTGATGCAGAAAAAGCAATTGACAAGATACAGCATCCATTCCTGATTAAAATTCTTCAAAGTATAGGGATAGAGGGAACATTCCTCAACTTCTTAAAATCTATTGATGAAAAACCCACAGTGAATATCATCCTTAAAGGGGAGAAGCTGAAATCCTTCCCATTGAGATCAGGAACATGACAAGGATGCCCACCCTCACCACTCCTGTCCGACATAGTACTAGAAGTCCTAGTAACCATCAGACAACAAAAAGAAATAAAAGTTATTCAAATTGGCAGTGAAGAAGTCAAACTCTCTCTCTTTGCAGATAACATGTTACTTTATATGAAAACCCAAAAGACTCCACCCCCAAATTACTAGAACTCAACAGAAATTCAGTACTGTGGTAGAATACAAAATCAATATACAGAAATCAGTTGCTTTCTTATATACTAATAATGAAAGTATAGAAAGTGCAATTAGAGAATTGATTCCATTTACTATAGCACCAAGAGCCATAAGATACCTGGGAATAAACCCAACCAAAGAGGTAAAGGATCTGTACTCAAGGAACTACAGAACACTCATGAAAGAAATTGAAGAAGACACAAAAAGATGGAAGACCATTCCATGCTCACGGATAGGAAGAATAAACCATTGTTAAAATGTCTCTACTGTCTAGAGCAATCTATACTTTCAATGTCATCCCAATCAAAATTCTACCAGCGTTTTTCAAAGAGGTGGAACAAACAATCCTAAAATTTATATGGAGCCAGAAGAGACCCTGAATTGCTAAGGAAATGTTGAAAAAGAAAAACAAAACTGGGGGCATCACATTGCCTGATTTCAAGCTTTACTACAAAGCTGTGATCACCAAGACAGCATGGTACTGGCACAAAAACAGACACATAGACCAGTGGAACAGAGTAGAGAGTCCAACTCTATGGTCAAATAATCTTCAACAAAGCAGTAAAAAACATACAGTGGAAAAAAGGCAGTGTCTTCAATAAATGGTGTCGGGAAAAATGAACAGCTATCTGGAGAAGAATGAAACTTGACCGCTCTCTTACACCATACACAAAGATAAACTCAAAACGTATAAAAGACCTTAATGTGAGGCAGGAATCTATCAAAATCCTAGAGGAGAACATAGGCAGTAACCTCTTCGACATTGGCCACAGCAACATCTTTCAAGATATGTCTCCAAAGGCAAAGGAAACAAAAGCAAAAATGAACTTTTGGGACTTCATCAAGATCAAAAACTTCTGCAGAGCAAAGGGAATAGTTGACAAAACAAAAAGGCCACCCATGTAATGGGAGAAGGTATTAGCAAATGACACCACAGACAAAGAGCTGATATCCAAGATCTATAAAGAACTCTCCAAACTCAACACACAAAAAACAGATAATCACATCAAAAAAATGGGCAGAAGACATGACCAGACACTTCTTCAAAGAAGACATGCAAATGGCTAACAGACACATGAAAAAATGCTCATCATCATTAGCCATCAGGGAGATTCAAATCAAAACCACATTGAGATACCACGTTATGCCAGTTAGAAGGGCCAAAATCAACAAGATGGTAAACATCAAGTGTTGGACTGGATGTGGAGAAAGAGGAACCCTCTTACACATTGGTGGGAATACAAGTTGGTGCAGCCATTTTGGAAAACAGTGTGGTGATTCCTTAAGAAATTAAAAATAGAGCTACCCTATTACCTTGCAATTGCACCAGTGGGTATTTATCCCAAAGATACAGATGTAGTGAAAAGAAGAGCCATACACCCCAGTGTTCATAGCAGCAATGGCCACAGTTGCCAAACTATGGAAAGAACTAACATGTCCTTCAACAGACAAATGGATAAAGAAAATATGGTCTATATATACAACGGAGCATTATGCCTCCATCAGAAAGGATGAATACCTAACTTTTATACCATCATGGATGGAACTGGAAGAGATTATGCTGAGTGAAATAAGTCAAGCAGAGAGAGTCAGTTATCATATGGTTTCAGTTACCTGTGGAGTATAAAGAATAACATGGAGGATATTGGGAGATGGAGAGAAGAAATGAGATGAGATGGGGGAAATCAGACAGGGAGACAAACCATGAGAGACTGTGGACTCTGAGAAACAAACTGATGGTTTTGGAGGGGAGGGTGTGGAGAGTTGGGTGAGCCTGGTTGTGGGTATTATGAAGGGCACATATTGCATGGAGCACTGGGTGTGATGCATAAACAATGCATTTTGGAACACTGAAAAGAAATAAAATAAAATAAAATGGAAAATAAAAACAGTAGCTCTTAGTAACTTTAAGATACAAACACAAAAATTTTTCATCTGACCTTTCAAAATTCACCACCAACTTCATCTCAATTAAATTCCACACAATTTCAATCAAGTTTATATATGAAGAATAAGATTTTAGTTTCAACCCTCATTCTCCATTGCTGTTGTCTGTGTCACATAATAAATGAATGTTCAAGAATTTGACAATATGCCATTTTTTCTTAATTGTTCTTGACTTGTAAGTAGGAAATATACATAAGCCCAGTTGTGGAACCTCAATACAGATCTGCATCTTTGTACATTCATTTAGAATTGTTATGAAATTATTGCCCTGAGAATTATGAGGGTCAGGAATTATCTTCTGATAGAGTAAGTACCCTAGTCCCTTCTCTATACTGTTTAAATAATAGTTATTCAGGGGTGCCTGGGTGGCTCAGTGGGTTAAAGCCTCTGCCTTCAGCTCAGGTCATGATCCCAGGATCCTGGGATCAAGCCCTGCATTAGGCTCTCTGTTCCGTGGAGAGCCTGCTTCCTCCTCTCTCTCTGCCTGCCTCTCTGCCTACTTGAGATCTCTGTCAAATAAATAAATAAAATCTTTTTAAAAAATTAAATAAATTAAATCTTTTTAAAAAATAAAATAAATAATACTTATCCAGCTTTATGAAATCATTTACATGTATATTCATAGAAGCTAGGATACAAATATCTTTGCTTATGGCCCTAATCATATTCTAGAATGAGCCTTAAGAAATAAATGAATATATTGGGCAACTATTATTCAAAGAAAAAATAAAGAATACTTTTATTAAAGATACAAACATCACTTTTAGGAAAAAAATTCTAGTGTACTGATTAAATATACTCAACAAACTTATTCAACAAATTTTTATATTTAGTTATATAAGACTCAAATTCATGTCTAATTATTATTATTTAATTATGTCCCAAACTGAACTTTATACCAATCATGTTAATATCCATTTTCATTCTTTTTTAAGTTAATTATTTTTTAAATATTTTATTTATTTTATTTTTTTAATAATTCATTTATTTATTTGACAGAAAGGGATCATAAGTAGGCAGAGAAACAGGCAGAAAGAAATGGGGAATCAGGCTCCCTGCCAAACAGAGAGCCCAATGCAGGGCTCAATCTCAGGACCCTGAGACCATGCCCTGAGCTTAAAGCAAAGGCTTAACCCACTAAGCCACCGAGGCGTCCCTCAGTCAGGCAATTAAGAGTAATTAAGCTCTTACAATTACAAGGATAAAGATTTTTTTATAACATATAAAACGAAATTCAAGAATTTTAGTGAAGAATTGATCACAACACTTCAACAGAACTAAAGTGACTTTTTGAGAAAAAAATAAGTCACACAAGATTCTTCTTTTTTTGTAAAAGTGGTAGCCTGCTAGTTTAAAAAAAAATACAAATCAAACTACTTGGTTAAAAAATATTATTTCTGTCTAAAATTCTCAAGTACAGAGTATAACTATTGTCTTCCAATAAATAAAAGAAAATTTACTTATTTGGGTATTATTTATTTCAAACCTGGTTGATACATTTAGGATCAAGAGGAACATGCTAAAGCAGTTCTTCCTAGAAAATGGGATTTCTACAATGATGACAATTGAAAAATAATTGGGGCACCCAACATAAGGTCAAGTGTTCTTTCAAACTCTTCCAAAAAAGCACATTTAGAAGCAAATAAAACAAACCCAAATCAAAGTAGGGTATACTATGATTATTACTCAACAACAAAAAAGACATTTCAATGTGCATAATTTAAGTAATAGTCTCAAAGTAAAATATCACCTTATATTAAACAAACCATATCTATGACAATTACCAAACTATCATTTTTCTCATATGATGTAGATGATTAAAAATATAGTCCCAAGGAGCATCTGGGTGATTCAGTCAGTTAAGTGTCTGCCCTTAGCTCAGTTTGCGATCTAACATCAGGCTCCCTGCTCAATAGTGAAGCTGCCCCTCCCCACTTCTTGGTGCTCTCCCTCCATCTCTCTCTTATTCTCAAATAAATGAAATTTTTAATAAATAAATAAATAAATAAATAAACTGTCACAGAAAGAATTTTTCACAAATTTTGGAGAACATTAGCCCAAGAGATATGAGAGTCACTGCTCAAAATTCCCAAAGACTATCCTTTCTAATAAACCTCATCACCAGAAAGTTAGGCATAGAACACACTACCCTAACTAGCTATAGAATTATCTTTAGCTATTTATTTTTGTCCTTTATTAATTAATAGAGTACCTTGCATATTATTATAAGGTTACTACCAAGTGCCTTTCCACCTATGACATTTAGCATTTTTTAAATTCTGCCATAACTTATTTCTCTCAGGACTAGGCAATAATGAAATGGTGTATATTTTTTCTAAGATGGGAAATATCAGTTTGCCTTCATTTTTAAAAAGCTTAAAATTACTTTGTACAGCAAGTTGACAACTTTTCTTGGTCTGAGTTTGGGGACACTGTTCTATTTTCTTTTTCCTCAAGTTGTTTTCTACTAATAGCTGTTTCCTTTTCTTAATGATTAGATACATATTTAATAATATAGTAGATTGAAATGCATTTTGAAAGCATGAGGAAGTTCAATAAGTAAATAACTTTCTTTTGATCAGAAATTAAGTGGCTTGGGACGCCTGGGTGGCTCAGTTGGTTAAGCGGCTGCCTTCGGCTCAGGTCATGATCCCAGCATCCTGGGATCGAGTCCCACATCGGGCTCCGTGCTCCGCAGGGAGCCTGCTTCTCCCTCTGACTCTGCCTTCCACTCTGTCTGCCTGTGCTCGCTCTCACTCGCTCTCTCTGACAAATAAATAAAATCTTAAAAAAAAAAAAAAAGAAATTAAGTGGCTTGTATCCTGAGAATTTTGTCCTCTGAATGAGAATTTTGCAGCTAGACTGTGTGGAAACTTGATTTCGGATGTAACTTGAGCCCTTAGGTTAAGGTTAACTACTGGCTTGTTTGTTGTGGATAAATCTCACACCATTAAGTGTGTTATGCCATTAAGTGTAAATTTTATTCAGTCTTCTAATGCTTAAAGATGTTACGATGAATTCTTGTTAGTCACTTAGAAATGAGAAAACAAACTAGAAAGTATGGCACTAAGCCTTTAATCCATAAATTTTATGCCAAAGTTTCTCTTTCTTTAGAGGATTTACCCTGAGATTAGGGAAAAGTCATAAATTCTTGATTTGCAAGACTCAAGCAGAGTTGCACAAATATTTTATCTCAGCTTCATATGCTTCTAATCTACCTGCATAATATATAATATAAAGATCTCCATCTTTGCTTTTGTTTTGTTTGGGTCATTATTGTTGTTGTGCATGTCTTCTGGGTCATGAGATTTTCATTTTTATTTTTAACAACATAAAATGTTAAGAATAGCAGGTGAATAGTCAATGATCTTCTTTACCCTTTCAAGTGTTGTTTCCATTCCTACAACAACATCATCTCTGTCTTGCTCTCAAGCTATAGCAATGGAGTGGAACCTGAAGCACCCTTTCTCTGGAAATCCTCCTTCATTCTGATTTGAAACAGACCCTTTTGTAAACTCGAACGTCAATTCAGCTTTAAAGTTTCTATCCCATATAGAAGTCTAACAGTTGCTGAGCTCTACAGAAAGAACTTAAGCTCTCATGTATATCTTGGCTTTCTCATCCAGGAGCAAAAACTACTGTAGTGCACTCAAGTGTAGATTGGTGACACGGAGTGGCTTCATATCCAGCAACTCACCTTTCTGCTCCCTTAGAGCCCAAGTGTGCTGGGAAATAAAATAATTCTATTAAATTAAGTTTTTCTTCCATTTTTATCTTTTGCAATTCTTGAATTTATCTGATTTAGAGGCATTTTCCTGCTACTATTCCTGAGAGGCGTTGCTAAAACATAGTTCATTTTATTATGGAAACAGAGTAAGCTAATTAACTCCTGAGAACTTGCTATAATTTTAAGGGTTATGCACAAGATGTTAACTAATCACACAGCTCCCAGATATTTGTAACATGCAGTGTGACTCTGAGGTCGTATTTAAATGAGTGTTAGGCATGACTTGTGATGTGTTGTTTCTGGTGCTGCATGGAAGAAAAAATGGTACATTATGCAAGGTTAAATTTACAATATTTAACATGTCTTGTTTCAGATATAATAGAAGTATAATACATGTCATCATCATCTAACAATCTGCAGAGTTTTCCAAGAAATGCTATCTTTAGTTTAAAAATATTTATGAAATGAAAGAGTCAATATTAATTGCCAGTTGCAAATATGATGCAAATTAATGCAAAGTAGAATGAGTTAATATACATGTGTTAAAATAAAAATCTTTTTAAAATCATATCTCACAATGATTCCAGCAATTTGAATGGGGTAACTTGTGGTCTTTTTGATTTTTAACTCATGTTGAAGTCAATGCCATTGCTACTGGTAATAGGAAATTCATTAGAACTGTTCAGTGTTGTTGAATTAACACTGAAAAATCTGCAGAACTGACATATTTGATTTGCAAATCTATTAACTGGGTATTTTTATGTGCAAGACTAATTTTTATTTTTTAATTTACAGATTTCTCTAAAAAGATGTCTACAATCCCAGGTTTTTTAGTTGATATCTATTTAGTGACTGTCTATCTATTCTATAGATGCTTTGCACTTCCACATCCTAACCAACTAGTAAATGTACTCTCGTTAGAGTCCTACTACTCTTAAATTCCCAACCACAACAGCAGATGAAACTAGAGCCATTATCCTTTCAAGTCCCTCGAGACCTATTGAAAACTCCTCTCAAAATAATGTTATATGATTTCATTTCTTCACTTACATCTCAGACTATTTTTCTCTTTCACATGCTTTGTATTTCTTTCTAGCTTGTAAGAGATGTTCCCAAATGTTCTGTTTTTACAACTTTCTTTCACATCACCAGATTTTCCTTTGCTTTTTCTCTTCTTCAATTTCCCCTAATATTTTGTAACTCTAGCAACACACTTTACATAGTAGTTCGCAATGGGTTTATCTGTACATGATTATTTTCTCTGTGAGATCTTACATACACAGCATATCGGTGGATTTATTATTAAAAAGAACAGTTCATGTGTGTATAGGAACTTCCAATTCCTCAAAATGATTTTATATTCCGTTTCTCTTTAGAAAGCAAGTACCCGGGGCGCCTGGGTGGCTCAGTGGGTTAAAGCCTCTGCCTTCAGCTCAGGTCATGATCCCAGGGTCCTGGGATCGAGCCCCACATCGGGCTCTCTGCTCCGCGGGGAGCCTGCTTCCTCCTCTCTCTCCCTGCCTGCCTCTCTGCCTACTTGTGATCTCTGTCTGTCAATAAATAAATTAAAAAAAACCTTAAAAAAAAAAAAGAAAGAAAGCAAGTACCCTTTCCTCTCCTTTCCTTTTTCCTCCCTCCCTTCCTTTCTTCCTTCCTTCAAATCACTAGCTGGCAGGTAACGTTGCTCAGAAACTACTCATGGGTAGAATAAGGAAGACAAAGGTCTTTTTGCTTTGAACAAATTTGATGCTGAAACCTCATGGGGTTTAAATTTCCTAAGCCTAGGTTACAAGTTGTGTCCTCAAAGAAATAAAGGTTTTTCTTACATGTCAAATGTATTATTCAAGAATCACAGACTCCAAGGAAAATGAAACTCTTTTCACTTATCCAGCTATGTTTTCCCTTTTTCCTAAAACATAGTATGACATTTTTAGTTCTTCACAATTACTCATAACTTAAAAATAAATTAAAATTAATTTTTATTATTTAATAAAATAAATAATAAATTGTTAACCATTCAGGAGTGAAATTCTTCCATAATTCAATAACAAACTTTTTCCTACCTACTTTTACATAGAGCATTCCTTTAAAATATATATTCTGGAGTGTTTTAGGTAACATAATATAGAACTTTAAAAATACTATTTACAAGTACAGGATTTAATTATGCCTCAAGTGAATACACTAATAATTTGCAATACTGAGGTAAAATATATGTTTATATTTCTTTCTTTTTTAAAATCTTAATTAGAACAACCCGAAATGCATGTATTAAGAAAAAGTTTCAGAATATATGTGAATCTAAGATAAATCTCTTTATTTCATGTTCCTTTCAGGTTCTCTGTATTTCGCCAACTATATCTGCAGAAATTTATTGTCTGGATTCTAAGGCCTTTAATATTTTAATATGTGTTTCTTGGTTAAGATTTTCCTGTCATGCTCACTTCTAATTAATGAGAAAAATGTATAAACTCCTTTTTTGTTTTTAACCTCTGTGACGTCGAGAATATGTAAAGTCTTGCTAGGCATGACCAGCATCAGGAATCCTATTTCTTATAACAAGCAAGGATTCTTCTGAGAGGATCAGTTATGAAAACAATACAACATAACACACAACAGAAAAGCCCTCAACTAAATGTGCCCAGAACTCCTTTTTCTTCCTACCACACCCAATTAAAACTTTCCCATGTTCTAGGCTTTAAAATCTCAGAAAACTATTTTGCAAATCTGACTTAAATGTTGTTGAAGGCTTGATGTAACTACCTCATTTTTTCTGTGTTAATTCTGTCCACATTTACTCACTCCTTTTATACTTAATTCTCTTTCTGATTCTTATCCAGCCAAACTATATTATGCCAGGAGAAAACACAAAAATTGGCTCTCTTTTATAATTTCTTTATGTTTCAGAGAATTGGCTGACAACCAATTCTCAATCAACTCTCTATTGGTCTTGTCAATTTCCTGAACCAATGCCCAAGTGTTCTTTCACCTAAGCTTGCACAGGTATGGCAGAAGACTTAGTTGAAGAGAAAAGAAAAGCAATCAACATGCTATGAGTCCCTCAACTTTTACAAGCAGACACTAAGAATCAAGGGTCAAACCATATGGGAAATGTCCTTCAATTTGACCAAGAAAACAGGCCAGATATTTCACAAACTGGTTCAACTGTTTAAAAAGCATAAGGTGACCAGATGTGCATTTGTTTACCTTCATTTCCTAGTTATTTTCATATCCTGGGGGAAAAAAGTTTCATGTTAATGTCTTGGCTTCCACAAAAGTAGCAGCAATGCTTCCGGAGAGAAACCTTTTTTCCTCCCAGGAGAAAACTAAGTAAAATGCATTTTGATTGAGAGAAAAAAACCTGACCTGAGAACCAGGATTAAAATATAACTGCAGTCATATACTTAAATGTTTGGACTTTTAAAAATAAGTATTGTCAACCTGGAATACACGTATCCCCAGGGATATTCAATATGGCACTGAAGCACATAGAGATTCAAAGTGCAAGTATTGGATGTGACATTAGAGCATCAGAAAACTAAATTTATAGGTAAGCTAATCATTAATTGATTTGAAATACCATTTCAAATTAAAATTAGCACGATATGATGCCTGCAGTGGATTAGTGAATTACCACCATTAAAGGTCAGATTCTTATCCCTCTGACTGGGCCCTTGGCAAATAAATCCACACACTGGTTTCATTTGTGCATAATGTGTAAGTGATAAAACCAGAGTTTTCTCTATGATGGAGACAGTCCTGGGCCAATTCATAATAAAATAGTTCTTTGGGTTCTATGCAATGTTTCTGTTTTTCATTTCTCTCTTTAAAAATGTGGTGAGCAATCTCAAACTATAAGCATTTCTATGAAAGGAGAAACTGGACATGACCAGGCCTCTAAGAATGTAGTGTGACCTCCACTGATACAATTAGGAAGATCTATCTTCCTATGACTATGATGAAACAAGAGAATTCTTGTCACTACAGTTCTAAAGCCTTACCCTAACTCTTCTTTCTCAGTGGGCTCTAAGCAGGGAGACCATTCATACTGTGGCAGACTGGAGAGTTAAAACCATATTATTAACAACTGTGTTGGTACAACAAGAATGTCCTAAGAAAACTAGGCCCAATTTTCACCACTGCTCATAGGGAAGTTTGAGAAGATTGTATGACAATCTGAGTTAATTGGACATATCGATTCTAAGAGCAGTTTTTGAGATGATCTTTCTCACAGTGTCATTCCCCAAAGTATGTCACAGAAAATGCCAAAATCACATCAGGTTTAACATAGAGCACACAATCTCAAACACATTCAGAGTGTGTCTCTGTGACACATTAGTTTAATTCCCCAAGACTTTAGGATTGCTCTCTTGACCACAAGAATTTCTCCATGAAAAATTTAGAACAAGTTTAAAAACTATAGGCAACAAGGGGTGTCACTTCTATACTGCTCTGCAGTCCCCAGATTAGAAAGGTCACTAATGTTTTTGCATAATTGTAAAGGGAAGGGACAACTAGTCATTTGAACTAACTTCCCTGTTATTTGGTTAAAACACAATAAATAAATTAAATAGTGGAGGTACCCTTCAGGTACCATAAGACAACAAGAACATTTTTACAAAAATCAGTTTCTATATATTGGTGTTAAACATATGACAATGACAAGTTACAAAAACAAAGGCTAGATTTTTTTTCCCTTAAAACAGAATTAACACATAAAAGTCACAATTTTCTTTCTCCTATACACAAACACACTATATATATATATTATTTTCATAATTTTTAATATTTCATATTTAAGATATGAAATATTTATATTTAAAATATTTTCAATATTTCATTTTTATATAGTTACAAACTTACAGGGAAATTTTCAACTATCCATGTATGTGTGTGTATGTCTTTGTGTATGCTTATACATACATATTAAAATATCTGAAGCTAATATGTGCATTTGGCTCAGCACAGCTACATTAACATGATAATATATTTTTGTACAACAGTATCATATGTAGTACGTTGACAATTTATTTTTCCATATTTGTTGTTTTATACATACATTTATTTCAAAATTCTCATTTCTTTCTCACCATTGTATGCTGTCCTTGGCTATAATCTTTAAATTTAAGAATTTTTTAACTAAAGTGTTCTTTCTTCATGTGACTTTAAAGGCATCAAATTGTGTATAAGAGATATTCTTTGCAAATGATTATAAATAATTTTTAAATTAAACTTTGAAAATGAGTATCAGTAACTAGTACCAATACTTGAAGAATATACCATGAAGGTCTCAAGATAATTTCAACAGAGAGCTTTTATAAAATAGGTATCTTGTGACTTATCTGTTCTAATTTTAGTCATCTGTGACTTTCAGTTAAAAATTTTGACCTCATTGGATTTGAATAAGGGAATGGTTAAGAGATATAGGTCTTATTTTTATGTCTAACTTAATAGTCATCTTGCAGCAGTCAGTGGCCCTGAAGAAATGGAATTCGGTACACATGCAAGTTGGCTATTGGAAGAAGATTAAGAATTTGGAGTTCTGGGGAGTAAAGCAGGGGTCCTGGGTGCCTGTGTGGCTTGGTACTTAAGTATCTGCCTCATGCTCAGGTTATGATCCCAGGGTCCTGGAATTGAACCCTGTGTGGCTAGGGTCCCTGTTCAGCAGGTAATCTGCTTCTCCCTCTCTCTCTGTCCCTCTGCCGCACTTGTGCTCTCTCTCCCACTCCACTCTCTCTTTCTCTCTAAATAAATAAATAAAACCTTTAATGAAAAAATAAAAGCAGAGGTCCTTTCTACATGCTATTTCCTTGGCTTGCTCTTTCTACTCCCCTTCCTTCCCAGACTAACTCTGGTTTATGATTCAGATTTGGTTTGAATAGAACCTCATCTGGGAAGCAAGCTCTCATGATATGAAGGTATAAAGTTAGCTTTATTTCTGTAGTATTACATATATACCTTTATCACAGCATGGCTGGTATTTATCTTTCCATAGTATTAACTATAAAATGACATGTTTACCAATCTTCTCAATTAACAATTTCAGCTCCATTTTCACAATGCATGACTCTCAATTCTATTGCTGAAGTGATGTGCTCTACTTCTAACCCCCTTCCATCAACCTAAATATTCACCGAGCTCCTATCATGAAAGGCACTATGCTGGTCTCCTGTATGTGCCAAATCCCAAGCACATGTTAAATATTTGATCCTGGTTTAAGAGTAAAATGTAACTACTCAGAAAAATAAAAATAAAATTACAATACCACTTAACCTAGTAGTAAGTGCCAGCCCCGTGGTTGTGACATTGCTTCTGATGGACTCTGGGAATTTTCCAACAATCAGAACAAGAATATGCTCCAAACAAGCTGCAGGTATTTGGGCTTTGGTTTGGTTTGGTTTTGTAACTGTAAACAGTCTTGCTTTTTCTCTCTCTCCTTCCCTCCCTCTTTCTCTTCCCCTCTCTCCTTCTCTCTCTAGAAAAATAGTTTTCATTTTTCCCTTGCAGCAGAACTATGCCTTCCAGAGAGACTTAAACAGGAGAGAATTAAATGTAGGATAAATACAGGTTTTGAAGTGAAACTATACTCCAAAATGCCATGATGTGAAATTTCTGCCAAAAGCAAGTGCACACACACACACACACACACACACACGCAAACAACAACAACAAACCCTCTAGATATCCCAGTAAAGTGGCTAAAAAGTTGAAATATATTTTGTAAATTTAACAAAGGCATTTAAATAATATATGTAGATTAAGATTTGTGAGGTGACTCCATAGCTTTTATTACTTGTCAAACTTTCTACATTGATTCCGATTGTAGGGAATGTTATACATGGCTGCAATTTTTTTAAAAATTGGAAAATATAATTCCTCCCCCAAACCATTTAATAATAATGTGATATGGTTGGGTGGTGCAATCAGTTAAGTGTCTGACTCATGGTTTCAGCCCAGGAGGTGATTTCAAGGTCATGAGATCAAGCCCTGCATCCTGAGGGTAAAGCCTGCTTTGTATTCCTCTCTCTCCCTCTCCCTCTCCCCTTCCCACTTATATTTTCTCTAAAAAGAAAAAAAGAAAGAAAGAAAACCCTAAAGTATCAGGAACTCACAGGACTTGATAGGATCTGAGAGCTCCTAGGACAAAAGATGAGGGTTGATATCAATTGAAAATGAGTCACCCAAAACTCTCCTTCCCTTTGTTATTTGGGTGAAGGTGTCTGACATAATATTAAAATGGAATATCTTGGAAGGTGCTTGAGAAAGTGTTTCAGTATGGGTATTTATGCCATCTTTGTGAAAACTTCCATCTCTGAGGAGGTCTTAGTCTGGAATAATTTCAGAATTCTATGGCCCAGTAAATAAACTGACCTGAGATTTCTGTTGAACAAAGGTCTCAACTTTCATCTATGTTACCCCTAAAGCTATGGGCCACACAGTGAAGGAGACATGGACAGTCATAACAAATATGGTGCGTCCAATATATACCTTGTTCTTTTACTTAACATGATGAGATCTATACAGACAGGTTACATGAACAGACATACACCAAACAAGTTTCTTGTTCAGCTCTCTCTGGAGAGGGGAAAGGTAAAATGAATACAAGTCTTTCTGTCCCAGTGCATCCTAATTACTGCCTTATTATGCCACCCGAGTGTTTACTTTTTGGGAAAATTTCTCTCTTGGCTTTATCAGGAGACAGAGATCTAACCTTCCAGACAGAGCAATGTCCTATGGAAGAAGTTTGACCCCCAGTCTTTTCTGCTACCTCACCATTCTCGGTTGTGGAAATACCAAAGGGCTCATCCAAGTCTTGAAGTTATAATTTTTAAGACATGGCAGATTTGCAGGTTGCTCTCACCTCAGTATTCTACCAGAATCAAATGCCTTAAACACTAGGCCAAAGCTGGTTATTTTGGAGTTCTACAGGAAACCAGATTATTGGGGTTCAGTCAAATTTATTGTTACCTATAGATGATGATATTGTTCTTAAGGGACAATTACTGTGTTAGAATATGAAGCCATACCATAAGGATTGTGAGACTAATTCTTAACAATGAATTAGAATACAATAGAAAGTACTGGGAAGTGGTTAGGTGAACCCACACTCCAGGATGTGTTCCTGGTTATTTATCTGAGGCAGACAGGGGAAGGTTGTTTGCCCTTGTAGGAAAAGTAGCCTGGGAGGGATGTTATGCCTGGTGGCTGTTCTCCTCACTGGTGAGCACAAGATTGTATGGAGTTGATCACAGTCGGTAGTACAACTCTAGGGCAGGGATCAAGACAGTGCTAACCGGGATTTACAGCATTATTCTCAAATCTCTTCCAATGGCAAGAGGCTCTGGAGGCTTGGAGAGTCTAAGGAAAGAAGAAGAGAAGCCCTGTGTGGCTTATTTAACCACAGGTCCTAGAGTCTGATATCACCAGCTATTTTCATTAACAGATACTTGAGTAGGGTTATTCAATAGAGTACATCTGTGGGCCCAGTGGCCCCATGAGCAGGGTAGACCCATGAGCAGTACACATGGATTAGTTAACAATTTTCTCTCTGTCATAGCCAGTATTGAATGGAGGCACTGGTAGCCTGAATATTTACCCAAAGAGCCCCAAATCTGTGAAAAATCCACTAAAGAATTCACAGTATCCCAGGTGATAATCCTGCTGGAGGGATCTAAGGTCAATGCAGTGATGTGCACCAGCCCCACCTCAAGTAGTTTTTGACCTACAGAGGAAGAGGCTACCCTCTTTTTTTTTCCTTTTCAGAAACAGCCATAACATCTGGCCTAGAACTTGAACTATCACCTTGGCAAACATCCTAGAGCTGTTCCATCCCTTGATAGACTCTTTACTATGCCCATCCCAGCCCACCCCACCCCAGGGTTTGAATTTAGAGTGGAAAACACTATTCCAACTGTCAGTTCATTTAAATACAGAAATGCACTGTCACTCTTATTGGATAAAGTAGCATTAGTGGTTGGATTGGCCTATAATAGCCAGTCAGAGTCAGCAGTGACTCAGGCTTGTCTCCCCACTTGTAGCAGAATGTATTCTGGACATTCAGACTTCCAATGAGTGTTGGGTTAGAGGAAAGGAAAAAGAGGCACAAATTAGAAGAGGCTGTGCCTCAGCACTGCAACTGTCCCATGCACAGCTATTAAGAAATGGCTGTGAGCAAATGGAACTTTAATGATACTATTGTGTTTGGGCTTTCACAGCATTAGGCAAGAAGTTCTGTCAGCTTTTTGACTGCTTTCAAAGTTTTTTCTCTTTTCTTTCAACAGTTTGAATATGATATGTTTAGGTGGGGTTTTTTTATGTGTGTCCTACTTAAAATTTATTATGCTTCTTGAATGTTCAGATCATGTTTTTGATACAATTTGGCAAACGTTCACTCATTATAAAACTTCAAAAATTTTCTATGCCCTTTTCTTCCTTTCTTTTCTTTCTGGAACTCTCATTTTTAATATATTATAATGCTAATGGGGCCTCACAGGCCTCTGTCGGTCTAGTCATTTAATTATTCTTTTTCTTTTCTTTTTTTCCCCCTTCAGATTATATAACCTCTATTGGAATATCATCAAAACTGCTGACTCCTTCTGCTATTTTAAATATATTTAAACCCCATTAGTGAATTTTATTTCACTTATACTTTTCAACTCCAGATTTTCCATTAAACTCCATTTTATAATTTTTATTTCTTTAGTGATATTTCCTAACTGATGATTTATTCCTGTCATGTTTTAATTTGACTCTTTAAAAATTACTTCCTTTAGTGGTTGAACTATTTATAAAAATGATGGTAGAAGTCCTTATCTGCCAAGTCCAACATCTGGGCCCACTCAGAGATAGTATCTATGCTTGCTTTTTTCCCCTTAGTATGAGTAACAGGTTTTGTAATATTTTATTGAAAATTGGACATTTTATATAACATATTACAGCAACTATGAATTCTGAAACTCACAGGATTTTCTGTTGTTGTTTTTTGTTTGTTTTGTTGCAAATTGAACTAATTCTATAGAGTCAGTATCTCTTGTGGAGTCTAGCATCTAAAGTCATGATAAGCAGAATTTAGTCTCTGATATATTTTGTTATTTTCACTTCTAATTTGAGGCTGACTCAAAAGAATTTTCCCCTTCTGTTTTTACAGCTTGGTGATATAATTGAGCAGGCATTATATTCAAATACCTGAAGCTATTCAGGCATCCACTCTCTCCTCATGGGTCTGTATGTGAGTTGAGGAACACAGTCATAATTCAAGCAATTTACAAATCGTCTCCAACTTTCACTTTCTCTTGGGCCCTCCCATTTCACATAAAGAGGACCTCATAGTTAGCTAGGGATCTATGAATAGCTAGAGCCTTCTCCTTTCTGCACTGGGTATACCATAGAGCCTTTTATACCACTAGAGATATTCTGGAAGTTATCAAGTTCCCGGTTTTTGTTTTTTTGTTTTTTTTTTTGTCTCATTTCCCTGATAATCTTGCTGAATTTCTAGTTCATCTACACTTTAATGTTTGCTCTATTCATATTTTCAGTGTCAGCTAGCTGTGGTACTGCACTTCTCTGTTCGCTGCTGAGATGACTACTATTTCTGGCAAAACCTGGGGCTATAGTGTTTCTCCATGTTAAGCTCAAATTCTTTTCAGCTCCCTCTAGCACGGATGCTCTGATTTTCATGGTTTTCCCTGCTCTGGTAAGAAGCACCTTGGTGCACCTGACAGCTAACTGGAGTGAATGGGGAGGGGAATGGGAAAAGCCCCATGCTAACGTGCCACAGAATCCTACTGTTATTACAAGTTTAGTGACGTTCTTATTTAAGTGTTTCTCAATTTGTTCTATACTTTAGATAAATATCCACAGTCTTGAGACAGTTTGTGATACATTACTTTATTGTTACCTTTTGGAGAGAGGATTTGCTGAGTTCCTTTTTCCACCATTTAGGAAATCTGTCTTTTTATTTTCATAAGACCCTGGTAGGTGATCACCTAGACGCTCTGCTTGCTGCATCAACTGTCAAGATTCAAATGATTTCAGAAAACATTAATGATGCTGAAATTGCATTTCCTGCAGGGAATTCATGGGAAAAAGAACATTAGTAGGTATAGGTCCCTGCTAAGGACTCATTGCATTGTGGGCCATGGATGTGATGGCTAAATGGCAAATTCCTGGAAAAGAAATGCAGATATTTTGCAGAACGTTTTGCTATTTGTTTTTGTAGCTGTTTGTTCAGGATAGTTCTTTTAGAGTATGTAATGGAAAAACAATTACTGGATGAATAGTAATAAATATTTTTTTGGCTTCTTGATAAATAATATTACATTGGCTTGAAAGAAGAGTTTATACTTCTCATTAACAAATTATGGTAATGTTTTTCTCCAACGGACACAAATCTGTTGTGACTGATACAAAGGGGAAGAGATATGACATATAGGATAGGCATAAATGTGTCCCTTTTCCATTTACATTTGATTTGTACTAACATTGAAGGCTTTTCTGTATATTTTTTCACTAGTTATATTTTTTCCTTTCAATATTGTTCTGTTCATGTCTTTTGTAATTTTAATAGTATTTCTTATTAATTTGGATTCGTACAGATACATCCTCAACACATCTGTGCTTTATAAACTTTTCTACTGAGAATATTTAAGAGTTATTAATCTGACCTATTATACATTAATCATTTTATTATTAAAATATATTCTAGCATGTAGAAAAAAAGAAAATTTAAGTACCAAGTTTAAGTATTTTTACTTAAAATTAAGTATTTTTAAAAGATTTTATTTATTTATTTGACAGAGAGAGAGAGAGAGAGAGAGAGATAGCAAAACCAGGGGGAGCAGAAAGGGTGAGGGAGAAGCAAGCTCCTGAATGAGCCTGACATGGGGTTTGATCCTAGGACCTGGGATCATGACTGGAGTTGAAGGAGGTCAGGTAACTGACGGAGCCACCCAGGTGCCCCCGAATTATTTTTACTTAAATTTTACTTAAATTAAAAGTGAATTAGTACACAGTAATCAGGTTTCTATGTGACTATGACAGAATAAGGAGAAGTGGGCAGATGAAGTATATGTTTCTTTATACGGTCATTAGATTTCGGAAAAAAATGAATTTATGAAAATGATTATGATATGTCTTTCAAATATCTCAACTTTTTTCTGCTCCAACCACTAAACTAGCATTTCTACTCTAGTAATAACTGTGGTATAGCATAATGCATGTTTAGAAATACTATTTTAAAAATAAATCAATACAATTTTTAATTGTAGCTAAATTTTTAATTGTACAAAAATATTTTATGTTACTATTTTAATATTAACTGATTTCATTTTCTTGGCTTCCAATAAGGCTTGTACACATATGCCACTAAATTGTGACTCAGATTTTTGTTTTGTTTTGTTTTCTGCTATTATTTATCTCTTTTTCGGTAAATAGATATAATTTGCTTCCATAGTAGATATACTATACATAATTTATATGCCTACTTTTCCCCCCCAGTATGTTTAGCCATATAATTTATTAAGTTTTCCAATAATTTCTATAAATATAATCATTTTTCTTGAAGACTAACATGGACATCTGCTTCCCTCTAGAATCAGGAGGCCAAGTAAGTCTTTGGCTGGGCATTCATCACCCCTACTGACTTTAGAGGGAATATCTAAAACTCATCCAAGAACAGAATTGAGCTCGTAAAAAATAAAATGAGGAAAGCTTAGATTTTTCATATTTGTGGGTAGGTTTATTTTTATTATTTTTAGCCATTAAAAAGTATAAACACTGAAAAGGAACAGACTGTAAAAAAATGCAAATGATTATTGTTTTAATTTATGATTAGTTCCTTTCTGTTTTCGTGACATTTCTGCTCAATGGTCTTCCTATCCTGAAATCACATAGAACATCTATTTTATTACAATATCTAATCTGTTTTAAATCGAGTGGAAAGATGATACAATAATTCATTCTGATGTTTTGCTTCCTTGATTTTCTGCTGTTTTGGAAACACAAGTCATTTTCTTAGGTTTATTGGCCTCATTTTAAAATTTTTACTTTTTTAAAAATTATGTAAAAACATCCCTCATATTTATAGAAACAGTTGAATAAGTCCATTAGTATAGTTATTTGTGTTTTAGATATTTTCTTACTTTCTCCCTCTTTCTTTTTTCTCACTCCCTCCCTCTTTCCTTGCTCTGAGTTTTTGAGTTACTTCTTCATAACCTAATACTTAACTTGCTATCACTCTCCATAGGCATTATAATTTTTTGAATAATACATTTCTTAGCTAAAACAGCTTTACAAGTAGGAAAAGTAAATAAAAGACCATGTGTGTTTTTGTGTCTGTGTCATTCACTTGCTCATATGTAGAATGGCGGTTCCCATGTCACAAACTAGATGCATTCTGGTCATCTGCTTCTAAGGCAGTTTTGTGAACCTCTAAACCTCATTTTTTTTTCTCTCATTTTCTACATTCCCAGGGCAAGTTATAAAACCAGTATGTTTGGGGAACAAAATTGAGTGTAGCTATGCACAACTTTATACCTTCATTACATACCACATTTCTCTATTGCTATATTCTCATTAGGGAAGAAAGGTCAGTTGCTTCTTGATAGGGTGAAGCTCTCAATTCAGACTTTCTTGCCTCCATGAATGGTATCTCACTGAAATTTTTGATGGGTTCTCCCTGGATAGCTCTGTATTTCTTTATATAGCTTTGTATTTCTTTGCCTTGTAAATTTTTTGCAGGGCCTGTATCACAAGGGGAAACATTTTAATTCTGAAGAAGCTTAAACTCCCTGAAAAGATCCTGCCTAGGGTGGGTATGGGGATGCAGATTGTGTCTAATGAGAAAATACAGTTGGGAGAAGGAGGCAAGAGAAACTGGGATCCGTGATTGGAAGAGACCACATGTCCCTTTGTCTTACGTGCTGGGTAGTTGGCAAGACCTCAATTGGAGAGACAGACCAAGGAGGGCAACCCCTAGGTTAAGAGTCCACAAAGCAGGCAGGTCACACTGCTGCCAAAATACTAGATTGTGACAATATATTTTTAGCCCCAAATGGAGACAACCGACCACCAGAAGGCCTGCCTGATTTTTAAGCACTGCAGAATATCCCAAAACTTTATTTAGGATAATTCTACAAAAAAAGCCTCAAGGAGAATTAGATGAGGATGCTTCAAGTACAATTTCAATAGTTTACCGAAAAAATCCTTGTCATGGAAAGAGCAGAATTCTGACATTACTCCCTGAGCACATTACTAAACTGTTTTATTTCTGATATAGCTGAGTGTGTAGACCAATATTTATCCTTGCTACATATGCATGACTTAATCATAAGTGAAATGCTCATAAATGAGAGTCTGCCAAGGGGCTATATGAGTAAGTACACTTACCATTGGCTACAGGACCTATTAAAATCCTTACATAGGGGGCGCCTGGGTGGCTCAGTGGGTTGGGCTGCTGCCTTTGGCTCAGGTCATGATCTCAGGGTCCTGGGATCGAGTCCCGCATCGGGCTCTCTGCTCAGCAGGGAGCCTGCTTCCTCCTCTCTCTCTCTGCCTGCCTCTCTGCCTACTTGTGATCTTTCTCTGTCAAATAAATAATAAATAAAATCTTAAAAAAAAAAAAAAGAATTGGGAGCTCTGTGGTAGCAAAGCTAGATTGTTTAAAAAAAAAAAAATCCTTACATAGGAGGATAATATTTAAGGCATTGGTCAACAGAAGACTATCAACTGAAGTCTGAGACTTTTACCTAGGCTTTAAAGCAGAGGTTGGCAGAGAATGGTTTTTAATCTCCTTAAAGTAAAAAGAAAAAAATTTGTAAAAAGAACCATGGTGAAGAGAGAAAAGGGAGAAATGGGGGGAAGAAGAAGAGGAAAAGGGATAGAGACCAAATCACCAAATGTGGTACATGAAAGTTAAAATGTTTACCATGTGCCTCTTTACAGAAGTTTATAAGTTTATAAGCTGTTGCTTCAAAATAGGAAGTACTTCCTCTCTCTCTCTCTTTTTCATAACGATTTAATATTTTTGTAGGAACATAAATGTGCTTTTATAGGAAGAATTGCTAATTTAAAAAATTGCTGTAAAAAAACAAAAATACCTGTGGCAACCTCTCACAAGCATGAGAAACTGTAGAGCAAAATGGAGCAGGGTAGGCAGAAGAGGTAGCCAACAATTACATCAAGAGCTAATTTAAATTTTGTTAGCAAACATTGAACCCCCAGATTTCACATACCTCCTGATGCTCATCAGGGCTCAACAAGGTGTTTTTCGGCTTTTTTTTTCAAGATTTTGTTTATTTATTTGAGACAGAAAGACACCAAGAGATCACTTGTGGGGGGGGGGGCGGGCAAAGAGAGAAGGAGAGGCAAACTCTCTGCTGAGCAAGGACCCGGATACTGAGCTCCATCCCAGAACCCTGGGATCATGACCTAAGCTGAAGGCTCACTTTTGTTTCCCTTACCTCCAGAATACGGACAAAAGGTCCTTAAACTACAAGGGTAGTCCCTGGTGGCTTTCAGAATTCTCTCTGTATTTTGCAAGTTGTAGCAGTACTGGTGGGTTTCGGGGGGTGGGGGGGGTTGGAAATGACATCACCCACTCTGTCATCCCTGGAGAAGGTAGCTCACACCTGCCACTGCTCAGGAAGCCTTCACAGAAAAAAAAACAAAAATCTCCCCACATGTGTCCTAGGTTTTCATCAGATCCTTGCCCTCTTCCTGTCTCTGCCTGGGCCTTTCTGGACTTTCCTGAATTTTATCTCTGATGCACAGCTGGGATTCAAAACTCTGAATCTTTAAAGGACATGGCATAGTGCAGACCTGCTCTCTTCCTCCTTTGGAGAGCCTCAAAATGCTGTGTCTGCTGCTATTTAATCCCTTAAAAGCAGTTGCATGGCCGAAGTTGTGCTTCAACTTTATGGTGAAGCGCAGCGAAAGCAGTGACCAGGTTATCTGTCCTCCGCATGTTCCTCTGTCCCCTAACAATGAATGGCTGTTCAATGGTGCCCAAGGTGTCTTTTGTCCTTGGAAAAGCAATATCACCTCTTACAAATGGACACAAGGAAGAACCATTCTTTCCCAGTGCAACCCAGGAGATCACCACACCATTCCATTCCAGGACCTCTGCCCTCCTTTTCCCCAGGAGCATTGCCATGTACACCTGGCTCAACTCCAGTGGGTGTGAACCTCAGAATTTGAGTTCCTCTGCTTACAGAAACTTGTGATAGTCATTTCCACTCAATTCCCCAGTCAATAGTTTTGGGGAAGTATTTTTCTTGCACAAAACTGATGCGTTATTTTCTCCCCTCTTCTCTCTTCCTCTCTCCTTTCTCCATGGAAAGGGCTCCCTTCCCCCTGCTGTACCATAGCTTTTTTTTCCTCCCAGTTCACATCTCTATACCTCATACCTGCCAAGTTCTCTCCCTTTAATTGTCCAAACTCTTCTCTTAATCCTAAGATTGATTTCCTTTGTATTCAAAATGATCTGATGTCTACCTAGCTGTGTTCAAAGGATATGGCAAGCCTAGGGTCTCCTTACTACTACTCAGCCCTCTTAACTCCCTCTACATGTATTTTTGAAAAACAGAAAATGAAATACAGTGAATGAGAATGACTTATCAAGGGCCACTTAGAACATCAAGAACTTGGAAAAATTAATAATTGATTCATATTTATTCTCAGAAAAAAAGCCATCTTTTAATTAGGATTTAGCAGGTATTTTGGCTTTACTAATATATACACTTTAGTCAATAATTCAGTAGGATTGCCATTTTTTTCTGTAAACCTCTCAATTAAAAACAAAATCAAGTATAGCTAATGACAGTAAACTTGTGTCTGTTCTCTCTAGGTTGAAACTATAAATCCAATTTACTTGGTAAAAAAGGATATATAAGTTTAAGATATCAGTGCCATATCAGAGTTCCTAAAAGATTTAAAGACTTGATGAACATCAAATCACATTCAATTGGTTTTTTCCTTAATTTGAGGGTGAAGATCATACATTTTATATTTTTGTAATTCCCTTAATATTGTGCTTAAACCAACATAAGAGGAGCTGCTGACTTTACCACAATATTTCCTCAGGATTTATATCTTTTATCTGTATAATCTTCACTATTATTCTATTAGAATTATTCCATTTGATTCTTACAAAACCCTTGTAAGGTAGTAAGGACATACGTCTATTATTTTCACTTTGCAGACAATTTAAGGCTACACAATATTGAAACTTTATATACTTAACACACATATATATAATGTATACATTTATATATAACATACATTATATTAAACTGTAATTAAATTTGCTAGTGAAGATGCTTTTCAATGTACCTTACTTCTACAAGAAGATTGACACTGCTTACTGTACAACATCTTTAATCCTATAAAGGAGAACAAGAATAGGCATTGAGACAGAAGACATTCTAATAATTTACACCAGTTGTGCCCACCATGTTACAATACTGTGAGAATAAACAAGATTACTCATTCTTGATTAAATAAATTTCCTCACAACTTCAACAAAACAAGGTATAATATCATCAATTAAATGAAAAAAGGATATGAGAAATTAGAAGGAAGGTGAATTTTCTTAATTCAGAATGACCTCAAAAGGCTTCAAAAAAATAAAGTTTGTATTTCAAATATTTTGAAATTGAGAAATGAACACAACAAAGAGGAAATTTTGGAATTAAATTCATATTGGCCAAGCCAAAAGACAAAAATTCAAGCAAAACAAAGGCACATCTCAGTAAAACAAGTGTCAATATTTTAACATTAAAACATACAAATCCTCAACTGACTTATTAAAAGGACAAGAATGAAATAGAAAACTGGGTTTTCATGTTCTCTATTATCGAAAATGAACACAAACTACTAAAATACTTAGGAGAGGGTGCTTAGGTGGTTCAGTTGGTTAAGCATCTGCCTTCAGCTCAGGTCATGTTCTCAGGTTCCTGAGGTCAAGCCCAGTGTTGGGTTCCCTGCTCAGTGGGGAGTCTGCTTCTTCTCCCTCTCTACCCCTTTCCCTGACTGCTCTCTGTCTCTCTCAAATAAATAAAATCTTTTAAAAATAATAAAATAAATTAAAATAAAATACTTAGGGGAAGCCATATGTGTCACAAAATCTACCAGAACAGTATGGCTAATAGAAGAAGGCTTTTCAAATAATTGCTTTTTTCCTGTCCCTCATAGTGAAGAAAAAAGAATCAGAAAGTCCTTGGGTGGGGCGCCTGGGTGGCTCAGTGGGTTAAGCCGCTGCCTTCGGCTCCGGTCATGATCTCAGAGTCCTGGGATCGAGCCCCGCATCGGGCTCTCCGCTCAGCGGGGAGCCTGCTTCCTCCTCTCTCTCTCTTCCTGCCTCTCTGCCTACTTGTGATCTCTCTGTCAAATAAATAAATAAAATCTTTAAAAAAAAAAAAAGAAAGTCCTTGGGAACCTTGTACAATAACAAATACATTTTCTTTCCTTAAGTTTGCTGACTGTATTACATTGTTTTACCATTTCACCTCTAATATGGTATCCTTTAGCCATGTAGCTATTGAGTACTTAAAATATAGTTAGTATGTTTAAGAAATGAAACTGTTAATATTTTAAATTTTTAATTATTTAAAAATTAATAAGCCACCTGTGGCTAGTTGTTAACATGTGAGCAGCACAATAAATTTTCTATTCTTCAAGTAGTTGGCTAAAAAGTGGCAAGAATCTTTAAAATATTTTTCCATTAGTAAACAGTTCTTCTAAATGCCAATTCAAGTTTGAGTCCCACCTTTCCCAAATTAGAAATAGTATAACTAATATTGTATAATTTTTGACTTACTTTCTTCTTTTGGAGGAGAGTAAAAATACAAGGGGCAGACGGAAGTAAATCAGCCAAGGACAATGGGAAGACTGTTGTGATGGAGCAACATTTGGAGAAGATCCTCCTGTTCCCTCCTCCTCTCCTCCCCTGGCACCTGTATCTGCCCTGTTTCTTTCTCCAGTGCATGTCATGCACATTGGTGAGGAAGTAGGCCACTAATATTTTGCTGCCATTTTCACCTCCTATAGGGCCTTGGACAGTTCGCTGAAATTTTCTGCCTTTAGTTTCCTTAATTTCAAAATAAAGCGATGCCATTAGATCACTAAAGTTATTTAGATAAATAATAGTGAAGTCTATTATATGTGAATATCTGCGGACATTCAAAAGCACAATAAAACAATTGTGGAAAACAATTGTTATTGTAAACAAACATATAAATGGAAAAAATTTGCAGACCAAAAATTTTCTTTAAAAACATTCTGTCAATATGCATGAAGTTAACTACCTAAAGCTAGAGAAAATGAGGTGAGGGTTAGGAACAGAAAAGAAGGGACAGAGAGAAAGAGGAAGAGAGAAGAAAGTAAAGAAAGATAAAGAAGGAGGGAGAGAAGGAGACCAAATATATTTGTCTTTCATACCAAGATTCCAGTGATACACAAGTCTTCTCATGTAATGTAAATAATGTGCTATTTACTGCTTTAAACCCTAGGATCACTGTGCTCCTTTTTTGGATATTCTCCAAAAATTTATCAACTCAATGATTACCTTTATCATTTCAAGTTAGGTCGGTTTTAGTGATGATATTTTAAAGCAAGTCTAGTTTCAACAGTTTTCACAATAATGAACAGCATTCTACTTTCCTTGATAAAGAAAGTGCAAAATACAATACCACTAAATCAGGCAAATTAAGTGAATTTTAATTTGTCAGATATGGTTAATTTTTTAGACTGTAGCAATTATTTATGAGGGCTGTTCTAGCTAGGACTGTGAAATTTTAAATTCACTTATACTGAATAAATTATCTTGAGCAGTCAGTAGAAAGCAATCAACAAGGTGTAGATGGAAACTGTCTATTTTTACTGAGTGTTGGGAAGGGCCAAGGGACATGACATTTGTCCAGCCTGCTAAATGAGGACTCTAATAAGGGAAAACAAACAAACAAACAAACAGAGAAATTACACACACTATTGAGTTATCATCTTGCTGAGAATACAAAATAAAGGAAAATTAGGGAGTACCTAATGTATCCTTAAAGTTAACATTTTCTGCAATGACACATGATAACAAATGAAGACAAGTCCTTAAGAATCATCCTTTAAGGCAGATTTTTTTTGGTCTTCTTTCTAAAATGATTTCAATTTTATTTTTCTGTTAGGGACTCACCAAATTACACTTCTATGAGTAGTTAGCACACAGTGGGCCAAGAAAAAATATTCAAAAAACTGTAAAAGAGTATATTTTTTTAAAAGGCAGATAGAGATTTAACTCTGTATTTAAATAAAGTGAAAATATTAAAATTAGATTATGAAGCTGATCTGACACCAAAGGCAACTGCCCTTTTCCTGAGCATTTAAGAATCACACTGTAGGTACTTTATTTATTTTTTAAGATTTATTTATTTATTAATTTGAGAGAGAGAGAAAAAACATGGGGTTAAGGGACAGAGGGAAAGGGAGAGTGTTAAGCAGTCTCCATGCTGAGCTCAGAGCCCAACACTGGGTTCAATCTCAGGACCCTGAGACCAGGACCCTGAGAGATGACAAGCTGAGCCAAAGCTAGGAGCTGACAGTTTTAACTGACTGTGCCACCCAGGTGCCCCACAAGGTAGGGACTTCTTAGCCTGCTATACTGAACAACAGCTGACAGAACCTTGAAAACATTCATATTTCCACATAGTCATTCCATCGTGATAAAAAGTCCACAAAATCTTTTACCCCAAAAATACAATCAGAAGAGTTGATTCATTAGTGTTAGAAATGGCTTATAATTTTTAAGTCCACTTTGTAGAACTTTTCTATATAATGTGTAGAATCATTACTGCCATTAAAGTGAGAAGAAATCATCAATATTTGTTTTTACTCTGGGTGATAACATATTGTCAGTTCACCCAAGAAGATGCAAGTTTCCTTAAAATGCCAATGCCAGGCCTAACCTTTAAGTAATTTTATGATGATGAAAATCATGGTATCAACTAGAATAGGACCTGAAACTTTGTTCTTCAAAAGCATCTTGGGGCTCTTGGTGACTTTATTTTCACATATATTTTAATTCATTCAAGTTAAAAAAAAAAAGTTTGAAAATACTATTGCATTTTTGAATTTATAAATATAGCATATTATGTTAACTATGTGGATTAATTTACTCAGTTTCATATGCTTATCTACATAGGTTTATGTATAATTTATTATTTTCTATGTGTATTAAATACTCAAATATTACTTCAAATATTATTTTTTAATGCAATTTTCTGTGGCTAAGAGATTGACCTTTTTTTTTTTTTTTAGACTTTAATTTTTTTATTTTTTATAAACATATATTTTTATCCCCAGGGGTACAGGTCTGTGAATCACCAGGTTTACCTTTTTATACTAAATTTGTAACCAGCAATTAAAATAAACACCCTCGATACAAATACTTTCCCTGTTAATATTTTTGGATTTTAAAAATGTAAATACAATACACAATATGCAAAGATGCAAATTACATTTATTTTTTGCAACTATTTTGCCATTTATTTCTGTTTTCCTGCATTATTGCACTGGGTAGCATACCTAATACAATTCTGCCTGTAACTGATGATAGCACACATTTTTGCCTTTTGCTTAGTCTCAAAAGAAAGATTTTAATTATATACCATCAGTTATATTAATAATATGGCCTTTTAAAAAATCCTCTTTTTTAAAGATTTTATTTATTTATTTGACAGATAGAGATCACAAATAGGCAGAGAAGCAGGCAGATGGAGCGGGGAAGCAGGCTCCCCGCCAAGCAGAGACCCTGATGTGAGGCTTGATCCCAGGACCCTGGGATCATGACCTGAGCCGAAGGCAGAGGCTTTAACCCACTGAGCCACCCAGGCACCCCCAAAATCCTCTTTTTTTTTAAATTTTTTATTTTTTATGAACATATATTTTTATCCCCAGGGGTACAGGTCTGTGAATCACCAGGTTTACACACTTCACAGCACTCTCCAAAGCACACACCCTCCCCAATGTCCATAATCCGAACAAAATCCTCTTTTTAAATAAAAATTTCCATATAGTCCTACTTTAATAAAAGGCTTTGCATGTAGAAAATTGGTTTTAATAAAATGTGTTTTGTACCTACTAAAATGTTATATATTATTTTCTTCTTTAATTAGTGTAGATAATTATATTTATTAATTTTGATGTTAAACCAATTATGCCTTTCTAGAATATATATATCTCATTAGGTCATGAAGTAGTGTTAGTCTCATTTCACATAAAAAAAATATTGAAAATAAAAGATGTGAAATGACTTATGAGTAAGTGGCTAAAGAATGGCACAAAAAACACATTTGTTTTTTAATTCTATAGCTCATTTTATTATTAGCTATTACAGTGCAATAATCAAGATCTTTAAATCAGAATTGCATGAAAATACCAGATCTATATTTCATAACTATAATTTGAGTACATTGTTTAATCATTATCAGCCTAAATTTTCTCTTTAAAATGAAACTTTGCGCTGATATCTAAGACGACTACTTGAAAAGAACAAAATACGACAATGCATAAGAACAACAGAGTTTTAAAATGTCTTTGTTATTATAAATTTTGATTATTTTCACTTTAAATTTATTTGGTTTTTAATAACCTGGGAATTATTTACTAAAAAACAAATGAAATTTACTTCTTACAAGTGTAAATACTTTTCCTATGATTTTAGAATTATGCCATTCTCCTGTTCTCCTGTATTATGCACAGATTTTTCTTGTGTTATGTTCTTGTTCTCCCAATATAGAAAATATACACTGGTCTATAATGCACCTTGTCCGAAAGGCATTTCACACCTTTTACAAGGAGCCTATAATATTTACATTATGAATTTTATGTCGCTTAGAAAACCAGATATTCTTGGGTGAGATGGAAAGACAGAAATACCATAGTCAAAAGAGTTAAACAAAATGAAATGGGGGCTGAGGAGTAAGTCAGATTCACTGATTGGATCACTGAATATTTCCACAGTGGCAATACCACCCAAACTACCGTAAACATACAATGTAAGTCTTATCAAAATTCAAGATGCCCATTTCATAGAAACTAACAAGCTGATTACAAAATTCATATAAAAATTTAGGGCACCTGGGATAACCAAACAATATTGAACAAGACAAGCAAAATCAAATAAACTATACTTCCTTGGTTCAAAACCGACTATACAGTATAGTAATCAGGGCAGTGGTACAAGAATAAGAATAGACATATAGGTCAGAGGAATGGAGTTGGAAGTCGAGAAATAAATACATTAATGGTTAAATGATTTTTGACAGTGATGTCAAGATAATTCAATGAAGGAAAAAACAGTCTTTTGGACAGACAATACTGAGACAACTGAATAATCTCATACATTAGAATGAAGTCAGATGCCACCTCCCACCATAAACAAAAACTAACTCAAAATAAACCAGGGATGTAACTTTAGAGTTAAAACTACAAAACTCTTAGAAGAAAATATTGGAGTAATTCATTATCAGCTTAGATTACACAATGGTTTCTTAGAATAAATTGATCTTTATCAAAAGTAAACAAAAAATTGTGCTTCAAAGGATTTCAACAATAAAGTGAAAAAATTCTATAGAATGGAAGAATGCATTTGTCAGTCGTATATCTCATATCTGATGAGATATATACATATATAGCATATGTATATGTAGAAGATATACGTATGTATGTGTATATATGTATATGTATGTATATATATGAGATATATAGATATATGTGATATATCTGATAAGCTCTATACAGAATATATAAAGAACACTTATAGCTTAATGATAAAAATATAAACAACCCAATTTAAAAATAGGCAAAGGTAAAAAATTAGCAAAGAATTTAAATCTCTAAAATGGATATACAAATAGCCAGTAAGCAGAGGTAATGCTAAGCACCATATTCATTAAGAAATTGCAAATCTAAAAATATGTGGCAGATCTCATATTAAGTGTTTTCATCCTTCCCCCCAACCCCATAGCAAATGGTGGTAATTGTTGCACAGCTCTGTGAGTATACAAAAGCCAACTGCAGTATTTAAAAGCATAGCTTTTATGGTATGTAAGTTATATATCTATAAAACATTTTTCTTAAAGCAAAAGCAGTGAGGGTAGGAAAATGTGGGCTTTTCAATTACACAGATTTATTTCACATCCCAGATTCCACCTCTTGTAAACAACTATAACAAGCTAACCATTACTAAATTACAGATTTCTAGGTATCTACTCCTAGAGTCTGATTCAGTAGGGTTTAGGTAAGGACCACAATTTGGTATTTAAATACATGCCTTAGGTAATTCTTACAGTTACAGAGAGTTTAGAGAAATGGTAGCTTAGAGTCTTGCTAAATGTCTGCTCAATAAATAATAGTTTTTGTTTATGCTCTCCTATGCCAGTAAGCCTTTGCGAGAGTGTGTGTTTGTATGTTTGTGATGTTTATGACTATATACACATTCATTTATATCAGAGTTTTCATTTTAAAGTGTCTAAATATATATATAAATACCCTAGTTGCTTAAGAAATTTCAAGATTTAAAATGGATATATACAATTCTAGCTCATTTCTTTTAGGTTCCAGGAAACGAAATCTGATGCAAACAGACATTAGAAAGTAACCTGGCTTGCCACTGACACATCTTACCTTTGAAAGAAAGAAAACAACTCTGTAATAGGTTATAAGCACAGTGATCTCAAGCTATTCCTTGATAGAAATTTGTCTTCTTTCCCAAAATACTATGTAATTTAGTAAGGTTGGCAGTCTTTGTACAATAGATGCCAAGCAATTGAATAGCAGGGGTGTTATAGATTCGATATGGAGTGCGTCTGGGTAGAGATGTGTGAACAAACCTGGAGAAGAGCCATATGCAATTTCCCTAAGTGGAGTCAGGATTATCAGCATCACACACTCTCATTAGCACCAAATTTTTATGAAATTTATTTATATGTTATAAAAAATGTAGAGTCAAATATAAATAGACTAGAATAAACATCTGTGATTACTGAAATCAACACATTTCCTCTATTAAATGTGCTTTCCCTAAGGAATATCTTCCTACAGAGCAAGAAAATTATTACAAACTCCCATTAGGTTTGCATATGAAGAAACAGTCTCTGTATTTCCTGAAAGATGCTTGAATGTCTATCAAAAATAGTATTTAGTTCAAAAATAAATAAATAAAAGTAGTGTTTCCAAGTTAGTAGATTTTTGGTAAAGTTTCAGAGGGAAATATGTGCAGTGTTCTTTTGAAATTCATTATCATATTATATCTACTTTTAATTAACTTTATTAATTAATATAAACAGAAGAGCCTGGACACATATATCAGCCATTCTTTAACATTTAGCATTCATCTACTCTACCACTTGCTTTTTTAGACATTTAGTTTATTGCCATACTTCACTTGGCTTTTGCTCCCATCTTCCAAAAAACACTCATAGCTCTATACGGGTTGCATAAAAACATTGAACCTAGAGCCCCTTGGAAATCTGTATTTTACAAAGAGTGCAGAATGCAGATGAGTGAATTGCATGAAAAACTGCATGGTTTTCTTTCTTTCTTTTTTCCTTCTGAAAGTCTTCTGATAATGCCAGTATTTTTACCAGATTTCAATTATTCACATCATTTTCCTCCCTGAATTGGTAGAATAAAGTGTCTATAATGCTGAAATACAGAATACAGGAGGTGTCTTATAATGTGACTGAAAAATATTAAATCAAGTTTTATATTACTTGTGCATTATATATGGATAGAGGCAAAAGAAGTCACACTGAGTTTAGAGCCACAGTCAATAAATTATTTTTGATGCGATACTGGTTTAAAGCTTAATAGAGTCATTTAGGTAGAAATTTGTCATCCTACACAACCCTTTTAAAAACAAGCATTATGTTCGGGAATGAAGAACATTAGATTCTTCAGGATAGAAAGGAAAACTAAGAAGTAGGTATTTGAACCAAATTTCTTGACAATGAGTAAAAATGAATTGCCCAACATTCCACAGCAAATTAGCGACAGAAAAATTCAGTTCATTGTTACTGCTTTAATATTAGACCTGCTTACCAATTAAGCATATTTCTTAGGAGTCTAAATCAACACATAACTACAGCATTTCATGATTCTTTCCCCTCTCTGGTCAAAGGACACAATTACCAACCTCTAAAATGTTTAATGGATGACCAATAAAGAAAAAAAATATGTAAAAGATATTTTAATAATGCTGACATCTGTAGACTTACTTTTTTTCATTTTACTGCTATACTATAACTTATTTATCCATCCCCCTATTGATACATTTTTATTTAGGTTGTTTCCAGTGTTTTGTTAAGAAACAATATGGTAAGTGGTGTTTTCTACATGTTACTGGTTCACATGTGTGAGATTTTATTCAGTTTATATACCTAAAAATGGAAATCCTGGATGTGCAGTATGTGTCTCTTTAATTTCATTTGATACTTTCAAAGATTGATGTAGCAATTTACCATCTCACAATATTGTATTTTTTAAAAAGATTTCCGTACTTATTTTGGGGAGGAGGGACAGAGGGAGAGGGAGAGAGAAACTCAAGCAGACGCCTCACCCAGTACAATTCAGGGCTCCATCCATGAGCAGGAAATCACAATCTGAGCTGAAAACAAGAGTCAGATGTTCAACAAACTGCTCCACCCAAGTGCCCCAATATTGCAGTTTTTTAAAAGAAAAGTATAGTTCATGAGCATGGAATTATTCAATAATTTTTCACATGTCTATTGACCATTTGTATTTTCTACTCTGAACTTCGTGTTAGTATATTCAATCTATCTATTGGATTATTACTTTTTTCATTTGTGATTTTTTTTTAGTAAATACTTTTTTTAAACCTTATTTTATTTTTTCAATGTTCCAAGATTCATTGTTTATACACCACACCCAGTGCTCCATGCAATACGTGCCCTCCTTAATACCCACCACCAGGATCACCCATCCCACCTTCTCTTCCAAAACCTTCAGTTTCTCAGAGTTCAGTCTCTCATGGTTCATCTCCCCCTCAGATTTCCCCCATTTCACTTTTTTAAATTCAAGATCATTTTTGACCATTACGTGTTTTTGTGAATATTTTCTAAAATTCTTTGAATTTTTCTTTCAACCTTTTAAATAGTAATTTATGGTAATAAATTGTTATCTTAGTATAATCAAATGTATCAGTGTGTTTTTATTTGATCTGATGTCACTGAAAATATTATTAACTTCTACTTCTAAAAGTTTAAAAATTTTTATTTCTTCCTAAAATTAGTCATTGTGTATGCTCTAAGATAGTGATCCAATTTCTATTTTCTACATATGAATAACCAGTTACCCTAACAGTATTTAAAATAAATTTCTTCCCTCCTCATTTGTAATATTGACTGTAATGTATATCAAGTTTCCAAACATGCATGGATCTGATTTTAGTTTTTCATTCTAATTGTTATTTGTCTGCACATATGTCAGCATAGTCAACATAATATCTTAATCACTCTGCCTTAAAACATATTTTGATATCTGGTAATGCAAGTTTTCCCATCTTGTATTCTTTCTTTAAAATTGTTAATTTTTTTCTTTACTCTGTAAATTTTTTCAACTGCTTTTTAAAGGTTCTTGAAAAAAATCTATTGAGAATTTGATTGTAATAGGATTCTTTTTAGATCAATTTACAAAAATTAAGAGTTTTATAAGTTTGAGCCTTCTTATCCCTACTGTTGCTCTTTATTAGACCTCCTTTATATCTGTTAGTAACATTTTATAATTAATTATATTCATTTCCTAACATTAGAACATTTAATAGAAGCAAAGATAGATCTCTATCAATGTATACATTGTTATTATGCAACATCATTGTTATATATTATATATAATTATTATATATCACATATATTACTGCCATGATTAGGTTCATAGTCATTTATTAAATATAAGTCATTTATTAAATAATCTGATTCATTCTGTCTTTTAGATGTTCTCAGTAGCTATCTCTTACCATAGAGTGCTTCTGATTTTTGTACATTATGCTTATATCATTCTGATTACAGTAGTTTAAAAAATTGTGTTAATATTTTTGACTTTGTATGTAGACAGTTATATATTTAGTAAATATTCCATTTATAATACTATTGCATGCCAGCTTCCAATCTACCCATCTCCAATCTGTTGTGATGCTGAGACTTTTGGCACCTGACATCCTATTTGGCCCTGCCTAGACAGTACTAGAAAGAGCCTGGAAACCAGTATAGGAAGAAGATATATGCTCCTTTGTGTTTCTTTGCCATTCTTATTTTGTTTTTTATTTTGATTTTTGTTTCTCTATCAGAGCTTTTTCACCCAAGCTGGAGCTAAACTTCCCAATTTTGTTTTCCAACAATTCCAAATGACTTTTCAAAAGACTTTGTCTAGGGGTGCCTGGATAGCTTAGTTGTTAAGAATCTGTCTTTGGTTCAGGTCATGATCCCAGGGTCTTGGGATTGAGCTCCACATTGGGGGTTCCTGCTCAGTTGGGGAGCCTGCTTTTCCCTCTTTCTCCTTCTGCTGCTCCCCCTGCTTGTGCTTCTCTCTGTCTGTCTCTCTCCGTCAAATAAAAAATAAAGTCTTAAAAAAATTCTTTGTCTAATTCACACAGAGTTACTCCTCTGACTTCCACAAAAACAAAAGCAAAACAAAACAAAACAAGACAAAAAACAGTAGGAACTGAGCAGCACCCTTTCCTCAGAAATTTGAAACCCAGTCCTGCTGTGCCTTTCTTCAAATTTCCACATTAAAATAAAAATTAATTTCATTTCTTCTTTTCTACGATTCTGACGGAGACAGCTACTTTCTCTTGCTACTTCAACAATTTAATTGTGATCTCTTACCTTATGACATAACAGTGATCCCTTACCTTGTGCATTTCTGTATGGGACTTTTTTTTTTTTTTACGATTTTATTTGCTTGAGAGAGAGTGAGAGAGAGCATGAGAAGGGAGAAGATCAGAGGAAGAAGCAAACTCCCCATGGAGCTGTGAGCCTGATGCGGGACTCAATCCCAGGACTCCAAATCATGACCTGAACCAAAGGCAGTTGCTTAAACAACTGAGCCACCCAGACGCCCTCTGTATGGGACTTCTCTTAAATAGATCCAGGCCAACATGGCACATAATGACAGTATAATTTACTTTCCAATTCCTACAGATTTTACTTTTAAATAGTGAGAATAATCATCACTATCATCATTCTTTGCTATAGACATTGTAGCTAATGCATATAAATTTTCATCACTATTTAGTTTATACATATTTTGATTATCAGGTGAAAAAATTCCCTTCTATTTCCAGTTTCCATAGTTTTTCTTCTCTTCCTTTTCCCACTTTGTTTGTTTACCAATGACTATGGTTTGTTGAATGGATGATCGATTTTTGCATTTATTTGGATGATATTTCTTCACTCATTCATTTTCTTAGTATATTTAGTATATATTGTATAACAACATGTTTCTGCTCTCATTCTATGTCAACATCATAATGTCTTAGTCACTCTGCCTTAAAATGTATGTTAATATGGTAAAGTAAGTTTTTCCATCTTATTTCCCTTCTTTAAAATTGTCAGTTATTCTTTATCTTGTAAACATCCAACTCCCTTATTCTTTGAGTTGAAAAGCGTTATCTGGTTTTCTCTCTCTCTCTTTTTTTAATGCATCTAAATAATGTATTTACCTGTAAAGATGAAATTAGTACAAGTCTGTAAGACTTGATATGTGGTACTTTTTTGTATTTCTAAAATCTGTAATGACCCTTGTGATGAACTTTTGAACAAATGAATAACTTGCAACTTCATTTTCAAGCTTTCAAAGAAATTTACTTTTATTGTTTCATTGCATTTTATTAGCTTTTAAGTGTTATTTTTGAACCTGTATTGAATTTCTTATTAATATTAATTTTGTTTTATGTAAAATACTTGGATTACTTTGATACTTCTTTTGTAACTTATCAGGTGGTTGATTTTTTAAATTGCCCATGTATTAATGAAAATAAGTGTATATTTATCTCTAGGAATATGTTTTGGTATGCATCTATTAGATAATGTTTCTTAATTATATTGTTCAGATTTTTACTTACAAATTGTCTACCTGACATACTGACTTTGAATTATATTTGGTTATCTATTAAAGTTATAACTTATTTTCTCTTAAGTGTCTCATAAGTAAATGTAGATATATAATTTTAGACTTGGTAATTTCATGAATGATTGTGATTTTTAAACAGCATAGGTAGAAAATCATTCTACTATTATTTGCAGTCTGTTATTATCCCAATATTTTTATTCATAAACTATATTTTATATGAAATTATAACAGATACTACAGTTCTATTTTCGGTGCACATTATTATACTACATAGTATAGAAATGATGATACTACACGCATGAACATTATTGTACATGTCTCCTGATGGACAAACACTTGACAATAGTATTATTTTCTTTACTAGTCAATATTTATTTACATTTAAAAATATATAATTATGGATTTTTAGGCAATTGATGCATTACTTTGCTTTCATCTAGACACATGTTTTTTCTATCTATAAACCTTCCTCTAGAAATTTTTAGGTGAGTCCTCTGGTAACAAGTGTTCTCATTTATGTTTGCCTAAAACATCTTTATTTTATTTTCATGTTTGAAGGATACTTTCACTGGGTCCTGAAAAGTAGTTTGGGGTTCTTATTTTCTTTAAGCATTTTAATTATATTGCTCTATTGTCTACAGACTTTCATCATTTGTTTTGGTAATTCTTCCATCAGTATTATGACTGTTCATTAGAAGATGATGTGCTGGTTTTGTTTTTAATCTGGTTACTGTTAAAGTTTTCTCTGTCTAAAACTTTCTCAGTTTATCTATGATGTGCTTATATAGGGCTTTCTTTGATTGTTTTGTGTACATGCTTGAAATTTATAGAGATTTTTAATATTTACTCAACGTCCTTTCTGAGTAAAAAAGTTCTAAGATACCTCTTCAAATACTACTTCTGCCTCTCTTTCTTCCACTTCTCTCTCTCTTCTCTCTCTCTTTCCCCTCTTTCTCTCTCCCCTTTAAATTGCTACTCCAATTGTGTATATGTGTGCTACTGGTTTCATTCCACACCTATGTGTTACTTACATTTCTCTTATGTTCTCATATCTTTTCCATCTTTTTTCTGTATCTCAATAATTATTTTATACTCTTGTATCTTCCAGATCACTAATTCTTTTTTCTGTATTGCCTGTTATTTTACTTGACAGTTGTTGTAATTTTTCAAAACTTCTATTTAAACAGTTTAACATGTTTTTTGATGAGACTCTCAAGACTTGTATTACATTTACTGTATTTTCTCATAATATCACAATATGTTCTTGAATACTGATATTATAGTTCATTTGAAATTGGTGACTGATGCTCTAACATATAAAATGTTTTTGGATCCGTTTCTATTATCTTTTTTTCTCTTGATTTTTTGTTGTTTTAGCCTGGCTCCTGGCTTGCCTAATAATTTTTTATTTAAAGCCAGGTACTGTTTATGTATAAATATATATACATATGCATTGAATGATGCTATATTACTCTACAGAGGATTTAATCTTCCTTTGTCAGGAAGATAATAGTGAGCAAATCTCCTATTCCAGTCAAACATGGTGCCTTTTAAGCTTTTCCTTACTCCTAGGAATAGAGTCTTCCATAAAGTGAGACTTCCATGCTCTAGAGTAAAGCCTTCTATGTAACAGAAAGGTTCCATCCTTATACTATTCTGGGCTATAACTTTAACAGAACATTAGTCTAATCTTTCTTAGCCCTATCTTCACAAAGAAGTTATACACTACTTCTGCTGTGGTTCAGAAAGTAAGGCTGGCTGACCTCTCTTCTCCAGAATAGTTCTTTAAGTCACATTTCCCCACACATGGAAATTGATGGCTGCTCACAACCCAGGATATGTGCTCATCAACATCCTTGGTTTTACTCATGACTTCTGCTGTTTCTGGAACATAAGAATGATTACCTGCTGATCCTAACAATATTGTTTTGATTTTTCTCTGTCTGTTCTACCTGTCATTGCTGCATGTTTTAGGTGAATTCATAATCAATGATTTTTCCTATGCTTGTTTTTTTATTCTCTCACTGTTCTTGTCTTGTAAATTTTGGGGAATTCAGGTATATTTTCTATGAAACTTACATGAAGTTGTGTTTATTATATATATTACATTATTAAACAATATATGTTAATGATATACTTATATAAACAAAATGTTAGCAAACCTAACTCAATAGCAAATTAAAAGGATCATACATCATGACCCAGTGAGATCTATTATTGGGTTTCAAGGATGGTTCAACTTATGAAAATCAATGTTATGTGCCACACTAACAAAATTAAGGATAAAATCATATGATTTTTCTCAATAACTACAGAAAAATCATTTAATAAAATATAATACCTTTCATAATCCCAACAAATTAGGTATAGAAGGAAAATACCTCAACACAAGAAAGGTCATATATGACAAGTTCATAGCTAATGTCACATTCAACAGTAAAAAATTGGAAAGTTTTCTAACATTTGGAATAGACAAGGATTTCTAACATTTGGAAAAAGGCAAGGATACCACTCTTACTACTGCCACTTAACACAGTATTATAAATCTTAGCCAGAGCAATTAGGCAATAAAAATAAATAAAATGTATTACAAGGGTAATGTAAATTATCTCTGTACCAAAGCAATCTACAGATTCAATGCAATCTTTATTAAACTTCAAATGGCATTCTCACAAAATAGAAAAAGATGGTGCTAATTTATAAAGAGCCACAAAATACCCCAAATAGTCAAATCAATCTTGAGAGGAGAATAAAGTTGCAGGCATCATACTTCCTGATTTCAAACAATATTATGAAGCTATATGAAACAAAACAGTATGGTATTGGCATAAAAATAGACATATAGCATAGAGCAATTAAACAGAAAACAAAGCCCAGAAGCAAACCCACACATACATGGTCAACTAACCATTGACAAGGGTATGGTACAAAGAATACACAATGGAAAAAGAATAGTCTCTTTTTAGTAAATGGTGCTATGGGAGAACCTCTTATCCACCTGTAAGAGAATGAAATTGAACACTTATTTTTCACCATGTGTAAAATTCACTCAAAATGTATTGAAGATCTAAATTTAAAATCAGAAACCATAAAATTCATAGAAGAAAACAGGGGAAAATTCCTTGAAAAAAGGGTCTTGGCAATGATTTCTTGAATATGACAGCAAAAGCATAGGTAACAAAAACAAAAACAAACAAGTGAGAGTGCATCAAACTAGTAAGCTTCTGCATAGCAAAATAACAATCAGAACAATGAAAGAAAAATTGATGGGAGGAAGAAAATATTTATAAACTATATATCTGTGAAGGGGTTATTATCCAAAACATATAAGGAACTCCAACAACTTAACAGAAAAAAAAATAACCTGATTTAGAAATGGACAGAGGAAATGAATAGACATTTTTTTTCCAAAGAAAACATACAGATGGCCAACGTATGAAAAGGTGTTCAACATCACTAGCTATCAGTGAAATGGAAATCAAAACCACAACACAGGGGCACCCGGCTGGCTCAGTCATTAAGCATCTGCCTTCGGCTCAGGTCATGATACTGGGGTCTCGGAATCAAACCCCGCATTGATCAATTTTCAAACTTGTTAAGATAAATAAAAGTATAGAAAGACATAAAAATAATTTGTAGTAACATTAATCAATTAATAATTTTAATATCTAATGCTTCCAATTATTCCTAGTTCTTTTTTCTGTACACCCGTGCAATTTGACACTTGACACTTCAAACTAGGTTCATCCTTAGAGTCTATGAAAACTTTGAACAGTATTTATAAGAGAATGATACAAACACAACTGTCAAAACCATAAAAAAAAAAAAAAGTACTAGCATCAGTCTAAAAAATAAAGGTGCATGTTTAATGAAAAAAAAAAAAAAACCATAGAAAGCTGCCCTCTCTCTTTTCTTACAAGTTCTTAAGTTATGAAGGTAAAAGAAAATGCAATTAGAATAATCTACTAAGAGCTTTATTTGCCACCTGCCATTCTCTGAATGCCTGCTGATAAAAGTGAGTTTTTAACTTGCAGATTTTCCTTGATAGACTGGAATTAGGAAAGTTTCCCTCTAAAGTGAGTGCTCCAGCTGCCACATGGGGATAAATATAGAACCAATCAAATCAAAGTTTGGCAATATGGAAGTAAAAAATGCATTTGATCTATCCCAAAGATTTGTTATTTGCATAGAAATAAAATCATTAACTCATTTGTTTTTTAAATTTTCCAAAGCTTAATTATAGTTTATTTGATATCTGACCTGATTGTGTCTCACCTTCGGTAGGAGGGCAGATTTAACTGAGTTGTTCCTATGATTCTGATGACTTACGAGTAGAATCGTTTTTGAAGCCATAAACCCAGGCTGCTATGGGACAGTGATGAATCACATTGTTTCCTGGTCTATATGGCCAGACAGTGTATGAGAGTCACGTGATTTTAGCAGCCCTCGACAGGGTAATGAAACCTCAGGATAGAATAAGCAAAACTCTAAATCTTTCAGCAACTACAGGGTGTAAACAATAGTTTGTTAATTCTTTTAGTTTTTCTAATGGGACAAAATTATCTCTACAGGAACACTGACCCTATTCCATCATTCTTTGAAAAGATGATGGCATACAGAAACATTCTGTCTGTATCAGATGCTGTATGCTTTGGAGCTCTTTAAGAAACTATCTCTAAAAGGCAAGTTTCATGAAAGTATATATGGCAATTATTTGTCATTACTCTTGACATTTCTACATATCATGACTAATGTCAAGGCTTCTATGGGGAAGGTTCTCTGGGTTGATTAGAGCCAAAGAAATTAAGTTCAGATGTTAAATTGGATACAGATTAGGTTAGTTTTCAATGGGACTAGCCCTAGTGACACAGGGTGACATGGGCACTCAGCTACCTTTCTGCTATTTCTCAGAAGTAGCTGCTGCTTCCTACCAAGCTGAGTATTTCAGGAAGTAACTGTCCTCATACCTCCACTGTATGCATTGTGTGTGTGTGTGTGTGTGTGTGTGTGTGTGTGTATGTGTGTGTGTGTGTGTGTGTGTGTATGTGTGTGTGTGTGTGTGTGTGTTCATATGCCATCTTCCCCACTCCTCTCTCCTAGATGAAGACAAGTGAACATCAAGGAAATCTTTACTTTTATTTTTAACATTGTTTCAAAACTTCTCAGTAAAAAATTGTCTGAATGAATGCATGATACCACGTTTCAGTTATTTTTTAAACAGGCCCCCAGGTGCCCCGAGAGAGGAGGTACTGAGCTGTCCTTGCTATTGCTGTCATTTTCTTCTGGGCAAACAGAGATCATTTGCTTCCTCCACTTCAGTTATATGAGTAAACACTCCACGTTCATGCTTTTAAAGAAAGTAGAGACAGAAAAGTAAAGAAATAGAACCTGGGTTATGAAACGGGAGAGCAGAAAGTAAATGGAAAAGAAAAAATATATATCTATTTAGAGGTGTCCTCAGATCATCAGTAATTTCCCCAGGAGTCAATCCTGCTAAGAATATAATGCATCCTTTCACCAGGAAAGAAAACAACAAGGTATTTTTGGTTCAGCAAGAGATGGCATGGGACCTTGAAAAGCACTCATTTCCAGTAACATCTATCCTGAGATTTGAAACTTGCTTCATAAAGTTCAAGACCTAAAATTTTGTGTAGTTGATCAATAATTCACTTCACTTCACAGAACCACTCTGCAATAATGACCCAGGGATTCAGGCTTCTCTTCATGCAGAGATTTTTAATACATGGATCACATTTTATGAGCAATAACTCATTAATCTTTGCAATAACCATATTCAGTTAAACATTATTATCCCACATTATAGGTAAAGTGATGGAGGGGAGTTTTTGACTTGCTGAAGGTCAAACTGAAATCAGAAGCACAAGTAGGATGAGGTATGAATGTGATTCCATGACTCCAAGTCCTAACTCACAGTAATACATAGAAAAGGCCAACTTTTTTTACTTTCATTTTTTTTTGCCTTCTTCAAAACTTGCCCTTATTATGTAATTATAGCTAAAATGTCATCATGCCTTTTTAATAAACTGTTAATAAGAAAATCTCAACTAGAGGCTTCCTCTTCAACATTAAATATCACTGCAAAAAAATTATATTTTTCTTTATGAGTTTTAAGTTTTAAAATATCAGCTACAATAAATATGAGGTTTTGTATTTAAGACATATGGAAATCAGCCTAACTCTTCTTAAAACTGTTGACTAGGTGTTTGGAAATTTTCTGTATAAAGATATACCACAAGATATGTGAAGTATGACAGAGAAACAGTGGCAAAGAGTCAGGTAAAGAAAAGAAAAACAAGATATCCACTAGTTTCTCTCAATCCTTAGGGGGGAAAAAAAAAGCAGTGCAAAAGTTTCTCTCACTGATGAAATGAGCTCTTTACATATAAATTATATTGTAATAACAGAGCTCCTGGGTGGAGAAGAGTTCCTTCTCCTGCTGACAAAAATTAAAATAATCACAGATGGCTAATGATCAAAAATACTGACTGACAGCTCTGAAGTATAAGACACAGAGAATATTCTCCACGGAGTGAGAATACTTTCAGTGTTTCTCAAGCCAATACTTAAAGTTGGTGTAAGAGCATCACAAAGCTTTTTCCAACCACACATTCATATACAGGGAACTTCTATTTTATTTTGGAAACTACCATATAGACTCAGCTCCTTTAAAAATTAATGTAATTCTTTGTCTCTGTGCTTACTTTCATAATTTGGGATAAAATGCAAAAATTCACTAGGGAAAGGGAGTCCATAATGTTGTCTTATGTGATATGAAAAACCTTTATAATTCAAGCATTGGGAATCCAGTCTCCTATTTTAAGCTATGGGTGGGGAGGGGGGATAGGGAATCTGCCCAGAAGAATTCAGTAAGTCTTTATAAATATGTCAAACAATACCAATAAATAGTAAAAACTAATAGTTATTGAGGATCTACTTTGTGTTTAACATTCTTCTAAGCACGTTATTTATTCACTCTGTTTGATTTAAACAAATAGCTCAATGAAATACATCACATTATTATTCACTCACTTTTCTTAGACAAGGAAACCAGAATCAGAAATGTTTCAAAAAGTCAGAGTCACATTATAGCTGAGGAGTAGTTGAACAGAAGCTCAATCTAGTCTCTAAGCCTGGTGCTTAACTGCCATATAGTCAATGCATTAATTATACAATAGGATATAAACTTAAGAGGAACAAACACTGAGACCAACAACAAAGTGTCCCATTCTCTATCACTTTAAAAGGACTTGCAAAATCACTTGATTTTACAATCACCCAACAAAAAAAGTACAGTGCTCCTGTATCTAATAATGATTAAACTGTGACTTAGAATTTAATATTATTCATGTATTTATTTGTGAAATCAAAAGATGATTAATATGTTTAGTGCCTGTAAAGTTTTTATTTTGAGAGAATCAAAACGTAACATTTTTTTCTTTCTTATTAATGTTTATATTCTATATGGAAATATGCATGGTATATATGTACCATACATTTATGCACATGGATGATTCAGGAAAGATGTGTATGCTGGAGCTAAGGTATTGGGTGGAGAGAGTAATCCGTGCTACCCGGTCTGTGTTTATCAAAGGAGGCATTACATATAGGTAAGAATCAAGTAAGGGCGTCACGTACGGGAAAGGTTTTGAGAAATGGATGGAACTTTGCTAGAAGAGAAAGTTGAAAAAGGATTGTCTTAGTAACTGAAGTAGTTCTGCACATGCTAAATATGCCTATTGAATTAATAATCATACATTTTCTATATCCATCTTGGTAAATTATAGTCATAGCTGTATAAATCCCTTTAAAAATATAGTCACATTGTTAACAAAACAAATGTAGGATATCATAAGCAAGAACCCTTTTTAAAGTAATTTTTTCAAAGAACTTTGGCAAATCAAATCATAAGGGTGGCAAGAGCAGAATTTTTGGAACAAAACTTGCTGTTCTTAGCACTGGATGAAAGAAATGCAAGTTACTAACCATTTAAATGGCTGCTTTTTTATATCCTTGCCAGAATTGCTTATAATGTGCGATTTCTTCATTTGGATATTACTTGTTTCAACGAAAACATTTCCAAGTCAACTCACTGTACTTCACAATACACTGAAATGAGTAAAAGTATTAAAAGCATGCCTGAGGCGACAGAAACTTTGAGGTTAATTTCCATTTCTTCAAGTATATTTGATGAATGATGTGACAAAGGAATCCTAATTAAGGTTGAAATCCTGAATACTAAATAAATTAGAAGTGCCACTACATTCATCTTTCACAGTGATAATACTGCCACTTCTGCTTCTCTTTAGCCTAGCCCTTGACTTTTTGGGAAACCTTTTCTTGTGTATTTTCTTCCTCTATCACTTTTGCTGAGAGTAGATTATGAGTATCCTACCTAGTTTTATTCAAGCCAAAAATCTACAAAGTCTGTCTTTGTTCTTTTTCTTCTCACTTACTCATCTTTATCAAAAGCAAACATTTCATTTTATATCCAAGCTCAAAAATGGCTTCACCTCTCTTAGGGCTCTTCCTGTTTTCACATTGTAATATCTACAGGCAAAATTATATGATCTGTAAGGATCTTTTAACTTTTTCTAAGAAATAAAACATAAAGTAGTTATAACAGTTTCAATAAACCTTTTCTATTTAATGAAACCATTTTCACAGTTACTATTAGTATTCATTATTCATGTGAGTCAAGAAGTAAGGGTGCAAATTGTTTCATCTCTCACTAGCTGGGGATCCTTGGGCAAGTTACTTAATATTTATGTAACTCGAGTATCTTGGTTTTGTATATTCCCTGTCAATCATGGAAGAAAACCTATTGGCTCATTATTTTAAATACTCTCCTCTGAGATAATTTAGTCTAGAACAACAAAAACTTATATTCACAAAAATGACTAGTGAATATGTTTATAGCACTCACATTCATAAACACAATCATCAAAAGCTGGATTGGACACCAACGTCCTTCAAAGGGTGATGGATTTACAAATGGTAAACCATCTGTATAATGGGGTACTCTTTAACATTAAACAGAATGGGCTTTTCTTTTTAAATTTGATTCATTTCAAACTAGTATAAACTAATTCTAAAATCTGATCTTTGATTTGGTTATTGGAGTATTTTAAGGTGTGTTTTGACAACTCGGGCATGCAAATCTTAACAAAGTCAATTTTACGATATCTTGATAAAAATCAAGTGTATCTGACGAATTTTAAGTTACGAATTGAGATATTCTGCAACTGTAGAAGACAATATATTTCAAGACTCAAAGAGAATAAAGGACTATATATAACACATCTTAGTCACTATTCTGATGTGGATTACATTTTGAAATAAAATTTTGATTTGGGGGCATTCAATATAAATGTTCTAAAAACCAAAACTGAAAAGGTGAAATTGTCTTTATTTTTTAATCAATTTTTATCAATATATATCAATCTTTATTAATCAGGCCTTGATTATGAAGTTATATGGCCTTTATAAAATAAATTGGAAGGTTTTTCAGTTTTGCTCTTAAATAATTGCAGTTATTTGGAAATTATTTGATCCTGTTGCTCTACACCAATTTGTACTGCGCTAATAGGTCCATTCAGACTTTTAACTTCTTGTTATGTCAATATTGACATTTTACATTTAAATGGAAAATCATACATTTATCATGATTTTCAAATCACTACAGGTTTGCACACAATGTTCAAGCATAATTATGTCAAACTCCTCTCTATTAGAGGTGTTTGCTTTCACATTTCAAAATTTTTGTTTTCCCTCTCTCTCCTTTTTTAAAGTCATCCTCAAGAAGTGTTTTTCTATTTTATTCGTCCTTTCAAATAACCAGTGTTTGGATTTACTCATTATTTCTGTTTTATTTATTTACTTGGCAAACACATATATAGCATTTACTTCATGCTAAGAACTGTTCTAAGTACTTTACAAATACTGGCTTTTTAAATTCTTTATAATAATCCTATGAGATACTATTACAATCCTCATTTTATTGGTAGAGAAAGAGAGGAACTAGTTATTTTGGATTTCTCTTTTAGAATAATACTTTCTTATTAATTATTTCTATCAAGACCAATGTCTAAATGCTTTATAGGTTTTGAGATATTTCTTCTATTTGTACCTCTCCACACCACAAATTTCATTTCACTCTCTTCAGTGTCCATTTTTGTTGCACTTGTTTACTATTTTTTTAATTCAACAATTATAGTATTTAGACCCAGCATGATGGTTTTCTATTTTCCTTAGTGCTTAAGATTACGTATTGTCTGTCCAAGTTTTCCTCTGTCTCCTCCAAAAGGCTCTCTGTGTTGGCTGTCTTCCTCTCAGGCTACTGAGCTCCTTAGTTATATTGTTAAATGCTGCTGTTTTTAATGTCACTGTTAGCTTCTGGAGTCCTGTTGTACTAACTGGAAATATCTTTCATACAATTATCTCTCAAATGATAGAAAGAGATGGACTCCTATCTCTGTAGCAGCTGCCCATCTTTATTGATCCCTAGCCCATCCTAGATGGAGAAAACATATCAGGTCTGAATGTTCCTTCCACTCTTCCAGTCTCAGAATAGGGAGTTTCTGCACACAAATACAGCTAGCTCCTACTCAGTCTCTTGAGTTACTGGAAGCCTATACATTTTCATGCAGGGCCAATATACATCCAAAGTATGAATCATGTCTGTGAGAGAGATGGGGGGCTGTTTGGATTTGGTGGTCCTCAAGTATGTGAGCACCTAGCTCCTCTAGTACTATATTTAGACCCTAACATTGGAGACCACTGTATCTTTAGACTTTCCTATAAAAGGCAAAATGCTCAGCAACCTCCATCCCCACTCCCCAGTTTCTACCATGATCATACATGTAAGGCTGACCAGATCCTTCTAGTTTAAGAATGATGAACAATCAAATACAAATGTATGGGAGATACATTTAGAAAAGGCTGCCTTGTTTCCAGAATCCTCTTTTTAATAAATCTTAGAAGATACATACTTTAAAAATTATAATAATAAATTAATAATAAATAAATGAAATCTTTAAAAAAATTATAATGATATGAATCCAGAATACAATAATATCAACAAAAACTGGAGCATGGCAAGAGAGATGAGAGGAAGTAAGAGGACTAGTCTCTGTCTCTTACACAAGAGAGAATCAATATATTTGCAATCATCCATGATACTGATAATTAAAGAAATATAACATAGAGCATGTTTTCTCAAATATAAACCCTACTAGAACTAGAAATAATATGTAGCTATGCAAATTTCTATATAAAGTTTCAGAAACCCATATCTTTCAGAAAACTTTAATCAGTCATTAGCCCTTGATACAGTACTACTACTTAACAGAAGTATAACAGTCATATTGACTCTACCAATAATGGGCAATTACTATGGATTTGACTTCTGCTTCTTTTTTTAATCATGCCCCTGCCAATACCATCATCCCTGGACTTAACTCAATATCATATTCCTAGCACAGAATTTTCACTTAACATCGGCTATGATGAAGGGACATATGTCACAGTAAGAGAAGAGAGAAAATGAAGTAAGAGGACACAGAGACAGAGTAGCAAATTGGGTTTTACACAAGAATATAAACTTCCATCTCTTTAAAGCTAACAAAAGTCTGAGTTACAGCATTGTACCTATAACTTAAACAATTCAGAGTATAAACCTCTGTGGGTTTTCATTTGTTAATTAGATTATTACATATGACAATTGTGTGCATGAATATAAAGGTTTAAATGCTAAAAGTCAAAGACTGCTATAGATGTCAATCATACCGAAGTTAAGTCCAAGAAAAACAGGAAAAACAGCCCTTTTTACAATCTTCTCTGAGAGAACAACATAAGAGAGTCATGTGACCTTAACCTTCCTATGCACTTTGAATGAAGAATGAGGACTTGGCAGAAAAGAAGTCAATCCACAGGCAGTCCAGTTATCCATGATTATGAAAAGAGCAAAAATTTTGAGGACAGTAATTAGCTGAGTTGATCAGAATGCCCATTTCAAAAGTAAAGAAAGTATTAGCCCCACATAAAATGTGAAGAGAAGCAAAAATGGGAAAACTGACACATAAGATTATTATGGAGGCATAAAAGGTTAAGGGGAAATTTTTTTTAATTTTTTATTTAATTAATTTTTATTTAATTCTATATTTATTTAATTTTTTAAAATTTAATTCTGTAGGTGTCAGAACCCTAAAGTGAAGAGTCATAAAATTCTGAACTCTAAGAATTGCTTTTAATGCAGATGACCATCCTCAGGATCCCTCCCTCTTACAGTTCTCATGCTTTGATACATTGGCTAGCCTTATCTAGTGTTAATAAATTTTCTCTATTACTTGAAGAAAATAAGTCTCTGTTTCTTCCAATTTAAATTAAAACTGAGAAAAAGAAGCAGCAAAGAAACATAAAATTCAAAATTAAAATATGTAACAGAGTAAGGATATAACCTATAAAATATACCAATAAATCTAAATGGGTTAATCACTTGAATCAAATGTAAAAGCAACATTTCAACAAAAATTAAAAATCTGAGCTGATATTTTATTTTATTTTATTATTTAGATATTTTATTTTATTATTCACATAATAGTAATGACAGTTATTGGTTAAGGTCAAATGTAGACCAAGAGGATATTTTGTGTTTTTTATTTAATTTTTAAAAAATATTTTATTTATTTATTTGAAGAGAGAGACAGAACAAGCAAGGGGAACAGCAGGGAGAGGGAGAGGGAGAAGGAGGCTCCCCATGGAGCAGGGAGCCTGTTGTCAGGCTAGATCATGATCTGAGCTGAAGGCAGACACTTAACTGACTGAGCCACCCAGGTGCCATCCCAAGAGGATATTTTAAAATTCATCTTCCAATAATGTAGGGTAGCTGTATCTGCATTGAGAGACAGTAGTAGCCAGGGAATCTCGCATGAAGGTGTAAGGAATTGGCAAAACCTTTATTTCTTTCCTTTCTTTCTCTTTCTTTTAGCAAACTGTGGACTTTCTAAATGCCTAAGAAGCAGAACTGCACAGAAGATTATAGAAAAACAGTAACTACTGCCTCACATCACAAAGCAGACCACAGTGTTGTTAGATACACGGAAGAGTGATTAGTTCCTTTTGAGCACTGCTCACACATACAGATAGTCATCATCATGGGAGTATTCTTAAAACACACAAAGAAGTAATGGTGAGTTTTAATTAAAAAAAAAAGAGAGAGAGAGAGAGAGAGAAACTTTTTCAATTACTGCTGATCAGATTCCAAAACTCACTACACATTTTTCTTTCCTTTCTGCCCCCTCTCTCTCTTTACGTGGAGTCAATAAACAAAGGATTAGCATGAGAAAACCTTTCAAATAACCCATTATTTAGTTTTGACTCTTCCTAGGAGAGAGCAAGGAAGAAAGAGGGAAAGTGGTGAAGTGGAAGAGGGAGAATACCTGAATACTTCCATAGAATGGATGAAATATTCAAGAGAATTCAGGGCCTTTTGTATCCTGAAAGAAACAAGGAAGGGCCTAGTAGTCTCTCAAGTTTAGGACTGTCACACCTTTGATCAGTTTCAGGGGTTTTTGGGTTTTTGCATGAAATGCTACTTTCACATTTGATTTGGAAGAGAATATTGAACTGCGTATAAACATGAAGCCTTTGAGACAATACCATCTGGAGCTAATATTTGAAGTGATTTATACAAGAAACAGAAAAAGAGAACCCACACAAAATTAAGTTTTAAAATTTTTTAACAGATCAACAGAATGTGTGTACTGAACCTAAATTGTACCTAGGTTGTTAATTAAAATATATTCCTTTAGAGGTGTTTGGGTGACTCGGTTGGCTAAGCATCCAACTCAACTCTTGATTTTCACTCAGGTCATGATCTCAGGGTCGTGAGATTGAGTCCTGCATTGGCTTCATGCTCAGCTCAGAATTGGCTTGGGATTCTTTCTCTCCCTCTTTGCCCCTCCCCTGGCAGGCTCACTCTCTGTCTCTCTCCCATAAACAAAAAATATCTTTAAAAATAAATGAATAAAAATAATATATTCCCTTACATTCCTAGTTGTTGCAATGATTATTAAATGTAATTAACTCAAAATTTCAAGTATGGAGATATCCCTTGACTTTTGCATTAATGGTCATTTGACTATCTTCTACTCTAAGTTTTCCCTCTCCCCATTCTATATGTGTCCCCTACTAAATGACATACACATGCTAGGATTTGGGAAGTCAATAGTGAGTATTCCTAGACAATGGTCTGTACCTTTTGGGGATAAGAAATTAGCTAATAAAATAGGCATTAACCAATTATTCCCACATTTATATAGAACATATGCCCAGAAACAGTGGTACATATTGCTATAATAACAAATGTTAGAGGAAATTGACCTACTGAGAAGTCACCAGAGGCTTTCAAAAATTGGTGATTATTATGCTAAAATTACTGTCTAGTTCTTATTATTCCTATATCTTTCCAAAGAAAGTGTATTAGAGCCAGGTCAAGTCTTAAACCAGATGTTGCCACTGTTGTTATAAAACACTAAAACCATATGAATGAAGGCATGTCAGCTGTATCTGGAGCCACGGGTCAGTTTCAAAGTGTGGGCCTTTCTCACTGCTTATTTTTATAAGAAGAATTTCAATAAAGACTATAATTGCTGATGTCATATATGTTCATCAGAATTATATGATGATTGAGTGTATAGTACCATTTTAGTTATTTGGAAAATTCTATATGCTATTCTGATGGTTCATTCTTATTCTTCATGTGGAAACTTGAAGAAGTTTCACGTTTCCACAAGAAGTTTCAAGGAGAAACATGCTATGTGATTTCCCAATCCAGGAAATATTTAAGTTGCTGATGATTCACTTTAATTTTTCCAATTGATTCCTACTAAATCATGGGAATATGGACATAGAAGATCCTGCTTCATATATAAACTTCACAGCTGTCCCCTTCCCTAACATCCTTTACACACATACATAAGCATATATATACATAAGATTTTATCTTTTGCCCCATAAATGTGCCCATATACATCAAGGTAATTTAAAGCGTTTCCAGCTAGAATTCCAGAACTCTAGTATACTTCAAGGTAGGTTGGTCCAGAGGCTCGAAAAAGCATAAGGAACTCAGTTTCTGTTTAATATCTTTTCTGCCTTCCCCCATTTTGTTTATTCATATGATTGGCTCCCTATGTTGCTTTGAGTGCTCTTCCAAGAGTGACTGGAACTTTATAGTTCTTCCTTCTTTTGCTGATAGAAAGGTAGTTTTTCTGCCTCACAAAAACAATCAAGAGTTCCTAGGATCCCCCTAATTGGATCAGGTCGTATGCCAATGACTCTCCTGGGGAATGTGGACATGTTGATTGCTTTCAGGCATCAAGCCCACCTCCAGAATTGTAGAGGGTGCTTGATGAAGAAGAATACTTGAAGGGAAATGTGTGTGCTGTTGGAAAAAATAAAAAGGTAGAATGGATTGCATCGGGAGGCAACCATAATATCCATTTTACCACAGTAAAGGGCTTCCCTTGGGATCAAAGAAAGGGAAATACTCAAAGTTTGTCATGAAATTTTCTTCTAGCAACTTCCTAGTATACTTAATTTTCCCACGCAATGGGAAACCCAAATTGACAGTTACTCTACTGCTGAGTCATATATATATCTATGTTCATAGATATATATATGAACACTTGTCTGCCAATGCCTTGTAGTACTCAATGCCAGATATGTTCACTTTTAACGTTTTATATTCATTGATTTTAAATTCTTTGCTTATTAATTGTTAGATCAACAATGACATCCTATATTCAAAACATCTAGTTAGAGAGTCACCGGCAATTTTGAATGGGGAAATGTCCAGCCAGTTTTTCAGTAGCTATAAAATGGGATTTATAAAATATCTCAAGTTATTATTTGGGGAGGAATTGAAGAATGCATTCTTCACTTGGCAGACAGGTATCTGTCCATTACAGTGTTGTATTTGCAAAGAACAGATCTGTGAATGGCTGTGTAATATAAATTCTAAGGAACTACGGGACAGCTTACAAGTCATGCCTTGACTATACCTAATAAAAAGAATTCTTAGGGCAAAAGTATCATTTTGGTTAAGTCTAGTAAACCTTGTCTCTAGGGAAAAGGAGTTAAATTTATCTTTTATAAATGGCACATGAGGATATAGGAAAATTATCACCTAGGATCCCAGATCGAGAAGAAATCATTTTTTTTTTTAAAGATTTTATTTATTTGTCAGAGAGAGAGAGGGAGAGCGAATGAGCACAGGCAGACAGAATGGCAGGCAGAGGCAGAGGGAGAAGCAGGCTTCCTGCCGAGCAAGGACCCCAATCTGGGATCATGACCTGAGCCGAAGACAGCTACTTAACCAACTGAGCCACCCAGGCGTCCCAGAGAAGAAATCTTTTAAACAGCAATCTCTCCTATAAGCAATGAACAGATGAACACTATGAAACTGTGAAACTAAGTTGACTGATGCTCAAAGAGGTAAAGCAACTTGCTGGATATCTTATGGATTATAACTGACAGACAGTGTACAACAAAACAAGGACCAGAACTCGGGATGAATCTGACTTTGGGAGGGAGCAGACAGAAGAGTGAGAAAGAAACTGAACTAGTTCAACCTGACTCAAAACTCCATGCTCATATTAACACACCGTGTGCATAAATATTTTGCTCATTTATCAGTTAGCTCAAGAAATAGGGCTTTTAAATAATGTGTCTACAATTGTATACTCTAAAGGTAATCAGCAGCATATTAACCTTAACCATAATAACACATTATCACTATTTTGTTTCAGTTGGCTAATTTGCAAAACAATAGTGAAGATCCTACCCGACATGTAAGAATTTATTCCTCGGTTATTGGCACTGAATAAATACAGTGACCCTCAGTGGAAATATCAGGGACTTGGGAAGGAACTGCAGTTTGCCGAGAAGGAAGGAGGAGTTAGGGAATTGTAGATCTCGTGAAGAAGTCAGGGTTAAAAACAAACATGGGTCAACACTTAGACATAAACTGATGGCAGTCAGAACCAGACTTGGAGCTTAGGTTGAGGTCAGTTTGATTTCCTCCAATGTGTTTCCTACTTTGCTAAATATAAAAGGGAATGAGTTATGTACTGAGAGGTTTGGCTCATGAACATAGTTCTAGTAGGCCTTTTGGTAGCTATAAGGAAACTGATGCTCTATTAGATAGGAAATAATTCCTCCAATGATTACTTTATTCTTTCAAATAATCAGTTGAAAAATTTCTTTCAAGTTCAACCAAAAAAAAATTATTTAGGTTTTCAGATCATATCTTTTAAATTTTTTGGTGTTGTTGTTGGCCCAGACTAAAAGCAAGGCTCTAAAGCCACTGGCTTCAGAAAGCAAAGATCTGTCTTGTCCTGTAACTAATTGAAAGCCACCAGTCTTTATAGCATGCTTTTCTCCAGACCCAAGGAACTTTAAAAAAAAAAAAAAAATCAACAAAAATAGCAGGCTCAGACTAAGGCCCAACACCTATTTTTGTCTTTAGAGTGCCACTAAAAATGGATCAGGTGGATTTAATTTCCTTGCCAGTAATTTTCTCTGATTTACCCCAGAAGGTATGCACTATTAGAATGGTGACTCTATGTCCTTGTGTTCCATGACATACCAGAGAAATGTGTGGAAATTCATTCAAGCATGATACTTTCAAAGAGGACAGTTATGCACACTGTATTGAGGATAAAGAAGAAAAACTGAAGACACACACAGGCATGGAACCTTTGTTCACCACAGCACGCAACACGGAGATCACAGATATTAAGACATCTTGAAAGATTCTAGTGAGACAATAGATATAGATTGGATGATAATCTTTTTTTACTTTGCTGGCAGGATCTTTTTCAACTATTCTCTTGCATACTCTCCTCTAGGCAAATGGATTTCCTTGGTGTAACTGTAACATGCACATATTTCTGTAGTAAGGACTTTGCACTAGCTATTCCTCTGCCTGGGAATGCTCTTCCTTCATATATTCACTTTCTAACTTTCTAATGTCTTTCAAGTATTTGTCCAAATATTATTCCAGTTAGGCTGACTCCAATCATCCTATTTAATACTGTATCCTGTCTTCTTTTTCTGCCCACTTCCCAGGTAAGTTCAAATCCTCTCAAACTTTTATCTTTTCTTGATTCCATAGCACTTATCATCATCTAATTTATTATAATTTATATATCTATTATGTTTACTATTATTTACTATCTCTTCCTGCTAGAGTGCAATCTCCATCAAGGCAAATATCTTTAAATGTCCTCTTTGGTGATGGGTGCAAAGTACCTACAACAACGTGGTACATATAAGGCACTCATTAAATGCTTGTGAAAACAGTGAAAGATTTCTGTAATGTGATAGAGTGTAAGCTGTCTGGAAGCAGGAGCATTATTTTACTCAGCATTACATACGTGGTGACTATTTTAGTACCTGAAAAATAGTAGATGTTCAAGCAGTTTGTTGAATTAACAAATAAAGTAATGGGTGAGTATGCTTTTCAGCAGAGACACAAATGAATTATGTGTGATTGAAGAGAAAATAAGAAACAATTCAATATGTAGACTTGGGAAATACGTTATAAAACAGTAACTGTTCTGAGTTTTAAAGTAGTGATATAAGAAACTACATAGAAAACTAATCATGAATCCTAAGAGATTCATAAATTCTGAAAATATGTAGAAAAGGCAATATTGAAGTCAAAGAAAAATGAAAACACCCTATTTAAATCTTCAAAATTGTAAAGTATTGTGGGAACCCTCTATGGAAAAATCTTATGGAACATAAAACTAATAAACTTAAACCTACGTTTAAAGTTATATTCCTGAAATACTAAGACCACATTAAAAAGTTTCTTATAAATAAAAACAATATTAATTTGCTTCTCCTCAAAGGTGATATTTCCAATGATTCATCATTTTCCCCCTAAAATTTATATATGGTCCACCAAGATTTTGAGCTTAGTATTAAATAAAAATGTGAAAATGAAACATTGTATACAAAAATCTTAAGTTAAAATGTTTACCTTTCAATGCTTCGATTGCTCCTACACAAAGTTCCTAATCCTTCAGTTTTGGTATGTAAATGTCCATTAACACTGAAATGTAAAAATAAATAAATAAATAAATAATAAAAAGGCAAAATCAATGAGAGTTCTCGATACTTTCAGAGAAACTGAGTCTATGCAGTAAAACACTTGGTCATCCCCAACCCCAAGAAACCCTGATAATAATATCTGCATCTTCTCTTTCAAATGAAGTGTTTACGACATACACAAGTCACATCAAAAATATTTATCAAATCTCCCCTTTCTTCTCCCTATGCTACTTACTATCATAGTTACAAGCCACTGTTATCTGTGCCTAGAGGACTGCGGGGCCCACACTGTCAGCTTGTGGTTGTGATTCAGTGAATTCCTTTGCATTTCCACATGTTGACAGCAGAAATCTTTCCAAACACACACCTAATCATTTTAGTCTCCAGAATTCAATGCTTTACCAAAAGCCTCAGAATGCATTTCATAGTAACCAACAAGGCTTCCTAGGTGACACTCGAATATCTAGTATCATCTTTAAACCTTTCACTCACCATATCCTTTTTTATTTACTATAATGACATCACTTACTCCATTGTAATTTTCTAGTTGCTCCTTTGCCTCACTAACTATATAACCCTGTTGAGGAAAATACAAATATCTTATTCTGGCTTATGATTAAATACTTAATGCCTATTGTGGTATAGGTAGATGAAAGAATTAGGTGATTTGAAAGAAAAAATTATTTTTTTCTCAGTGTTTTTATTTTAGATAATGAAAGGGAGCAAAATATTCCACCACAAAATGTACCACTTTGATATATGGATGATTTTGAGTTGAAGACCATCAAGACTCAGCAGACTCAAAAAGTTTTTTACTTCTCCTTTAACTGCCTAGAGGAACCTAGAATGGGGGCCTATACCAGGAAGAGAGTTATTACTAGAGGTAACTTTATCATCTGAGACTTATCTGCAGGACAGAACAAACATTTGTTTACCAATCATTTGTTATTCTCATCTTCCCTAGAATTGTCTTCTTCTTTAAAGCCTCAGACCCCTACCATTTTCATTAGCTCAGCAGGGTGTATGTTTCAATTGCCTGTCTGCCTTTGGGTCTCCTATTTTCACGAGGCTCCTGTATGTAAGAAATTAAATTTGTTTTCTCCCGTTAATCTCCTGACATCTATTTAATTAGTAGATCAGACAAGGAAACTAGAAGGAAAGACGGACAAATTTTTCCTCCCCTACAATAACTTCTACAGAATAAGACGATGCAAAAAATAAAAGTAGAAGGTGGAAGGTAAAAACTATCCACGTCTGTACAAATCATAACACATTTGTAAAATTCTGAGTAAAACTGGAATACACTTTCTACTGTCAAGAACATTATTTGTTTTTATATTCAAATATCAATAAATGAGATACAGAAGTTGTAGTTTGGGAGGTGTTCATTGCCTATTGTAAAAACCAAATAAACACAAAAAGAAAAAAACATTATCCAAAAGTATACCCTGGGTCTATCTTTTTATTACATTGTATTTGTTTTTTTTAAATTGAGGTTTGATTTACATACAATAAAATGTTGAGATTTTAAGTGTACAGATCAAGGAGTTTTGACAAATGACTATATCCTTATGATTAAAATACAGAACATTTCTACCATCCTGGGAAATTTTCTTGTGTTCCTTTTTCATCAGTAGCCCCATTCTCATTCCAGCCTCAGGCAAAGAAAGTTCTGGCTTCTACAATATAGCTTAAATTATCTGTTTTAGAAGTTCTCACAAATAATAGAATATGTATGTTTCTGGACTATTCTTTGCATGTGTTCTTTCATGAAACACAATTCTGACATTCTTTCATGCTGTTGCATATGTCAGTAGTTCATTTCTTTTTAATTGCTGGTTATCACTCCTTTGTCTATCCATACACCTACTCATGGAGATATAGGTTGTTTCCAGCTTTATTGGAAATAAAACTGCTGTGAAAAATGGTGTACACATGTTTGTGTGAACCTCTGTTTGTTCTTCTTCTTGGGTAAAAACCAAAGAGTTGAATAATTGAGTCATAAGGTGGGTATATATATTTCACTATATAAAAATGTCAATTCTTTCTTCCAACCCTTTCTGTTGCTCTCTCAGCAAAAATATATATGAGAGTTCTAGTTTCTCTACATCCTCATCAACACTTTATAATGTCATTTTTTTGTTTGTTTCTTAACTTTTCCCATGAACAAAGTGTTCTCCGATTGTGCTTTTAATTCACATTTCTGTGGTATGGTTGACTGATGTTGTTGAGGATTATTGGCCATTTTTATACCATTTCCTCAAGTCCTCTGCCCATCTTTTATTGAGTGCTTTATTATTGTTATTATCAGTAGTACAGTAGCTATTTATATGTTCTAGATAAGTTTTTGTCAAATATATGTAGCACCTAATTTTCTTAAATACAACATATCCTTTTAATTTTCTTAAATATGAGCCTTGAAGAGTAGATTTTTTTTTCATATAAAGTACCCGACTCTTATATGTGGAATTCTCAAAACTTCTGAGCAAATAGTGAGATTGTTTATAAGATACACTTTATTTTGTTTCTTTGACCAAAATAGAACATAGATCATCAATTTTCTATGCCATGCATTATTACCATTATACACTCAATTTTAGCTAGACTTATTATAATTACATATCTCCTTAGGTTTTGTAAGAAAAAATAACTAAATTTTACAAAAAGCTAAAAACAACTTCAAGGAATCCATTATGATTTGGGGTTTTCAAGGTTAGATGACCTATAAAAGTCAACAAACACTATTAAAATAATAATATACCTAACTGCTTCACTGTATTTATATAATTTCTTGATAAATACCTGAAACTAATGTAATATTTTGTGTCAACTGAACTCAAATTAAAAAAAGTCAAAAGGAAGAGAAAATACATTTATAGCACTGCACTGTAAAAAGTTCACATGTAAGTGGAACCAGGCAATTCAAACCTGTGTTATTCAAGGGTCAGCTGTAATGAAATACGTACACTAACAAATGTCATTTCTATTAAATAAGAGGATAAAGAATGATAGTAGGAATTAAAAAAATTATAATTTTAGTAAAGATTATAAGTATAGATTATCCTCAACCTAGTTTTTCCACTTTGTTTACAATGTTAATGGCTATCAAAAAGCTAATGTCATGTAAAAATGGTAAATGACCTGACTATATTTATTTACCAACTAAATTTTTTTTTTTTTTTTTACCAACTAAATTTTGAAGTGAGTAAATTTAGATAGATTCCATCATTTTTCAGGTAAGTAACTAGAGAAAGAATACAATTAAGCCATGTTTTATTCATACCACTGCTTCAACTATCCATATGGCCATGGGAGTCCTATTGCCTTCCTTGGTTCTTAATGTTGTCAACTATAAAATGAAGGCAGAGATCCCCCTAGGATGTTAAGTGGATACTAGAATACTAGGATAATCTTGATAGTCACACTCTGTAGAATAGTAGCTATTTTCTATGTTCTATATCTAGGTGTATTTCTGATATGTATTTCTGATAAGTAAAGGGCATGTTTAGGTCAGTCTTAATACTTAATATCTTTCACAGAGAATTATTTTTTTTAAAGATTTTATTTATTTATTTGACAGAGAGAAATCACAAGTAGATGGAGAGGCAGGCAGAGAGAGAGAGAGGGAAGCAGGCTCTCTGCTGAGCAGAGAGCCCAATGCGGGACTCCATCCCAGGACTCTGAGATCATGACCTGAGCCGAAGGCAGCGGCTTAACCCACTGAGCCACCCAGGTGCCCCATTTCACAGAGAATTATTAGATGTGTTTTCTAAATGGACTATTCTTTTGAGTAATAAGATTTAGAAAATGAATGCTATAAATGGAACTGACCCCTAGGTTATAATTATGCTCTAAAACAAAAATTCTTATGAAATTAAAATATAGTTTTTGATGAAAAAGGTTAAAAAAAAGTGTATCCATAAAGCAATGCTTTAGAAAAATAGACATACGCACAACTTGTAGTGATTATACACATGCTCCCTTGCCACAGATAGCTGCCTAAGATACACTTCAATATACACTATACCAAATATTCATGCAAGAATACTTTGACTAGGGAAAGAGACTATTTATGCCAATTCTTGAGTTTTCAGTCATTTGTTAATAATTACGGGAAATATATGAGAGTTACTGTATTCTCTTTTTCAGACTTAAGTAGATATCCTCTAGGATTACCGTGAAGGACTCTTCTCTTCTTTGAAATTTGTTCACTTAGGCAGCTCAAGAAAGGAAGAACTCAAAGGCGGAGTGCACATACTTGAAATCAAAGGTGAGAGGAATCAAGAGAAATGTTTGCGGGAGGGCTTATCAGGTCAAACCTATTTTATTTAATAGAGAAACAAGAAAATTCTGTAACATAAAAAAAATATTAATATTGCCTGCATATCCCTTATAATTTTAATGTCTTACCAGGCCTTGAAGTGTTTTTATTTGGGCGCTTTCTTAGTATTACCCCTTTCTTCTCTGACAATACAAACTTGTTGTACAACTTCAATATAGAACAAGTTAGGGTAGAGGAATCTTTATTTTAAAAGAATTAAAGTAAAAGTGAAAGATAGTTTAGTAGTAGAAGCTAGAATTTTCTGAAAATAGGAACTCTACATATAAAAATGAAAGTTATTAAAGAGGTAAACTATACAACCACTGGATGAAGGACAAGGACTTTGAGAACTATTAAATGGAAAGTTCTTTGAGATATTCCAACATTGTTGACAAGTCACATAGTAATTGTTAATTTTATGGTTATTTATATAATCCATCTGAAAAGGAATTAGTTCATTTTATTAAAGATTTTAAAATATTTTTAAAATTAAATAACCCTTGGTTTCCATGTTGATATATCCTAAAGACATTCATTATATATTACTGACTGAAGGCTTTCCATGAAGTAAAGGTATGGAGTGAGTTTCAATATTCATATTCAGTTTTTCTATACTAAGTAGTAAGTGGCAATTTGTAAAGTCATTTTTTGTAGCTTGTCCTTGGCCCAACTGCTGACTTCATGGTGCAGAATCTCTGTAGACATTTTCAAGTATAGCGGGTGACTCAGAGTCTTTACCAAGTTCTCTGCATACATGGCTTTGTTTTATTCAGGTATATAACTCAAAATGTTGGCTCTGGCTCTCTATTTCATCAGTTTTCTTCCCACTCTAAAGCTAACTGCTATCTGTGTGTATTCTCTCTGCCAAAATAAGCATTGTTATACAGATTGGCCGTAGGAGAAGAATGGTTAAATGCCTTTTGGTCAAACAACGCCTTTACCTCTTGCTGCCTCTCTAGCCGCTCTAGCACTTTATTCATACCATATATCATACTTAATTTCAATATATTATAGTCTAATGCTTATGGATATATCTTCCTTTTTCTTTAGAATGTGGAGTTCTCTGGACAAAGACTATGTCCTGTTAATATTGGTATGATGCTGCTTGGAATGTAGGAACACCTGAATAATTACATGTTATATTAAATGAATACAAGAATAAATATAGAGTTCTCTAGCCCAAGGAAAACAGAATGAATATGTACTGTTTCCCAATCTTATAAAATGAAGAAAACATTTCTCTTGACACCATTGCTGATAGCTGCAAAGGATAACAGATGAAGGTAAAATGTTTAAGTCCCTAGATCTTTTCTATCTTTTACTTAGACTCCCTATGGAAAAGTATGATGCCCTTGTGGGTCATGATTAGTCTTTGAAAATGAAAAAATTAGAAATAAGAAACACTTTCTCTTCTGAAGCCTACACAGATACACTGAATCTCCTACACATGTGCTGGTAGGAGATGGACCACTCTCCTTTATGGAGCTGGGAGGAAGAAGAGTTCAGAAAGAAATAGAATTAAATAGATCAGAGAAACCAATGAATAAGAAGCTGTAGTCTGTGTTGGGAAAGGGTGGACACAGGTGTCGCCATGTCCCTTATCAACTCGTTTCTGGTCTCCACCAGTCACAGCTTGTGGGTGGGAGTTAGGGAAGGGGAGGTATACTTCCACTGCATAAATATGTTTCAGGAAGAAAAGTCAGGAAGAAAAGGAAAGAATATAAAATTTTAAATGAGGTGGGTTAAGAAGGAAGTTTTCTTTCTTTCTTTCTTTCTTTCTTTCTTTCTTTCTTTCTTTCTTTCTTTTTTTCTTTTTCCTCTTGTTTTCTCCCTTCTACCCATCTGTTAATGTACCTTTTTCTCTGTCATACAGAATACTCCATATTTTAAAATTCAACATAATTTATTCATATTACATAATTATAAAGAAGGGTGCAGGAGAACATCAAATGCTAAATCTCTCCATATACTTTAAAATAAACTTCAAACCATCAACACTTAAGATTAGGTTAGGTATTGTTATATAGAAAAAAAAAGTTGCTCACTGTGTTAACTGATTATTTGAAACACTTCCCTAAATGACAAGTGGTGGGAACATGGCATGGAATCAAATTTCTAAGGACAGCTTTTCAGCTAATGATTTGTTTGAAAAACGTAAATTGATGGTCAACTCAAAATAAAAAAAATAGACCCCAATTTATACCACCACTGGCTTGTTCTTTCTTCATTCAGTAAATGATGGCCTGGTTTGCATAACTGATCTACATTGATTTACAATAAAATAGCAACATGTCCCAACTTCATAAAAGATTTATATTTTTATTCAGTGTTTATGTTGATATCTTAAGTAGCAAGCACATCGCACTTCCCTATGTAGTGACAAGACCAAATGCGCTTTGGCAGAGCTTCAGTATAAAAATTAGAAGGTGTTGATTTCATTACCACTCTGGCAATACATTTGAAAGAGTGTTAATGACTATTAATGGCCTAGTCCTCAGCCAGAAGAATGCCTGAAGTCAGTGAAAGTGGCGTTTTATCTGCTCTTAAATATTAAAAACAGAGAGCCTCCTACAGTTGCATTTCTAAGTGCCTTTCCTGCTCTACAAATAATCACATCCCCCACTTAACTGAGCTTTTAAAATATGTTTAAATTCAAGGCAAACCCAATTTCTCCACTCTGGAGGTTTTGCCCCCTTCCTTTTCTTCATAACAACTAGCACATTTAGCTCTTGTCAAAAAAGTAGTTGAAGGTGAAAGAGAACAAAATTATTTTTAAAAGGACCTATAGTATCTTTCCAACTTTGGAATATAGAAGAAACTCCATTGTTTTAAATTTAACAAAGAAAGAGTTACTTATTTCCTGTTCTCGTTTATTTTTGGAGACATAGATGAGTCCAAACAACCTTAGGAAGGAATGCACTATGAATCAATCCATGTTTACGAAGCCCACATGTTTTCAGGGTTTTTTTTTTTTTCCTCAAGTTTGAACTTTTTGTTTGTTTTGGGAGGGTGGTATTTTTGTTGTTGTTTTTGCTTTTTGTTTTGTTTTAGTTTTTTGGTCCCTAGAGGGTCCTAAATCAACAAGTTATTAGATGAGGAATGGAAACTTCTGTTGCAGAAAACGCAACTGCAGCTAGACAACAGAAAACAGATGCCAATTATTTGCCAATGCTGCTGGAAAACAAAACATTTTATGACATTTACTTTGTCTTAGCAGCACTGCTGTTGATGCCAAAGAAATATAAAGTGGTCAAATTACCAACAGCCGGTTTTGAAATGTGGAGTATTGTGATTTGGAATCTTGTTCTGCATTTGACCATTCCGTGACCTACATACTTCTTTTAACATTGGTTCTATAGGCAACTTGATATTTTAACAGATATATAAGAAAATATGTGTAACTGACATGTATAATTAAATATTTGATACATTTCAATATTTCATCCCATTGCCTCCTAATTCTGCTAGTCCTTTATATAGGAATATAAATAATTTTTGATGTTTGCTACTTGAAAGTGATTTCCTTGACACATATTTTTATTTCACGTGACAAAAGCTTCAAATTAAACATCTTTCTTCCATTGAATCCAGCTGAATTATTCATTGTGAATGTGATGTCACAAGCAATGTTTGAGTATTTTTTTCCAGTAGTTAACAGAGACTTAATTTAGTCACAAGCAATATCCATCTAATGACACAAGAATATAAATTTTGCATGAATATTTTTAAATGAAATGTCTTTCTTTTGAGACACATTTCTGAAGAAATATCTTGGAACAACTTCACTGAAAGGAGCAGTTACATCAAATAAATTTCTACTTTTATCAGCATGAGATTGCACTGTGCTAAAGATTTGGATTTGCAAATAAAGCATTTTGGAAAATCTTATATAAGGAAAAAAAATACCTAGTTCTCCCTCTTCTTCTTTGAGGGTGTGAAGAAAAGCAGTTAATGCATTTTTCTTGAAATGTATAGAGTTGCCACAAGCAATTGTGTTATAAAATCTTTCATAAGTGTCTACATTCCCTTAGTCCTGAGTGACTAAGAGGTAAAGTAAATTAGGGATAGCACTTTTATCCCTGTGTATATGTTGAAAATGGAAGCTGAAAAATTAGGATGAAAGTAATTTAAGTAGTGTCATGCTTCTTAGTTTTTAATATGCACATAAATCATCAGGGATCTTGTTGAATGCAGATTTTGATTCAATAGTTTTGCCAAGGGGTCTGCAATTCTGGATTTCTACAAGTTCCCATGACACTTTCAAAGCAGCTGTCCAGTGGACTGCTCTTGTGGAAGAGTGAAGATGACTTGAGATGGGGCCATTCTTCTTTGAACACAGTTTTCTGAAGTATCCACAGTCAATCTCAATTTCAAGGTGATTGACTAACTTCTGGTCAGAACTTAGAAAACCCAGATCAGCCCATCTCGTGATTAATGATTGTTCTCAACTTCTTGGTTCCAGGGTAATGGGTGGAGGCTGAATGGGACTGTCTAGGACATGCACCTTCTCCTTGTCAGATTCAACAATACTAAGAGCTTCTATGGAGTATGAGTGTGAGCACGTGCATGCACGTTTGGAAAGAGTGAGAGAGAGAGAAAATTCAAAGCTAGAGACAAATAAATATGATAATATTATGTCATGATTAGAGAAAAGGGGAAAATATAATTGCATTCTGAGTTATGACCCAAAGAAGCTATACATGCAGTTCCCATTAGTATGTCTTTCTAACTTAGACAGCAATCACACTGAACATCTGTATACCCATCACAGCAAAGGAAAAGGAAATTTAGTCTCACTTATTTTTATTCCTATCCTTCTCAGCAACAGAATCTATAAATGGCTATGGAATCTAGATAATATTTTAACAACTCTGATGCACAATCCTTCGACCTACATATAGCTAATGTAATGGCGAGCCCAGCTCCCCTTATTTCACTCTATCCTCAGTCAGAGGAAAACTTCCTATTACATCAAAACTACACGACACCATCCCACAAACTATGAGTATTCTAGATTACATTCTCTGAACCCCTACGCCCACTCTATCATATTCTTCAAACACTGGAGAAAAATCATTGGCTGCTTCCTCAGTAGACCGGTATTTGTACAGATTGTTTAGCTAACTAGAGAGTAGCTGGCAGGATACTAAAACCATGTAAGGGGGGCAAAAATATTTAGTATCTTTTTGAAATATTTTGGGACTGGTGGACATATTGAATGAATGGATTCTGAACCATATCACACCCCTCCCACCCCACCTCCAGTCCCCAAGTACCACCAATATTTCCACAGATATATTTCTCTCCCTTTTATTTATTTGTGCTCAGCCTGACCTCATGAACACATACCTAGAGTATTCCAGTTGTCTTATAACTGGTCCACTTGCCTCATGTTTTTATAAAGTTAATAGCATCTCATTCATTCCTTCAAACTCTGTTTTCTGTTTAATACTTTCTTTACTTGGCTCTGCTTAGCTATAAGAATAAGTCTGACTTCCACACCCTATTGTGCAAAGTTGTCCACAAAATGTATTTTGAACTTCCAAATAGTTGACCTCTACCATGCCCCAAACAATCCATGTTTATTATTATGTCTGCTTAAATTTTACTGACCTTCCAACCATTTATCTATAACCTAACCATTGGTCCATTAATTCTTCCTTGAAGCCTCCTATGACTAGTCCAATCCTTGCTAATTCCTTCCACAGCTGTTGTCACTACTAATTTTGTTACTTGTTCATATACTACCTGGTTTTTTTTTTTTCCCTATTGCTATTACTTGCTTTTAAATGCTACATTTGTTATATATAGGTCTTTTGTGTTCTTATCTCTATACGGATAAGGAATTGGAGTCAATCTGGATTTGAGTCTTAGTGAGTAAATGCTAATTGTCATCTGTAAATCTTGGATGAAAACATCCAGTTTTTCAGTATTATTATGGTGTTTCAAAGCGAATAAATTTAAAGTACCTAGAACAATTCCTGACATATAGTTTTATTCTCAGAAAATGTTAGCTTTTATTAAATGCTGATATTAACAGACACTAAAGGCTTTGCAAGCTATGACACATATCCATCATAATACATAGAAGAATGTGCTGTATGGAGGGGACATATAAAATGTTTCATTTGATTCGATTGAACTTTTCTGGATTAAATGTTAATTTGTGGCTAAGGAAATTACATGATAGAAATCCTGGCCAACTTATTATGCATCTATTGCTTCTAGAAAACAATTCCGTTATAGCCATATGAAACCTGTACATGGCATCTGTGCCTTTGAGATACTATCATTTATTTGACATGATTATACCTTTCATGATCACTTATCATTAATACCCACAATACAGGACAACTTTAGCAAAATTATTAACTGGAATCAGAAGAAATTTTAAAAATTGATCTTATAAATCACTTTGTCTTCATGAAATTAAAAAAAAAAAAATGGATTTGACCTGAACTGTGATCATGAATAAATTAACCAAACACCCTGAGGAGGTAAATATAACTTATTTCCATACAAATACTACAAAATTTGGCCCATGACAGATATTAAATAAATTGTTATTAAATGAATGAATGAATGAATAACTAAATGAATAACATACTACAGATTAAATTCCTATGAATCTCTGGTAATAGCTTTGCCTTCTTATCAATATTAAAGAATTTCGAATTTATAATTGACCAAAACAATTTAAAGTTCTTAATCAATATACTTATTTATAAATTATCTAAATATTTATCAATCCCATTATATGTTAGGGTATGTGTTCATATAGTTATAAGGAAATTGCTAAGTATGGATATCGGCCAGAAATTGTTTAACAGTGATACTAGTATGCTCCTATCACTAAGCTAAGTGTATTTTTTAAGGAGAAGATCCATAAAATGATTTGATTTTAATTAATACTAGATCTCATGACTTATGTATTGTTGATAACAAGTAATTTGGCCTAATCAAACTCTTATACATCTTGGGCATTAATTATGGGCAGAATTTTCATGATGAGGCTATTAATTTGATCGAAGACATGATTTCTACAACATGTAGTTTTCAATGCCATTGACTGTAGAACACTTACAAAGTACTAGAGCTTTTATGGCAAATTGTGGATCTGAAAATACCTTCTAAATACCTTCTTTGACATTCTCTTGAATATGTGTTGTGAAAGACCTGGGAATAAGAACATGTTTTTGATATCTATAAACATCTAAACAAATTAAACTGCCCATTTAAATTGATGGGCATTTGTGCTCATAGCATCCACTTGCCACCACTTGTGAATATTTTCAATCCCTATCTGAACAATTTTTCTATGGAATGTTTGGAGCTATCCTTTATTCCTGTTTAGTCAACTAGAATGTCATTTAGCTCAAATTGTATACCTGAAGCTCTCTTCCTCTGTTTATTTCATTAAGATATAACTTGATTTATGATCAGCACTATTTTCTTAAGACAAACATTAATCACAAGCTTGATGAATTTATTCCACCAAGGGTGAGTCCAATTTCATCATCCTGAAAATCTACAGTTGACTATATAATAATCATTAACAACAGTAAGACTTTTAATTTTAAAAAATTAATGAATATACACCTTAAAGAAAAATGTGTTATTTCTGCCACACCTAAATTATTAACATTGTTACTAGTTACATATGTATTAATATTAATAAAACTACAATTTATTACAAAAACAGGAAAATGTGCTATGAGGGATATTTTAGAGAAAGCTGGGATAGGTAATACTTCAATATTTTGTTACTCTATTTTTGAAACATTAATGTTTTATAATGTTATGTTGATTGAAAGTACAAATCAACCTTAAATAATCATGGTCATGGAATTATTATTTTAGTTTTTGAAAGCTTTGGAAGATGTCAAATGGGGCATAATGATTTCATAAAACTTGATTTAAAGTTAAAGGCTATGTTTGATAGTGGCTCCATTGAAAAAGTGAATTTCTAATTCTTTAGCCAAAATCTTCCTTTTGAGAGAATTTATATTCTTTGAAAAAAATTATATAGGACAGTGTGTTATTTAAATTAGGAAAGAATGGGAAGGCTTACTATCTCTGTTCTGTGGTACAAAAATTTAAAAAAAAACAAACCCTCATTTTTCAAATAACCAAATGTCAAATTACATTTCAGGCTAACAGAAAATCAAGAAGCTTCTGATAAATTAAATTTAAGAATCTGGTTATTTTAAATGATTATAAATAAGTACCTCTACTGTGTATAAAAAATTATTTCTCTCTTATTTTCAACAGATCCTGGAAACATTAATTCTCTTCTTAGGTCCTACTGTGTCTGTAGGTTTTGAACCTGAAAGCTCTTTTAATATAAAATTTTAATATAGATAGATAATGAGGATACAAGTCAATATTTAGGTTAGGATATATTCTAATTTACAACAGGAAAGGATGGTTGGAAATTCTTCAAGTACTGTTTGGATTATAATCTATTGTCAGAGGTTTTTTTCTAGGGGGGACTGACAGGAAACTGGAGAGAGAATCCCAGGCAGACTCCCTGTTGCCCATGAATCCTACACAGCACTCAATCTCATGACCCTCAGGTTACGACCTGAGCTAAATTAAAGGTTGGACGCTTAATTAACTGAGCCACCCAAGCACCCCCAGGGTTAATAATACAAATAAAACATTCTATACCTATTAAGCTTATTATGAACCTGAATAAACATATATTTAATGTTTGAAAATCACAAAATGTCATCGAGTGGACATTTTTAATGTAAGCATTCTAATGGCATTCTTACTAAAAGTCTGCCTCATTAAAGATTTCTCTTATTGATCTCATGTACTTTTATCCAATGTGTTCTTTTTCTTGGATTTTTATTGGCAATATTAATATTATTTATTTGTCCTTCAAAATAATCAGATTTCTTTTTAAAAATTTTTAAACTTTTTTATTATTAGATTTTTCTTTTTTTTTTTTTTTAAATGATTTTATTTATTTATTTGAGAGAGAGAGAGCAAGCACGAGAGGAGAGAGATCAGCCGGAGAAGCAGACTCCCCGCTGAGCAGGGAGTCTGATGCGGGATTTTTCTTTTAATAGAAAGTTTAACACTTTTCATGAATAGTTGTCTTCAAGCATTCGGCATATTCTAGTTTTGCCAAATACATAATATAGTCTCCATCTAAATAAAACCTGCTTTGATTATCCTTGATGAAATTAGTTGTTTAGTGTTCTATGCTCTCACACAGATGCAGAGAAAGAAAGAATCAAAACAGTTTTTGAAGAAACAATAGCTAAAAACATGTCAAATATGAGGAGAAACACTCATCTATATACCCCCTAAGATCATCAAACTCCACAAAAGATATCTACAAAGAGATTTACGTGTAGACACATCACAGGGGTTAAACTGTTGGGGGGAAAAAAAAAACAAAACAAAAGGGGAATCTTCAAAACAATGAGATTAAAAGTTATCCAATACATGAAAGAGAATTATAATAAAATTAACAGTTGACTTTAATCAGAATTGATGGAGACCAGAAAGCAGTGAGATGACATATTCAAATATCTGAAGGAAATAAAGATATCAACCAGTAATTCCATAACTAACAAAAAACTCTGTTTTTTTTTTAAAAAAAGATTTTTATTTATGTATTTGAGAGAGAGTGAGAGACAGACATAACAACAGAGATAAGAGAGAGATCACCAGTGGGGAGGAGAGGGAAAAGCAGCCTCCTCATTGAGCAAGGATCCCCACATGGGGCTCAATCTCAGGACCGTGGGATCAGGACCTGGTTAAAGGCAGATGCTCAATGGATGAGCCACCCAGTCATTCCAATTAGCAAAATTGTTTCAAAAGTGAGAAAAAGTAAAAATCACCACCAGTTCCTCTCTCCAAAAAAAGATCAATATCTAATGGAAATTCATGGGAAAATGCATCTAACAACAATAGAATATACCTTTCTTTCAAGAGCAGATGGAAAATTCTTCATAATAAATCATATGCTGGGTCATAACATAAAATTCAATAATTTTAAAAGGAATGAAAATAAATATGAACACAATTAAATTAGAAATCAATGAGAAAATATTAGAGAAATTCCAAACTTAGGAAAATAAATCACATATTACTGAGTAACCTGTGTCTCAAAGAAGAATTCACAAGAAAAATTAAAAAATATTTTGAACTGAGTGAAAACAAAATATGACATATATATAAAAAGTTCTATAATGTAGCTAACCATATAGTTAGAGGGAAATTTAACTTTAAATGCCTATATTAGAAAAGATAACTTCAAATCACTAACTTCCTATTTAAGAAGACAATAGAAGAAAAAAATTAAATGTAAAGAAAACAGAATGAAAGAAATAATAAATATTAGCATAGAAATTAGTGAAATGGAGAAAAGAAAAAACCAATAGAGAAAATCAATGACAATGAAAGCTGGTTCTTTGGAAAAATCAAAAAAGTTGATAATATTTTATTGAGATGGACCAAGAGTAAAAGAAAGACAAAATTTATTAAAATCAAAAATGAAAAGTGTCATATCCCACTATGAATCTTACAGAAAATAAGTATTTGATTTATTTTAAAAAGATTATAAAGAAATATGAACAGTTTAATGCTGGAAAAGTACACAAGTTAAATTACATAGACAAAGTCCAAGAAGTAAATTACCTAAGCTGATAAAAGAAGAAATGAAAATGTGAATAAGTGTACAGCAAGTAAAGAGTTAAATTGATAATTAAATTATATCCAAAAGAGAAAAACTCAGACACAGATCATTTTACAGATAAAGTCTATCAAATATCTAAAAAAGATACATAAATTACCCACCTCCTACACAGCTTACACTCCAGAATGCTTCTCAACTCTTCCATTAGGCCAACTTTGGCCCAGTGCTAAAGCCAGATAAAGACATGACAACAGAAGAAAACTAATACTGATGTTTTTCATGAGTATTGACAAAAATTCAACAAAATATTAGCAATCCAAAATTCAGTAGCATATAAAAATATACATCATGACTAAGTAAAACTCTTCCCAGGAATACAAGACTAATGCAATGTTCAAAAATCAATTAATAGAACACAATATTTGTATATTAAAAGATAAACCCCTCAGGGTTATCTCAATCCAAAAAAAAAATTTAATGACTCTAGCACCTACATATGATATTTTAAAATTTCTCAAAAAATTAAGACTAGAAGGTAACTTCACCAATCTGATAAAGAATAGCTATGAGAAAACTGAAACTAGCATATTTAATGCCGAATAAGTAAATCTCTTTCATTCAGGTGCCTGCATGGTGCAGGTGGTTAAATGTCCAACTCTTGGTTTCCACTTGGATGATGATTTCTGGTCATGATCTTTGGGTCCTGGGATTGAACCCTGCGGCATTCCATGCTCTGTGTAGAGTCTTCTTGAGACTTTTTCCCTCTTTCCCTACCCCTCCCTCTGTGCTCTCTCTCTCTCTCAAATAAATAAATAAATCTTTTTAAAAAATTCTCCCTCATTAAGCTTAGGAATAAGACAGCAATACCTGCTCTTGTCATTTGTACTTAACAACAGGCAAGGAGTTCCAATGAGTGCAAAAAAAGCAAAAATCAGATATGAAAGTCCTCTAGTATAGAATGGAAAAATAAAACTGTCTTGATTTGTAAACAATATGATCCTATATGTAGAACACTCTACAGAAATTTTTTTACAAATGAATGGAATCAGTAAGTGTGTACAGCAAGTTCACAGAATGTAAATCCAATATCTAAAAATCAACTGTAGTGTTATAAACTAGTAATGAATAATCCAAAAGAGAAGTTCAGAAGAGTTCCATTCACAAAACATCAAAAAATTAAATCCTTGGGAATAAATACAAATTAAATACTGCCAATTTCAAAACTATGCTGAGAAAAGTTAAAGATGATCTAAAGAAAGAAATATTCCATGTTCATGGATTAGAAGATTCGGTATGTCAAGATGATAATTATCCCAATTTAAATAAGTCCTAGAATGAACTAAATTATCTAATTTGATAAAAGAAGAAATGGAAAATCTCAACAAATCTATAGCAAGTAAAGGAGTTCAATACACATTTAAAATATTCTTGACAAAAACTCAGGCACAGATCATATTTAGAGATAAGTTATATCAATTAACTATATGAGAAATACAAACTATTCCCAAACTCTTAATAAATGTGAAGTCTAGAGCTCTTCCTGACTCATTTATTTCTTTGTCTATTTCTCTAGAACACAAGGAAGTTTCACTCTGAGGTTAGTTCCTTTGGTCCTTTAATTCAGGGTTTATAAGCATAGTATGTAATAGCTGTAATTCAGGCCATGAATATTTTAATATTAAGTATCCATGGAATTTTGAACTTGAACTTACACAAGAGTGCAGGAAAACAAGAATCGCTAGCTTACTGCCTAGTTAACAAGTAGCACAATACCTAATACAATGTTTAACACAGAGTTGGTTATTAATATATGATTATCCTAAATTAATAAGCTGATTTATAAATAAATATTTGTGTACAGATTGATGCCAGGTAAGAAAAAACAATAACTGTAAAAGCTAATATTTGTTGATAATTTTCTCTGTGTTAAATACTAAACTAAGCCTTTAATTCTTAGCAATAGCAATACCATGTGGGTGGATTAATAAACTGCTCAAGGTCACGTAGGTAGTAAGTTGAAGAATAGATATGTGATCATAAGCCCATCTGAGCACAGAGCTGGCCCCTTCAATCATTCAGCCTTACTGCCTCAGTTCGTCCTAGTCACAGATAAATGCCCTAAATCAGAGTATGCAGAGGGTGCCCTCTGTATCTTCTGTGCCATCTCTATGCCACCAAAGGATTCAGAATCTAGGTTAATCAAAAGGAGACTAATAATGATGCTATGTGAAATTTGAAACAAATCCTTGACCAGAATCCTTAACAAATTCTGCTCTTGAATACAAGCCAGTCACCATAAACTATATTTTTATCTAAAGTATTATTCTTTTGTAGTCATCACAACTGACCACTTCTCCCACATATCATGCCACATTTTTGCAAATGAAAGTGACACAAGTAAGGTACTTGTACTTACTCCCAACACCCCAGATAAATTAGTCCTTGGTCATGTCATCACACCTCAAAACTATTGGGTTTTGTTGTTGTTGTTGTTGTTGTTTTTGTAAGTACTATATTTCTTATTCCAAAACTCTGCATTTCTCTATATCCTACTTTCAGGTCTACTTTTTTATTATTATTATGTTCAGTTAGCCAACATATGGGGCATCATTAGTTTTTGATGTAGTGTTCATGACTCATTAGTTGTGTATAACACCCAGTGCTCATCACATCACTCTTCTTAATACCCATCACCCAGTTACTCCATCCCCCCCTCACTCTCCCTTCTATAACCTCAATTTGTTTCTTGGAGTCCAGACTCTCATGATTTATGTCCCTCTCTAATTTTTTACCATTCAGTTTTTCCGCCCTTCCCTTATGGTCCTCTGCACTATTCCTTATATTCCACATATGAGTGAAACCATATGATAATTGTCTATCTCTGCCTGACTTATTTCACTTAGCATAATTCCCTCCAGTTTCATCCATGTCAGTGCAAATAGTAGGTATGCATCCTTTCTGATGGCTGAGTAATATTCCATTGTATATATGAACCACATCTTCTTTATCCATTCATCTGTTGAAGGACATCTTGGCTCCTTCCACCATTTGGCTTTTGTGAATGTTGCTGCTATGAACGTTGGGGTGTATGTGCCCCTTCTTTTCACTATGTCTGTATCTTTGAAGTAAATACCTAGTAGTGCAATTGCTAGGTTATAGGGTAGCTCTATTTTAATGACTTGAGGAAACATACTGTTTTCCAGAGTGGCTATACCAGCTTGCATTCCTACCAGCAGTGTAAGAGGGTTCATCTTCCTCCACATCCTCATCAACATTTATTGTTTCCTGCCTTGTTAATTTTGGCTATTCTAACTGCTGTAAGGTGGTATCTTATTGTGGTTTTGATTTGTATTTCCCTGATGGTTACTGGATGTGGAACGTTTTTTCATGTGCCTGTTAGCCATTTGTATGTCCACACTGCTATAAAGCAATTTAATCTTCAAATAGAAGATAAATTCACATGAATCTCTGATGTGAAAAATCAGACATACACTTTATTTGTTTTAGTTATTTCAAACCCCTCAGTTTAATCAGCTGAAAATATACAGGGGTATTCAATGTGTACTTCTAGCTCCTTGTTATATAATCCCAATGACATATAATTTATCTCAACTTAGTTTTACTTTTATCATATTAATCCCAACATACTGGTAATATTTTATTAAATATTTTAAGACATTAATCTTACATATTCTTGATAAAACAGTCAACTCCTCCTAGTGGATACTAAGGTTTACCTAATAGTGCTAATATTTCTAAATTTTAATAATGTATCATTATTGTTAGTTTTAAATATATGCTTACAACCCATAAAACATGGACAGTATCTATAAAGTTGAAACCAAGTTATGAAAAACATAAAGAATTACATTTAAATATAATCAGTTTACTTTAAGTGGCACTTAATTATCTCTATGTGACTAAATATCTTAAAGAGCCATAATGGAGATTTTAACCAATGAGGTATTGTATCTCTTTCTCACTAATTCTGTCCCATTTTACAACTTCCTATCAAGGAAAACTGAAAAGGAATAGCTAGGGGAAAATGGGAAGTAAATAATATCAAATTCTAGATTTTAAAAAGGTGGGGTAGAGAGGATGAATTTTCTAATTATCATATTAATGAACAAAAATGACATACAGAGTATGATTTGAAAGGAATACACAAGATAAACAGCAATATTAAGCTCTTTCCCAGGGGGGAAAAATGCTTGTAAAGGGAAGTGTGACGCCTGATAAACCACACCCATGTGTGTGGAGTGCGCATCTGCTCAACAGAGGCCCAGCCAAAATCTGCAGGTGTCAAAATGCCAGCAGTACACACAAAATGATGGAAATTGAGACAAATTATCTTTTTGAGAAGTGCCCATATTCCCAAATTTTGTTAATTCTGCATGCATGCAATAGCATTTGCCTTTTTTTCCCTTTATCATGTTGTATATGGAGTTTTATGAAAGTTTAAAAATGAGCAATGGAAACTGCTCTCTCTGCAATCAACAGAGCAACCAGATGACCAGGCTGTCATCTTATCAGTTCCCCTAGGGAATGCCTTTATGGCACCATCACTGTCTTCATTCCTCTTAAAAAAAAAAAAAAAAAAAAAAAAAAAAAAAAAAAAAAACAGATCGGAAAGATGAGCTATCTCTCAAAAGCATTTTGAGAGATACTTCTATGAAGCGTGCTGAATTTCATGAATCATTGGTTCCGTGTTTGTGGACTGTAAAGCCAACCAGTTACAAATTACAGGCCATATGCTACTCACCTTCTCAATTCTTGGTCTGCAAAAAGGCTCCAGGTGACTTTGTGAAAATGACACCCTGAATTATTAATACAGATTTTGTCCCTAATATGCTCCTCTTTAAGCCACCAAGATGGGCACTAATTGAACAGTGATTTGCTATTATTCTGGAAAATGCTGTTTACCAGTATGATTTATGCACTTTTTATTTGGGTACCTTCATGAATAGTTTTTTTAATAAATATGATAAAGTTTATTTTATTGTACCACTTTAATAAAGCAGTTCATTTGTTCATCAGAGAATCCTATGTGATAGAAAGCTTCACATTTTTATTATCTGATTACAGATGTGGAAAAAATGTAGTAGTTTGCCTAGCATCACACACATAGAAATGGTGGTAGCAACTCTGCGACCCAAGTCTTTTGACTCTTACTCTAGTGCTCTATTTTTATTATTTATATATTAAATCTTTGTTTTCATAATGCCCATTTGTACAGAGTCACTATCCAATATTATATAAAACCACCTGTTTAGACATATTAAGCAAATTTGCACAATGCCTTTCAAACATTTTACAGGCAATGCACATAGATAGTAGTAGTAGTCCATTTACTGTATAAATCAATCAGTGAATGGACCTAACCATCATTAGAACTTAGAATTTACAGGGGTGCCTGGGCAACTCAATTGATTAAGCAACTACCTTCAGCTTCAGCTCATGATCCCAGGGTCCTGGAATCCAGCCCCTCATTGGGCTCCATGCTCAGTGGGAAGCCAGCTTCTCCTTCTGCTTCCCTTGCTTGTGCTCTCTCTCTCTCCCCACCTCTCTCTCTGTCAAATAAATAAATTAAAACTAAAAAACAAAACAAAACAAAAACAAACAAACAAACAAAAAACTTAGATGTTACAGACAACCAGATAAGTAGATTATGGGGAAAAATAGTATTAACCACTGATTACACAAACCATGAACCAGAAATAACTACCTGTATTACTTTCCTAGGGCTGCCATAACAAAGTTCCATAAACTGGTTGCTTGAAAACAATAGATATTTGTTCTCTTCCTGTTCTACAGGTTAGAAGTCCAAAATCGAGATGTCGGCCAGGACATGCTTTGAAGGTTCTAGGGAATAGTCCTTTCTTGCTTGATACTAACTTCAGGTAACCAGGAGTTTTTTTACTTCAGGCAACATAACTCCAGTATTTGTCTCCATTATTATATGGCCTTCTCTGTGTTCCTCTGTGTGCCTGGATCTTCTCTTCTTATAAGACCAATCATATTGGAATTAAGGCCTACTCTAATCTAGTCTGACCATAACCCATCTTAACTATGTAATCATCTACAAAGACCTTTTTTCCAAATAAGCTCACATTCTGAAATGCTGGATAGGCATGAATTTAGGGGGCTATTCTTCATCCCAATATACCAGCCTTGCCAGAAACCCAGCTATAAATACTCCTTTCCCTCCACAATACCATAATATATAGTATCTCTTTCTTCTCCTTAGAATCCTCTCACATTACAGAGTTCTTTTTAATCTTACTCCACCTAGTGTGCTATGTAGAGGTGCTAAGCAGTCACATCTCAGCAAAGGGGAACAGAGAAGGAATGGAAGAGACAAACTGTTTCTAGTACCACAATTTTATTGTTGTCCCAACGCACTCCATTTAAATCTTCACTTCTTTACTTTCCACAAATGTAAATTTCCCCAGATCCCAATGACTTTGGAGACCTCTTTCAACCCCCTCAACATAAGTGAATTTGAAAAACTGTTAAGAATACAAGGGGTGTTAGAGAGGAGAAGGGAGTTGGAGGAAATTGGAAGGGGAGGTGAATCATGAGAGACTACGGACTCTGAAAAACAATCTGAGGGGTTTGAAGTGGCGGGGGTTGGGAGGTTGGGGTACCAGGTGGTGGGTATTATAGAGGGCACGGATTGCATGGAGCACTGGGTGTGGTGAAAAAATAATGAATACTGTTTTTCTGAAAATAAATTAATTAATTAAAAAAATACAGGATAGATCTTAAAAGAGTGGATCAATGTACGTGTTTAAAATCTAACCAAATCATTCTTCAGTAACTATTTTATGCATTGAAAGATCCATTTCCTGTAGTGATTATGGGTAAAGAGGAATCCTGATCGGAATTCCAGGTAGTGGCAGGTAAAAGAAAAGGAGATAGATACTAGAATAAAAGTAACATTTATTTACTTAAAAGCTAGCCAACAAATATACAAACATATATGCCAATTCATATAAGTAACTAACATGGGTTAAACAATTGTAGTAGTTTATGATGTGATCTCAGGTTGATCTCTGAAAATATTGGGTTTTTACTGGCCCCTAGGCCAGATATTAACATCCCTTGTAATGACTGGAAAGGGTTAGTAAATTTGATTCTTTTCTGGAACCCTATTTTTGACTTTCTTCCTTTCATATCCACCCTTTAAAAGTCCCTAATTACTGATATGGAGTTGTGTGAAATTTTCTTCTGTGTCCTCTAAAATCCGGAACAATGGGGGATATACATTTTGAGTACAAGCTAGAGCAGTGAATGACATTGTCCATGAAATCATTATTTTTTTAAATTTTTAAATATAAGGTTTTTAAAATTAAGATCTGCAAATTTAAGATCATTTGACTTTTGGCAGTACTTTTGAAGTGGTTTAGGTATAAAGAATCCAGTATTCTGAATATTTTCAGTTTTCATAATAGAAGCCACATATTGTTTTTTAATTACATGCTATGTGTATCTTCTTATTTATTTAAGGTGTTTGAAGGCAATATCTGGAACAACATAGATGCCCACCACTTTTTTGGCTGAAGAATGACAAGTGAGTTTAATGTTTTAATTGTGTCTTTTCCCAAATAGAAGTTAGTATGTACTACTTGATTTAATCTTTAGGTACTCTGGTAGTTACTAAAGTTCTTCAGCAACTATTAATTGTTCTCTCTATTTCTGGCACCATAGGAGGAATGAAATTGCCAGTCTCTGTGATTGGATAAGGTTATATTAGTGAGTTGTTGGCAGAAGAGCTATGTCACTTTTGGACTGGAACATTTAGTTGTTAATGTAATACCTTTTAAAGCTCTCTTTCACTTTTTCAGGCTCTGGCTTAACCATAGTGAGCAGTCTCCTGCCAAACTACATTAAATATGTTGTGTACGTGAGCAATAAGCTTTGTCATTTAATATCATGGAAATTGGAGTGATATTTGTTACCAAAGAATAACCTACACTTTTCTGACTGATACAAATGCTAACTTTTCATTATTTGACTGTATCTAGTGTCATATAAAGGCTACTATATTATGTATTTATGGGAGTCCATGACAAAAGCTCACACTTTGCTTTTGTTCTCCCAACTGTGACAACTCTATGTTCACCATACTTTGAGATCGTTGGTCAAACATTTTAATAAAATGAGAATATTTCCATTTTACAATAATTTCCATTTGATCTTGGCAAGACTAGCTTTCTCTGCACTCTTTTCTAAGTGTTTTCTTTAAGTTCTGCTTTTAAGTCAGTAACTTCAATCTGCCTAGACAGTCAATTTGCTTAAACTTTATTTCACAATTTCAAGAAAGCCAAAGGTGCTCGACTTGTACTCTGTTTCAATCTTAATAACACTCAATCATAATTAATTTTGATGATCTTAGGCTAAATTAGAAGCAATGGGTAGCTCTGCAGGAAAGGAAAAGGATAAGGGCACCTTACAAAGTGCCCAGTAGGTAACTCCAACCTAATTTAAGGTATGCTTGATATGTAGCAATAGACCCTGGTAAAATAGCAGGTGATTCTCTAAACAGAATAAAAGTAGCAGTTGTATCCCTGCCCAGACACAGTAAGTTTGTATGAACACGGCACTTTTCATTAGGCAATCAATAATATAGTTTATTGGTTCCAGAACACTGCACAAAACCCACTAGAAGTCATCTCACTCTACTGTTTTGTGTGAACAGTACAATTAACCAAAGAAAAAAATAAATTAGTTTTTCTGAAATCTGGAGGTTTTCTAGTTGTAAAAGCCCAATTACAAATTAGCAAGCTGTGAATAATCAGATTACAAAATAATCAGTCTCGAAGCAGCAAGTGCTTCACCTATAAAAACCTGCAAAGATTCACAAAGTTAAAGTAATATGGTAATTGATGGTAAATGGAAATAACAATATTGAATAGAATCATTTTTACCTCAAATGTTAGTAGATTTACTCTATAACTTTTTAACATTTCTTCTCTAAAAGAAGTAAAAGTTTTGAAGGAAAGAATATGTTAAGCCAAAATAGTTTTTACACATTCAAACTTCAGATTATTTGCCAATAAATTACTGTCTTCTATTTTATGATGCTACTGCCTCATTATTTATCATGTAGTATCATTAACACAGTCAACTTCATTCCACATCAAAAAACATCATTTAACATTTTATAATGTTGGGACATATCTGTTCATCTGTCTGTTCATAATACCACTGACAGAATGACATGATTTGATGTCCACCATTTAGTTATTTATTATTTCCAGGAAAGAATAGGAAAGCAAAACCAGAATTCTTTCAAAAGGAATAAATGTCAAATAGAACTCTTTTACTTCCATCTCTATATTTTCTTCCAGGGCCTTTTCTCCCAAAACTGGGTTCCCACACAAAATGGAGTATTTTTCTCCTTGACTTCCATATTTTTGCCTCTGCAGATGTTGTCCTCACCTGAAGTGGCCTTTCAGATTGTGTCTGCTTATCCTTACCCCACTTTTCTTCAAAGTATAGAATATCCTTCTTATTTTTCAAATGTGTGTGTGTGCATCTACATATTGCTATTGTTGCTAAACTCTATAATAAACTCTGCACTCTTGTTAAGTTTCACTGCAGGGCCTGATAAAACTTACAAAACAAATTTTAAAAATTAGGAGGAAGTAGTGAAAGATGGCAATAGTAGCAACATACAATTCAGTCTCCTCAAGTACCACAGTAAAAACATGGAGATTAAGATAGTTGATTAAGGGGCGCCTGGGTGGCTCAGTGGGTTAAAGCCTCTGCCTTCGGCTCAGGTCGTGATCTCAGGGTCCTGGGATCGAGTTCCGCATCGAGCTCTCTGCTCGGCGGGGAGCCTGCTTCCTCTCTCTCTGCCTTCCTCTCTGCCTACTTCTGATCTGAATAAAAAAAAAAAAAAAAAAAAAGATAGTTGATTAAAAAAAAAAATGGAAAACTTCTACAAAAAAAGTTTACCTTGTCATAATCAAGGTAATTTGTGGCATTAGCCACAAATTAGCCTTTTTTGTCAGAGGAACAAAGGGAAACAACAAGAGATTTGATGGGTGTGATAATAATAACATCTCAAAAAGTACAATAGGTTATCATTAGAACTTTGCAGGGGTCAACTTGAGATGAACAGCTTGGACAGGGAAAGGTTCACGAAGGAGGGCATGCAGTCTGTACAAAGTAGGAAACAACTGCATTAGACAATTTAGTGATTGATAGGTCTTCACAGAGATCATATAAATAAATTTCAGCCCAACAGCCAGAATTCTACTCAATATAGAAATAAGAAATATTCTACTAAAATCAGAAACAATACAAATATGTTACTTTACTACCATGAAAATTTGTTTTGCAAATATTTGTCATTAAAATTAAGTAAGAAAAAAATTAAAGGCATACACTGAAAAACAAGAGATAGAGAAGTGTTTCTTTTGCCCTATTTCAAGTTCTCCATTTGGTAATTTGGAATAGTTAACACCCATACCTGTTTGATTTCTTCCCATTTCTCTTCCCCGGAATTTTTGGTTGGGGAGGAAAAGGCTAGACTATTTTTTTTTCATATTTCCCTTTATGAAGTGATCATTGTTATACCAATTTGGATACATAGTTATTGCTTACAAATGATAAAAGACTGAGTAATTACTTTATTACCTTAAATAGTGTTTAATGACAAATAATATAGAGAGTATAATCAAGTAAATTAAGGAATTTTGTGAGAAAGTAGTTTGACCAAATCAATATTAGAAAGAGTAGAGTACACGTTAAATATTATTATCCTATTATTTTTGAAAGATTTAACATATGGGTATACAAATATTTATGTGGTATCTGGATATATGGGCATATATGTATACCCAGTTGTATTTAGCAAGGGAAGTACATTGGTAGTTTCTATCACCATCACTATAAACACACTCATCTTCATTTTACAAATAAAGAAACTGGGATTTAATGAAATTTTATTTTTCCAAGTTCATCAATATAATGAAAGTAGAATTAAAACTACAGCAGTGGATCACCAGGTTTACACACTTCACAGCACTCACCCCCTGGGGATAAAAATATATGTTTATAAAAAATTAAAAAAAAATAAAAAAATTTAAAAATTAAAAAAAAAAAACCTAAAAAAAAAAAAAAAAACTACAGCAGTGGTTCTTAAATTTTGTTGTAATGAGAATTCCCTGAAAATGTCTTAAGGAAAAAAACAAACATATTTGACTTCCACTCTTTAGAGCTTCTAATTTAATTGTTAGGTATGACTTGCACTTTCAGATCTCTAACAGCTCACCAGATAGTTCTAAAATGCAATAAGACTTGGAACTAAGAGATCTCTCCCTTCTGGTCTTGTGTTCTTTATATTTTCTATATTTCTATATTTCTTTCTTCCTGAGGCACAAGGCTCCCAGATCTGGAAACACACAGTGGTTAGATTATAGAGTTCAGGTGTCTCTTCCAAGAATAGTGACTGATATATTAGGGAAAAAAAATGTTTTGTGAATAGTAGAAAGTTTATTAGAAAAATATTTAATTTAATGTGAGTAGAGAAATTTTGGTATACCTCTAATGATATTTATATGAGGAGAACTTCCAAGTAAGAGTAATATGCCAAAAGCCTGGCAAAAACAAAAATAGATTTTTAAACAAGCTTTCTAATATTTATTCCTATCATTTCATTTCTTCTGTTCAACTATTTCCAGACATTTACTGAAAGCTGCGACAATATTGCTAAAAGCTTGCATAGAAATTGCTACAGCCAATGTCAAAGAGGTTGCTGCCTGTATTCTCCTTTAGGATTTTGATGATTTCCTGTATCTCATTCAGGTCTTTCATCAGTTTTTAATTTATTTTTTTGTATGGTGTAAGTGTGGTCCACTTTCATTCTTTTGCATTTTGTTATCCAGTTTTCCCAACACCATTGTTTTGAAGAGACTGTCTTTTATCCATTGGATATTCCTTCCCATTTTCTCAAAGACAAGTTGACCGTATAGTTGTGGGTTCACTTTTTGGTTTTCTATTCTGTTCCATCAATCTATGTGTCTATTTTTGTGCCAGTACCATACTGTCTTGATCACTACAGCTTTGTAAAATAACTTGACGTCTGGAATTGTGATGCCTCCACCCTTGCTTTTCTTTTTGAAGACTGCCAACAAGGGAAAACAGTCAACAAAACAAAGAGGTAAACCCGGAATTGGAAAAGATAGTCACAAATGACACTACAGACAAAGGGCTGATATCCAAGATCTATAAAAAAGTTCTCAAACTCAACACACAAAAAACAAATAATGAAGTCAAAAAATGGGCAGAAGACATGAGCAGACACTTCCCCAAAGAAGACATACAAATGGCTAACAGACATATGAAAAAATGTTCATCATCATGAGCCATCAGGGAAATTCAAATCAAAACCACATTGAGATACCACCTTACACCAGTTAGAAGGGCAAAACTTAACAAGGCAAGAAACAACAAAAGTTGGAGAGGATATAGAGAAAGGGGAACCCTCTTACACTGTTGGTGAGAATGCAAGTTGGTGCAGCCACTTTGGAAAATAGTATGGAGTTTCCTCAAAAAATTAAAAATAGAACCACTCTCTGACCTAGAAATTGCACTACTGGGTATTTACCACAAAGATACAGATGTAGTGAAAAGAAGGGCCATATGAACCGCAATGTTAATAACAGCAATGACCACAATAGCCAAACTTTGGAAAGAGCCAAGATGCCCTTCAATAGACGAATGGATAAAGGTGTGGTCCATATACACAATGGAATATTATTCAGCCATCAGAAAGAATGAATACCCAATTTTTGCATCAACATGGATGGGACTGGAGGATATTATGCTGAGTAAAATAAGTCAATCAGAGAAAGTCAATTATCATTTAGTTTCACTTATTGTGGAACATAAGGAATAGCATGGAGGACTTTAGAAGAAGGAAGGGAAAAATGAAGTAGGGGGGGGGGAATTGGACAGGAAGATAAACCAAGAGAGACTGTGGACTTCAAGAAACAAACTGAGGGTTTTAGAGGGGAGGGAGGTGAGGGATGGGTTCATCCAGTGATGGTATTAAGGAGGCATATATTGTATGGAGCACTGGGTGTTATTCGTAAACAATGAATTTTGAAACACTACATCAAAAACTAATAATGTATAACATAATGTAATAAAAATAAATAAAAAATAAAAAGGTTGTTTTAGCTATTTGGGGTCTTTTGTGGTTCCATACAAATTTTAGTGTTGTTTGTTCTAGCTCTGTGAAAAATGCTTGGTATTTTTCACAGGGATTGCACTGAATGTGTAGATTGGTAGTATAGACATTTTAACAATGTTTGTTTTTCCAATCTCTGATCATGGAATGTGTTTCCATTTCTTTGTGTCATCTTCAATGTCTTTCATCAGTTTTCTATAGTTTTCAGAGTACAGGTCTTTTACTTCGTTGGTTATGTGTATTCCTAGGTATACTATAGTTTTGGTGTAATTGTAAATGGGATCAGTGCCTTGATTTCTCTTTTTGCTGCTTCATTATTGGTGTATAGAAATTCAACAGATTTCTGTATATTGATTTTGCATACTGTGGCTTTACTGAACTGATGTAATAGTTCTAGCAATTTTTGATGGTCTTTTGTTTTGTTTTTTACATAGAATATCATGTCATTTGCAAATAGTGAAAGTTTGTCTTCTTCCTTGCCAATTTGGATGTTTCTTATTTCTTTTTGTTGTCTGATTGCTGAGGCTATGACTTGCAGTACTATGTTAAATTACAGTGGTGAGAGTAGACATCCCTGTTTTGTTCTTAGTTTTACCCCATTGAGGATCACATTAGCTGTGGGTCTTTTGTATATGGCCTTTACAATGTTGAGGTATGTTCCCTCTATTTTTATACATCTCTGGAGGCAAGGGAAATGAAAGCAAAAATAATCTATTTGGGATTTCATCAAGATAAAAACCTTCTGCACAGTGAAGGAAACAATTAGCAAAACTAAAGACAACCTATGGAATGGGAGAAAATATTTACAAATGACGTATCTGATAAAGTGTTAGTACCCAAAATCTATAAAGAACTTATCAAATGCAACACCCCCAAGAACAAATAATCTGGTTAAAAATGGACAAGAAGACATGAACAGACATTCCTCCAAAGGCATCCAGATGGCTTATAGTCACATGGAAAGACCACTCAATATCACTCCTTGTCAGGGAAATGCAAATCAAAACTACCATGAGATATCACCCTACACCTGTCAGGATGGCTAACATTCACAACACAGGAAACAACAGATGTTGGCAGGGATGTAGAAAAAGGGGAACCCTCTTACGCTGCTGGTGAGAATGAAAACTGATCCAGCCACTCTAGAAAACAGCATGGAGGTTCCTCAAAAAGTTAAAAATTGCATTACCTATGACCCAGCAGTTGTAGTAATAGTTATTTACCAAAAGGATACAAAAATACTCTTTCAAAGGGATATATGCACCCCAACGTTTACAGCAGCATTATTAACAATAACCAGATTATGGAAAGAGCCCAAATGCCCATCAGTTCATGAAGGGATAAAGAAGATGTGGTATATGTATACAATGGAATATTACTCAGTCATCAAAAAGAATGAAATCTTGCCACTTGCAATGATGTGGATGGAACTAAGGAGTATTATGCTCAGCAAAATAAGTCAAAGAAAGAAAAATACTGTGTTATTTTACTTGTATGTCAAACTTAAGAAATGTAACGAAAATAGGAGGAGAGAAAGAAAGAGGCAAATTGTAAAGCGGACTCTTATCTATAGATAACTGAGGGTTGTTGCAGGGGGGTTGTGGGGAATGAATAGGTGGGTGATAGGCATTAAGAAGGGCACTTGTGATGAGCTCTGGGTGTTGTATGTTGGTGATGAATTGATAAATTCTATACTTGAAACTAATACTACACCATATGTTAACTAACTGGAACTTAAATAAAAACTTGGAAGAAGAAAAAAAAAAAGGACCAATAAAATATTTATTTAAAGAGTATTTGGAGTTCCAAATCCCCTCCTTGCCTCAGCTTGGTGGATCACTGCTATGTCTATTCTCATCCCAGTAGAAATCTGGGGATTTATTCTCAGGCAAGGTCTCTAAACTGAATGATAGCAGGCCTATACCCTCACCCTAACACTAACCCTAATGCTAACACAAACCCTATGGAGATGTCTCTCAACTGCAGAATACCAAACACATATCCTCATTCTAATAATCAACTTAACCACACCATTTCAACTAACCTTAATCTGAGAAAGTAGGTTTCTAAACTCATTAAAAGAAAAGCTCAGAAATAGCCTACTTATTATGGGAAAAGCCCAATATTTAAGAATTGATAATATTTCTGAAAATGGGCGATGAGCACATGGTGTTGTATGGAAGAGCTGAATCACTATATTGTAACCTGAAACTAATTTTATACTGTATGTCAACTAACTAGAATTTTAATAAAAATGTACCAATAAAGTTAGCATGGAAATCCAACTATGTGTGTGTATGTATGTGTGTATTTTACTCAAAACTCTTAAAATGCCCAAGGCAAAAATTTTTGGTTTTCCATCTTATAATATTTGGATATATAGCAAACATTTGAACTCGACTTTTTAATCAATTTTTTTCTGATACAATTCTCACCAGATAGTCTTCTTGTTTGAATTCTTAGTTTAGCTAGCCACATCAAATTTCATTTGATTAGGCAGATTATGCTACATATCACCACTAAGAGCTGATTTCTATTTAGTGGAGAGAGCAGCTCAGATGCCATGTGAAATTCACCAAGAGATATCTTTACTTCATTATAAAGAGGCAAATTACATGTATCGAATTAAGAGTATAAAACAAATAATTTTCTTCCTTCTTACTCTGTGTAATGAATATTTTGCGATGCAAAAGTCTCGTGTTCTGAGATGGTAGCGTTTTAAATCAGAACAAAAAGCATAAGTTATCTAGTAATTCCATTAGGATTTTGACACAAAGCATCATCAGACACTTAGAAACATGAGTTTTTTTTTTCTTCTTTTTCTATTATCTCGGCAACATAAATCAATAAATACATAGATCAATATGAGAGGTACTAGTGATATCTGTTGCTTGATAATATTCTTTCCAAATTTTTTTTTTCTGAAAAGCCATGCAAGACATATATTAATCTGCTCAGGAGAGAAAAGTTTAGGAAGCAAAAATGAGATGTTGTGGGTATAAATGAGTTGTTTGGTTTTGGTTTGATGCCCAGACGTAGGCTGAATTCACTTTGGTCTTATCAGATCAAGAGGTCTTCAAGAGAGTTACCAGTGGTAAACCGTACTCATAAGGCAGTCATCAATGAGGTGTCATCCAGAGCCATCCTTTTAATATTCAAAGGGTAGAGTCTAGTGATAAAGAGGAAAATGAAGTTTGCCTCCAGAAACCCAGTATTTTTAAAGGAGAAGAGAAATGAAGACAAATACAGTAATGAGAAATCTAATAATGCATGCCCCTGTCACCAACAATCTGAGTTATATTCAGGTGAAAGTTGAAAAAAATAGTAAAATAGGACTATTTTGTCTGCAATATGTTTACTAAAAAATTCAAGAGAATTTCCATAATAGTCACAAAACCTTCTGACATATATCTCTACATATGAGTGTATGATAGTCACTGGTAAACATGCATACATGTGCATATGCATTCCCTGATAGAAAATGTCATTGGTTTCAACCATTTACTCCTAAGTAAAAACTCCCATATGTGACCAATGCGATCTACTTTCCTTAATATAAAAATCTGTTGTTTTTATTAGTGGAAAATTAAGTTAAAAAGTCAACTTGTAAACTCACTATTAGGGGTTCATAATTAAATTCTTCAAGTAAATGAGAACTTAGTACTTTAATTTTTTATACTTAAAGATTATTGAAGCAACCAAGAACGGATAGCAGCTGCACAGTAAGCTCTCCTCTGTGGTTTTGTGACTACATGAGTGAATAACAACATAATGACTTCCAGTAAGAACACACAGGCCAATTTTTCAAAAAACAAAGAAAGTTTGTCTTCCTTTTCTTGATAAATATGAGACAAAATGCTCTTCTGCTAGAGTTCACCAGGTAGACATCTACAAGACACTGGTGGCATGAATAAAATGTAATTTTTGGTTTTTTGAGAGGGAAAGAGAATGGAGGGGGAAAAGGAGAGAGAGAAAGAGAGTCTTAAGCAAACTCCACATCCAGCATAGAGCTAGATCCTAAAACATGAGATCATGATTTGAGCCAGATTAAGAGTTGCATGCTTAAGCAACTGAGCCACCCAAGTGCCCCAAGAATAAAATGTATTATGTCTCTGAGCCCAGGCAATGCCCAAACTCCAAACTTCTCCAAATGATAGTGTATTTCCATCATTAGTCAGTTCATCTGTCTATCTATCTATGTATCTATCTACCTACCTATCTACTCTCTATTCATCTATATGTATCAAACACCCCATTCCCCTATCTATACATTCTACCATATTTCTATTTATCCTCCCATAGGTACTAATGAATTCTATAAGAGAAAGAATGAAGTATGGATGGGAATAAAAATCCCCATATGTAGCTTCTTATTTTTCTTATGTCTTATTTCTTATTTCTTCCTTGTGTGAAAAAAATGGAATCATTGTTGAGGAGTCTATAAGATAATCACGGATATAAAATGACTTAGGTCTTCCATATACTAAGAGCAGAAGCTAAGTTTTTTCTTGGCTAGCTAATAAACAGTTATTATCATTATAAAAAAAAAGTCTGTAAAACTGAAAAGGAACCTACGTTTATCACTAGAAAAGGTCAAATAACAGTGACATAAGAGATTTTCTTTAATTGATTTTTAAAGCAGACAAATGTTGACTGTATCACTTTCTGAACTCCTGAAGCTTTAATTTTTAACCTTCATTTTGAAAATATTATGCTGTTCTATCTAATCTGACACACATAAATATAGTCATGTGCTCATAATGGATACTGTTTCTACAAATTGACTATAAGCCCCTTGAAGACTTGATAAACTGCCTCATTCTTTTACTTCAAAACAAACCTATAGACATGGCAACCTTCCAAGGAGCTTATTGAACAAATATTGAGGAATAATTAAATAAGGTTGCTTATTGGCACTTACAACATTCCTAAATACGGGAGAAACTAAAAAGAAAAAAAAAAAAAACAGAAACAGTTGATCTGTATGGTAAAACCTCAATTAGCTTTATTGATATTCATGATGATTTTTATTTCTGAAACTTTGAGAAATCGTCAAATTATTAAGCATTTTAATAAATATATTAACATGCAAAGATAAATGGAAAAAAGAGTATCCCTTTGAAAAGAACACCTTTTATTAATGAATAAGAAACTATAATCTCTTATGAAAGTACCTCAGAAGTATAATTTTTGCCTTAGTAGATCACAAACATAAACTGTGCACTGAATTGATAAAAATGCATTAGGGACAAAAAGGATATTTACAAATTTCAAGTCATTGCTGCCTAACTTCTAGCAGTTTTGGGGGAGGGTATCAGGATGGTTAAGTTCAGTATCCAGGTTACTGGTGGGCTGATTTCACCAGGCTGTGATTTCAAACACAAAGTATCCTAACAGCTCAGAGAGGCAGAAAAGGCTAACAACTTCCACATTCTGTTTTCTGGGATGGAATCTTCTCTGCATATCCCCAGGCCACTGTTCTTACTCATTTCTACAAAACAAGATTATTTTAGGTTGTGAGGGAAGGAAAGCTTCACTTAATGAACATCATTTGGAGAATAGTGTTGTGAAGTGTTGGATTTCAATGGATTGCAAATGTTACAGCCAGTCACCAGAGGCTACAGACTCACACACAGCCCCACACATGCACATCTGAACTTCCTAACGAGAACAAATAAAACAAGCCTATTGTGTTAACCAATTTTTGTGAAGAAAGCCAATTACAGCTCATTCTGAGTTGCTCATTGTACAATTTGTGGACTATTCAGGCAATTGTTTAAACATTCATAAATGTGAGGAGCAAGAACCCTGGGTTTTAATTCCAGCTCTGTCACTTAGTGAGAGACATCATGGAAAGTTAACTTGTGAAAAAAGAAGATAAAGAATGGATAGCCTCAGGTTTGTGTGCAGATTAAATAAGGTGTTAGATACACAACTATTTAAATCTTGAAGTTTAATTATTGTTATTAAAACTCTTAAGGCAGCTTTGTTGAAAGCATGCGGACATATCAGCAAGAATCTATGGAAGGAGGGAGAATGTATTATTGACTAGAACTGCCATCACAAAGTACCACAGATGAGGTGACTTAAACCACAAAAATGTGTTTCCTCACAGTTCTGATATCTAGAAGTCTAAGATCAAGGTATGGACAGGATTGGTTTCTTCACAGGCCTTTATGGCTTGTCCATGTGTGTCTTCTCCTGTGTCTTTCCTGTTTGTTTCCTCCTGTGTCCTAATCTCTTCAAGGAAGAGATACCAGTCATATTGAATTCGGGTCTACCCTCATGACCTCATTTCAACCTAATTACCCTTTTAAATGCTTTAGCTCCAAATACACTCACATTCTAAGATACTGGGGATAGGACTTTGACTCATGAATTTGGTGGCGGGGGGGGGGGGGCACATTCAGACCATAACCAAAAATGTCCAGATTATCAGAGATAAAGGAACATGGCAAATGAACTGGCTGCAGGTTCCCTGTAATCCATAGCATATACAACTTAGGGTCTTGAGGGCAGAAACTTCCCATTGACAGTTGGTTATCTCAAGTATCTTAGCACCTTACACAGAGTAGGCCCTCATTCACCATTGGATATACAGAATTCAAGTGAACTAAGGATTTACTTGGATAGGTATCTCAATATTAATATATTTATTATTAACTACCAATTATGCACATTAATAAATATATTGATTTATGTTTATATAAATACTAATTAGCTTATATTGGTTTATTTATTAAAATTATTTATTTGTATTGAATAAAATTAATTTATGTATATATTATTTTATAATCAATTTATATTGATTTATATTGACATGAACATTAATAAAAATATTAATATATAACAAAAGTATACATGTATATCTGGTATATTGATATATACAGTTATATATAACTCTAACAGATCATAAATTATACTGATATATATAACATAACATGTACTAATATATTTGTACTCTAATATGTAGAAGTGGAAAGACAAGAGGAACTTATCTTTTGAATGGGGAATGAGAGGTGAAATAATATAGTCACATTTCAGAAAAAATAAAAGCAGCATTCAATTAATATTTAGGAGATAAACTCTGCAAGACTGAAGGATATTTGAAAGGTTATAGGTCTTCAATGTAGGAAAATTGTTTTTGTGAAGAGAGTATTCTAAAGAAACTCAAAGTTTGGAATGTGTCTCTCCACACAATGTTCTTTAATGTTCAAAAGGCCACTTTACTTTTCAACATGAGTTTCACAAATAAATGTAACAACAGTTCTTCACCTTGAAAATAAGATATGTTAGGAACATAACCACTTACTGTTTATTTTAAAGACACTAAAGTTTAGAGATGAAGATTTAATAGTTCTCTTTTATCTACTTGTTTGCGTTTCTCAAAGTGTACCGAACAGGACCTGAATTTTAAAATAACAACATTTTGGTTTCCAGACCAATTACACCAGGAAATCCACTTGAGCTACCTATTGGACTACATCAAATGAGACACCAAGGTGTGATCACTCTTCTTAATACTTCTCTACCCACACTAGTATATAACATGGATCATATACTGACAATATATTGGTGTCCCTCTTACAGGCACAGGATTATAAAGTGTTCTGGATAAATTAATTTTCTAGATAACTAAAATGGTCTTTTTCCAGTTCTAAAAGCATTTTAAATTAAATTTGGGGCACAACTGGGTAGGTCAGTCAATTAAGCAACTGACCTTGGCTCAGGTTCTGATCTCGTCCTAAAATGCAGCCCTGCATTAGGGTCCACTCTCAGCAGGAAGTCTATTTCTCTCTCTGCCCCTTCTCCTGCTGGTGCTCTCTCTCGCTCTCTCTCCCTCTCATTCTCTCTCAAATAAATAAGTGCAATCTTTAAAAAATCATTTGAAATTAAAAAAACAAATTTTGATATTTATTTTGATATTTATCTTTTAATAATATCGGGGTATTTTCCCACCTCATCATACTTAAGACAATGAAAATTATTTTAGTTATTCTTAAAAACTGAAGGTTATTTTTGTGAAAATATTACTTTGTACCATTAGGTGGTAACATAGTCTCTATTTTCAGTTTCTGTTTTTTCTTCATCATTTATTTGACAGTTTGTTTGCATTGGGCCAATCATCAGATAGGTTTGACTCCTCTCGCATTGTATCTATTGCAAAGTGGGAGAACAGGAACTAAGTTATTTTAAGTAACATTCACCTAGTCTCTGAAAACCTAAGTTGCAAGAAGCTGTGCTCTAGATCAGGATTCTAACTTGGCCTGGTGTAATGAAGATTTAAAATACTGAAAAGCTGACTTTACTAGAAGCTGGGTATCTTCTGGGGTAAAATGGTCAAACCACATACAACTGTTCTTAAGGAGTTAGGACTAAATGGTCAGAGTTCAATAAAAATTCTTGCCAAAAAGTTCTCTTTCTTTCTGGGACACTTTTACGACTTGAGGCAAATTTCTGCTTTTAATTTCAGAAATATGAATATGCATTCTATTATAATTTTTCCGGTATATCCTTTTTCTCCCACTTGACATCATTAGTACCCTAAAGACAAAGGTTAACTTCTTCATCTTCATATCTCCCATGATTCTTCAGCAAAAGTTCCTACGAATATGTGTTGAACTGCCAAGGCTTAATCCTACCTTAAAATGGTGTCAGGAAAGGGAGGGAGGGAGCAGTCGAGAGGCACAGTCTCTTGCTATCCTGCAGCGTCTGTTCTGACCTATAGCCAGGTGAGTTTTGCATTAGCCCTCCAGTGGCTAAAAGAAATGCTGTTATCCCAAATGTCTACTTAACCAAAGTACTGCAACATGAAGATTTTATCTTCTATTTAGAAAGCTTACACTTTTCTAGAATTCATCTTCCTTTGTTGTCCCACAGGCCAGGGGAGATTCAATTTATGTTTCCTTTTAACAACACAGGCGATGTTGGTGAGGATGCGGAGAAAGGGGGACCTTCTCAAGCTGTTGGCGGGAATGCAAACTGATGCAGCCGCTCTGGAAAACAGTATGGAGCTTCCTCAAAAAGCTAAAAATAGCACTACCTATGACCCAGCAATTGCGCTACTAGTTATGTACCCAAAGGATACAAAAATACGGATTTGAAGTGATACATGCACCCCAATGTTTATAGCAACATTATCAACAATAGTCAAATTATCGAAAGAGTCCAAATGTCCATCCACTGATAAATGGACAAAGAAGATGTAGAGTATAACTAGATGATACAGATGTAGATAAGAGAGTATTACTCAGCCATAAAAAAGAATAAAATCTTAATATCTGCAACAATAGGGGTGAAGCTACAATGTTTTTATGTTCAGTGAAATAAGTCAGTCACATATGATTCCACTCACATGTGGCATTTAAAAAACGAAACAGATGAACAGAGGCAAAAGAAAAAAAAGAGATGGAGGCAAACCATGAAAGAGACTCTTAACTATAGAGAATAAACTGAGAGTTACTGTAGGGAGGAGGTGGTCGGGAGGATACGGTAACTGGGCGACGTATATTAAGGAGAACACTTGATGTAATGAGCACAGGGTGTTAGAGGTAAGTGACGAATCACTAAATTCTACTCCTGAAATTAGTATTGCACTATATATTAACTAAAATTTAAATAAAAACTTGAAACTTTTTTTTTTAAGTTTTCTTTTGGAACATACCTCTTGAATTCCTGTAGTTCTCTCTCAAGTAGATGTTAAATTAATTGTAATATTGGGAAACACACATTTATGTGCCAGAGCGAGCACAGACACATCTAGGATATGTTGCTGTGGTTCAATATATGTGTATGTATGCAATTCCAAACATTTCTTCTAGCTATTTTGCCGTTTTCTACTTTCATTTTTGAAAGAATTTTTAAATTGTATTCTCATCCTACAGCATCCAGATGGCAGATAAGATGAAAAAAAAGTATCTCTGACTATGAAAAACTGAAAATAAGTCTCTTAATAAGAGAAAGATTTAATAGATATGATGTCATCCCTCTATAGCATACATGCCAACAGAATAGAAATACAATAAAACTCAGGCAGTGCTGGAAAGCCATTTGCCAGCTATTTTCAGCTTCAGAGAACGGAGCCAAACCTATGAGGTTGGAGTGCATTAAGTAAAATCCTGAAAGCTTTATCAAGAGTTTTATTTTGACATGAATTTTTTGCTTCCCCAATATTCAAATGAAAGATGAGAGATAGCAATCCAATTAGAGAATCATAATATAGCTTCCTATAGCCCATATTTATAATTTACTTTTTAAAATATCTTGCCATTTGAAGGAAGAAAAGCAACTAAAACGAACTTGAGACTCAGTAATGTCTATCAACCAATTTCTTATTGAGGCCGGCTCACTTCCTGTCTCTAAAAGGAAAACAGACAAATAATGCAAATAGACAAATTCTGTCTCTACGAATTTTGCATTCATTATCCCTCTCAATAAGCAACTACGTTTTTGGCAACAGAAACAGTTTAAATTCTAATCCATGGTCCTTGAATTTTTACATAGTTCATAGATGGGAACAAGCAAAGCTAGATTTTGATGGTAAATCTATGAAAATTTCAGTGTGTTTGCATACATGCATTTATCTGAAGAGAAATTCCAGATTTTCAAAAATATCTGAGGTGGAGGAAAGTTGAGAACCACTGGTTCAGAGCACACTTATTAATTCCTTATCCTTTTAATAATATGACTTGCAAGACTTTCAAAATAAGGAGCGGTGAACCAAAAAACTATAAACTAAAAGATAAAAGTGTCTCTAGTAGTCATCATGCTCAACTCAATAAAGGGTTGCTAAATCTGAATTCTCAAATGTAATGTAACAATGGAATACCTGAGGAAAGTGTCACAAACTTCCCCTTAAAGGACCACAGAGCTAGTATTTTAGGTTTTGAGATATGAGGGACAACATCGAGGATATTTTATAGATAAATATACAATTGTTTTAAGTGCAACCATTTTTTAAAATGTACAAATAGGGGCACCTGGGTGGCTCAGTGGGTTAAAGCCTCTGCCTTCTGCTCAGGTCATGATCCCAGGGTCCTGGAATTGAGCCCTGCATCGGGCTCTCTGCTCAGTGTGGAGCCTGCTTCCCTTCCTCTCTCTCTGCCTGCCTCTCTGCCTGCTTGTGATCTCTGTCTGTCAAATAAATAAATAATTTTTTTAAATAAAATAAAATAAAATGTACCAATAAATGTAGGCAGTGTGTTCGATTTGGCCTGCATCTCTGCCTAGAATATGTAGAACCCTGCCCTCTAGGAATAATTATACCTTTATAATTAGATGGGTTTTAGCTCCATGATAGGAATTGACAGTATTATTTCAATTTTAAAGGAAGGAAGAAAGGAAATCGTTATATACCTTCTAACTGAATGAAGCACTGCATTAAATACTTTAAGATACTGTCTTTTTGAAAGCACAAACAACCTTGTTGTTCCAGTAATGTTGTACATAAAGAAACTCTGGAATGTTTAGTAATTTTTCGATGGTTATTTACTCAGAGTTTTTGAGTCCAAGAACTGTGCTGAGTTCTGGGGATATAACCATGGAGAAGTGAGGCTGGACCTTAATATTTAGGAAGGGAAGGCAGAGTAATTAAGCAATAGAGGAATACTTAAGCCAGAGAGAGAGGGACAGGGAGGCTTCTGGGAGGAAGTGACGTCAAACATCGACAAAGAGGAAATTTAGAAGCTTGAGGGAAAAGCAAAATTGCTTCTGACAAATATAAACACGTTTGAAAGGTTCTGCATATAACAGACACATTTGCAGGACAGCATATAGCTTATTACGAACGGAACAGGAGAGAAATGAAGCTGAGTGGAAGACATGGGCTGGACAAGTAAACAAGCGCAGTATCATGAAGAATTCTGTAAGTCTTTTTTTTTTATAAACATATATTTTTATCCCCAGGGGTACAGGTCTGTGAATCACCAGGTTTACACACTTCACAGCACTCACCAAAGCACATACCCTCCCCAATGTCCATAATCCCACCCCCTTCTCCCAAAACCCCCCCCAGCAACCCTCAGTTTGTTTTGTGAGATTAAGAGTCACTTGCAAATTCTTTCAGTTGTTGTTTGTCCTGGAAGCTTTTAATCTCTCCTTCTATTTTCAATGATACAACATGGAGGCTTAAGTGGGTAGAAGAAGAATAAATGAAACAAGATGGGATTGGGAGGGAGACAAACCATAAGTGACTCTTAATCTCACGAAACAAACTGAGGGTTGCCGGGGGGAGGGGGTTTGGGAGAAGGGGGTGGGATTATGGACATTGGGGAGGGTATGTGCTTTGGTGAGTGCTGTGAAGTGTGTAAACCTGGTGATTCACAGACCTGTACCCCTGGGGATAAAAATATATGTTTATAAAAAATAAAAAATTAAAAAAAAATAAAAATAAAAATAAAAACAAAAACAAACAAACAAACAAAAAAAAAGAGTCACTTATGGTTTGTCTCCCTCCCAATCCCATCTTCTTTCATTTATTCTTCTCGTACCCACTTAAGCCTCCATGTTGCATCACAACTTCCTCATATCAGGGAGATCATATGATAGTTGTCTTTCTCTGCTTGACTTATTTCGCTAAGCATGATACGCTCTAGTTTTAGTGGGCATCTGGCAATTTTGACTTGCACCTGTGCATTAGAAACAGTGCGTTAGAAACAGTGTCTTTATTTTTAATGGAGAATCTTTTCCTAATCTCAACCCACGGGTTTTAAGTGAGTTCATTCTCATTCCCAAATCTCTGGTGTTCATGAATTAAGCTAGACTTTTATTGGAGCAATTTGGAAAGAGAGTAAAGATTTATGTTACGCATTTTAAACTGGTTGACTAAAAGCTTTGCAGCTTTTCAAGTTCATCTTTAACCTCTTTGGGGGAAGGACCTACTCGAGAATAAAACCTATACAGAGCTATTAGCAAATTAATTAATTCACTACTTGATTAATTAATTGATTTTTTAAGTTTAGGGATGGCTAAAAATCATCCTGGAACTTTGCAGTTGTGATAGCAACAAATCCCCTTCCTGCTGAAACTAGTTTGATTTGGTTTCTGTAACTTATAACTGAAATATTTCTATAATATAGCTATGATAGTTTTTTAAGATTTTATTTATTTATTTGACAGAGGGAGAAACAGTGAGAGAGGAAACATAAGCAGGGGGAGTGGGAGAGGAGAAGCAGGCTTCCCGCTCAGCAGGGAGCCCAATGTGGGGCTCGATCTCAGGACCCTGGGAACTGAACCAAAGGCAGATGCTTAATAACTAAGCCATCCACGCACCCCTAGCTATGGCAGTTTTTAAAATGTGTTCCTCCATAAAAAGCATCTGAAGGGTTATGGGCAAATTGCAACATTAAAAGATTTGTGCTTTTAAGAGAATGCTCTGGATTCTTTGAAAAGTAATGATTAGGTGATAAAAGACTCAAATCCACAGAGAATGGCTTGATACTATGTGGTAGTCAGGACAAGAGATGATAGGTCATAGAAGGTGAGAATCAAAAGAGTAATATTCATATAAAAAGCTAATATTTGGGGCACCTGGGTGGCTCAGTGGGTTAAAGCCTCTGCCTTCGGCTCAGATCATGATCTCAGGGTCCTGGGATTGAGCCCTGCATTGGGCTCTCTGTTCAGCAGGGAGCCTGCTTCCCCCCGTCTCTCTCTGCCTGTGTTTTTGCCTACCTGTGATCTCTGTCTGTCAACTAAATAAAGAAAATCTTAAAAAAAAAAATAAAAAAGGCTAATATTTCAGACTTGGTGATTGACTGGGGATGGGTGAGGGGGAGAGAGAAACCAAAGTCAAGGGTGATGCTCAGATGTCTAGTGTAAGCCATTGAGTAGCAACACGCCTTAAGAGAGAGAATGTGAACTAGATGTGGGTATCACTGAATGTGGGTATCATTGGTGGTAACCGGAACCATAGAAATGGATGAGCTTACTGAGGGAAACAGAATGAAAGGTGATAACGGCCTAAGGGCTAATTATGAGCAATACCAACATTTAAAAGTGTGGCTGTAGGGAAAACTACAGAGGAGAGTGAGAAGGAAAACCCAGAGTAGATGATGAGGATGTGGTCAAGCACGGTCAACACTGAAGAAGTCCGACAAACTGAGGGCTGAAGTGTCCTTGGACAGCTGAGAGGTTTCTGGTGACTCCTCCTTTTGTTCATGTAATTTACCAAAAGCCCTGGCTAACTCCATCCTGATTTTGAACATCAGTTGAAATGTAATCTTCCTGGAGAGGTCTCTCCCGCAGAGCCCCTCATTTAAATGTGCTCCAGTGTTACACCCCTTCAAAGACCTTGTCCTGTGAAACACCTCAAGGAATCTCTGCTTGCCCTGCTTTCCCCAGGAGAGCCTCTAAAAGGTGGGCAGCCTTCCTCTCACCAGTGTCTCCAGTACCTGTTAAACTGCCTCCCACTCAGCAAATTTTTTTAAGTTAATGAATGATATAAAAAAATTAAAATACTGATTTTTTTAATTGTTGCTGCTAATTGTCACAAATTTAGCGTAGGGACTTTCAAAGAAAGGAAAGAGACTATCCTATGTATGCATACTTGAGAGGTTTTATAGTTAACTCTGATGTTTCCACACGAACAGAAGAATAGAATGATCTCCCCAATTGGTAACAAGAGACTATGCTTTGAGGACAGAGCTCAGCTTCTGGACCCATGTGGCCTGGATTCAAATCCCATCTTTACCTGTTAGCAGGATAACCTGGGAAAATTACTTACCTCCTCTGAACCTCAGTTTGCATATCTGTAAAGTATGTGGACAAAATAGTACCTATTTCATAAGGTGCAGAGAGAATTGATAAAAAATATAACGGCGCCCATTACAGAGTAATATGTATTCAAGTGTTTTATATTATTAATATTACTGATATGATCATACTATGTCACATAATTTCAAGATTTGTCACTATGAGTATTTTTTCTACTTAAGTTTACACTTTGAATTATACCTAAACAAGGTGCAAGAGAGATACGCAAGAAAGAAATGTAGAACTGATTGGGTAAAACAAACACAGAATTCAAATTTTACCATAAGTGATTCAATAAATATTTTATACATGCACATGAGAAGAAGCCTTCGTATGAATATTGTTTCTTTTTCTATCTTTATAAAATAAAGACAACTATATGTTTAATAGAATTCCAAATTCCTATTCCAAATTTCCTATTTCCTATTAATCTTAAATCCTCCATTCTTCCTTCCCCAATCATAAATGGGACAATTGAGGCATTCTGGCTTTCAGAGAGACATGTGAATAGTAAGTATAGCTTAAAGCTTAGATAGTGCAGACAGATATTTCCAAAGAGTTCTTTTGCTCCTTCATGCTAGGGCAGGAAGCTTTTTGGTATCTATATATCTATATCTATATCTATATATCCATATCTATATTTATATCTATATCATGTATTAGGCTTTTTCCCACAAGAGTGGGTAATCATTTTGACACCCCTACAGCCATTTATTTATTCTTTTATTTGTTCTTCTATAAAGAGATTTGCTGAGTGTTCCTCTCACCTTTTAAGTTCCTCTACGCCCTGTGGTCCAGAGGTAAATCCAAGCTCAACCACTGTAATCCAGCAAATACCCAACTGACAGTATACCAGGCTGAGGATGTTGCCAAATGATCTATGCATGTTGAAAGGTACACTAGTTTAAATCTTGATAGATTATTATCAAGCCCCTCAGGGAGTACCAAGTTTTCAGTGCACACCTGACAGCCATTAAGCAAGTCTGGCTGCCTAGAAATACTCACTCAGTTCCTAAGGTTGATGGAATGTCTGTACTTAGTGGAGTTGATGACATTTTGTGTCTAGCCCATTTTTCATCACCAGTAGAGTGACACATGATTTCATAATTGGTTCAGTATCATTCACTTTCCCTTACAATAGAACAGCTGGAAACTGATTTGAAATATAAATTTTGTGTTCTAAGAAACAATCTTAGTGTACATGTCACCCCAAGCATCCCTAAAGTAGTTAACTAGGAAAAGCATCCTGGTGGTGATTGCTTTATAAATACACATATAGAATAAAGTAGGTTTGATGAACCAGATTTAAAAGATTGGTCAAGTATTATGGGCTGATATTCTAAGAAGAGTAAATATACAACTCAGAACCAAAGGAAAACATTCATGCAGGCAAAGCTTTAATTATAAAATTCAGTTGGAAATTGAAATAAATTCTACCATCTATATAATACTATGCTACGTAAGGGTGCACAAAGAAATGTGGGAAATTGACCTAAAGTGTTGGACACATATGTCAGTGGAAACCAGTGCAATCCTTCACTGTAAACATTTTAAGTCCCTTTTGACATTCAATCCAGTCAATCTGATTCTATTCAATTCAACAAACATACAACAAAGAATTTCTGTGTACCAAGTACTATAAAAGATGATGAGTCCCCCCAAAATAGGACTAGGATAAAATTCCTGTTCCCAGATATCTAATAACTTAGCAGTAGGCAGAAGCTATATAAATGCACACACATAACTGAAATGAAGTGGCTAAAAATCAAGGACTATGCAAAAAAATTTTATGTTTTTAATAGCTCTAGTGCCAAACACCATGATAAGTTCAAAGCAGCTACTCAATTAATATCTGTATGATGAAAGAAGGAGAATTATAAATCTTGTTAGAACAGAGAGTGCTGAGGAGGAATTAAAATATCTCTAAATATCAGAGACTTCTGATAATAAGAATGCCATTGAGTCAATGGAAAACTATATTTTCAGTGGTTGTGCATAGATCCATTCTTCTTGTCTATTATCAAAGCCAGACTAATTAAATTCCACTACTTGTTATTTACCCAAAGAAAACAAAAACACTAATTTGAAAAAATACATGCACCCTTACATTTATTACAGTATTATTTATACTAGCCAAGGAATGGAAACCACCCAAGGGTCTGTCAATAAATGAATGGAAAAAGATTACAAACATATATGTATATATGTTTGTAATATAATATATATGTATTATAATATATTATAATATGTGTATTATAATATATAATATATTATAAACATATGTGTATATATGTTTATAATCTTTTTCCATATACATATATACATATATGTGTATGCACACACATATATTATACACACAGATGGTGTAATATTGTATAAATGGTATAATAGTATTCGGCCATAATGAGATCTTTTCATTTACAATAGGTACAGACAGAGAAGACATTATGCTAAGTGTAATAAGCCAGACAATGAAAAACAAATAGTATATTATTTCAATTATAGTGGAATCTAAAAAAACTAGTGAAAACAAATGCAAAAACAAACAAACAAAAAGCAGAAACCCATAAATACAGAGAACAAACTGGTGGCTGCCAGAGGGAAGGTGGCAGGAATTGGGCAAAATGGGTGAAGGGGAACAAAAAATACAGGCTTCCAGTTATGGGATGAATAAGTCATGGACATAAAAAGCACAGAATCAGGAATATAGTCAATGACATTGAAATATCATTGTGTGGTGACAGAGAGTAGCTACACTTCTGGTGAGCACAGAATGACACACAGAGAAATTGAACAGCTATATTGTACACCTGAAACTAATGTAATGTTGTGTGTCAATGATACCTAAATAAAAGAAGAAGGGGGTGGGGGTGGGTGGTGAGGAGGAAGAGGAAGAAGAAGAAATAAGAGCCACTTTATTTGTAGACGAGAAAATGGATAAAATTCTGAAAGACAAAAATAGGTATGGGGAAAGAACTTCTGACCCACAGAACCATAAGAACAAAGGCAGAGTGTCATTAAGAAAGCAAGTTACGTTCTCTGAATACAGAGTCTTCTACCTGGTGTTTAAAATATTTGTACTGGAAAAATGGAGAAGTAAGGCAGTCAAATAGGTGAATATAAAGTGAAGAAGAACCCAGAGTTTTGGGTTATGGAATATGAATATTCATTAGAAAATAAGTGAGAAGTCCTTGAAGATAGTTGAACAAAATGATGACAGCATCATATGGGTGAGTGAATCAGAGTAGCAATCAGGATATGTGGAAATATTTTCATTTATGGAGAGAAAAACATTTAAATGTTAAAGCACTAGCAGGGGTGAGTTTGATTTTAAATTATTATTAAGTCTGCCTGATTGATATTTTTCACATCTAGCCTAGCCCTTAAAGCATATTATATATTCATAAATCATATACATATGTGTGTATATATATGTGTGTGTATATATATACACACTTCATTCCAACTGAACATAATTCAATATGTTACAAAATACTAAACATATTTAAATATTTACTATAATATCAAATAAACCTACCTATGGAACTTAGCTCTAGTTACTTAGAACATTCCTCTTTGAGAAAGGATAAATGGTGGATAAAGAGAGGAAAAAAAGCATTCTGCTCTTATTCGCATTTTCCTGGTATATTATAGTGTTCTTCTGATATCCCAGTCTCTACTTCTCTAAGCCATTTAGAAAAAGCTGTGAGAAGTATTTTCTTTACATGTAGTTTGAAAGCCTTACTTAGTGCATAAGTAATAAATTGAAGGAAGTGACATCATCTGAGCCAAGGTATTTAGACCCAACAGCCCAGGAGAGTCTACTTTGGACTTGAATTTTTTTTTTTAAGATTTTATTCATTTATTTGACAGAGAGAGATGACAAGCAGGCAGAGAGGCAGGCAGAGAGAGAGGAGGACCAGGATCCCCAACCAGCAGAGAGCCGGACACGGAGCTCGATCCCAGGACCCTGAGATCATGACCTGAGCCGAAGGCAGCAGCTTAACCCACTGAGCCACCCAGGTGCCCTTGGACTTGAATTTTTTAAAGCATATTCCTATTCTCATGTGTCAAGCTTATCTCCAATGGCCTCCCCTTTCCCAGGAACCTCCAAAAGTGACAACTCTAGTTGATCTGGACTTTCATCAAACTGAGGACAAAAATGCATGGCACACACTATCTACAACTACAGTTCTGGTCTTTCCTGAACTTACCACCTTCAGTGCTATTGTTCCTTACTTTCTTTCCCCTGGGAAAATGTTGCCACCGTCTTTGAAAGTTTCCTTTACATTTCACGTCCTCCCTTCTCCCTTTAATCAAACCGAGCCTTCCACAAGCTCAGGTAACTGAGCTTGTTACCTCTCCCACCCCTTTTTTTCCCCCTGTTTTTCCGACTTGCTTTCTCAGTTTCAAGCTTTTGGTCTTTCTTGCTTTCTTCCTTCTTCTTGTCCAAAGCAATGACATTTGTAAGTGTTATAAATGTGCCTCACTTTCAATACATTTTTTAAAATTTTTTATTTTTTATAAACATATATTTTTATCCCCAGGGGTACAGGTCTGTGAATCGCCAGGTTTACACACTTCACAGCACTCACCCAAGCACATACCCTCCCCAATGTCCATAATCCCACCCCCTTCTCCCAACCCCCCTCCCCCCAGCAACCCTCAGTTTGTTTTGTGAGATTAAGAGTCACTTATGGTTTGTCTCCCTCCCAATCCCATCTTGTTTCATTGATTCTTCTCCTACCCACTTAAGCCCCCATGTTGCATCACCACTTCCTCATATCAGGGAGATCATATGATAGTTGTCTTTCTCTGCTTGACTTTCAATACATTTTATATCCATCTATGGCATTAAGTTCCAAGGCCCAAGAAGGAACACCAACTATAGTGTCTTGAAGGTTATTCATGCTCATGAATAGCCTGTTTGATTGTACTAATGGTCAGCACTGAAAAACACCAGCAAAGATAACTAGGACTTACAGGAACCACCCTACAAATAATGAAAGTGGGATTAAATACCTTTATTATACTATGCACATGTAGTCCTTACCCGGTATAACCAAATTGACATTATTCCTTCCAAGCCATTCACATAACTACAAATAAGAGGATGATTATTTATCTGCTTGATTTATTGGTGCAAATGTTCCTTAGCCCACGCAGAGGCCAGACTCAGCTGTGTGGTTTCAGAGACTGGGTTGAAAATATAACACAATACATGCATTGGAAAAAGGAAATCAGAACATTAAACTACTTGTTTTACCATCTCTGATCCCCCTGAGGCTCAGTGACATTTGGTGAATTTATCTTTCTTGTTAAAAGCAGATTCTCTAACTCCTTGTAGCAGGTGGAGGAAAGATGTAGCAGAATGTTTACAATAAGGCATATAAATCTGTTACATGTGTGTATGTCGGAGGAAAGGGAAGGTCATCGCTTCAATTTCAGTTTACTTCCTCAATTTTCAGTTAAATGTTTTCTCCAGTGCTCTGCAAAGTAAATATCTTCCAAGACTCTTAAGGATGGATGGATGGAAGGAAGGAAGCAAGGAAGGGAGGGAGGGAGGAAGAAAGAAAGAAGTGGGGAGCAGAAACAGAATACAGGGCAAACAAAAAAATAAATAAAAATAAAAATAAAATGAAGCAATGGAGAAAAAGTCCCTTATGAAAAGGACATACTGAATTGTTTTTAGGGGTTCTATCCTTTAAGTTTCAGTTCACGCTTCTTTGCATTTCAGCCTTATTAGTATCCTTAGATTTCTTTTTTTTTTTTTTTTTTAAGAGAGATTTTATTTATTTATTTGACAGACAGAGATCATAAGTAGGCAGAGAGGCAGGCAGAGAGAGAGGAGGAAGCAGGCTCCTTGGGGAGCAGAGAGCCCGATGCAGGGCTTGATCCTAAGACCCTGGGATCACGACCTGAGCTGAAGGGAGAGGCTTTAACCCACTGAGCCACCCAGGTGCCCCTCTCCTTAGACATTCTTATCCTTTGCTGGGTGTGCATGTTCTGGATAAAGCCAATGGTGGCAATGCTTCCACTCATAAAAGACACTGCTCTGCACTGGGTCAGTGTAGTGACCGCTAACTTGGTCTTTGGAATTTATGGGCCATGTTCAGCTTCCTGAATGAGTTCAAATGCTTCTGAGTCCAGATTCCCCTCTTCCTCCTACTTGTTAAAACAACTATACTGTTCCAGGAGGCTTTCCATTCCCACTGCTTTCTCGCTCTTGTGCTTTCTCCTAAATACACAAACCCATGTTATAATGCAGGAGAAAATCTGTCTCTACCAAGTAGCCTCACCTACTATTCTGCTCTTTCTATTCAAACTCAACCTCCTAGAGAAATTCTCATGTCCTCCTCAAATCAGGTTCTTTCTAGCTCTCCTCAACTAATGAGGCTTACGTAATCAACTGTTTTTGAGCATATAAAAGCTATCTGGCCATAATTCTGTGCTAAACTCTGAGGAAATTTTTTTTTTAATAGCATAATTCTTGACTACAGGAAAATTCCAGACATACAAACAGAATGTTTCAATATAATAACATAAAGCCATAGAATAGTGCTTTTCAACCTTGGCTCTATATTAGCATCCCTTTGGAAGCTTTTAAACATCCCAATGCCCAGGCAGCAACTCAGCCTAATTAATACAGAATCCTTGGGCGTGGGCCCAGGCTCCTTACATGAGTTCAAATTTGGGATAAGTTTGAGAATGATTATTGTATAAGTATACTTAGGAGGCTAATAAAACACAGGGGAGAATATTGCAACTCAACCAGGATTTGGGGGAAGCCCAAGAAGAGGTGGTATTTCCACAAAGCTTTGAAAAATGAGTTGGTTATTAAAGATTTGGGCAAAGGACCTTTGGGATGAAAGGTATGGCTTGACCAGGATCGGGGGAGGGGTAGAAAGAGATGGGGAGGTCCAGGCTTGCAGTTATAGGATGAATAAGTCACAGGAATAAAAGGTACAGCATAGCGAATCTGGTCAATGGTATTGTAACACTGTTTTGGGGTCAGATGGGAGCTACAGTTGTGGTGAACCCAGCAAAACATATAGACTTGTCCAATCACTGTGCCACATGCCTGAAACTCATGTAACATTGTGTGTCAACTACACATCAAGAGAACAAAGATAAAAATAAATAAAATGATGCCAAGGATGTGCAAAGTAAACCACAAAATGTATGGCTTGATCATCTACACATTGGTATGTAACACCTTTGTGCTTTTAGGGTACTTAAAGTTGGTCCGTCATACGGGACAATAATATATGGGGCAGAATACTGAGGAATATAATTCCTGAAAAAATAACAGACTTTTGTAGAAAGGACCTGAGGGATTGAGAACCTCTGAATTAGAATCCTACCTCCCTTGCTCCTCTATAGGGCTTTTCCTCTCTTTCTGCCCCTTCCTTTCTCCCTCCCCCCCGCCCCGGCTCAAGCTCTCTCTCAAATAAAGAAATAAAATCCTCAAATATATTGATGGGTCATCTCCAGCATCAATTCCTTTCCAATATTCCTTTCCTCAGTAAGCATCCCTTCCCTGAAAAGCCATATTATAGATACGAATGGGATTTTTCTTATTGTTAAGTTCCTGTATTTCAAAAACTTTTATATTCAGTCTTTAAGAATTGGTATATAGGTTTCCAAAGTGGGACTTTGGAACTTAATTGTTTTCAGAGAGAACCAAACTACATTTAGATAGTATAGATAAACAAAGAAGCAAACATTCATGCATGCTGTCAGTTGATATCAATTCCAATAGTACAGAGTAATTTATCAATTATGGAGGTAATCCTGACTTTAATTTTTTAAAGATTTTATTTATTTATTTGACAGAGAGAGAGCACTAATAGGCAGAGAAGCAGGCAGAGAGAGAAGCAGGCTCTTCGCTGAGCAGGGAGCCCAATGCAGGGCTCCATCCCAGGACCCTGGGATCATGACCTGAGCCAAAGGCAGATGTTTAACTGACTCAGCCACCCAGGTGTCCCATCCTGAGTTTAGTTTTGAATAACAAGGTATAATATTACATAATAAAGATACATAATATTATGTAATATAATATTACATAATAAAGACATTTGGAATCATAAGGTGTTTGGCTCACACAGTCCCCAAAATGATCCATATTTGCATCCCAGCTTTTCTGAATCTGCCTGACCAAATTGCAGATAACACTGTATGTGTGAAAAAATTCAACATCTCATCCTTTTCTGCTACAGGCTCATGGCCTAAGGTAATGTATTGTTTTATATTAGTACACCATAACATGAAATACAATGGTAGATAAATGAAAACTGAATGACTCAAATCCAATTTTAAAACTATGTTTCTCTAACTACTAACAGTATTGGGATGTAGGTTACTAGATTCCAGAATCTGTCCAGTTCCTGCATTAAGGAAAATTACACTTAATATGGAAAATGGGGGGGAGAGGGATGCCTGGGTGGCTTAGTCAGTTAGGTGTTGGACTCCTGATGTGGGCTCAGGTTGTGATCTCGGGGTCATGAAATCAAGGCCTGACTCTGGTTCCACAGTCACCAGGGAGTCTGCTTGGGATTCTCTCCCTCTCCCACTGCCCCTTTCTCCACTCACCCTCGTGCTCGCACTCTCTCTCTCAAATATCTAAAACTTTAAAAGAGAGAGAGAGAGAGAAAGAAAATCTGGGTGAGGCTAAATCTCTTAAGAGAAAGGGCTCAAGATGCTGAAAACCATCCCTATGAATGGATAAACATGAATACAGAAAGCTTGATTAGAGATTTTACAGGGTCTGTGAAAGTCGTCTTCTCAGACAGAAGCATTCGCATTTTAAGGTATTCTATTCCTTAAATGAATAATCATTAGCATTTTCTGCATTGTAGTCCATGTACACAACACTGGGGATAGAGTTAGTAAGAAAGTGCCAATAGGGATTCACACAATTAGTGCAATGTCACCTGCTATAACAGTGGAGACTACCCCCCTTCATTCACCTCTTAGTGAGTCCCTCCCTTAGCTCGTGTCCTGAATTAGCACAGGGCCTACCGTAACAGCCCAGGTCCAAGTCCAGATCTGAAGATGCATGTGGTCTAATGAAGTTTCCCAAGCTTGGATGCCCTGAAAAACCTTGGAGATAGTGAGTCACAATCTTTACGGTCTATCCAAGGTATTAAAAGAAGTGAAAAGAAAGGAAAGGAAGGGGGGGAAATTGTTCACAAAGTCTTTCTCCTTTCCAACAGCAAAAGGAAATGAAATATTAAATGTTATCTTCCTATTGAACTTGTTGGCATTTGGGAAATATTTACCTTGATTCACTCAGGCTTTTGTCTCCTTCACTTCATCACATCTGGTAGGGGCTACAGAGTGGTCAATTTCCTGAGGGATAGTATAAAATCTATATCTATCTATCTATCTAATTTCACTTTCAAGTAATTTTAAAATTTTAAGACTCCTTTTTTTCAAGTATGTTTGACATCTCAATTGCTTTTTGATGTAGTGGTTATTGATGCCATATTCTAAATAGAAAATCATAGCAATCAACATGAAATTATGTGATATATTTGAGATGCTTAACCTACTTTAACTCTGACATATACATATATATACATATGGTGTTATGCTTGTAGAGCATTGAATTATGTTGGCAAGAGGTACTTGTCCATTCTTGGATAATAATACTGGAAAAATTGCCCAAAACATGTAGCATCTTCTCTGGCATTAAAAACTCAATCACTCTGCCCATCTCTTCATAGAGAATTTGTTTTTTTTATGTTTAATTTTTTTCTGTGTGAATTGGATTGCCAGTTGGGACTCTCAAGATAAACACTTGAAGAAGAGAGCCAATATTAGATCTTGAAAAAGTTCTCTCTATTTTTATGTACCAAGTTATTGGCATTTGTTGACATTATTTCATGTAATTTCTACAGTGCTGCTTGATTTTGACCAGCCGAAAGGTGAGTAAACATAGGTAAAAGAGGCATTCAACTATTCATATAGATCATTAATTTTTAGGTTCAGAAGAATTTGTTTGAGAACCGAAAATTAAGAAATTTAATACCATGCTTTCAAGTTTGGTGGGGAAAAAAAAAATCCACGATAATGTTAACCCTGGTGCCATTTGAAACAGGTTAAATTATGCTCTTCTTAAGAGTGAAAATTAAAACAAAGTGACCTCACCGAAGTTTAATCCTATACTTTGATTCCTATATTATTTTTTTTTTCTTACCAGTTCAGCTTTTCCAGTCTAACAAATTGGCTTCATCTCCATTGGTCAGCTTCTCCCTCTAATGCAGACAATTTAATGGATTTCAGTGCTAAATAGAGTATGGTTTGTTTCTGAGTATTAATTCCAACTTTAGTTATTCTGAAAATTATACCAGGGCTTGAAATTGAACCACATTGACCACTAAAACTGAAAAGTCTAATATATGATCCAAATTAGCAAATTTTGCCCAGACAGCAAAGTTAAGTTGGCTTGATTTCCCCATCCTTATATACTAATTGCAAAACAAGTTCGCCATCTAGTGGTTAGAAAGCTCACAGTACGATCCTATACTGATTCACTATATATTCATCTATCTTTTTAAAAATAGAAGAATCATATATACGTATATGTATATATGCATATGTGTGTGTGTGTGTGTGTGTGTGTGTGTGTGTGTGTATAACAGATGTGTCTTTGTAGTTTTTTTCCCTACCTTCTACATTATTTTGGTGGAGGGGACCAGGCTTCTGTCCTATTAATTCTATCTAAATTTGGGACCCTCAACTTGTCAATAAGAGCTGTTTTTAATCGGTTGATAAAATAAGAATGAATGAGAATAATACATAAAGGGGTTTCTGCAAAGTATAAAGCAATAATAATATAAGTATAATATAAGTATAATATAAAGTAATAATACATAATAATACATAAAGGGGTTTCTGCAAAGTATAAAGCAGCACACCAAAGAAACATAGTATCTATCTGTTAGTAAATATTTCTTTTTACTGTGAAACCGGAAGGGGTAGCAGGATTTATCTCCTGAATGATAATAGGTATCTCTTGGGATCTGGGTTCTTGGTTAAGGTTCTGTTTAATTATTTATCTGATTACTGGGTGTGACACTTTCTACCTGGGTCTACATTATGACCAAGAGCACCTTGTTTTTCTTTTCTCTGAATCATCACCAATAAAATGTTTCTTTTCATTTCATTCTATAAATTCAGCTCTCTGTTTCTACCCATTGACACATTCTTAAAGCAGATCTCATCCCAAAAGAATTTTTTTTTAGAAAAATTGTATTTATCCATAGGCATATTAAACAATGCCACAAATTATAAGCAAGTGTTGCTATTTTTACACAAACACGAATGCTTATTATTTTCACCTGTAAATTTCTGAATGGTAAAGTATGAATGCCTCTGTGAACCAAGGCAAATCCTGCAGGAGCCAAAAATCTCCCTTTGTCAACACCAGAAAGGGAAGTTATAGAACCAGAGGAATGTTAGCATTCATATTCTTTTCTCTTTTTTTCCAGTTTTAAAATGTTTTATTTCACAGTGTATTTAAAAAAAAATGTATGTATCCAAGACTCTAAGTAAATAGAAAAACAGCTTTCAATCACAAATGGATGAGACAGTAGCTATTCAAACTCTACTGAGGAAGCTATTTAAAGCACACACCTCAATGTTAGGCATAAATAATTTTAACTATGCAGTCCAGGTTCTGGGTTTTATATCAGATCTGCAAGGTAGGATCCTGCAGTTGAATTTTAAGATTGGTAAAGTCAATTTGGAGCTGCTTGCATATTGAACACGAGTTTCACTACTACAAATAGAAGATGTCAACTAAAAACATTGTGGTCCTCAAAGATCTCTCTGTCCCATGCTCACCTGTAATCTGCTAATTTCCCTTCTTGGAGTTACTCTTCAAATTATAATCATGTTCTTGAATCTGCCCATTTCAGGAGAGAAATACAGAGCTAGCTCAGAGCAGTTAAAGGATAGATTGGAGGAAAAGTGAGCTTCAGAGAAACACTTAGATTCAAATACTCTCTTCCACTACTTAAAACCTTTGTTATCCCAGGAAGGTGACTTAACTCTATTAAGTGCTTGTAACAGTGTCTGAGACATACAAGGATGCCGAAACAAACAAACCAATTGGTCCATGACATAGTAAGTTAAAACGAAGGACCTACGTCTTTAACCTAAGCTAAGTCTTAAACCTAAGTCCCAGATTTTCCATTGTACCACATGACTATAAGTTTGATCCTCTAAAAACTTCATGATAAAATAGTAGAATCATAAAGTTGAGAAAAGAAAGAGCATATAGCAATTGCTGACTTAATAACTTGATGACTCCAAAAGTTAAATAATGAAGAAAAACATTAAAGCTTTAGTGATTGGGTATTTATTTTTCCTCCATTGGACTAAAATCTGAATTTTAAAAAAAGGTGTAATCTCAATTTCATTTCAATTTAGAAGCTATAATTATTATATGTACACCTATAAAACTGGGGCACCTGAGTTGCTTAGTTGGTGAAGCATGGCTAACACATGGTTTCAGCTCAGGTTGGGATTTCAGGGACATGGACTGGAGGCCCCTCCCCAATCAGGTTTTTTGCTCAGCACGGCCATGCTTGGGATTCTCTCCATCCCTCTTCTTCTGTTCCTCCCCCTACCCTGCTCACGCACACTTGCACTTGTGCCTGCTCTCTCTCTCTCAAAAACAAAAAACTACAAAACCAATTACATATATATATGTATTTATGTTGTGTATCTCACATTTCTCTGGAGCATGTGAAAATGTGTGAAGACAATTCCTCTTTCTTAATAGCACTCTAAATAAGCACCCATGTTAAATAAACAGTTTCTTTATGAGAAAAAGTTGAAATAGTAGTTAATTAGCAAATGTATAAAACAGCACAATGAGCTATTAAAAAAAACTTACTTTTTTTTTTTTCACTAAGTGAAACAGATTTTACTCTAAATGGAATGTAAGGTCAGGTAATTACCAGTCTCACCGTTCTTTTTGGAGGTGACAACTGGAAGAATATCTTCTAACACATATCTTCATTTTGTTGGAATAATTATAGCTAACAATTTTTGACAGTAGTGAATGAATTAAAACATTTTATTAAAAAGTTGTAGATATACAACAGAGCTATTTCAAAATACAAATGCTTCTTGATAGATTTCTTTGCACTGTATTTACTCAAGAAAATGTTGTCATTCATTTCTTTGTATTCAAAGACAATAAAACCTTCTCTAATTGAAAGGGATATTCTCTGGAAATCAGGGCTATGATATGTAAATGTGAATACGTAATTGTAAAAACCAGTTTACAGTTTATTCTAGAAAAAAGTCCATAAAGCCATTCCTTTTTTTTTTCCCAGTGAATTTAAAAGAATGAAATTTTTGGAAATTGACTTATCAGGAGCCTCTGTACTCTACCTTAAAGTTTAACATTTGTGTTGGTTTGATCTCATTTTCTAGGTTCAAACCGGATGGGATTTCTAATATTCCAAAATACATTGATATCATGTTTCCCCCAGATAAGCATTTAGATTCTTTTTGTAATTTTTTAATAAGTTTTAAAAATACATATAATAAACTAGAGGCTCCAAGTAAAAAGTAAATTTCAATAAATGGACAATTTCAGGGAAACTGTTGTTAACATGTTTATAAAGGCCAATATTGCCATCTAGTGGTTTGAGATGAGAAATATGATTTATAAGCTTAAAAGCACAGCTCTTAATCTTAAGACAACTCAAATAATCTAAACATATGTGATTGTACAGATTTTTAAGGAAGTTGCAAAAACCATTCAGTGAAGGAAAGATAATCTTATTAAGAAATGGGATTGGGCAATTGCACATCCAGAGACAAGAAAAAAAAAAACAAAACATTGGCCTAAACTTTGTTTTATTTAAAACAAATAAAAACCAAAACAAAAATCAAAAATGATCACAGACTTAAATGTTAAACATAAAATATGAAAACTTTATAAAAAATATGAGATAATATTTAGGGCTTGGCAAAGAGTTCTTAGACTTGATTCCAAAAGCATAAAAGAAAAAAAATGAAAAAATGGATCTCATTATCATTAAAAATCTTTGCTTTGTGAAGGAGGGTATTTTATCCTGTTAAGAGGATGAAAAGACAGGGGCGCCTGGGTGGCTCAGTGGGTTCAAGCCTCTGCCTTCGGCTTAGGTCATGATCCCAGGGTTCTGGGATCGAGCCCCGCATCGGGCTCTCTGCTTAGCGGGGAGCATGCTTCCCCCCTCTCTCTGTCTCTACCTGCCTCTCTGCCCACTTGTGATCTGTCTGTCAAATAAATAAATTTTTAAAAAAAGAGGATGAAAGACAAGCTCACTAATTGAAAGAAAATAGTTTCAAACCACATATCTGAGAAATGACTACAATTTATAATATACAGAGAATTCTTAAAAACCCAATAGTAAAAAGCAAATAATTCAATAAAAAATGAGCAAAAGTCATGAACAGGCATTTTGTTGATGAGATATAAAGATGACAAAAAAGCACATAGAAAGAGGTACAACATACTTAGGGAAATGCAAGTGAAAATCACAATGAGATATCAAATCCATTTATCAGAATGGTTAACATTAAAAAAATGTAGTGACAACACAAATATTGTAAAGAATGTGGAAAGACTGGATTAATCATGTTTTCCTTGTACAGATGTAAAATGATGAAGCCATTATGGCAATTTCCTATAAACATAAACACGTGACTAACAAAGATATTTTAGAAAAATCCAAATAATCTAAACATATTTATTTGTGCATGCATTTACTAATTTAAATTGATTCAGTTACAAAGTTGAAAATATTCTTTATGATTAAATGTTATTTATGAGTAAGAGATTGAATATGTACTCTTCATGTCAGTTTTTTTTTTCCTTTGCACATGTGAAAATTGAGTTGAAAAAGAAGGAAAGTGTATTTGACAAATTAGGAAGCATGTACTGCCAAAAGAGCCTAGAAGAAATTTCATGTATATGTTTATGTAAATCATTTCACAAATAAACCAGTTACAGAATTTCATTGGCATAAAATAATTCTCTCTTCCTTTCATATGTGATTAATAGCCAGCAAATACAGAAACTGGCTGGATATTACCTTTTTTAAAAAAGTCAAAATGACAACTCTTCTTCTTGATATGAGAAATAAAATGGATTTTTCTTTGCTTTGAATTATCCCACAGTAGAAATATTGTACTCATGTTTTCTTACTCAAGATTAAGTACTAGAATGAGATTACACTGGTGGCAGTGCAGGAGAAGCAAGAAGAATGAATGTCAATAAATAATATTTTAAATACAATTATATATAATAAATATTCTCATTGAATAATTAACTTTTTTGGAGGATGGTGAGATTTTAGCAGTACATGGTGTGGCTTCTTCATTTATTTATGGGTAAAAAAGTAGAGAGAAATATGTGCAGAACACTTGACTAAAAGTTAAGACAGGGAGGTCTAATTAAGCTTTAAAAAAATGTAGGATATTGGACAAATCACGTAACCACACTGGGCATCACTTTTCACATCTGTTCAAGGACAGAAAGGACTATATATTTCCTAATGCACTTTCCCACTTGACTATGACATGAAACCAAGCCAGGTAATATACAATTTGGAAAGCTTTATGTTCTGGATGTTTGAGTGAAGGTGTTTGGTGTTCCTGTTGTTTCCTTGTGCCCAATGAACATAAATGTATTTTCAAGAGAATGAGAAGAAATTTAGGCACAGAACATTGAGTATTTTTTCAAGTTTCATCCAAAGATTCCTTGGAACCACATTTTAAATAGAACAAGCCTTCATTGTTTGGGATGTTAGTAGCTAAACTATTATAAACTACTGGGATATTTAAAAGATATTTACATATTAGCACACTGATTACTAACAAAAACATGAAGGTCTTTTCATTTAAAGGGGGGTCTTCTGAAGAGTGGCAGACGGCTCAGGTCTCTTTGTAATGGGATGGATGGTCACACTATTTACTCATTTAGAGAAGCCATTGGAATGAGTTGTGAAACTCGATGAGATGAGATTTAGGGTCTGTGGGAATTATCCCCACTCTAATGAATTGGGGCTCCAGGACAGAACCACCAAGTGGAGGAATCAGCAAGAAGTGAACAGGAAGTTCAGCAGCAGTAACAGTTTAGAGCGAGGCAACTTTCAAAGACAAGGAGCCGACAATCAGAAAATGTATGGAAATACTCAAGCACACCTTGAGAATCCCCAGACATCACAGCGAGCATTCTGCAGAGATTTTAGCCTCCCATGAATGGCACACCAACACCAAGAAAAGGGCGCAAATACATTTGGTTCTAACCTCTGACTCTGAGACAAGTTATATTTTGGTATTTAGAGTCTGTCTGTGATTGTTGTGAATAATTTTGGTTGATTATAAATTTATGGATACTTTAAATTGCATGATGGAATGGGAACTCTTTACTATTTGAAATCTTGGCTATTTTTCTTCTAAAGCCAAATCTGTGGCCCACTTCTCTTAGGTATGATACTAAAGGACCACTTTTTGTATTAGCTTAATTCCTCATTCTGTTTTATGCCCAAGCATTTATAGTTCTTGTTTTTGTTATTTTATCAACTATTTATAACTTACATTCTCCCTATACATGTATATATTGTAAGCCATACTAAATTCATTTTAAAGAAAGGGTGCTATAATTCCACCAATATCCACACTTTGGGGGGAATTCAATGCCCTAGATAGCCAATGTAGTGCCTATATATGGCCAACCCACATTTATCAGGTTTCCCTTCCCCCAAAAAATACCTTGATAAGGCAAAATTTGGTGAAAAATATTAACTAACTGAAATCTATTTGGGGCTCTGCCATAATGGAAGCAAATCAGATAGTCATATGCTGCATTATTCAAACACAGTCTCCTCAAAATGCTAGATTTGGGGTACCTGGGTGGCTCAGTCATTAAGCAGCTGCCTTCAGCTCAGGTCATGACCCTAGAGTCCTGGGAGTGAGCCCCACGTCGGGCTCGCTGCTCCACTGGAAGCCTGCTTCTCCCTCTCCCACTTACCCTATTTGTGTTCCCTCTCTCACTGTCTCTCTCTGTCAAATAAATAAATTCTTTTAAAAAAATGTTGGGCACCTGGGTGGCTCAGTGGGTTAAACCACTGCCTTTGGCTCAGGTCATGATCTCAGGGTTCTGGGATCGAGTCCCGCATCAGGCTCTCTGCTCAGCGGGAAGCCTGCTTCCTCCTCTCTCTCTGCCTGCCTCTCTGCCTGCTTGTGATCTCTGTCTTCCAAATAAATAAATAGAATCTTTAAAAAAAATAATAATAAAAAAATAAATAAAAAATAAATAAAATAAAAAAATGTTAGATTTATCTGGTTCGGAGGCTTCCCAAAGAATGTATAATTCCATATATCAAGTAATCAAGGATGAAAAGCAAAATCTGAAAGGCTGTGCCAAGTATATGCTTACGTTGATAAGAGTAATATAATAAATGCTATTAACTGTATGTAGTATGATTCTTATAACTATTATAATTACTATAAAGCATAAGTAGACAAAGTGACTACAATTGTCATAACTTATTAGGATATCTGAATGCAATTACATTCTATAAACACTTTTAAAACCTTAAGATTTATATTATTAACAATGATAACATTTTGATGATTTATATATATTAATACATTTATATTATTGACAATAGCTAATACATTATTACAGTATTGCTATGTCCAATTCAGGCATTATATTAGAAAAAGGTTCACAGCCTTTACAGTCATGAGCTGGGTATATTCAGTCTTATGGAGGTTTTATTGTTTAGGAGGACAGACAGTGAGTAATTATAATGCAGAGAAACAGGATTAAGAATGCACCCAATCAGTATTTTTTTCATTTACCAGGTGGTAAAATTCCATTCTCCACAAACCCATGAAATCACAAACAGGTAAAATTATGGAAGAGCAGAAAATTTACCATCAGCACACCAAAAATTTTGAAGGGTTTCTAAAATCAGAAACAAATGAGAAAGAATAACGAAAAACCACCGTCCAAAATGCATGGAGGAAGACAGCTACAAAGATGAGTATGCTCCTGTAAAATTTCTACACGCATATATAGGAATTTTACTCAGCTATAAAAAAGAATGGTATCTTGCCATTTGTGACAACATGAATAGACCTAAAGGGTATTATGTTAAGTGAAACAAGTCAGATTGAGAAGGACAAATGCCATAGAATCCCACTGACATGCGACAGCGAAACCAACCAATCAACCAACCAACCAACCAACAAAAATCAGTCTGTCAAACACAGAGAACAAACTGGTGGTTGGCAGAGGGGAAAAGGTAGGTGGATGGCCAAAATAGGTGAAGGGGATTAAGAAGTACAAACTTCCGGTTCTAAAATACATAAACTGCAGAGAGGAAAATACAGCATTGGTAATATAGTCATTAATATTGTAATAACATTATATGGTGTAGTGACAGATAGTGACTATACTTACAGTGGCTAAAGCAAAATAATTAGGGAGCCTGGGAGGCTCAACTGGTTAAGAGTCAGACTCATATTTTTGGTTCAGGTCATGATCTCAGGGCCCTGATCTCAGGGTTGTGAGATCAAGCCCCAGGTCAGGCTCTCCTCTCAGTAGGGAATCAGCTTGAGGTTCTCTGTCTCCCTCTCTCTCTCTTTCTGTCCTTCCCCCCACCAATATAAATAAATACATACATTTTTTAAAAGATATTAAGCTAAATTCAGTAGTGTATTGAAAGTCTGTGTCAAGGAATTCTCCCTAAAATACTAAGCAAAAGGGGAAAATGATAGAAATGCCTTAGAGCATTTGGAGGGTAGACTGTTTCTAAACCCACCTAGTCAGGGGCCATGAAGGAGCAAAGAAAGGAGAAAGTTACAAAAAAATTTTTTTTAATTCCCTAAAATGAAGACAGATATATATCTTCAATCAAACTGACTGCCTAATAAGATTAATTTCAGCAATTCATCTGTAACTAGACATCACTGTGAAAGCATTGAGAAAATGTTAAAAGCTGCAGAGGAGGGAAGTGGTGATGGAAAACTTACTTATAAGAGAATGAAAATCAGATTTACACATTATTTCTCACTTTCAGAAAGCTAGAAAATGGAGCAATTGTATTTAAAGATGTATGAGAAAATAATTTGACTTAATTCTATACCCAATCAAACTGAAATTTAACTGTGGAGTGGGAAATAGCATCTGATAATAATTGTAACTTTTTAATGGTCCTGAAATACTGCAAGGAGCATTTTCCTGGTGTTTTTTATTTCCTGCCTCACAAAACGACAGCTTCACACATCTTTTCATCTCAAACTTGTACCCATTCCCCTACCCATCTCACCTTCTCACTGTCTATGCTGATGTTTTGCTTCCTAGATTTACAAAAATGGAAGCAGTCAAATGAATATTCTTATTCTCCTATCCTCAATCTACCATGTTTCCATATTTCAAAGGATGCATTTTCCTTATGCCTCACATCCCTCTCTCTCGTAATCCCAAGAATTAATTCTGCCAATATTCTTTTTCTCTTCTGCAATGTTAATTTTTGACTTCCTTCTGGATCATTCCACTTGACAATGTTCTCAGTCTCCCAATGCCCTATCACTAGTGCCTTTGCTCTTGTTTCTCCTGTAGTATCTGTTGTCTGTGGTCACTAAGTCTCTTTCTCCCCTCCCCTTCTATCTGCTTCCCCCTGCAATGAAGGCTCTATTCCAGCTCACTACAGAAATGACCTTTCTTCAGTTCTCAAAAGAATAAAGGTTTCTTTTCTCCTCGCTATGCTTCTGTGACACTTTACTTGTTTCTCAAGCACTCCTGACTATTCTCTGCCTCTTTTCTGAGTTTCCTCTTGTGCTCCACCTCCAGAGCTCAATTTTAACCATTTTATTCTCTATGTACTGTTCCCTCTCTTAGAAAGCGTTTCTCTCAGATTTTACCTGGCTGGTGACTTCTTTTAATTTAATCCCCAGCTAAAATATCTCTATTTCAAAAATGCCTTCCCTAAGCACTCAATCTCTCTCAGATATACTGTTTTGAATTTCTCATAGCAGTCATCACTATTGAGTCATTCTCAAATTATTCTTTCTCCTCTCTAGAATGTAATCTTGGTAACTACACATGGAAGGAAGGGCTCATTTGCATGAGTCACTACTGAATCTCAAGTGCCCATATGGTGTCTGGTCAATAGGTTTCCAGCTGGAATAAACAGCCAACTCCATCAATAATTATCAATAATCAATAAATATATAACTTTATAACTTTAAAAAGAGAAAGGAGAAACAGTTCAGCAGGGAAATGGAAAGCTATCATGTTTTAAAACACAAATATTGTTTCAACATATAAAAATACTCCCAGCCTCATAAGTATTTAGGAAATATGAACTAGGTTTATGATATTTTATTCATTACTTAGGATATTATAAAATAATAAGAATATTGGCAATAATTAAAAATACAGGCTTTGGGGAAGGTATTTTGGGAGTATCAATCCATGTTCAAAATTTAGGTACTCTTGGGGCACCTGGCTGGTTCAGTCCATAGAGCATGCAACTCTTGATCTCAGGGTTGTGAGTTCAAGTCCCACACTGGGCTTAGAGCTTATTTAAAAAAAAAAAAATCACGTACTCTCGACGCAATGTCTAGGAGGGTACTCATGAGGATTCCAACATATGCACAGAGAGTTTTGTATAAGGACACCAGTTGCAGAGAAAAGCAAGGATAGGATCTAAATATGTATCCATAGAAGTAGATAATGTTCTCTTCCCCACAGCCCACTCTCTTTCTCTGTTTGGAAAATTACCTATCATTTTTTTTTAAATTATCAAAGAAAGTCACAAATACTCATAGTCGAAACAAATTATGTTAAAATATAACTATGTATTATGGAAATGCGTGGAAAGGGAACATCAGAAAACAGTGAACTGCAAACTCTATGTCTGAGAAGGAGAGGGGTGTGTGTGTGTGTGTGTGTGTGTGTGTGTGTAATTGGAAGACAGAAAAAATTTTACATCCTCTGCAAGTATGACTCGGCAACGTTTGAATCATATACAAGAGATTGTAATAGTGTTCAATAGATGTTTTTTTATTTTCTTTTTTAAATTAATTTTTATTTTTTTAGTGTTCCAAGATTCATTGGATAATTTTTGCAATAAATTTTTTTTTTAATTAAAGAAATAGAGTTGTTTTTTTTTTAATTTTTTACAAACATATAATGTATTTTTATCCCCAGGGGTACAGGTCTGTGAATCGCCAGGTTTACACACTTCACAGCACTCACCATAGTGCAAGAGATAGTTTTTAAAGGAAAAAATATATCAAAAAGAGCAAAAGGTGGTTTCAGATGTCACTATGATACTGGATTTAAAATGGTGCTAGAGGAGAGCAAACAAGAGAAGCCTTAAAGCAGCTTTTAGAAGTTTAAAAAGAGAGAGACTAAAGTCCAGAAAAAGGCTATTTATTTTAAAAAAAAGTGATGTTGTCATTGAATAACTGGATTAATGAAAAAATGAAACAGGGTATAAAAATAGAAATCTAGACAGAAAATGGAAATTTCATGTCATAAGCATATGTTGACACTAACCGGAGTCTTTGGGTGTGATGACTCAATGAGGGAAGGTAGACAGAATGAGAACCCTGAGGGGGACACACACACACACACACACACACGCACTTAGGAGTTGGGCTGAGCAATATAAGAGAGGAAGACAGAATGTGAAGGTAAGCAGGAATAAAAATAAAAAAGTATGGCTTCTAGGAATTTTAAGAAATTGATTCTGGGGAACTAGAGAATGACTAAGAATTTCAAATAATACCCAGGGGTTAAGCAAGATCAGTATTAAGGTGTGTCCATCATCATCTGATGTGGAAGCCAGTGGTGACCTTTAAGGGTAAAAAACCAGCTTCCATTCAGGCTGTGTAGAACTAGTTTGAAGAGGGTTAGTAAGCCCATGTGAATAGAAAAAAATGGAGAAGGAAATTGTAGATCCTCCTTTTTTTTTTTCTTTTTCATTAGAAAGAGGGAGTGAGGGGCAGGGGGAGTATCTCAAACAGGTGCCACGGCCAGCACAGAGCCTTGTATGAAACCCCAGGTGAAACCCCACAGGGAGCTCCACAAGGATCCCCAAACCTTAAGATCATGACCTGAACTGAAATCAAGAGTGGGGGGTTTAACTGATCCACACAGGTGGCCCGTGTACGTCTTCCTTTTAAGAATCTTAGCTATAGGGGCACCTGGGTGGCTCAGTGGGTTAAAGCCTCTGCCTTCAGCTTAGGACACGGTCTCAGGTCCTGGGATCCAGCCCTGCATCCGGGCTCTCTGCTCAGCAGGGAACCTGCTTCCTCCTCTCTCTCTGCCTGCCTCTCGGCCTACTTGTGATCTGTCAAATAAATAAATAAAATCTTAAAAAAAAAAAATCTTAGCTATACAAGACACAGTAACAGGAAGGGAGAAGTGAAGCAGTGTGAACCGGCAGTTAAAGAAGATGGTACGATGGTGGGTTCTCTCCTGCTTTTATTGGTCTGATAGAAGTTTTTCAGAGCAGCAGCGTTGGATATGTTTAAATCGTGATATAGGGAGAAGCCAGGAAGCAGGAGAAGGAAATGATTCGTGGGAGGGAGGAGAAGAATTGGACCAAGGACGATGCCAAGAGCAGCAAGTACGCTCTGATGGGGTCTCCCGTACGACTGACAGGAAAGGACAAAGAATCAAGGATATTTCAAGTCGGTTGACAGACGGTGGAGGTGGTTTTTTTGGCTGAAACCTTACACATGGCATATACTGCCGCCCATATTCACACTACCATATTGAGTTTGAGACACACTCCTTTCACCATCAGCAAAGACAGCCTGCGATTGAAAACTTTAAGGTAGAGGGGCACCTGGCTGGCTCAGTGGGTTAAGCCTCGGCCTTTGGCTCAGGTCATGATCTCAGGGTCCTGGGATTGAGCCCCACATGAGACTCTCTGTTCAGCAGGGAACCTGCTTCCCCCTCTTGCTCTGCCTACTTGTGAGCTCGCTCTCTCTGTGTCTCTCTCATTCTGTCAAGTAAATACATAAAACCTTAAAAAAAAAAAAACCTTTAAGGTAGAGACAGAAAATAATTGTAAGAAAGTGAGTTTACTGTGTATCTACAGGTTTGTGTTTACTTGGCTGCTTTTTTATGAAGACAAAACTGCTTTGTTTCAAAGCCTTAAATACACCCAATAAGCTAAATTTTAGTAGGCACGCTTCCTTAAAAGCCATTTTAAGTTTGTGTTTTCATCCTTCCACCAGGTGTCAGTATAGCTCTACAGGACCCATGCCTCCTGGGGCTGCTTGTTTGAACTCTCTGTGCACCTGTTACTGGAAGCCAGGGGTAACTGACGGAATAAATAAATAAAGCAACCATCTTCTATTTTTCTCTTTAGCACTGTTCTGTTGAAGCCACTGACGGGGTTGATGTCCAGGAATCCTCATTCATAGGAACATAGACATTGTCAAAGGAATCGTCATCTTTTAAAAACTGTGGGAGCTTACTCGACCACAGTCCTGTTCAAGGCGGAATGAACTGGTGAAGGGAGCTGACTGACAAGCTCATAACCACCCTGTGCTGGTCGTTCCTCGAAGCGAAAAGGTTCAGGCACACCCCAGTGGTCATTCAGTTATTGGCTACTATCACGTATCTCAAAATCTTACCTTGTTGTAAAAGGTAGAATTTATAGAATTTATAACCCCTTCTCCCACTGGCTTTCTCATTACACAAAGAAAAAAAGGCCAAACACACTCTCAGTAATTTACTACCTTTCTGCAATGAAACAACTGTCACAAGGTACACATGATTAGAATTCTTTTTTTATTTTTTAAGATTTTATTTATTTATTTGACAGAGAGAAAGAGAGAACACAAGCAGGCAGAGTGGCAGGCAGTGGGAGAGGGAGAAGCAGGCTCCCTGCTAAGCAAGGAGCCCAATGTGGGGCTCGATCCCAGAACCCTGGAATCATAACCCCAGCAAAAGTCAGCCGTCTGACTGAGTCATCCGGGCGTCTGAACATGATTAGGATTCTGAAGAGAACTGCTACCTGCCATTCACGGGCGCTAGTGTCCAGTTACCTTTTGGTTTCTCTGAGTCTCCTCTCTGAAAGATGGAACATATTCCTTCCTTGCTGTCTGGAGCTATTTCTGTGTGGCCCTACAATTAAGGGAACTAATTCGGTGTCTGTCATTTCTCAGCCCTTCCAAACGCTGCAGGGTCCAGAATATCTCCATGGATAATTAAATCTAAATCGGGATTCTCTCCTTAAGAAGCTTCCCTCCAGTGTCTGTGGTCTCAGGATGAATATTGCCTGAGGGAAGTTGCAGGGCAGGCCTTCTGAGGAGAAGACCAAGCCGACCCTCAGTCTGACTTCAATAAGAGATTCTGCATCATGAACAGGGATCTAGTAAGCCTTTGGTCCTGTTAAAAATTCATGCAAAGAGGAGACCCAAAGAAAAGGCCTTTCATGTTCTACCTACACTTCCTGCCACACTGTAGTTGATAGCTCAGAAAGACTGAGAGTCTAGAAGGCCATGGCCGGAAGTCAGGCAGTGTGTATAGAAACTGGGAGAGCAACCATGTCTTCTCTCTAGAGGCTGAGGGATATGGACACACTCCCAACTTGAGTGAAGACTTACTCTAGCTCCAAGGATTTGATTTCCTTCCAAGGAAATAACTCACACACCAACCGCACACTTTTAACCTCAATTCTTAAAACAACAAATAAAACGAGGCGGATATCACCCAGACTTGGGTGATAGAAAAGGGAAGAAGCCCAGCCTTGACAAGTTCCCCAACCATAGGCCGCCAGTTTGCTTTCCATTACTTTTTTGTCCCAAGTACTGAATTCCTCCAGAGAACTTAGATTTTTTTTTTTATTATGTTATGTTAGTCACCACACAGTGCATCATTAGTTTTTGATGTAGTGTTCCATGATTTATTGTTTGTGTATAACGCCCAGTGCTCCATGTGATATGTATCACATATCCTTAATACCCACCACCAGGCTCACCCATCCCCCCCAAGAACTTAGACTTTTTAAAGTTATATCAATTTACTTGAATGTGTGCCTTCAAGCACAGATTGAATAAATCCAACTACCTTATGTTTTCACAAACACTGATACAGAACAGTTTCTCCTCTTATCAATAGCCTGAATTCCTAAATGCTCATTTCCCTGTATTACACTGTAGAACGTGTTCTCAGGACACTTTCTGCCTCTTTCCCAGCCTCCCTCACCAGTGTGTACATGTATATGTGTGTGTGTTGTTGTCATTGCTATTTAGAATTAGGTGGCACCTTAATCTGGGGGGAAAAAACTCAATTTTGGGCAATTTAATATTATTTAACACATTAAATATTATTTATAAAAGTTAAGCTTATTAATGAATTAAATATTATTTATAATACTCTTTAATATATTAAATTCTTCATACTTCAGATACAGATTTGACTTGTACACATCCTTTCCCATTCCATGTTAAATAATTTATTTTTCTGTAATAACATTATTAAAAACCTTGAGGGGTAGGGGGCAGGAAATATCTCAGGATGACAATAAGTGCATAATACAAAGTCCCAAATGATTCTCTAGACCAGTCCTCTCAAGCGTCTCTATAATTTTGTGTGGGGGACAAAAGGAACAAGGTTAAGCCTTACGTGCACTTGCCACATGCAGTGACACAGATGTCCTCAATTTGTTAACAAGTTTTCCTGAGGGAAGTATGGGAGGTCCACTATACAGAGCACTTGGCACTGTCACCCTGGTCCCTCACTTCCTCTCAGCATGTTATGAGATGGAGGCATTTATGGGCCCATTAAACTGAGTTCCAGGTTATCCAACCTGGCTTTCCTTAAACTTGCCATCACGAAATGGACTAACACCCATTCTCCTACTCCTGCTCGCACTGTAACTCAGCTCTATGATGATCTAAAGAAATTTTAACTGAGCTTCAATTTGGGGTGTATTATGGGGACTGTGACCAGGACCTTTGAATGAGTGTGGGTACATAAAGAATATCTTCCTTGAAGGGCTTTTTTAAAATTATTATTATTGCTCAGTTTTGTTTAGTTTTGTTTTTGTCATCCCTAGCCTCTAACACGGTCCCGAAACACCTCCATAACATGAAGCTCTGTACAATACGTGATCCACTATTTGAATATGAGAACACTCGGACTGGTCTATGCCCTACTCACTGAGAGTTCACGGGTCGTGTTCTGGAAGGCCAGGGCAACATCAGATTGTTCTCACTGCTGACCTGAAGTGTCTGCCCTTCCTGTATGCTGTTGACTGGATATCTGTGTCCCCCTCCAAAAGTCAACATTGGAACCAAGTCCCCAATGTGATGGTTTTCAGAGATGAAGCTCTTCAGAGCGATTAGGTCATGAGGATAGAGCCCTCACGCTTTTATAGAGAAGACATCCCACAGAGCTCTCTCAACCATTCTACCATTTGGGGACAGACAGAGTCCAGTCATCTACGAACCAGGAAGAGGGTTCTCACCAGACGCTGAGTCTGCCAATGCCTCCATCTGGGACTTCAAATGCTCAGCCTCTGGAGCTGTGAGAAATAAGTATTTGTTGTTTTAGCCACCCAATCTATGGTATTCTGCATCAGCGGACCCAACAGATTTAGACACTGAAGTAGTAACAGTTACAGTAGTAACAGTTTCCAGAACAGCATCCATTGTAGATCATGTAACAAATAGCACAGTTCTGGGATATGCCATAATATGCCATAACTGTATCACTGTTAGACTAAGGCTCCAGCTAAGAATCTTCATAGATAACATAGCATTTGAGTCATATGTATCTTCTGTGGAATGTGGAATGCATTGAATTCAAGCTGCAACACTTACAAGCTATGTGACTTTGAACAAGTTGCTTAATACTTTTATACTTTGGATTTCACTTGTACTATTACCCAAATCTATAAAATTGTGGTAATAATTCTATTAACCTAAAAAAAGTTGCCATGAATGCTAAATAAATGAACACCTATAAAGAGTCCAGAACAATGTTTAGAAGAGAATAAATACTGGATAAATACTTGCTATTATTGCTGAGATGGAATTAAAAAAATAAGCTAACATTCTGCCTTAGGTCTTTTATTATAACAGAATAAATATTAGCATTGAAGAATCTCCCAGCATTTTGTCAGAAAAGGAGAGACTGGCTAATGTAGGGTATTTTTTGAGAGTAAGTCCACTTCACCATTGATAACCAAGCCTAATGGTAACTGTCAGGATTTTACCCCCCTAAAAGAAAGCTTTAGGACCAATAGGGTAAAGAGTTCAAATGCTATATTCTAAAGGCCAGTGCTTCTCAACATTACCCCAGAATCTGATATTTAAAAACCGAATGTCATGGAAAACTAATTACAGTCATACTATTCTGAAAAATTCTGCTCAAGCAACAGCCACGAGAAGAATATAATTGTTAGCACTAGGCACACAACAGTTCTATTTTGAAAACTTTCTTCCCTAGTGAGCAGTACCCATTTATGCAACACTTGTGGAAAAGTTCCCAATGAAACAAAAGCTGTAGCTTAGAAATGAAAATGACAGTATGAATGCTGAATAGGCAAACTTTCAGCACCAAACAGTACAGACATTTCTGTTGTTGTTGTTTTAGAGACTTTTGCCTTAAGCACATTTGGAATTTGTGTGAATTCCTCATTTAGACTTTTGGTTAATATCTGCCTGCCACTGTGAAGAAAAGTTTGGTCCCAGACCATATCAGACGTGTCATTGTAGGCCCGTGTCTTAAGACAAGTTGCCTGGAAGCAAAGCCCGAGATAAGAATATTTGTGCACAGAATTTTTGATGGAAGGAGTGCTCTTGGGATTAACCTGTAAGAAAGTGAGCAAAGTAGAATGGAGTAGGAGAAGAAAATCAACAGAGTCTAATTTCAGCCAAATCCCACAGGGAACTATGAAGGGAAAATGCACCAAAAGTTTGTTCCCCCCAATAAGTTGACTCTTGACTGTGGGTTACCCTCAGGGGATGTACATAATGCCAAAGAAATTTCTTAGTAAGTTGAGGGAATTCACCAGAAGAGGGAAGTTCTGAGGTAGTAGACAATGCTCACAGCTGTTAGGAGAATGGAAGCCAACACCAGCCTGGAAAAGCGGATCTGGGCCAGGCACCAACAACATCCACTCCAGCCACCACATTTCACAGACATTACCGAGGGACGATGGACAAAATTAGCCAGTAACGAACAACATCTCATAACTATTGCTCATCATCCTGACATCTATTATCATCTTTATGCTGTGTGAACTTTTTTTTTTAAGTGGTAATTAAATAAAATCTTAAATAAAATTTTATTTATTTTAAGATTTTATTTATTTTATTTAATTTTATAAATTAATAAATTATAATAAAATAATATAATAAATTAATAATAAAATAAATAATTTTATTTATTTTATTTATTTATTTGACAAAGATAGAGATAGAGAGAGAGAGAGAAAGCACAAGTAGGCAGAGTGGAAGGCAGAGGGAGAGGGAGAAGCAGGGAACCCGACGCAGGACTCGATCCCAGGACCCTGGGATCATGACCCAAGCTGAAGGTGGCTGTTTAACTGACTGAGCCACCCAGGCACCTTGGACTTTTATCTGTATTATCATATTAACTATAATCTTACCTTCTTATAATTGATTTGCTGCTTAAAGATCTACCCAGTCATGACAGCCAACTCTAAACAACTTGTAAGACAATGGTACCATCACCCTTTTTAATTTCCCCAAGTCTGTCTTTCACTCTTTTTCTTTCAACCACCCAAAATGGCATAGCATTCATTATATGAACATGGTACAAGATATGATGATGTAGATGAATATTTCTGTATGGGGCCAAAATACCCTCACCTTATCTTTTCTTTCTTTCTTTCTTTCTTTTTTTTTTTTTTTCTTGTTGGAATATTACTTTGACATTTACATTTTTAAAGACTGCAGTTTTTTAAGAATACATTTCATGATTTGATAATGAGTGCCTTAATATGTACATAGATGGTGATTTAGAGCAGAAGTCAATATAAATGCTACAAGAAATCTTGGCACCACATGGCAGAAGAATGTAAAGATTCAGGACGTCTGGGTGGCTTAGTTGGACGACTGCCTTCGGCCCAGGTCATGATCCCGGAGTCCCACATCGGGCTCCCAGCTCCATGGGGAGTCTGCTTCTCCCTCTGACCTTCTCCTCGTTCATGCTCTCTCTCACTGTCTCTCTCTCAAATAAATAAATAAAAATCTTTAAAAAAAAAAAAAAAAGAATGTAAAGATTGCCCATGGGCAAATTCAAAGTCCTGTTTAAGGATATCAAATAATCTTAATATTTACATATCAAGTCATATTTTCTCATTCCTACATGTTGAATTTTTAGAATATAAAGACTTCAGGAATAAGCAAACATTTCGATTAATATACTACAGAAAGCAAATAATAAATACTAGGGACTTACACATTAAAGTGGCTATTTCCACTTGCCATTTTCTTACTTGTTCTGTTTCCTTTCTCCTGCTAACAAATTATTGTACAATATCTTATGCTCATTGAAGCTGAAGGGATTGATAGGTTTCTGACAATATGACAGACTAACATGAAGAAAATAAGATTAAATGACACGGTATAAGCTATGAGTTTGTGATGATTCGTGGTCTTTCATCTTCAAATATTTCATACAAATTATATACTGAGTTTTGTGTTTTTAAGTGTATAAAACTACAACATAAAAGATAGGTGTGAGAGATAATAAGTCTATTAAGATATTAAGGTTTCTACATTTTGCTTGACATAGTAACATTATTATCACTAAGAAACAAACTATTCTTAGGTTACTGATGCATACTGCAAACTACAGGAAAACTACTATTAAACATGCAAAAAAAAAGAAAATCTAGTAACAGAACAGTTGAAATAAAATTTTGTCATTTCAATAATTTAAAAAAAGGGCAGGAAAAGAGAGAAAAAAGACAGAAGCAAAAAACAAACAAAAAAATACATCGGTAAATTCATTTTTTTTTCCCAAAAAGTGTCAACTTTGTCATGGGGTTCTCATAATTTACCTTAATGACAGATACTAAATTGGGCACAGAACAGCCATCATTTGTCCTGCTTTATAGACAGCAGCTAAAACAAAAAGAAGGTAAATGATTTCTCACTTTAACTTTGTGCGTTAGATAAATATTTGTTGTCAACAGAAGATAAATGAGTTTCACCTTTATAAATCCATTCTAGCTGTTGATAGGTGAAGTGTTCTACTGAGCAATGGCTTAGGCACATAGAATAAATGTGTTCCAAAGAATGACTCCAGCTACTAAGGAAACGCTAATTCTATACTGGTGGGATTTTCTAATTTGTTTTTTGAGGTTTGGTTTGGTTTTTTGATCGACGTTTTTTCCACAAAGTAAATATATCCAGCATTTTTTAAATTTTTATTTTTTTTCAGTGTTCCAAAATTCATTGTTTATGCACCATACCCAGTGCTCCATGTAATACCTGACCTCCTTCATACCCACCAACAGGAGGGTGGGGGATTGGGTGAGCCTGGTTGCGGGTATATTCAGCATTTTAACAAAAGTAGTCTCATTAACATCAGTGAGAACATATCCAAAATTACAATTAATTTCATATGTTTATTTTTTAAGCTGAGAGTGCTTTTTAAGGCTTCCATTCAAATGATGGACTTCCAGTTGGTGCTGAGTATATTTTATAGCAGTCCTATCTCAGCCATTTTCTTCTAATGGTACATGTAATTGCAAGGAAATGCTCAGTACTTAGGTGAGGAAACTGAGGCACAGGTATGTTAAGCAACTTGGCAAAGGTCATAATGGGTGAAAGCTGGTTTTCGGTTTGAAGGTGCAGTTGTGTTTCATCTTTGTATACTTGTTGCAGGATGAGTCTAAGGACCCTCGGGGCCTACAGCTATTATACAAAGATGAGACAGCAGGCTGGAAAGAAGGCAGGTGCAAGAGGACACATCCAGCCAGAGGTCCCTTTTCTCTTCCAGATTCTGCTATGTGTACACAGGATCTATGAGTTCCCTTCCCAAGTGTCCTTCAGCCTATCACAAGTGTTGTACAAACTTCTTTCTCTGGTATGATGTTGAGAAGGCACACTTTGCTCCCAGTGTGTACACTTTCAGATCAAAGGGGTAGCCAAGAGATTTGCAACGGATTAAGAGGGGTTCTGGACAGAGTTTAGATGTGAAGGTTGGATGGCCCAAACATATGCAAAGAACCTCTTCCTGGGAGCCCTGAGGTCAGTGTTAGGATGAGAAAGAAAGTAGGTTTCAATTTGCAAATGTGGATTTATACCGGCTTGGGCCCTGCAAATGTGAGTACTCACAAATACAGCCTATTTTCTTTGTGGTTTCCAGAGAGAGATTGTGGGTCCACAAGAGTGCAAATTGTAACAGTTAAGTGATGAACACATCTGACAATACTAACTAGCAATAGTGAATATGTCAGAAGAACATAAAAGGTATGGTCCTAATAGGAGCTGTTATAATCCCATAGAAGTCCCATATTTTATTATATTTATCTCTCTTTAGTGACCAAGTATGCACTTTTGTTCATAAAGCTGGGTTTCTTTTTCTTCTTTGTCAAGTTTCTTTGGGGGGGGAGGGCAATGAAATGTTCCAAGAGTCTCTTGATATTTACTGGACAAAAGAGTATTCTTCCCAGTATATCCACTGCTCAAATCTTCTAAAAAAAGATTCCCATCATACTGTTCATTTTCTTCCCATGCTATCTTTTGAGAAAGTTTGTATTATAACCAGATAGATTCTTTGTGCTTGGGGGTGCAGAATCAGGAAGAAAACAAAAGGAGAAACAAAGTCATTTGTGGGCTAAGACCTGAAGGAGAATTTTCAAGAAGCTTGGAAGACAGAGAGACTATGTAGGTTGTGGAGTGCAATAAAAGTAAAGGAGAGAGGAAAAAGCTTTTCATTTTGTCCTGTTTCATTTTGTAGATATATTTCTGTTGATCACAACTGCCTTCCTGATGAGAAAATGTGTAAAAAATGCTGAAAACTGGCATTTTCTGTAATAACTATTGCATAGTTCTCTTCAATAACAATCCTAGGAAAGTCATTCTTGAAGCCTTGTCTTCAATCAGGTTACAAGTCTTTGTTCAAATACTAAGTTCAGACCATGGTCATCAGTTTGAAAACAGCCACACAAGCTATTCAGGCTGTAGTCCCAAGAAAATGCAATAGGTAAAAAGATGAGCTTAAACCTTAATGTGAGAGGAAAGAAAATATAAAAATAGCTAAGCTAATTTTTGACCAAGAAATATCATATAAAAAGAAATATAAAGTTTCAGGAAGGAAGAAGTCAATCCCATTTGGAAAGATAACAAGAGGTTTCATAACCTTTTAGAAGGTTCCATAACCTATTTTAGAAATAGGTTATCACTGAAGGAAAAATGGAGGATGGCTATTTCATCCAGTTGAGTTACAGAGGCCATCTGAGAAAGAGAAAGTAGTCTGTTCTGGCTGGGAGATAAGGTACATACTGGGATAACAGTAGGTGAAGAACATAGGTTGAAATCAAACGCAAATAACTTTAGATACAAGGTTTAGGGAGACTGAACTTCATTCAACAGATCATGGAACCTCTGAACATGAGGAGAAAGTGATTAAAGTGATACTTAAGATGTATTTGGTACTGATGGACAGGGTGGTTGCCAAGTCACATCTATCATGCTCTGTCCGTTCACCATACCTGTTCCTTATGCTACGTACCCATTGCAATGTCTGACTTTTGCCAGTGTACAACCATGACTTTCCAATAATGTCCTAAAATTGTCAGGTTAATTTCATTGATTAACCTGAAGAAAGCAGTATAACATATTGCTTCAAAAAAAAGTTTTAAAACATTGGTCAATTCCCTTAACTTCAACTTTCTTACCTCCAAATGACCATGATACTGCATACCACACAGATTTTTTAAGAATTAAATGTTATACCTGTAAAACTTAGAACAATGCCTGATAGAAGGTAAGGAAGTAATAAATATTAACTATTATTATGGCATTATAAATAGGGAACCAACAAATTTAGTAGGACATAATCTACTGTAAACTTTCTATGTCAAAAGTAGCAAACAAAATGCAGAAGAAAAAATATTTGTAACGTATCATAAGATCTGTTTTAAGGAGACCAGTCTTATCAGTAAGAATTGTCCCCCTACAGTGACAAATGAATGCTTTGACAATTTGAAGATGTTATCAGTCAAGGGAACTTATCTTCTAAAGGACTGCTATAAATCAGTAACACTTCTCTGGCAAGGCAGGCTTTCTCACAAGATGCAAATGAAACTCTCAGAAAATCTTTCCCTTTGTAGAGCTCGGTCTCAGAAGCCCTAAAGTAGGTTTCTATACAGGTAAGTCCTATTAATTTATTTACCAGGAGAGGCGAATATTTGGAGATCAATGTCATCTCATCAAAACGAATGAATCTGTGAGAAATAACTTCTCTGAATCAGGGGGAAAATTTGGTTGTTGGGACTGTGGTCAAACATATATATGCTTGACAGGAACATATATATGAGACAGGAAAAAAATGGAATAAATTATTTGAGTTCCTATTTCAGGTGTAGAAGAAACATTAAACACTCCAGAATAGTTTTTTAATAGAGCATATAGTGATCTATGATCAGTAGAAGCAATTCTGTTATATCAGCGTATTGTTGGTTTAAGAGATTTGACTCTACTAATACAGCAGAAACTCTTGGTGAATGGAAATGTAAAAGCATGTGAGAACTCCCATCTCCAGCCTGTCTCACACACACGTGAGTAGAATGCCTGTCAAGGCTTCAACATGACTTCTGTTATTCAAACTACTAATCCTTAGCCATTTAAGTTATGACCTCCAACTATCATTTTAATTAATCTTTTTAGTATAATACCCTATTTTCGCTACCCTACTTATCAGAGTTCTCTTTAGGCAATTAACCTTGTATTAGATGAAAGAGCTCATCAGAGACACACACCTCAATCATCCTTTATATTTGCAGTGATGTATCATTTTAATTTTAGGTTAAAAATTCTGTTTCAGTGAGGGTTATTAGCAGCTTCAACAGAATTGATCAGGCTAATTAAAACTGAAAGGGAAATTATTGGAAATCGAGGAGGAGGCTTCTATAACAGCTTGGAAGTATCTGGGAGAAACAGGTTTGGTTTTCTGGTCTGTGACCTGAGGAGCTAGGCTGTAGGAGCTAGCTATAATCTCATCACAGTCCTGGTGTGGCGAGGTCCTGTACTCCAGCATGGGAAGATCATTAACCAAACTGCATTACTTATAAAAATACAATTTATAACATTATCACATCTTACATGGTTTAAAACCTGTAAGTCTTAGTAGATGAAATATTTTCCATATATTGTTATAAAACAATAACTGTGGGCCAAAATATCTTAGTACCCAAGGCCTTACATCAAACTATTCTTTTTTAAAGATTTATTTGTTTATTTGAGAAAGAGAGAGAGGGAGAAAGCATAAGCATGAGTTGGGGGGGTGGACAGAGGGAGAAGGCGAGAACATCTATCAGACCTTCCACTGAGTGTGGAGCTGGAGCCCACAACCCATGAGATCATGACCTGAGCCAAAACCAAGAGTCAGACGCTTAACCAACTGAGGCACCAAGGTGCCCCTTAACTTCTCTTTTTTAAATGATACTAACATCTGGGCATATAAAGTAATGGTGTATTAACTCTATCCCCTAAAATAATAAATCTATAATTTTCCTTTTGGAAAGAGACAGTAATCGTAATAAAGGAAATGATAATAATTGTGTCTTTTGATGCTACCTCTTAACTCGTAAAATATTCTTTAATAGTTACAGATTTATTTATTTTTTTCCTCTCTGGCACTGATGGCCAGTTCTACATGATCCAGACCTTATGTTTATTATAGTCAGGCCCGTTAAAAGGACCTCAAAATTTGGCACCTGTAGGTAAGGTAATAATATGAACTTTCTGCTCTCTCCAGCAATCCCTATTGGCGTAGACATTAACATTGAGGTACATGCTCAAACATCAGTAATGTATATATTTTTTTATTTATCAAATTATAAAACAATCTTTTTTTTTAAAGATTTTATTTATTTATTTGACAGAGAGAGATCACAAGTAGGCAGAGAGGCAGGCAGAGAGAGAGAGAGAGAGAGAGAGAGAAGCAGGCTCCCTGCTGAGCAGAGAGCCCGATGCGGGACTTGATCCCAGGACCCTGAGATCATGACCTGAGCCGAAGGCAGCGGCTTAACCCACTGAGCCACCCAGGTGCCCCTATAAAACAATCTTAATACAAAGGTTTAGTGAGGATGTTCCAAAACACAAGCAGTCATATGTCTCTGAGGGCTGTTTGAACTAGGCAAGCCTTTCTCAATGCAAAAGGCCAAATATTGAAAGAGTTTGTACATTTTGAACAGCAATGCCACTTCAATTTGTTTTTGGGAAATCATAAAGGAGAAACATGTAACTGAATGATGTCTTAGCTGGCTTGGGCTGCTACAACAAAATACCATGAATTGGGTACTTCTGAACGACAGAATTTTACTTCTCACAAGTGTAGAGGCTGGAACGCCAAGACCAGGGTCCTTTTCCAAATCACAGACTTCTCCCCTGGATTGCTGTACAGAGGGAAAAGGGGAAGCCTCCTTTGCAAGCCTCCTTTACAAGGGCACTAACCCCATTCATAAAGGCTCTATGCTCATTCATCACTTAAGCATCTCCCAAAGACTCCAGCTCGTTAAAATATCACTTTGGGTACTAGGACTTCAACATATGAATTTTGGGGGACACCATCAGACCACAGCAAACAAGAATTTCACTGTCATAAAATTTTTATTTTAGGGGAAAACTCAAAATTAAATGTCCAAAAATGTGCGATTATGTCAAAAAGAGATATGTTTTCAGATATTTAAAATTATATTTTATATGGGGCACCTGGGTGGCACAGCCGTTTGAGCATCATTGGACTCTTGGCTTCAGCTCAGACTGTGATCTCAGGGTTGTGGGATCCAGCCCAGCATCGGGCTCCCTGCTCAGTGGGGAATCTGTTCAAGATTTTCTCTCCCTCTCCTTCTGCCCCTCGTGCTCATGCTCTCTCTTTCCCTCAGATAAACAAATAAATCTTCTTAAAAATTACATTTTCTATGGAGACTTAAGGATATGGAGAAATTTTCAGATTATAGCACTAAATTTTAAAAAATTAAGTTATGAAGGTACTTAATAAGAACAGGTATTTATTGAGAACTGAGGATGTAGAAGTACTCTTCGAAACGGTAGGATATAACAATAAACCGTGCAATCACTCCTGTATTTGTGGGGCTTACATTCTATTCAGTGGAGACCAGGATCACACATGTACACGTATACACACACGTGTGCACACACACAGACCACAGACAGACCTAGAATGTCAAGTAGTAACAACAGATAAAAATAAGCTTGCAGCTATACCAAGTGGCCAGCTAGAGGGAGGGCATGGTGTCAATTTTCAGTGGATGGTCAGGGAGTCTTCCTGAAAAGTTAGCATCTGGACAGACTTGAAGAAGAAGAGGACAAAAGTGAAGCATGAGGCCATCAAAGGTAAAAGAGTTTTCCAGCAGAGAAGAGCAATGGCAACGGAATCCGGTGAAGAGAGAAAAACAAATGCTGACACGAGGGTTAATGGATTCTGAAATATCGTGAAGGTCATCTGTGTATTCATGAATGATAGTCTCTTTATATTCTCCATTGTAAATCTGAATGAAACAACATTTTTTAAAAATTGCATTTGTTCATTTGACAGAGAGGCACAGCCGGAAAGGGAACACCAGCGGGGAGGAGTGGGAGAGGGAGAAACAGGCTTCCCGCTGAGCAGGGAGCCCCATGCGGGACTCAATCCCAGGACCCTGGGATCATGATCCAAGCCGAAAGCAGATGCTTAACTGACTGAACCACCCAGGCGCCCCTATAACAACATATTTTTTATTTTTTTTATTTATTTTTTTTAAAAGATTTTATTTATTTATTTGACAGAGAGAAATTACAAGTATACTGAGAGGCAGGCAGAGAGAGAAGGAAGCAGGCTCCCTGCTGAGCAGAGAGCCCAATGCGGGACTCGATCCCAGGACCCTGAGATCATGACCTGAGCCGAGGGCAGCGGCCTAACCCACTGAGCCACCCAGGCGCCCCTACAACATATTTTTTAAAGACTTAAGGGTTGGAATGGTTGAGGTAATTGGCTTTTGTCCATTTTATTCTCATAACCTGCAAGAAAGAACTGTGTGCAAAAGCCAAAAAAAAAGCTTATTTTTCCACAGAGTTGTACTAATTGTGGATATTTTGAGACAGCAGATGAAAGAAATGTCTATCTAATAAAATTAAAAGACCTTTTATTAAGGATGTTGAGCAATAAAAAGCTCTCACAGATAAATTTTTAAATACCTTTTAAAATATAAGATTAATTTTGTCTCTGATTTTATTCGCTTTGTATTAATCTAGTAATAAAAACATTTTCCACTCCACACAATTTTGTAGATGTGGATAATATAAAGCACTACAGGTTCACTAAAAGGATTCTTAAAATATTTATTAGAACTAAGATTTCTTCAGGCAGAAGACATAAACAGACATTTCTCCAAAGAAGATATACATATAGTCAATATATATGTGAAAAGATGTTCAACATCACTTGAAATCCGGGAAATACAAATCAAAACCACAATGAGATCCCATCTGACACCTGTCAAAATGGCTAAAATTAACAACTCAAGAAACGACAAGTATTGGCAAGGATTGGCAAGTGCTAGTGGGAATAAAAACTGATGCAGCCGCTCGAAAACAGTATGAAGGTTCCTCAAGAAGTTAAAAGTAGAACTACTCTCTGACCCAATAATGGCATCACTAGGTATTTACCCAAAGGTTACAAACACAGTGATTCCAAAGGGCACATGCACCCAATGTTTATAGCTGTAATGTCCGCAATAGCCAAAATATGGAAAGGGGCCTGATGTCCACCAACAGATTCAAGGATAAAGAAGAGGGGCACACATACACACACACACACACAATGGAATATCACTTGGCCATCGAAAAGAATGATATTTTGCCATTTGCAATGACATGGATGGAACTAGAGGGTATTATGCTAAGTGAAATAAATCAGTCAGAGAAAGACAAATACCATATGATTTCACTCCTATGTGGAATTTAAGGAACAAAACAGGTGAATAAGATGAATATAGGAGAAGAGAAGGAAAAATAAAAGAAGACAACAGAGAAGGAGACAAACCACAGGAAACTCTGAACTATAGAAAACAAGCAGGGTTGCTGAAGGGGAGGTGGGTGATGAGCATTAAGGAGGGCCCGTGATGTGATGAGCACTGGGTGCTATGGGCAACTGATAAATCACTAAACTCTACCTCTGAAACTAATAATACACTCTATGTTAAATAACGGATTTTACATTTAAAAAACAAAACATGAAAAAAAGGAACTAAGATTCTCTTACTAATCCTAGATAATCACTTAAATTACACCAAGGCATAGCATTTTACTACATGGGTGGATATTTTACTCAAAGCTTCTATGAGCCCAATTTTGTAGAAATCTGTGGAAGCAGGGGCATCCCAAGTTGCTCTAAGAGGGGCTGCAACATGTCACTCAGCACACTGATGTTGGCTAATAATATGACCTCTTTGTAGCGAGAACCAAACAAGCACCTGGCCTTGCACCTGGCCATGAAAACCTGAAAGTCATTATCCAGGGGAATGGTTCTGTGTGCACTTTCTATTTTTAAATGATTAGAGAGAATCATTTAAAAAGATGATTCTATTTTCGTTCCCCTTGTAGGTATCTGTCTGTTTCATGCTTTGAGGTCATAATCATTGAAAGATTACCCACTATCCCACAGACCACAAAAATTCCCTTGTTCTCCTAAGAATTAACCAGAAGGCAGCTACAAAAAGAGTCATTGAATTAATTGCTTTTTATTTTAGTACAGTTAGGGTTGAGAATTTTTTTTTGATGATTTTTAAAGGCTTCATACCAATGGGTATAATTTAACTCACATATTTGTATAGTAACAAATACAGAGATATATTTTAATTTTCTACTAGAAAAAAAATTGTGCCACCTCAGAGGACAACGAGCAGAGTGGTTAGTGAATGTCATGTCCAGCTGTGCAGGTTGTGTTCTGCTCAGCTTCTGAGAATTCTAACCACTGTGTGGTCCTGAGACTTTTGAATCTAGAGAAGAGCCAATGGTTCCAAATTTCTGTTAGGATACTTTCTATATTTTTGAAATTGGACAAGGAAATAAATACCTTAGTGCTTTTTTAAAAATATGGATAATATTAACCCCCTCATAGGAATGTTGGGAGAATTGATTAAATTAGTAAATTAAAACTATTTAAAAACATTGTTGGGATATGGTATGAACAAGAAACCTGAGCAATTTTTATCCTGCAAGTAATCTTTTCAAAAATATCAGAGACAGTTGATGTGATCATTATAGTTCTCAAATGAATAATTTTCTTAGGCTTTATTCCATCACTACACCTGATTTACTATAGAATTTGGTTACATAATTTACCTCTTGCATAGGAAACCTTGTATGTGGAGAATACAATAAAGCCAAAAATGTTTAGTCTATGAAATAATGTGTCCAAGTAGTGATTTAATGCAAACCAGCATTTTATATTTGATGTGATGAGAAGCACAAAATGCATTATTTGGACAACATTTTATTTGGGTGGAACTAAGAATCAAGTATCTATTAGAATATGAGAAGAACACTCTTTTCAGCCAGTATTAAAACAGGACTCACTGACCCCAGCAGAAGAGCAATATGGATAATCTTCTGGAACATTCTGAAATTGTGAGAGAAACATATTTTTGGCCAAAGTTACCAAAAAACTTGTAGACTAAGGAGTAAACTTTAAGTGATACTTTAAGTAATTTATAAGGGTCAATACTGGTGGAAAAAAAATAAAACTGTGTAGGTAATCGAGGGTCAGAATAGAGGATACTTTGAAGAGTTCATTTCATAAACCATTACTAGATGTTTTCTAAGCATGATCTCAAGTAGCCAGTCACTGATTCTTGGAGCCAAAGCAAATAGGAAGGCACTAAAAGTTGTGACTATATTAATAATACATAATCATTACATATATTACATACATTATGTTACATGAATCAAGCTGTTTTATGGTGTCTACTCTATTAATAATCTTAATTACTTTTTAAAAATTTACTGTCATACCTTAGATTTATAAGGTAAAATAGTATGTGACTGTATGATCATAACACATAATACCACACTAGTTTAATTTTCCCAGACACTAGTTCAGTCACTGTCAAAAGTTCTTTAACTCTAGACTCACAGATTCTCCGGATAATGAACACATGTTTTCCATGAAAGAAATGGATTTAATTTGGAAGAAGATATTAAGGTAGCATTTACTCCTTTATTTGCCAAATATTTACTGAGTGCCCTCTATGTTCTATACCTGGCATCGACAAAAACTAAAACGTACTGCACTTTCTTTTTCCCAAGTAGATTATATTCTGAAGGGGAGAGAAATGTGGAAATTTTTATAGAATGAAATCAGTGTTTTCAAATGTTGACAGAACAATACAGAATAAGGAAAAACTTTGGCCTCAAGGAATCAGAGAGGGCTAGGGAGTGGAGACTTCTGAGTTAGTCTTTATTTTAGGACACACCTAAAATGCATTTAGTGTGCGCTTCTGAGCCCTCCTCAGAGCAAAAGAACTCACCGGCAGAACAGCAGCTTCTAGGAACTATTTGAGGATCAAGAGAATTATTCCTCTACTCAGAAGGTTAACTCCTTTTGTGCCCTCCACAGAGCACAGTTCTCCAAAAGGTCTGTGCATACAGTCATTAATTCATTCTATTTGTATAGAGTAAGACTGTGTTCGGTGTAAGCTTGCTGTAGACAAGAATTCCCAGACTGGTAGAGCACTATAAACTTCCATTTATGCTAAGGATACCTGGGGCCAGTAAACAAGGAGAGAACCAAGTGTATATTTTTCAGCACTGTGTGCCAAACAAAACAAACCTTATTTTAATTAGCTCTACAAATTACGCTTTAGTACACTGGGTGGAGGGCAAGGGGTGGGGGACGGAAAGTCACAGGCATTGATTTTTGCTTTTGATAGTAGGTGCATACCTTCAACTTATTTTGCTTTGAATTAGTCACCTCTGATCAATTACTAAAGATATCAGCAGAGAAAAGGAGAATTAGGAGACAGGGAATCAATGTATGGTCCTCTATGGCATTTGGTGCTTGAATAAAAAGAAATACCTTGAAAAAAATTTCTGGAGGAAAATGATCTATTTTCTTGACAAGATAACTGCTAGGATGCTACTGAATTGTGCAGAGAGAATAAATAACTTCCAACATCATCAAATCTTCCCTTTTCCATACAACAGCCTTATATCATATAATAATAATTCCCTCACTGTCTGTAGTGTGGTTTGATGTTCTGAACCAGCTCATAGTGCTTCCTCTTCACGTACACAAGCATTTACATATTGACCTAAATCCTGTCGCATGCTGTTTAGAAAGTAAAAAAGGAAAAGCTTTCCTCTTTTTTTTTTTTTTCTTTTTGTCCCTGATTTCATTTTCCCAGATGGTATTAATATTGAGTTCAAGCCAGCCTTGCACCTGTGTGGATAGTGGGGTTTTGCATGATTTATTTTGGAATCTTCTCGTAAAAGATGTGTTAATTATAGAAGGAGTATTTGTACATATACAGAAATAAAATATGGAAATTCAAATGATGAAATAACTTTGAAAAATTATCCACATTTTAGTTTTTCTCTCTGACTGACTTTGTTTTGTTTTGCTTTGGGGTTTTGTTTTTGTTTTTGTTTTGTTTTGTTTTGTTTTGGCTTGGCTTGGAAGGGCATGGGAAATAAACAATTATTAAATTGTTCCCCAGGAGGAGCATTTCCCTGTAATATCTTCCTGCTGCACATGTGATGTGACTGTACCGCAAGTCAGTCAGTAAGGATGAATTATAGAATTTAAAATAATGGCAATGATTTTTCGTTTTGACTTGTTTTACTTCTGACATACTGCCTGCCCCTTGTCAGCACAGAGAACTTTACATCTATTTAGCAAAAAGTCAACACTCAGAAAGGTACTTTGAATGAATTACAAAGAATAAATGAGTTCGTGAAGTCAGTAATACAGAAGCCATGAGCCTTATCAGGAGCCTTTTCTTCCTACGTGCTGGATGTTGAAATTGGTATTCAGTGAGTATCTACGGAAGAGGGGTTGAAGTGGCAATTCTGCTATGGTGTTTTGGAGGAAAGCAACAGGAAAAAATTGGGAACCCCTTCTTTCATGATGAAGTATGCTTTAGAAAGGTGGCTCTTAGTTGTCTACCAGGAAATTAAAAATATTAAGAAACAGAAAAATAAAGAAAGGGAAGGGAAGGGAGGAGGGAGGGAGGCGGGAATAGCAGTGTACGAGTTCCATGAATGAAAATTTCTGTAATGAGAAAGTTTTTTAAAACATTTAAAGATAAAGTCAAAACTGATAGAAATATGATAAACTGAGAAAAGCGCATATTAAATCTTTTCTTAAAATTAAAACTAATGATGAACTAGTATCTTGATAACAATAAACTTGACCTCTGGAAAGGATGGAGAAAATGAATGGGAAGTACAGAGCAAAAAAAAAAAAAAAAAATCCTAATGAATCATCTTTCATATGGGAAAACTAAATCAATTATTCAAACTTTAATCTTATCTGTTGGAATTACTTTGTCATAGAGTGTTGACAAGGCTTCTTCCAGGAACCTTTTAATTTGACTATGAATTAAAGCATAGGGCAATTAGATGCAAAGAACCCAATGGTCCAAATTGAACTGTCAATAATTTGGGACAAACCACTCAAAACTGTCCCCACTACCACTGGCCACCACTTTGCCTCTTCTCTATTCCCAAAGGACATAGATGTCAAGGGCTCCAACTTACAGGGAGTGGGCTAGTTATCATGTTGGCAAATTTCTTCCACAGGTGCCCAAGTTATAGGGGTGATGGGGCCCCAAAAAGACCACTCATGTCATTGGTGGGTGTATACAAACTGTGACCTACTTGGACAGCAGATTTGCTGTTATCATCATTCACTTCCTTCAGCAAGGGAAGTAGGCACTGGAGTCAGATGACAAGGATCAACCAAAGGAACAGAATTCACCAGAATCTTAACAGCGCCTTTTTCCTCAATAGTCAGATGTTGGAAGATTAAAGATATAAGATTTAAGATGTATTAAGTTGATTGTAGCAGCAAGCACATGGATTTTCTATACTCAAAGTCACCTAAATATTAATATTTAATTGATGAACACACAACTTTAATGGTCTAAATAAATTTTTTCTTAAATATCAAAAGAGCTTATTTTTTATCATTCCTTCTTTTTTATTTATAACATTTTATTTCTACAAATAAAATTAATTGTTTTCCTCTCTTTTTTTTAAAGATTTAATTTATTTATTTGACAGAGAGAGACCACAAGTGGGCAGAAAGGAGGCAGAGAGAGAGGAGAAGCAGGCTCCCTGCTGAGCAGAGAGCCCAATGCAGGGCTCAATCCCAGGACCCTGAGGTCATGACCTGAGCTGAATGAAGGCAGAGCCTTAGCCACTGAGCCACCAAGACACCCCAATTATTTTTCCTCTTAAGTAGACTTTTTTCAAGAGTAATTTTAAGTTCACACAAAAATGAAACAGAAAGTACAAATATATCACCTGCCCCATCCACATACACACAGCCTCCTCCTTCACCAAAATCCTTCCCCAGAGTGGTTACATTTGTTACCATCCATGAAATTACACTGACACATCATTATCACCCAAAGTCCACAATTTATGTTGGAGTTCTCTTGCTATTCTACATTCTAGGAGTTTCAATAAATGTATAATGACTTGTATCCAGCATTAAATTATTATGGAGAATAATATTGCTGATCTAAGAATTATATGGACTCTATTTATCTCTGCCTCGCCACTAACACCTGGCAACTACTGCTGTTTGGGATTTTTTAATACCATCTCCATAGTTTTGCCTCTTCCAGAATGCCATATAATTGGAATCCTACAATACATAGACTTTTCAGATTGGATTCTTTTACTTAGCAATACACACCTAAGTTTCCTCCAGCTTTTTATGGGGTAAGGTAATAGCTTATCTATTTTTAATACTAAATAATATTCCATTTTCTGGATATATCACAATTCATCTATTAATTTAATGAAGAACATATTGGCTATCCAAATTTTGGCAATTATGAATAAAGCTACTGTAAACATCCATTTGCAGGTTTTTCTATGGACATAAATTTTTACCTCCTTTGGCTAAATATTAACAAGCACTACTGCTGCCTCGTATGGTAAGTGTATGTTCACATTCCTAAGAAACTGTATAAATATCTTCTAAAGTGGATGTACCATTTTGCATTCCCATCAACAATAAATGAGAGTTCCTAATGCTCTGTACCTCACCAGCAACTAGCATTGCTGGTGAAATGGATTTTGACCATACCAGTAGGTATGTAGTAGCGCACTGTTTTAATTTGCATTTCTCTAAGAACATATGATGGGAGCATCTTTTCATGCACTGATCTGTACCTTCTTTAGTGATGTGTCTTTTTGGGTCTTTTGCCCATTTTTTAATTGGACTCTTCATTTTCTTATTGATGTGTTTTAAGAGTTCTCTGTGTAGTCTGGATATTGATCTTTTATAAGTTTGTTTGTTTTTTGCAAATGTATCTACAGTTTGTCTCCTCATTCTCTTGACAGTGTCTTTTGCAAAGCAGAAGTTTTTAATTTTAATAAAGTCAAAAATATCCATTTTTTATTTTTCATGGATCATGTTTTTAGGTTATATCTAAAAGTAATTAGAATACCCAAGGTTATCTAGGTTTCTCTATGTTGTTTGGAGTTTTGTAATTTTGCATTTTACCTTCAGATCTATAACCCATATTGGGTTAATTTTTGTGGAGGGTATAAAATCTGTGTCTAAGATTTGGTTTTTTGCTTGTATATTTTTTGTGGAATATTTTGGCATGTGGGTGTCCAGTTTTTCCAGCCCATTTGTTGTGAAGATGTCTCATCTCCTTTGTATTGTCTTTCTTTGTCAAAGGTCACTTGCCTATATTAATGTGAGTTTATTTCTGAGCTCTCTTTTCTGTTCCATTGATTTGTCTGCTTATTCTTTCATCAACACCACTGAGTTGATTGCTGTTTTCTGACTGTAAGTCTTTTTTTTTCAGTCTTGAAGTCAGGTAGTGTCAGTCCTCTGACTTTGTTCTTCTCCTTCAACGTTGAACTGGCTATTGTGGTATTTTTCCTCTCCGTTTACATTTTAGAATCAGTTTGCTAGTATCCACAAAATAACTTGTTACAATCTCTATTGGGATTGCATTAATATATTTTTAATTAATTATTTTTAATCTACAGTTTGGAAATTGCTGACCTAAGGACTACTCAAAACAAGAGGAAATGTGCATCCTTGTTTTTAATAAAGTAGTTCATTTGCTACTTAATTTAGTAGTATGAAAACATTGTGCACTCCCTGGTATTATATGGTAACTTAAAATCAGGCCTGGGAAAAAAGCAATTTAAGCTTCTGCAGATACTTCTAATTAGAATATTAATCAAAGTTTCAGAGACAGCCAGTGAATACCTACACTTACATTAACTGATTATGTATATAAAGTACACTTTGGTTGCTCAATTCCTTTTTACAAAGAAATTGGGCACCATTATTAAAACCAAATAATTGTACTGGTTGGATATTTCTTTAGTACACAATAAGTGCCTAAGAATGAATAAGTTCTGTTTAGTAAGTATTGAGAAAGACTTATTGGTCTCCACTGCATATATGCGATGTACATACCAATATTATTTTCCTAAATGGATTAATAGCACAAATAACTAACTCTGTTTACTAAATACTAACTTAATATTTATCACATTCACCATACAGAATCATGAACTATTTCTACCCCGAGTGGTTTCACATCTACAGAAACACTATATACTACATATAACAAAATCTGTATTTCAGTTTTTAATAAGGTATTATTTGAACTAAATCAAGCCCTTAAAGGTAAGTAAAAGAAAGGCCAAAATAGAATTAGTTGACTTGGGAATGCCTGTACACTGAGATAGACACTTTCTGTGTGGCATCTCAGTTAATTTCAGTAACGGAGATTTAGCAAATTTAGCATTATCTTACTCGTTTTATATGGCAGGGCAATCACTCAAGTAGGTTAAATAATTTTTCCCGAATCACACATTTCATTAGGATTTAACAATCTCTTCTAAGCTTCCCTGTACTTTGCCTACCAGTTTCAAAAAGAAAACAAGGTCATTAAGATAACCTAGATGGCTTTTCCTTTTTATTTTCACCATCCCCAGCTCGTCCTTAGTGTGGCTGGCTTCCCAGAATACATGAAAACCTTTCACAGGAAGGAATAATGGCAGATGAATTTTGTCCATCCTAATAATAAGCCCTCTGGTCTCAAGCAAACTGGGAGTGATTGTCATGGAACTCTGAATAGGAAAACAGAGAAAAGCCGCAATGACCAGCATGCAATAAGGTCTGCATTAGTGTAGTAAATTAAAGTCCATGGAAGGATGAATGAAAACATGACAGTAGAAAGAAGTAGTAAGAAATGGAAATAGGAGAAAAAGGGTGACTTAATCATGACTTCATTCTAAGGTCAACCATCCATATTTACCTTGACCACAGGCCCGTTTTTCTTTCATGAATAGAAACAACAGCACAAAAACAAAACCCTATATTCACATGTTTCAATGGCATTAGTTGACACAAGAATAAATCTGGCTCACTCTTCACAGACAACATGAGGGAGGGTTCCTTGGTGAATGGATACTCCTTTAAGCACAAATCTAAAGGATTAATCGTTATGAGTGATTTTCTTTTGCTCTCCATTCGGATCGGCAATGACTGCACATGCTAATGAGTAGCTGATAATAGCCATCTGGGCAATAAACATTCATTTTTGACCCTTAATTGTGTCACAGAAGCCAAAAAGAATGCAATGTAAATTTTTCTCAGCCAATTACTGTTATTACTCATTTCATGCATTTAATTATTCATAAATGTATAAAAAGATATGAATTTCAAAATGGAATGGACCCCAGAGATCATTTGCTTAAGCCTGTCTTAAATGTACAGAGCACTTTCAATTGCAAGTTGATGTCCAGTGGAGGCACAGAAAAATCGGGGCGACATTGTTTGGAAGACTGCTCTAATTAAATACTGAGCTCTTTGACGTGATACCATCTGCACACTTTGCCTTAGCTTCTGCTAGTCTACAAAGGAGGCTGACCTGTTTGACACTGAAAGTGTTTCCATCTGTAGGGAGAATGGAGCTGTTTATGAGCAGACCTGGCAACTGTACCCCAGAGACAAATTTAAAGATGACCACTTGCCTTTTGTCCAGAGATTTAATTCAAAGTATCAAAATCTGAGGACCAAAAAGGAAAAATAATTGGAAAGTGCTCGCAATGAGGTTACACATAAATATATATATTTGTCTTGTGAGCAAATATGTATATAATTTTTATGTGTGAGTGTGTGAGAATGTGTGTGTGTGTGTATGCATGTGTATGTATGTGAGCCAATATATTCTTTGTTAATTATAAAGTAATAGGAAATCAAACTCCTCAGCCATAGGAAGTCCTAAATTTTGTCTTTTACTTATAGAAGGTAGAAATACTTTGTTGAAAGATTCTGTGCTTGAATTACGCAATTCAAATTCTTACCCACATTTTCTGGATCATATAGTAAGTAAGCTAGGACCCTTCAGTAAATAATCAATTCAATCTGTATAGGTGATTGGCTAAGATAATAGGACCTGTGCAAAAATGGTCTTTCTTTCATACAGACTGTGATAATAACCATAATAGAGTAATGATGATGATACACCTGAACCCTAGTTTCTTCTTTTTTTTTTTTTTTCTGGAACAAAACAGAATACATAAATACAAAAAAAAAAGGCATTGAGAATCTAGACAATAGTTTATATGGCCATCTGGATACATTTATACAAATCCATCCCCACTACATAATAAATGGCATTATTAAGGGACCATAGTTTTTTGGTGTTTTTTTTTTTTTTTGTTTTTTGTTTTTTTACTCTGTATTTTCATGGTGTTTTGAGCAACATTTTTTTTTAAAGGATTTTAGTTTATTTATTTGAGAGAGAAAGAGAGCACACATGCCCAAGCAGGGGAGGGGCAGAGGCAGAGGGAGAGAATCTCAAGCAGACTCTGTGCCAAGCACAGAGCTCAACATGAGGCTCAATCTCATAACCCTGAGACCATGACCCAAGTGGAAATCAAGAGTCAGATGGCCAACTCACTGGGCACCTTGAGCAGCATTTTAAAGAAAGTAAATATTCCATTCAAGCAGAATTAAACTCATAACTAATAAATATGGGTCTGTGTATTTTTAAGGATATGCAGTTTTTTTATACAGATATTTTTTTTAAATGAAGTATATTCTTTGAAATATACTTCTAATATTCAGGCCCATTTAGCATATTCTCTAATCTTAAAATTAATTTAATTTTTTACTAAGTATCCTGAATTACTTCTACCTTTTAAAAGTAGACTATACAAAAGGTCAATTTTATAGTATTTAGAAAAAAAGGGAAGGTGAGGTAGAAGAGGGTGCTTAGAAATCAGTGGAGAACCCATGAGGAAGATGACAAATAAAGAGAAGGGAAAGAGGGGTACCTGCCTTTGGCTCAGGTCATGATCTTGGGGTCCTGGAATCAAGCCCCATGCCAGGTTCCCTGTTCAGTGGGGAGCCTGCTTCTCCCTCTCCCTTTGTCCCTCCCCTCTGCTCATGCCCTCTCTTAAATAAATAAATAAAATCCTAAAAAAAAAAAAAAATGAAGGGAAAGAGTGACATGAAGAGGAGGAGTGAAAGATAGCGGGGAGGGGGAGAGAACTAAGATGAAGATGAGTGAAGAGGAAATAGCAGAGAAGACAAAAACAAGTAATTAGCCAAAAAGGGAGGAGGGGGAGGAAGAAGAAGATGAGAAAGATGAAAACGGGAAGGAAACTACAGAGAACAATGCCATACAAGGACATAATCCCCAAATGGAAGACCTAGGAAACCCTGTCAGTCCGCATGGGCAGATAACCTGGATTCATTACATCAGGAAATAGAACCATTCTGAAATGTTCTTTGAGAAATTTAGACTTAAAGTTAAAAGTGAATCAGTGTTAAATTACCTAATGTTGTTCTTATAAAACATACAATTTTTGAAAAGGATTGCAAATTCTTTTTAGTTTGATTTTTATGCTAAGATAATTTCTTCCTCACTGTGTAATAGGGGGTCACTAATGAAAGCTACATGTTCAATCTTAAACCAGAAAAACTACTATTATTAAAAGCTATAAAGCTATAAATTTTTCTTGCAGCATGAAACATAGAATTTAAAGTTGATTACAGTTAGTTCTAGCTAAAACAAATTGGATGGGTCTGTTTAATTTTCCAAATATAAAGGGGTGTGGAAGAACACATCCGGATTGTCAGGGACTTTACACAAAAGTGGAATAGCTTGCTGGGCAGGGAGAGACCGAGAATGGATCTCTCAAGTTCAAAGCTTTGAATATACGGCAGCAAATAGGAATGACCATAGTCAGGAACAGATTATAGTGAATATCAATGGGAGGACCCTCAAAAGATTCGGGAGGAGACCTAAAACTAATATAACATTGCATGTCCACTATACTGAAGTGCAAATTTAAATAAAATACAAAGGTAAAAGAGGAGAATGTTTGAACTGGGTGGCGGGACCCAGTTCAGGGTCTAGGCCTTCAAAGAGGAGAATGATTTTGTCCAGAGCTATGGGTAAGGACAGGATCCCTCCCATGGAACATTCTGGCCTGAAGGAAAATGTCTACCTTCAGGTGAACTGACGTAGTTGACCCCTAAGAAACAGCAGAGGTGACTGCACAACTGGCGGGGGGGGGGGAGGGGGGGGTGTGCCTCCAGATGATCGCGAGCAGAGCAGCGATGCCAGCCCTACTGATGAAACAGCAGTCAGAGCCACAGAAAGCAGGCCGATGCAGCACAGAGGACCAGAAGGCCTTCCTGAGACCTTCCACTGCCTCAGCCCCTCCTTCCAGTAAAGGACCGGGTAGCAGATAGTCACTCACCGAAAGCTGCCAACCCAAGCCACTTTCACAGATGTTGCCAAAACCGGAGAACCTTAAGCTCATGTGGCACTGGACCCGTCAAGTTAAGCTGAGAGAGGTAGCCCAGATGCAAATGAGAAGGCAGAGCAATATTTTAGGAAGCAAACTGGTTTGGAGACCACAAAGCAGATTACAGAGGGCGTGGGGGCTGGGAATTCGAGGGGGACTCCGGTGCTGGGGAGAGGTGAGAACTAGAGAGCAATATAAGACTGAGAATTCGGAAGACGGTTAGGTGATTGGACGCACTGATACATAGGACTTCGTGATTGTCTCAGCGCTGGCAACCAACCAAACATGTTTTGAAAGGCTTTCTTGGATTAAACATGGACTCCCTGAAAATCTGGCAGTTCATTACAGGGTTTAACGTTATGAACACAGAAGTCATTATTTTAATCCTATGTCAATGAAACTGGACAGGTGTGTTATATCATCATGAAAATGTATGAATAAGAAGGCATCTGCGGTATTAAATAATGAGGGGTTATGCCTTGATGGGAAGATTTTACATTCTTATTTAATCTAATCTATCTGTTATTTCTATACCCACAATGACCACCAAAAGAGAAAATGAAATATTGCTTCCACCAGACCAACTCAAAGGATAAAGTAACCTCAAATACACTTAGCAAAAAATACACCTATATGAAGAAACATGAAAATGCTATTACAGGACAGAAAAAGGACCTGATACCAACAAGATTTTTGTATATAAAACATGAATTATCGCAGTTACACTTCTAATTTATATAATCACAATGAATATATCAAAAATATATCTGAGGATACCCTAAACTAAGTAGTTTTAAATTCCATGAGTAAAATATTAAAATGCAAGAAAATGTAATTCCTTAAAAAAGAAAGACTCTTATACATTGTTTGTTAAAAATGTACAGAATATAGCTGCAATGTGATGCTGGTACAGACAGAATCCAGAAGCAGAACCAAATAGAGGGATTTAATAGTATTTGATAAATTTTATATATCAAGTCAGTGTGCAAAAGAATGATTACTTAGTAATTGATACTAGAACAGTTAGGTAGCCATGTTGGTGAAGAATTTAATTTAGATCTGTACCTCACACCATACTACCTAGGAGTCCTTTACTTCAAAACTGTGTCCAAAAGCTCTGTGTCAAAAAGCTGATGTGCTACTTGAAGCTTCAGAGATAACACAGTAGAAATGAAGGAAGTCCGGTGACAAATATATATCTGATCTCTCCAACTCACCTCCTCCAATACTCACAGCTGTTTATCATTACTTATATCATCCAGAATTTATTTTCTTCTGGACTCCTGGCATCTTGTGTTATATCCCTGCCACTGGCTTCCAAAAAATCCCCTATGGATCAAGGGCCCTTGTGCATATTTCATACTCAGTGATATTATTTCCCTAATTATCCAGCAAACTTCTAGATCCCATCAGTTCAATAATGCCCCAATTATATGACAGTCATTTAAATGAGAACACACTAAAATTAGAAGGAGTATGTGACTGAGAGGCAAATTAATCTTTTTAAAGACAATACTTAAGGGAAAACATAAAAGAGAATAATGCAGTAAATTTCAGCTATCTACTCTTCTTCCGTGCCCCTGCATGTGAATGCTGTTGCTCATCAAATTCTGTCTTAGCGTTGTATATCTCGTGCTACAGAAAGAATTACAGATGGATTCAGAGTTGATAGAAGCATGGTTTATCTTTAGTCAGAGAAATAAAGGAAATGAAATGACTATGTAGTTCAACATATCTAATTGGCTCAAGGCATGCTAAATGGTAGAACTTCAGTTTATCTCTACATCAATTTCCATTCCACTGCATATCTGGGAAGAGGATTCTATTAGTATGCTAGTAACCAAGGAGAGAGGTCAAGAGTAATCAACTCGTTGTATTTATTGACAATATTCCTACTGGTTCAAAGACGAGATATAGAAAAATCACAATTGTTTCCATTAAATATACCTCAATAAGAGGGAAAATACTGAGTAGAATGAAGAAAATGTCAATTTTAGAAAATAGCTTTTGAAAGATTCTTAATATAGGAGGCATGAATACCCCACTGGGGGAGATGAAGGGGAACAACAAAAAGCCACTGACCATAATAAACAAAGGACAGAAATTTGGAAGGACAAATCGGGTATTAAAGTTTTAATGTACAAATATTTCAGAGCAGTTAAACTATATTAGTAATAATATAGGACAAACTATTGATGAAATATGTGAATTGCAAAAGAGGACTCAACATTTCATACTTACCAAGAATCTAACTTTGCAACTTATACACTTTCTCTGTGAGAGAAATCACCAAAATATTAAAAGTCGTTACATATGAATAATTACACTAAGATTAGTAACATGTTTTTCTAAGTATCTTCCCATATTTTCAAAGTGAAAACACATGGTACTTTTTTTTACTGGGGTATGAGAGGGTATTTAGTTACTATTTTTTCTTTAACAAAGGCTTTATTCGGTTTAAGATTTTTCCAATAATGTTTTTTCGATTTTTCCTCCTGTTTTGGGATCCAATCCAGGATACAACGTTACATTTGGTCACCATGTCTCAATCTCTCCAAGCTGTGACAGTTCCTCACATTCTCCTTCTTTCTAATGGCCTTAACATTTATGAAGAGTACTAGTCAAGAATTTGCTAGAATATCTGTCATCTTTCAGATGTTTACTCCCAAGTAGACTGGGCTTAGGTATTTTTGGAAAGAACACCATAGAGTCCAAGTGCTCTCATTGCATCAGATGGGTGATTACATAGCATGACTTACTACTACTGATGTTAATTTTGATTGCCTGGATAAAGGATGTTTGCCAGACTCCTCCACAGGCAAGTTACCATTTCCCTCTTTTTAACTTTTATTTTTTAGAAAGAATGACTAAGTTCCACCCACACTCAAGGGAAGGTGAGTTAGGCTCCACCTCCTTAGGGAGGAGTATTAAAAAAATATGTGGACATTTATTTAAACCAGTATAGTGATAAATAAATATTTTGGAAGAGATAATTCAAAACTAGGCAAACATTCTGCTCCTTCTTAAAAGTGGGTGTTTCTTTTGTAGTTGGAAAAGAAAAAGTATCCTTTATATATAAATCTGTAAAAACTAAATCACTGAATACTGTACCACAAACAGTTCCAGAAAATGCCCACCCCTTTCTCTGTGTCTTATTTCTTTGTGTCCCCCTAGAAAAGCGAGGTATGCTGTTTTTATTACTTAAGTATTTAAGCTTTTCATATTTTATAGGATGCCAGCAGTATTCCTACCCAAAAGGGAAAAAAAAAAAAATGAGAGACTACATTCTGTTTTCTTCTCTGACCTTCTCCTTCAGGCAAAATATCCTGTTAACATTTTATAGTCAGATTTCCACATGTACAATGCCAAAGAAATAACTTAGACTTCTATTTCCTTGAATCACCTGGAGAGTGATTTAAAACATATGTGCAGGCTTGTGTGCAGCACACACACGCGCGCGCACACACACACTCCTTATATTGTACCCCCAGCCCTGTCCTACTCAACCCTTTCCCCAGTCCCTATTTCTACATTCCACAAATATATTGTTCAGTCAGTTCTGGTTGCTATACCAAAAATACCATAAACTGGATGGCTTAAATAGCAAACATTTATTTCTCACCATCCTAGAGGCTGGGGAGTTCAAAATCCAGTCACCAGCAGATACTGTGTCTGGTAAGGAAACTGTTTCCTGCTGTCTCCTCCTTGAGTCCTCCCACTGGAGAAGAGGAGAGGGAGCTCTCTGGGTCTCTTTATAAAAGCTCTACTCTCTAGACCTATTCACTCCCCTAAAGCCCCACCTGTAAATTCCATCACAGCCAGGATTAGGTTTTAACAAATAAATTTGGAAGTGGGGTTCATCCCAAATATTCAGTCTACTGCACTCATTGAATCAGAATCTCCTTAGAGGGATTTGGAAGTCTCTGGTTTTTTGAAAAGTCTGCAATATATTTCTGACTATATGCAAGAGTTTGGGAATAGCTGCCCTAGATAATGTTGCAATTTACCTTATACACGAATGTTTGAGAGTTAAGTGACAATCCCAGGAGGTTTCTTAAGATATGTCATGACCAAAATAGAACTTGGAAAATTTTGGCTTGAATCAGTAGAAAATTCAAGAGAATAAATCCTTTCAAGCATGTGTAATAATTTCTGTCATAGATGTGAGAAGGACTCTAGTTGTATTATTCTTGGCTTTTGGAAGGTATGGCCAATAAGGAACAGACTTCTGTAAACCTAGGAGAAGATGTAGTTTTATGTTATGTTACTCTCGGATTTCTGGTACACCAAAGAAAAGTCCTCTAGGAATTCATATCCTAGTTGAAATATCAACCCAGAGATATTTAAATGGGATTCCCAGGGACTGGCAGATCTTCATAATTTTTTTTTTCTGGCAGTTGCAAATACAGCCTTCCTCGCCACCATGCTGCTGCCATTTTGCCACCTAAAGCCTCTCAGCATGGTAGAGACGATGTATGAGGAGTCCACAGGGGATGGAACATAACCCTACTTCACAAATTACTTTTGCTTTTGGCAAGATATCGTTTCCCCAACCAGAAATGAAAAATGCAGTTCCAACACAACGGCACAGTAGTTACTCAAAAGAGTATTTGCATAATTTTGTTTTTGAATTTGCATAAAAAATGACATGCAGACCAGCATGCAACTCTCCAAAGACCTCTAATCATTTCCTTGTTCAGTAATTCTATTGCCAAGAACATCCTATGTGTCCATAGCAAACTTAATTGTTTACTGGAACAGCGTTATTTATGAGTTCCACACCATGAGGAAATTATGCAGACGCCTTGATATTCATCATACGGTAACGGGATGTGAAAGACAATGCCCAGTGTGGTAATCCAGTATTAATATTGGGCTGAACAATTTAAAATATCAGAATCCATGAAAAGAAAGCCAAATTGTTATTTTGCTTTTGATATGAGTTATTAAAGATGTGCTTAGCAATCACTAACTCTATGTAATTTTACTTTAATGAAATGATTATGAAAACTCACCCAGTATTCATGGAATAATTCAGTTTGTGATTTTTAAAAGCTAACAAAAGTCAAAGTAGTATAACAACAACCGTATTGGAAATGGTTCCTTGCCAGGCTAACTGGTAAAATTTTACTAAGAAGGACAAGAAAGAAAATGTTCATAAATTCTTCAAACAGTGTCATATTCTGGATTTAAGGGTAAATGGAAGAGTGACATTTATGTGAAATTAAGTATGTGAAAGATAAATATAAACTTGAATTATTTTATTTATTTATTTATTTATCTTTAAAGATTTTATTCATTTGACAGAGAGAGATCACAAGTAGAGAGAGAAGAAGGAGCAGGCTCCCCACCCAGCAGAGAGCCCGATGCGGGACTCGATCCCAGGACCCCAAGATCATGACCCGAGCCGAAGGCAGAGGCTTAACCCACTGAGCCCCCCAGGCAGCCCATTTATTTATTTTTTTTAATATTTTATTTATTTCTATGACAGAGAGAGAAAGAGATCACAAATAGGGAGGCAGGCAGAGAGAGGTGGTAGCAGGCTCCCTGCTGAGCAGAGGGCCTGATGTGGGGCTCGATCCCAGGACCCCGAGAATGTGACCTGAGCTGAAGGCAGAGGCTTAACCTACTGAGCCACCCAGGTGCCCCAAACTTGAAATATTTTAAAGATTAAAAAAAAAAAAACTTAATGAAATCATTTTTTTAATGGAAGAAATTTGGGAAAACTAGCGGTTTTCCTTGACATTGTGTTAGTAAGGGAAGAAGGTACCTAAAAGAAACTAAATGGATCTGTCTAGTTAGAGAACAGCAGAGAACTTTCTATGATAAAGTATTATCTAACCACCATATCGCTAGGTAAAAAGCGCACCTATGCAGTGCTGCGCAGGTTAAGCCAACCCTCCAGAGGAACGAAAGAAAAATAATCTGTTGCATTTGCTGATTTTGTGCTACCACAGTGATGTCAATAGAGTTGAGAACGAGTTTTTCTGAGCTGATATGAGTCGACTGCAAACCAGCTTTACAAAAGCTACATTTCGATCCCACCTTATCCCAAAGATTGAGCAGTTTCTTAAACTCTTAGACCTGATCTGAAAAAAAAAAAAAAAAAAACTTATCCTAGAAAGGATCTTAATGCTGCTTATAATCCAGCTATTTTTTTCATTATTCTAATAAAAATGTCAACAACAAGATCTCATCATTCACAAAGTTTTACTGTAAAGATTTTGTGTAGCATATGATTTTATATACATCTGGAAAAACCTAGAATTTAGGAAGAAATGTTTTCAAAGGGCTTCAAATCTTAGTGTAGGAACTATAATGAAGATGGACCAAGGGTATATAGTCAAACAACCGATCATGTCATTCATTGGAGAAAACTGTCTTCTGGCCTCTGTTGCCTCTAGAAGTCATATGATTTGTGACACCTACTCACCGGCATTACACCTAGTTTTAGGCGAGCTTTTATCATACACCACTGCAGCTGTCTATGTATTTATGTTTCTCACCCATGGGAGGGGGTTATGTTATCTACCACTCTGTACCTAGTGCCTAGCCCAGTGCCTGGCACACAATGGATGTTTAATACAAATTTTAATATTTATTGATTGTTAACGATCTGATTGAAAAGATAGAAAAGTTCTCAAAATACCTGTGTTCTGTATTCTTCTGAACTGAACTCTAAAGCACAACTTAAAATCAAAGCAAGATAAGTTGCAGTGATTTAACACCATGTGTTGAGGAGGTGAGGAATATGAGTTAGGTATCATATATTTATAATTTTTAAAGATTTTTAATTTTTGTGTGAGAGAGCATGTACAAGAATAAATGGGGGAAAGGAGAGGAGTAGAGGGAGAAGCCAACTCCCCACTGAGCTGGGAGCCTCGTATGGGACTCAATCCCAGGACCCTAGGATCATGACCTGAGCCAAAGGCAGATATTTAACTGAATGAGCCACCCAGGCATCCTATAATTTAAGGGGTACATTGGTACTAGCCTACCAGAGTGCCTTGGAATTTTATACTAAAATATATTTTAAAAGAGTATTTATACTGTTCTCTCACTCTGATACTGTTGTCACTATTGGTGTTGGTTATTAATGTTTGGAGACATTCTTGAAGAGTTTCAGTTGTCATCATCATTGTCATCATTACCTATACTCTGTTAAGACAACAGTTTGGACAGTAAACCATCACTTTTTTCCTTGGGCCCAATTATTACTATTTCTGGGGAAAATTCTGGTCCATTCAGACTAACCTTAAATAATTTTAACCTAAAATGTGTTGAAGTGATAGTATAAAGAAGATTGTATGAGACAGTATATTTATAAATTTAAAAACCCATTCTGGGGGTACCTGGGTGGCTCAGTCATTAAGTGTCTGCCTTTGTCTCAGGTGATCCCGGGGTCCTGGGATTGAGCCCTGAATGGGGGGGGGGGGGTGTCCCTGCTCAGCAGGGAGCCAGCTTCTCCCTCTCCCACTCCACCTGCTTGTGTTCCCTCTCTCTCTGTGTCTCTCTCTGTCAAATAAGTGAATAAAATCTTAAAAAAAAAAAAGCCGTTTTGAGCACATTAAGACTTTAATAGTCAAAGCATGCAAGGCCAACAGTTGGCTCATAGATGTGACACGAATGAGGCAATAGGACAAGAATAGTCAGATTTTGGAACCTAGCAACATTGCCTTCAAAATTCTTGAAGAAAGTTATTTTTGAAACACAAAGTACATTTCACTGAAGGGAATCCAAAAATAAATGTAACTTGATTTTAATTTATAATACTAAAGGTCAAGAATTGGAATCATAACTATTTATTTTCCTATGGTAAATTTTACATTTTGTTTTAAAGAAAACAGAATTTATTTACTCATGCTCAATTAAAGAAAAGCTATTTATTGTCTATGATGTGCAAGTCATTGTATAATAAACGGAAATCTTAAAACTACTAATAATTTAGACTTTACCAGTCACTTCTCTCAAGAAACTCTTAGTCAACTGAGAACTAAATACAATAACAAGACATGGGGGTAGGTAGTATAAGAGTTTGGATACTCAGTTCGAGGTTAACACAAATCAGGACATGATTACTTTAACTGACTATTACAGTATCCATACTTGAACTTGAGCAACATGCAAACATTTGCCAGATACACAAAATTGGGAGGAGACAATCCAAGAGCAAATGCCTGAAGAGAAGTGACAATGCAGAAAAGCTAAAGAACACCTAGAACACAGGATAAAATAGCTGTCTATTTTATAGAAGACCCACTTCCAGAGCTCTGTTTGGTTACTAAGGAAATGTCATGCGTGTCTTATAGTTTTTTTCAGTTTGTCTTTTTATAGTCTTGAAGCAATAAGACCATGATAAAGCCAAAACTAAAAAACTGGTTTCTTAAAGTATTTTACAGGTTTTGTTGCTATTGCACTCCTGTTGTCACATCAGGATGTACAAAAAGAGAGGAAAGTATTCCATATCCAATCCCTCAGTGAGTACAAATGGGAACCTTTTGAGTGATAAATAATTTCAAGGCAAATATCTGAACTTTTTTTGCCCTTCATGCCTTGGCTGTGGTTTGTGTCTGATGGGGAAAATAAAAAGGAAAAAGGAGAATTCTTCTTTCCAGTTATCAGTGCAGTCTCTGATTCCTGCTTCCTAGTTGAAGTATTTGTCATAGAATCCTTGGGATTTGGTACTGTCTAACTTCTGGCACACTGTAAGTCATCAATAATTTTTATGAATAGATGCATGAATGAACAAAAACATTATGAAAATCCAGACATTTGCACATGTGGATTTTAACTGAAATTCTTCCTGGAGAACCAACAGCCCTACTCTATTCTTCTTAGTCTTTGTTTCCACTAAGGAAAGTAATTTGAAAAAATAAAATAAATTTCCTAACATAAAATCTATACAATTAAAATATCTTTAGATGGGAATATTTATTAAACTGTAAAAAAAACTCATTTCATATGATAGCATTTATGTTTTTCTGGATTTATTTGGATATAATTGACATGGAACATGGAACACAGGTACGTTCAAGGGTGTATGCCATGTGATTTTATACAAGTATGTATTGTGAAATGATTACCACAATAAGATTAGTCAACATATTCATCACCTCAAAGAATTACCCAATTTTTGTTTTTGTGATGATAACATTTAAAATCTACTCTCAGCAACTTCCAAATATCTCAGTATTGTTAATGATGGTCACCATGCTGTAGATTTTATCTTTAGAATTTAACTCTGCCTTTTCTAGAATATCATATAGTTGGAATCAAACAGGATTCAACCTTTTCAGATTGACTGCTTTCACATTTAAGATTGTCTCTGTCTTTTCATGGTTTGATAGTTCATTTCTTTTCGGTACTGAGTAATATTCCACTGTCTGGATGTGCCACAGTTTACTAACTTGTCATGTGCCAAAGGGCATCTTGGTTACTTCTAGGTTTTGGCAATTATGAATAAAGTGGCTACCAACATTCATCTGCAGGTTTATGTGTAGACAGAGTCCTCAATGCATGACATTTTTACAATAATTTTATTTAATAATGTCATTAACATTATTTTTAACAATTTAAGGCACTTTTTAAGAATTAATCTATTTGAATCTATGTTAAGGATTGAATTTTTCACTAATATTTACCAAATTAAAAGTTTGACTTCATTAATGCATATCTAAAAACATAAAAGTGAACTTTAATATGTGACAACTTGCTGATCTAATCCAAATTGTCTATATTAAACATTTCTTCTTTTGAAAGCTGATCTAATTAGGAATCAACCCCTCATTCTAGGCTTTCGTGTGCTTATAATAAGACTTTTTAAGAATACATTACTCATTGCCAGGTCAAAAGGACTGACTATCCAAGCTTTCATGTGCTTCCCTCCCTAAGACCCACTTGAAATGACGGGGGGAAAAAAATCCTAGAAAAACAAGAAGAATGCCTTCAGAAGGCAAGGATTATTGAATAATTTTTTTAAAGATATAAAGCAGATGGGATTTAATTGAAAAAGAAACCCCACAGAGGTGAGCAACTGACAACTCAGTAGGGATTTCTGGAAAAAAGAAAGTTTTCCAAAGAGAACACCAGAAAACTCCCCAGGATCAGAAAAAGCCTAACTTGGGAGCCATAGCAGTCCCTGGGGCAATTGGCAAGGTAATTAATTAAAGTGCTGGGGAACTGCTGGGTCAGGATACAGCTCTCAGGCACAAGCTAGTGAGCTCTAAATTTAATGGGGGTTCTGCCTTAAGGAACTCCCAGGGTGGGCTCCATGCCAGGAATACAAGTAGGGCAATGTCCTAGTCAACCTCTAGTTACAAAGGAACTGAGTTATGGAGTAACACTGAGCCCCTGCAAATGGATCAGGGAAACAAAATGAAAAAATCTATACACAAAACACAAAACTCTCAGTAGAAATGTGATAAATACATTTAGAATTTTGCATGAGAAAAACCCACCATAAGTCTATGACAAGTCCCCAAAGTTATAAAGCATAAAATAGCCTATTAATTAATAGGCTAGTAATTAAGTTTTGCCTTCATCCTGACCAACTGTATCATTAAAAAAAGTAAAAAATAAATATAAGAATAAAGAACATGCATACATACAGTACAAGTAACAAACAAAAATATGATCTTTCTTATATGCAAGATACTTTAAATCAACCTCATAGAAAACAACCTCATAGAAAAAAATGTCATATGAGCAGATAAATCACTACAAAATTTAGATTAACTAGCATGTGTATTTTAAAGATTAGCCATGTTCAGGGAAATTCAAATAAAAAATAATACTGCACTTGATTAGCAAACTTAAAATATATACAGTGTTGGAAAAATTACGAGGAAAATCATATTGTCATTTACTCTTTCTTGAGTGCAAATTCATATGAACTTTTTAGAGCACAATTTGGGAGAATTTGCCAAAATTTAGCATTGTGGGTAGAAGGTTGATAACATCCATTTCCTTCTTCCCCCATGTTAGAAAGAAATGTTTGATTTTTTTCAAGTTTTTATTTAAATTCCAGTTAGTTAACATATGGGCAGAAGACATGAATAGACATTTTTCCAAAGAAGACATACAGATGGCTGACAGACACATGAAAAGATGCTCAGCATCACTCATCATCAGGGAGATGCAAATCAAAACTACAACAAAACACCCATTTCTTCCTGCATGAAGAGCTGACCTTAGTTTCTGGAAGCAAAACACCTGATTCTGCTTCTGGTAAATTATATTTTCTATTCTCTTTTCCTCTAAAGACATATGATACTAGATGTAACTTATGGCAATCTTAAAAATCTGGAAGTTTAGACAGACATTTAAAGATCTCTGGTAAGTGTTGACAACTTGTATAGGCCACTTAAATTCATTTAATGTAAATAAAAATACTTAGATACAGTAAAATATTTGTCTAAGGTATGAAGATATTATAAATAACCAACAATAACAGAAGGGCTGAATATATTTTCCTTATCTACATTATGTAATATTGCATTAATAGAATAAGCTAGATTTGTATCACTAAAATGCAAAAAAAGCATCCTCAATATACTGTTGAATGAAACGGACACACTGCATAGGCACCTGGTTGGTTCAGTTGGGTAAGTGTGTGTCTGCCTTTGGTTCAGGTCATGATCCCACGTTCCTGGGATCAAGCCCTGCATAGGGCTCTCTGCTCAGCAGGGAACCTGCTTCTCCCCCTGCTCATCATCACTCTCACACTCTCTCTTTTTCTCTTCCTCTCTCTTACTCCTTCTCTCTCTCAAATAAATAAATAAATAAAATCTTAAAAACAAAGAAAAAAGAAAAGACACACTGCAAACTAGTATGTATTATTTCTTTATTTTTATTTTTTTTTAAGATTTTATTTATTTATTTGACAGAGAGAGAGATCACAAGTAGGCAGAGAGGCAGGCAGAGAGAGGTGAAAGCAGGCTCTCTGCCGAGCAGAGAGCCTGATGTGGGGCTCGATCCCAGGACCCTGAGATCATGACCTGAGCTGAAGGCAGAGGCTTAACCACTGAGCCACTCGGGAGCCCCTGTATTATTTCTTATATATGTATGTGTCTATCAGTCTCTTCTAGGACCTGGCTATGTCAGGGCACTAACCGGCTTGACTGGCCTCCTGCACAACTTGCCAATTCCAAAATTTCAAGGACCTAGATCTTGCTCTTCTACCCAAACCTTACACTGAGGTGTTCTTTTGTTTTTTGTTTCATTTTGGTTGTTTGGTTGGCTTTTTAGAGAGTGAGAAAGTGAGCATGTAAGAGAAAGAAAGAAAGGGTGAGTGGGATTTGTTTTGTCTGTTTTTTATTGTTATTGTTTTGTTTTGTTTTTTTGAAGGCAAGAGAAAAGGTAGGGACAGAGAGAGAGAGACAGAATCTTATGCAGTCTTCATACACAGCATGGGCTAAAATGGGGCTTGATCTCAGAACCCTAAGATCTTGACGTAAGCCTAAGTCAAGAGTTGGATGCTTAACTGACTGAGCCACCCAGGTGCCCATAGGCTTAGGTCTTCATGTAAATGGCTTAACATAATTTTGGAGAGATTCTATTGATCTATCTGTCACATCATTCACCAAAAGGAACCACTAGTTCAGCCTTGGCTACACATTAAAACAATAAGTTGGTAATTTGACATTTTTCTAAAATACCAGTACTTCTCAGATATTTCAATGGAGAATTCTATGAAAATTTAAAAGAATAACTAATGCCAAGATTCATAGTATCTTCCAGAAAACAAAAAAAGAGAAAATACTTCCTAATTCATTTATGAGCCCATTATTACCATATACCAAAACCACATAAAGGTAATACAAAACAGAGAGAGAAAGAGAGAGACAGAGACAGAGAGAGATGGAGAGAGAGGAAGAGGGAAACTATAGACCAGTATCTCTCATTACACACAAAAATATTCAGTAACATATTAGCAAATCGAACCCAGCAATATAGGAAGAGAATTATAAACCGTGACCAAGTGACATTTATTCTAGGCTTGCAAAGCTGGATCAACAGGCAAAAATTAACCAATATAATCTATTATATGACACTATGGTCTACACGTTTGTGTCCCCCCAAAATGTATTTTTTGAAAACCTAATGTCCATGGTGTTGGTATTAGGAGGAACCTTTGGGAAGTGATTAGGTCACAAAGGCTGAGCCCTCATGAATGGGGTTACTGCCTTTATAAAAAAGCTCTCTTGCCTTTTTCTGCCTTGTGAAGATACATCAGAAGTCTGCAGTCTGAAAGAGGGTCCTCACCTGACCACACTGGCTCTGATCTCAGTCTTCTAGCTTCCAGAACAGTGAGAAGTGAATTTCTACTTATAAGCTTCAGTCTGTGGTATTTTGTTATAATAGCTCAAGCAAACTAAGACATAACAATAGGTCAAAGAAGACAATTCATATGGTCATATGTCAAGTGATGCAGAAAAGACATTTGATAAAATCCAGTAGCTGCATGATAAAAGTTTTCGGTAAGTAGCATTAAAGGAGTACTTCAACTTGATAAAGAACATCTACAAAAACTTTAAATTTACATAATATTTGATGATGAAAACTGTCTGTCCTGAGGTAGTTAAGAAAGCAAGTATTTCCACTCTTAGTCACTTATTCAACACTTTATGGGAAGTTGTAGGCAGTACAATCCAAAAAAGAAAAACATACAGATCAAAAGCAATGAAATAAAACTGCCCATATTTTCAGATGCATGAATGTATATCTGGAAAATTCCAAGGAATCTTCATAAAATTGTTCAAAAACAAATGAGTTCAGCAAGGTCACAGGATAAAATTTCAATACACAACAATAAAGCTCAACGTACAATGAAAATTACACTTCTATATACTAACAGGAAACGTGAGAACAGAAACAATATCATTTACAATGAGCTACGAACATGAAATAATTATAAAGCTAACAGAACAAATCCAAATCTGTGTACTGAAAATTACAAAATACTCATGGAAGAAATAAAAGACCTAAATAGACATATTATAATATGTTAATAGCATGGTAGAATCAGCAGAGTAAATACATCAACTCTCTAACTCATCTATAGGCTTAATGCCATTCCCCTGAAAATTCTATCAAAGTTTTTATAAACATAGATAAGTTTATTCTAAAATTTATATTAAAAGGCACAGTACCTAGAATATCTAAAACAATTCTGATGAAGAAAAATAAAGTGGGAGAAATCATTCTACGAAATGTCAAGTCTTACTATACAGACACAGTAATCAAGACTATAGTATTGGCAGAAGGATAGATGCATAGATCAATTAAACAAAATTAAGAATTCAGAAATAGAGGAGCACAAATAGGTCTAACATGTTTTGGGACTTTTTTTTTTTTTTTTTGCAAAGTTGCAAAAACAATTCAATGGAGGAAACATGAAATTTTGAACAAATGGTGCCAGAGCAATTGAACGTCCATGGACATAAACCTCACACCTCACCTCATAGTGAACTTATGTTAAAATGAGTCATGAAAACTATAAAACCATTAGAAGGGAAAAGACCATAGTCCAGGAGCTAGAAATAAACACTCAATACCGAAAAACATGATCCATGAAAAGAAAATCTGATAAAACTTTATCAAAACTAAAAGCTTTCATTCTTCATATGACCCTGAGTTTGAAAAGGAGATATCAGCCAGGAGAAATATTTGAAAATGACAAATACAACAAGGAATTGTATCTAGGACAAGTAAAGAACTCCCAAAACTCAATAATAAAAAGACAAACAATCCAATTAGAAAATGTGAACAGATAGCCCATGAAAGAGATGGTAAATAATCACATGAAAATACATTCAACAGGGACGCCTGGGTGGCTCAGTGGGTTAAGCCGCTGCCTTCGGCTCAGGTCATGATCTCAGGGTCCTGGGATCGAGTCCCGCATTGGGCTCTCTGCTCAGCAGGGAGCCTGCTTCCCTCTCTCTCTCTCTGCCTGCCTCTCCATCTACTTGTGATTTCTCTCTGTCAAATAAATAAATAAAAATCTTTAAAAAAAAAATACATTCAACATAGCCCATGAAAGAGATGGTAAATAATCACATGAAAATACATTCAACATCATTAGCCACTAGGAAAATTCAAAGAAAAACCACAATGAAATATCACTATATGTCTATCAGAATGGCTAAACTAACAATTTGATAGTTTCTTATAAATCTAAATATCCAACTACCATATAATCTTAGTAGTTATACATTTGGGGTTTTATATCTTAGATATGAAAACATATTCCCACAAATATCTGTGCCCAAATGATGACAGTAGTTTTACTTGTAACAGCCTCAAACTGGAAGCAACCAGATGTCCTTCAATGGTTAGATGATTAAATATACTGCGGTACCAAGGTCCACATGTAGCATAACATCCTGCCATGGAATACTACTTAGCAATCAAAAGGAACAATCTATTAATATATACAGCAACCTGGATGAGTTTCTGAATAATTATGCTTAGTGAAAAAAAAATTCAGTCTAGAAAGATCATACTCCATGATTCCATTTATATTATATTAACAGTCTTGAAATGACAAAATTATAGAACAGAAGAACAGATTGGTAGTTGCTGGGGCTTTCCAGGGGAGAAGAGGGAGTAGCTGTAATTTTAACAGGGTAACATGAGGGATCTTTGTGATAACACTGTTCTGTATCTTGACAGACAGGGGAAGCTACACAAATCTACATATGCAGTAATTGGCATGGAAGAGAATACATACAAACCAACACACACACACAAGTTAGTGTATGTAAAACTGGTGAAATTTAAATGCAGTAGATAAATTGTATGGAAATCCATTTCCTGCTTGAGGTACTGTGCTGTAGTTATGCAAGATGTTACCGCTGGTGGAAGTTGAGGTCTGTTCATTCAAGAGTGCAGATCTTTCTGTACCATATCTGACAACTGCCTCTACTTCAAAATAAAAAGTTTAAAAACAAACACACTTAGAGTCTATCCCAGAGATTCTGGTTTGTCTATGGTGGGTCCAAAGGGATGGACGTAGAAGCCATTCACCTCTCTTCCCTCTAGACTGAAGCTAGAGCTTCAGGTCCAGCCTACAGGGCTCTAGTCCAGATATTGTTATGGCATACATTGTTATGTTTATCTCAGTATTATCAGAAATATAACTGTTTTTAGTATTCTAATAAATTAGGTAAAGGAGACCACTAAATATGATTTAATAAAAGATGATCTTTAAAGTTTTTTAATGTCAGAATTTTAGAGATATTCGCAATAACTGATTGTGCTTTGTTTTCACTATTTTTATGTACTAGATGCAACATTAGTTTAGTTTTACCTCATTAGAAAGCATTTTAATTTGGAATCTGAATATAGTTTTATGTGATTTTCAATTTTTTTTTCTAAAATAAATTAGTTTATTACTATATACGCTAGCAAAAACTGTTGGCAAATAAAAAAGGCAAATAAAAATGACAAAATACAAGTCAAGTCTCATTTGGAAGAGTATAATTATAATGAAAATCTATACATATAGAGATAGAGAGGGGAAGAGTGAGAGAGAAAGCTTTAGCTCACTTGTTTCAAACAACTCTTGATTAAATAAAATTCCATGACAACTGGCAAGGTTGAATAGTCCTACAGAGCCTATTGTAATCAAATCAGGCTTGAGTCATAAGTGAAAATGAATTCACATTTCACCTCCTCCTAAATGTTTTTCTAAGTAACAGACACTCTGAAATAAAGACCCTGTCAGAGGGAGCTGGCAAAAAATTACAGATTATAATGCTAAAACCCACACAGCTTCTTTGTCACAGTTACTTTTAACCACAGTATTTGGCTCGAGGCCTAACATGGAATGCCAGAAAGGATTCCCAGGGTCATTTTTTGATGATGTGGCATTAAAATTGTTCTCTTAACTGCGATAATCATTACTGTTCATGAGCACCAGTATTTTACTTAGATCGCCCCCTTGCAAACAGGCTTGTGGTGCATTTCCTGCAGGCCAAGTTTAGCTAAAGCCCTCGGTCATAAAGGATGTCTTGGGTCACTGCTTTCTAACGCACTATGGGCCCCTTCCCCCTGGTGGCTAGGGAGGCCAAGTGGCATTGCTATAATTATGATTGCTGCAATCCAGAAATGAAATCAAAGCACAGAAATGAAAGCCAGTCATGCTAACCCACACAGTGAGTGCTCTTTTTTTTCCCCATGAGTATACGATTTAAGGTTCTGCATTCAAGGCTGAGCCTTATAGATTTGTCATTTAATGACAACGAATGTAATAATCACTGGAGTTATTAAAATGGAAGAATATTTAAATGGCTGAATGTTACAAGGATAAAAAACAACTGACGAATATGTTGCCAATACTGGATTTTGCTAGGAATGTAGTCACTCCTTTTCAAAAACCAACATTATCTCATAGTAGGCTGGGGAGAGTGTCTTTCTCATTTCTCATTCAAGTGGTCGAACCCTTGTCAGAGGTTCTGATTCTGCCTCAGTTTACAGATTTCTTGTTAATTTCCTGCAGGCTAGAACAATCCTAGGCAATGGGACCCAATCCATGTTCAGACGGAAGGTAGTTAAATACCTTCACTCAACATTATCTGAAGAGTCTAGCTGAATCCAGTTCTTTCTTTCTAGATTTGGCCTCAGGATTCTGCTTTTCTCTTACCTCAATAACCCCTCTAAATCCTACATTCTTTATCCTGCACCCTTTCAGGGAGGAAAATGAATCTAACAGCCAATAGAAGAAGAGAGGTTATAAGAGTTCCTTTCTCCTTGAGTCTAGCTTCAGATTTATATGCTTTTAAAGAATCCTCTGGGGCCAAGAAGTGAACAGATTTTTTTTTTTTTTTAGGACTTTACTTATTTATTTGACAGAGAGAGAGAGAGAGAGCGCGTGCAAAAGCAAGCACGAGAGCACAAGGAGGGGGTGCGGCAGGCAAAGGGAGAGGGCGAAGCAGGCTCCCCACTGAGCAGGGAGCCTGATGTGGGCTTCCATCTCAGGACGCTGGGATCATGACCTGGGCTGAAAGCAGAGGCTTAAATGACTGAGCCACCCAGGGATCCCAAGTGAACAGATTTTTAATGTTTTCTGGCACTCTTTCGTGGTCACTGTTCTTCTTGCGAGATAGCATGTCAAGTAGTAAATCTTAGGATGAACAATTTGGGTCTATTTCAGTGGAAATAGAAAATAGAATAGCCCAAATAGAAAAACTCACCATGAGAGCAGCCAAAAGAAAGCAATCCAGAAATTAAAAGGGAACCATGAAAGTTAGTCCCTGGTTCTGTGGCATTTCTCCAGATTATCCTATGACTGAGTTTGCTTCATTTTTTTCGCTATCTTTCCATTCTTTCTCATATCATTTAACTATATTTTGAAACTTTAGTGTCCCTAATGTCAACCAAGATACCTGTTTACCATGTCAATACCTGGGATCCAACCCCAAGAAGTTCTGATTCCGATGGGGTTAGTGCATAGGATCTTAACCTAGGACTAAGCAAAGATATCTTAGATTTCATGCCAAAAGAAAGATCCATAAAAGGAATGAACATGATGAACAGGCGAATGTGATGAATATTTTAAATCATACTTTTAAATAAGAACTCTACGGTTTATGGGCAGGCTGATGAAAAAGATCATGAAACATACTACTGAATCCATTTTCACTAGCACAGATGAGAAGGCAGAAGACCAGGACAGCAACACTGCTCAGAATTAAGGAATATAAATTTAAGACTTGTGCATTCTTTGACCTTCCTGGAGACCTAAGGAAAACCAAGATGGATTCAGGTAGAGTTGTTGAGAAGACAACCCTTTGCTTCCCCCAGGTGTGGTCACAGATTCAAGTTTATTCCCAAAATGCAGGCCTTCTGCCCCACATCTCACCCTGTTCCCCACCCCTGCCATGTATACTGGAAGTCTAACTAACAGGTGAGCTTCTGCCTTGGTTTTTAAGTATTTACTTTAGCACCAACATTTTTCTAGCACTGGTTCCTTCTGTGATTTTTACTGGCCCCTCCCCATTCTTTGTGAAGTCACCTGAGAGTAATCCTGTGGGTTTCATTCCCTCTAGAGTGAAGGAACTGTTCTACCCTGCCTAGTCTACATTTTGTTCAGTCTTCCTGGATTTATGTGCTGTCATCACTCTTTTGAATCCCATATTTAGATCCCCATACTTCCCCTCAGGATTAGTGTCTGATGCTTTAACACCTTAGTCCCAGGCCTTGCCCCAGATGCTGGTCTGGTTCTTTCAACACAGTCAACCTGAATCTCACTACATCTTGAAATAATATACTTTGTGAAAGAAAGCCACTAAATTTGCCAACACAATTGAAGCAGATTATCTTAATCTTCCCTAATCCACTCATCTGGCCAAATGATGGTAAACCTCAATACCAGATATTTAAAAGAGGAGAAATACCTTGCTATTGGGTAGAAAGGATAAACTGAATTGAAACTGACTGGCTGGCATCTGTCACTTGCATTTTTCTAGTAGTGGATCCAGAGAAGAACCCCATCAAAATAAGGGCATTTTATCCTCTAGACTGATGTAGCTAGAAAAAAACCCATCTGGGTTCCTCTTTAATGTTCTGGAAACAATAGACAGATTAGTTTAAGACTATGTCAGTAGCTTAGTAGATACCCCTGAAAGTATCTTACATCTTATGGAATTGTATATTTTCTTGACAAGTAGAGCAAGATCTGATTCTCTGGTCCATCTATGCCAAGGCGAAGACACCATTTTTTAACACTATGATTATTTGGCATGAAGTTGGGACTTAGATTCATTTTACTTCTTGTGGATATTTCAGTACAACTTCTTGAAAAGGTATTTCTTTTCCTTTGATGAAATCCAATTGACTGTATAAGTGAAACTGTTTCTTAACTGTCTGTTCCATTCACCTGTCATGTCTTATGCCAGTACAATGTTATACTGATTACTTTAGCTTAATAATAATTTCTGAAGACAGCTTGTGTAAGTCTTCCAATTTGTTTGTTTGTTTCACATTCAGGATTCTAGGTCCTTTGTATTTCCATATACATTTAGAATCAGCTTGTCAAATTCTGAAAGTAAGAAGGAGAGGGAGATAAGGAGAGAGGGAGAGAGAGAAAGAGAAGTGAGAGAGGGAAAGAGAGAGAGAGGAGAAACAAGAAATAGTCTCCTGCTGGAATAAGAACTGGAAATACAGGGGCGCCTGGGTGGCTCAGTGGGTTAAAACCTCTGCCTTCAGCTCAGGTCATGATCCCAGGGTCCTGGGATCAAGCCCCACATTGGGATTTCTGCTCAGTGGGGAGCCTGCTTCCTCCTCTCTCTCTGCCTGCCTCTCTGCCTACTTGTGATCTCTGTCTGTCAAATAAATAAATAGAATCTAAAAAAAAAAAAAGAACTGGAAATACACTAAGTTTATGAATCAATTAGGTGATAAATGACATCTTTAAAACATGTGCCTTCCAATGCATACATTTGTTTTGTGTTATTTAATTTTCATTTTTGGGTGCTAGTTTCTCTGAGCAATGGTTTCAGTGTTGAGGGCTTATATGACTTCTATCAAATTTATTTCTAAATATTTTTATATTTATTGCCTCCTCAATAATTAGAACTATTGCAAAACTTCATTTGCAGTTATATAAAAACTGATTTTAAAAAAGTGAGCTATTCTCTGAGAACTTACTCAATTCACTGTTAGTTCTAATACTTATTTGTAATATTACTTGTAAGACTTTTTGCATATAAAATCATGCCACACACCAACAGAGAAACTTCCAATCTTTATACTTTTGATTTTCATTCTCTAGATATAGTTCTATGACCGGCTTAGCAGTATGACACTTAATAGAAGAGTGAGAGTGAAAATACCTTGTTTTAAACTCAGGAGGAAAATAATCAATATTTCACAATTTGGTGAATTGTTAGTTATATATTACACATAAATGCCCTTTGACAGATTGAAGAGTCCTTATATTACTAGTTTTCTGAAATTATTTTATCATGAATAGGTATTGATGTTTGTTGAATATTTTTACTACATATACTGAAGTTATCTTTGGTCATTTCTCCTTGACCCTTAAGACAATGCATTACAATGATTTTTTAATATTAAGCTAAACTTCCATTCCTGGGATAAACTACGTAAATACATTTTGTTAAAGGGTTTTGGATTTACATACATGAAAAATATTGGTTAGGAATTTATTAGGTAATTTTTTTTTTCAGGTTTTGCTGTTAGGGTTATGCTGGCCTCAGAAAGTGAGTTGGAAAGTATTCATCCTTCCATCATTGCTGACAGACTACTGGAAATCCTACTTCCTTAAATATTTAATAGAATTCAACACAATACCATCTGGGTCTGGACTTTTCTTTCTGGAAAATTTTTGGTAATGAACATGATTTCTTTAATATAGTGCCTTCACTTATAAAATAGGGATAATAAAAGTATCTCTTTGTAGGATTTTAATCAAAATTATTTGGTTTGATATTTGTAAAGCTCCTAGACTAGTATCAGGCACAGAGAAAGTGATCAAGAAATATCTGTTAAATAAATAAAATATCTATCAACATTTTAATGCTTTCTTTTTTTTAATTTTTTATTTTTTTTTATAAACATATATTTTTATCCCCAGGGGTACAGGTCTGTGAATCACCAGGTTTACACACTTCACAGCACTCACCAAAGCACATACCCTCCCCAATGTCCATAATCCCACCCCCTTCTCCCAAACCCCCTCCCCCCAGCAACCCTCAGTTTGTTTTGTGAGATTAAGAGTCACTTATGGTTTGTCTCCCTCCCAATCCCATCTAATGCTTTCTACTCCAGATCTTGTGCGTATAAATAATACTTAAGAAAATTAAGGTTATAATATATGGGATTAAAAAACTTTTTAAGAATTTGTGTTTCTCATGTTTTTAAGACTTTATAATTATACTGTATATAATTTATCATTGGGATGTCCCCATAATACATTTAAACAGTCTCTGTTGAAGAGTTATATCCAAAGCTTATTTTTCAAAAATATTTACTGGTTCCTTTGGCAGAGAGAGAGTACGTAGAAGCTGGGGGAAGGCAGAGAGAGAGGAAGAGAGAGAATCTCAACAGACTCCTTGTTGAATGCACAGCCCAACATGAGCCCCAATGTCACAACTCTAAGATCATGACTTGAGCTGAAATCAAGAGTAAGACACTTAATCAACTGAGCCACCCAGGTACCCTCTGATGCTTATTTCTTTTAAAAGAAATTCCTGGGGTAGACACTTTGAACATATTTATATCCCTTGTATGAGCTGCCAAATTCTTCCCAAAAGCTTGCCCCTTTTACCAAAAGTTTTTAATAGTAACATCTTTCCAACACCAGATTCTAATATAATATCCGTTGCTGCTTCTTTCACTGGTAAACTAGAACATATTTTGCTTTAATTTTAAAATCTCTTAAAGTGAGTAATATTGAGTATTTTTCTTCCTTATTACTTAAGTTGTGAATTATTCCCTAATTTAATGTATCAATTTTTATACTTATTAGATTTTGTCTGAGTCGTTTGTTCTTTATTCATGGTATGTTAAAATTTTACATATTGATTTTCAAGATCTCAATTTATCATTCACTTCTGGTTTTATTTAACAGTGTTTTGACACAGCAAATTGTGCCCCTCCCAGGTTTATGTGTTAAAGCATTGAATATGTAGTTTGTGATTTCTTTAGTTTTCTTTTCTTTTTAGACAATCATTGAACATCTTTTTTCAAATTCAATATTCAATTCTCATTTTTTTTAAAGATTTTATTTGACAGACAGAGATCATAAGTAGGCAGAGAGGCAGGTAGTAGGGGTAGGCAGGCTCCCCGCTGAGCAGAGTGCCTGATGTGGGGCTCAATCCCAGAACCCTGGGATCATGACCTGAGCCAAAGGACACTGAGCCACCCAGACGCCCCCCCAATTCTCTATTTTTATTGCACATGAATTTTTTTATCTTAAGGAAAGAATTAAACATTTTATTACCTTCACATAATATGTGAGGATACTGATTCCCAGAGGATCACTTGACTTAGCCAGTTAAGTAGTGACACTGAAAGTTCAACTCCAATCCTATTCCAAAGCCCATGCCCAAACTAACGACAAGTATACCACCAAATCTCATGTTCTTTTTTTTTTTTTTAAAGATTTTATTTATTTATTTGACAGAGATAGATCACAAGTAGGCAGAGAGCTAGGCAGTGAGAGAAGGGAAAGCAGGCTCCCCACTGAGCAGAGAGCCCGATGCGGGGCTCGATCCCAGGACACTAAGATCATGACCTGAGCTGAAGGCAGCAGCTTAATCCACTGAGCCACCCAGGCGTCCCCAAATCTCATGTTCTAAAGCCAGAAACCATACATTTGTGAAGCAGATTATACTATAGGATTCACGAGGTAGGAAATAGAGGTCAGATGACTTCAGGACAAGTTAGAAACTCTTGATGTGAAGTTCAGTGATTTAAAAATTATTAGAACTATGATATAATAGTCCTATTTCCTTTTCCCAAGGGCATAAAAAGTCACGTTTTTTAAACACCTGGTATTAACAGAAACAGTGTCTGCACAGTTAGACTCAAGGGCACCATTGGAGCCTTACCTTAGTGTGTTTACCAATCAAACCATTACATCTTGACTTAGTCCCAAGCAGTACCCTACTTTGAAAGATTCAACTTAAACCTCTTGAACACAAGCCCCCAAATTCTATAAATATTCTCTAACTCACCCCTCCTAAGGCACTGCCAAGACAATCATAGTGGTGTTTTCTCTTTCTGCAGTGAATTCTAATCAGCCTGGCTTTGCTTTATGAACAGGTTGTCCAGTGGTGTTTGAAGAATTTAATTCTTGCAGGAAACCAATATTAGGGTCAAAGGAATAAGCCTTGGTATGTCTGAGAAGAAACTCTTTTGCTCAACTTCAAGTTTATTCTCTCTGGCTTCGTTCACAAATGGATTACATATGGCTTAGAGTGAAGAGCAATTACCAAGACCTTGAAAACTCACAATGAAGATGTGAAGAGGGAAGAGGAATAACATCTCTTCTATGGTCTCCCTGCTGTTTGTGCAGGGCTTGCAGTCAGTAGCTGATTTTTCTCAGGTAGATTATCTGTGCCCTTCAATAACTATATAAAATGTTTAACCTCGTTATGATCCAAGACATGTAAACTAAGTGGTATGTAATTTTTTACTCATTTAATTTGTAAAGATAATGCATGAAAATAAGGAAAAGAAGGGGTTATCTTTAGTATGATTTAATGTTAACACTATTTTTAGATCAAAGTAGACGGAAGATGGATGGGCTGACCCTTAATGATGGAATCACATAAATACTTGAAATAATAAAATATTTCCAAACACATACTGACAGTGGTATACTGTCATGGTGAAGGATATAAAGAAAGAATATGTCCCAAAGGAAAGGACTATTTTATTTTATCACTAACATATTTTAGAATTGTTATCACATGGTGATAATACAAGACAGGTCAACTTTTGGCTGGTTCCAAGTTTTATATTATTTTTACAAGCTATATGGAAAATAAATGCCTTTGCTATCTGCACTGTGACAAAATTCTCTCTACTCTGACCCCAACCATGACACCTCAGTAGGCTGTTACTTACTAGTACTTTACAGGTGTCAGCTTCCACAGGAAACACTGAGGTCCCATTAGTGACTGAATTTGATTTTTCTTAATGTACTGAAGAAAGGAATCATCTCCTATGTCAAAAGTCAATATGCCTTCCAAATAATAGAATCTCCATGTGTCTCAATCATTTATGGTTACAGATAAGGACTAAATGTCATGCATGTGAAAATAATTAATAAAAAGTCTTCCTTGAAAAAGATTTGTAAATGTCTAGTGTGTCCCTAAATATATCTGTGGTGTGATTTTTAAAATCTATTTCTCTTTCACTTTTGAGTAAGAAAAATATATGACAGAATTGTGTAAGAAATAGCTAATGTTTGGCCTTCCCAGGATTGCCTTTAGTAAATATTATTAATTATTAAGTTTCTAAGTAGGAAGTGAAAAGAGATTCACAGAAATTCACTAGAAAAATGTTTCATAGGAATAGATTATTGCATTTTGGGATTGAGTTTTTTGAAACACAACCTGAGAATTTGAGCAAATTAGGTAAAAGTGTTTTTCCTTAGTTCTTTGAGGACAAAATTTTGTAGTGTATAATTGCTGAGCACCGTTACTACCTATGTTTAATGACAAGATGGAGAAATTCACCCCAAAACAAAGAACAGGAGGTAGTACTCACTGCCAGGGATTTAATCAATAAGGGTATAAGTAAGAAGTAAGAACTAGATTTAATAAAACAACAATTATAAAGATCCTAGCTGGGCTTGAAGAAGAGAGAGAGAGAGAGAGACACTAGAGAATCCCTTACTGTAGAAATAAAAAACCTAAAATCTAGTTAGGCCAAAATTAAAAATGCTTTACCAGGATGAAGTCCTAAATGGAGGCTATAAAAACAAGAATGAATGAGGCAGAAGAGTGAGTGAGTGATACAGAAGATAAAATGATGGAAAATTAAAAAGCTGAAGGGAAGAGAGAAAAAAAATTAGATCATGATAACTTAGAGAATTCAGTGATTGCATTGAGTGAAATAATATCCAGATAATAGGGGTCCCAAAAGATGAGAAGCAGATGAGAGGGGCAGAAAGTTTGTATGAACAAATTATAGCTGAAAACTTCCATAATCTGGAGAAGGAAATAGGCATTCAAATCCAGGAGGCACAGAGAAACCCCCTCAAAAATCAATAAAAATAGGTCAACACCTTAACATGGAATAGTCAAGTTCACAAATTTCAGAGAAAAGAGAAAACCCTGAAAGCAGCTTGGGACAAGAGGTCCTTAGCCTACAAGGGTAGGCACAAAAAGCAAGCAGCAGACCTGTCCATGGAGAATTGGCTCACCAGAAAGGACTGTCATATTATTCAACATGTAAAAAGATACATGCACCCCTGTATTTATTTCAGTATTATTTACAACAGCCAAGATATAGACGTTATCTACATGTCCTTCCATAGACAAAGGGATAAGATGTGATATGATCCCCTCACAATGGAATATTATGCATCCATAAGAAAGGATGAAATTGTCCCATTTGAGAAAATATGGGTGGGCTTACAGACTATTATGGTAATTGAAATATATCAGATTGAGAAAGATATATACCATATGATTTCACTCATATGTGGAATCTAAGAACAAAACAAATGAGTAAACAAACAAAAAGCAGAATCAGAACTGTAAATAAAGAGGAAGAACTGATGGATGCCAGAGGGGAGAGTGAGAAGGATAGGCAAAATGGGTGAAGGGAGTGAGAGATATAAGGTTCCACTTACATAGTAAGTCACGGGGATAAAAGGCACAGCATAGATAATACAGTCAAAGGTATTGTAATAGCACTGTCTGGTGACAGATGGTAGCTACAATTTGTGTTGAGCATAGCATAATGTATAGACTTGCCCAGTCGATATGTTGTACACTTGAATGTAACAGAACATTGTGTCAAAAATATCCAAAAAATCTGAGGTACTCATTTATTATCAAAATGACATATAGCATTTATTGAGTATTATTTTTAATATTTTAGATACTATACTAAGACCCATGGGTTATTTTACCCAAATGTCTTAATACACCTAGGAAATAATATAATTATCTTAATTTCCTGGGAAGGATAGTGTGTAAGTAACAGGTGAATATATTACATAAATCAGGGAAGGTTGAGCTGGAAAAGGGAGAAGTCTAACCAATTGTTATTTTTCTGGTTGACCACCTGAAAGGTACTCAAATCCCTAAATCAAGCTTTGAGGCCCCTGCATATTTAGGGGCCATATTTAGGGTCCCTGCATAGGGCTTTGACAAATACAGCCACAAATAGTGGCTCACATGATATTTTTTATTCTCTGAGCTTCTACTCTATGTCTGATTCTCTTTAACAGGATTTGGGTAGATCCATAAGGTAGGAAAGTAATGACTCTTTTCTCTTTAATGACAATGGAAGGACATTTCTAGAGCCTTTTTTTAACTTCAAAGAAGAAATTCAAATGAATCTTTATGAACCCTGGTCTCTGTCAAAGAGATCCTAGATTTGATTAGCTCAAGTAGTGGAATTAAATTATGATGAAGTTAACATGTCAGCTAGGAACATTCTCCAGGAAACTGACTGGCAGAGGAAACCTTCCTCTACTATACTAATTACAAATAGAAATTCTCCTCTTCACCCTTTCTTTTAGGTGCTGGTATAAATTGATTTGTTAAATACTGAGGCCCACACAGAGATGTTTATGTTGCTCATCATATCACAAAAAGTTACTGATGAAGTTTAAAAGTCTGTTAAATATTTATTCTAGTGAAAATTTTCACTATACAGTACTCATCATAAGCTCTTCAAAGCTTTCATGTCCTCATAAAGATAGATAGATGATAGATAGATAAATGTTGACTAAGACTCAAAGTTTGCCAGAAAAATATACTTTTATAACAAAAAAGAGAAGGTATCTCACTCAATGCTTTTTTAAAATGATTTATTTATTTACTTTAGAGATAGAGAGAAAGGGAAAAGGCAGAGGGAGAGGCAGAGAAAAACTCAAGCAGATGCCTCACTCAGCATGAAGCCCATCTTAGAGCTTGACCTCAAGACCCCAAGATCAGACCTAAGCCAAACCCAAGAGTCAGATGCCCTATCGACTATGCCCCCCAGGTGCCCCACATCATGTTTTTGATGAGGGAGAAGAAAGACTTTGCTAATGTATAAAGAAAGTTTGGAATAATTACACAAACAAGTTAATGTCAGTGAAGATCTTTCTCTCTCTTTTGTAAGCAAAAACCTGTTAAAAAGAGCATTGCTCATTGGTTTACAAAATAGATTTTAAATCCAAACTATCTGAATTTTTATCCCAGTTTTGATGTTTACCAGTTAGTTCATTCTGGGAAAATTTACTTAACCCTCTACCTAATCTTTCTCATTTTGAAAAACAGAGATAATAACAGCATCAAAATGACAGGATTGTTATAAGGATTGAATAAGATAATACATGTGAAGTTACAAAATGCTACATAAATATTATCTATGACAATATCAATCATAAATATAATAATTCTAATTTTGTTATTACTCTCAAAGTTCAGAAGATTACCATAATCAAAATAACAGCATAATTATGTAAACCATAATTTAAAATAAATTCCATATAAGATGACAAAAGGAAAAATGAATCATAACATTTTTCAGTTAGAAATGACAGAAATCCAACTCAACTAGACTAAGAAAAATTCTGGGTATACTAACCTAAATAGCCAAGAAGCCTTAGTGAGTTACTGAGTTTAAAGATGCATAGATCCAAGAATCCAGTTATTAGTCTTATCTGAGTCTTTCTCTTTCTCTTCCTTGCTTTCTCCTTCTCCCCAAACCCTGCCCTTAACCCTTCCTTCCTCTGGATTTTGCTTCTGATATTTTTCCTTTATTTCCTTGACAGGTCATCTATAGGCTTATTGCAGCCTTTATGGAATGTTAAGTTCCATCCAAGAGAAAGAGGTGCCTTTCCTGTGCTGCTTGTTCACATGCCCACCTATGGATTAACAGCTCTGTCTAGGAATAGAAGAAGACAGTGAACTATCATTAGACCAGACAAGGGCTATCACCCCCTCAAAAAAAAAAAAAAAAAAAAAAAAAAAAAGAATGTAGCAAATGTATGTCTATGTCATAAAGGAGTGTGGTGATGTCTACCAATATTTAAAAAAGAGTTAATATTTTTGTATCCTTTGGGTAAATACCTAGTAGAGCAAGGTAATTCTATTTTTAACTTTTGGGGAAACCTCCCTACTTTCTTTCCAATGGCTACACCAGTTTGCATTCCCACCAACAGTGTAAGAAGGTTCCCTTTTCTTTACACCCTCACCAACATCTGTGGTTTCCTGTGTTGTGAATTTTAACCATTCTGACAGGTGGGAAATAGTATCTCACTGTGGTTTTGATTTGTGTTTCTCTAATGATGTTGAGCATCTTTTCATGCATCTGTTAGCCATCTGTCTATTCATGTCTTCTGGCCATTTCTTAACTGGATTATTTGTTTTGGGGGTGGTAAGTTTGAGATGTTCTTTATAGATTTGGATATTAACACTTTAGCAGATGATTTCACTCACAGGTGGAATTTATTAAATAAAACAGAAGATCATAGGGGGAGAAAAGAGAGAGAGAGAGAGAGAAGAAAACCATAAAACAGACTCTTCACTAAAGAGGACAAACTGAGGGTTGCTGGAGGGGTGGTGGGCAGAGAGATCTACTAACTGGGTGATAAGTATCCTGGAGGGCACTTGTAATGAGCACGGCATGCTGCATGTGAGAGACGATTCACTAAATTCTACTCCTGAAACTAATGTTCCAGTATATATTAACTAACTAAAATTTAAATGAAAACATGAAAAAAAATCAATCAATCAATAGAATTTCCTAGAGAAAAAAAATAAAGAAAGAAGAGTCAACAAACTATTCTTCTCAAACTATTCCGAGAAATAGAAGTGGAAAGAAAACTTCCAAATTCATTGTATGAGGCCAGCATTACTCTGATTCCAAAACCAGACAAACACTCCACTAAAAAAGAGAATGAAAGGCCAATATCCCTGATGAACATAGATGCAAAAATACACACTGGGTGAGGTGGAGGGGAAGAAAGGCAAACCAAGAAACTGGTATTTAATTATAGGGAACAAACTGCCAGAGGGGAGGTGGGTGGGGTTATGGGTTGAATAGGTGATAGTTATTAGGAGGCCACTTGGGATGAGCATTGAGTGTTGTATGTAAGTGATGAGCTGGTAAATTCTACACTAAAACTAATTACCCAGTATGTTAACTAACTAGAATTTAAATAAAAACTTGGAGAAAAAAAGAAATTTTGTCACTAGCAGTTGGTAAATAAATTCAATACACATTATAAACAATGAACATAAAATTTCTAGTAAGTTGTCCAAAGAATTCTTTTCTCATTCTTTTCCCCAGGCTTATTAATCTCAGGTTAAAATGGGTCACTTGATCAAATGAGAAAATTATCTCCATTGATTAGGTCAGGGTCAACTCTGAAGTATTATATAACATGGATATTAGTATTAGGTGCACATTTATTAAAATACTGATGATTTCATTTATGATCTGTGTGCCTTTAAACGAAATGTTAACTTTCTGAACACTGTTTTGTCCTTTCACACAATGAGAATAATAATACACCCACATATGTTATTCTAAAGATGAAGTGTGATTGCAGCTTAGCAAAAAGACCTACTTCTTTGATCCCCTCAATTTCCTTAGCATAGACTGAACAGATGTGATCTGTAAAGTGTAGCATATTTTGAAACATTAAGAGCTAAGACTTTAAAAACCCAATTGCTATTGGAAAATCAATTTATGTTTTAATACCTTGTTATTTAAGTTACATTTTCAGTAATCTCTTTATATTACCTAACCAATACAAACTAATGCAAAAAGATTTTTTATTTCAACTATGATTATGACACGTGGTCTGAATTTTGCCTCCTACAGAGTTCTAAATTTAACCAATATTTCTCTAAAACCAACAGTAAAATCTCATTATTTTTATTATATAAGCATTGCAAGATTTTAAAACTGCAACAAACCATTTCATCTATTCACAGGAAAATAAACTCTAAATATATTCCTCTTACTGAATTTCCCTGGAAACAACTACGTATAAAGGCATTGATTTTCTCATGTTCTAATTTTATCCTCCCAAGATGGATCCACTTACAAGTTTGCAAATACATCACTGAAGATACTGCAAAATAGTTCTGGAATGATAAAATAGATATTCTGGGTCTATTTTTTCTTTGCCCTAAGAAGCATGTGTATTAGCTAGCAATTATCATTTCCATGACACAATTATCTTACAATCAATTATAAATTCCATCAGCTAAAACTAATTTCACCAATATAGATAAGAGTGGACTAAAGAGCACATTATCTGTATTAAATATTGTGAATTAAAAAAAACTTCTCTTTACCTTGCAACATGAGAAGTTAGTTATTAGTTTTGTTTCTATAATGGAAAATGAGGCAAAACCTGGGGAGAAACAGTGACTATGAGGATGTGGAATGCAAGTATCTTGAGCCTTTGGTAAATATCCTACTGTGGCTAAAGTTCCTCTGTCCATTCCCCTCCCTGCCTCCATGAAATCCCCCAGAGAGATACATATACAGGGAACACGTTTAGTCAAATGTATATATAGATTTGTCTATGTATCTATTGATTGATTAATCATAACTGAGTCTTTGGCTCCAAAACTCAACATAATCTCTAGGAAAGCTGAACTAGACTCAGGCAAAGATAAGCTGGGCCACGTACTCTAAAAGAAGTTGGCCCCAGGTCAACTTGTCATGACAGTAATATGAAATTCTGAGAGAGAAATATTTAAAAGAGAGTGAAGTCCAAGAAGTAAAATACTCAAAAAAAAAAAAAAAAAGATAGGGGGAGGGCAAATAGACCAATGCAAAAGAAAGACAAATCTTGACTCCTCTGTTATTACATTAACATTTTATTGCCTAGTATGTTGGACCAATGTATTGCTTATACTGAATCACCTCTAGTAACAACTCTCATTCTTTAGGTTAAGTACAGCCACTGTAGAAGACAGTAAGAATGTTCCTCAAAAAAATTAAAAACAGGGGCATCTGGGTGGCTCAGTGGGTTAAGCCTCTGCCTTCGGCTCAGATCATGATCTCAGGATCCTTGAATCAAGCCCCGCATCGGGCTCTCTACTCGGCAGGGAGCCTTCTTCCTCCTCTCTCTCTCTGCCTGCCTCTCTGCCTACTTGTGATCTCTCTCTCTCTCTCTGTGTCAAATGAATAAATAAAATATTTTAAAAAATTAAAAACAGAAAGGTCAAATTCACTATTGAGTATTAAACAAAGAAAACAAAAATACTTACTTGAAAATATATATGCACCCCGATGTTCACTGAAGCATTATCTACAATAGCCAAGATATGGAAACAACCTAAGTGTTCACTGATTGAAAAATGGACAAGAAAAAGGTAGTATACACACACACACACACACACACACGCACAGAGGAATATTCTGTAGCCTTAAAAAGGATGAAATTGTACCATTTGAGACCACATGGATGGACCTTGATGGTATTATGATATATTGGTATATCGCATGGTATATGGTATATACGGTATACCATATATGGTATATATTATGAAATGTGACATAAGTCAGAGTCAGAAAGACAAATACCTACCATATGATTCTACTCACATAGAATCTAAAAGACAAACAAATGAATAAAAAAAAAAATCAAAACGAGACCTATAAATACAGAGAGCAATCTGATGGTTGCTGGAGTGGGAGTGGGCTGGGGAAAAATGGGTGGAGGGGACAAGGAGATAGAGGATTCTAGTTATGGAATGAATGAGTCATGGGAATAAAAGGCACAGCATAGGAAGTACAGCCACTGATATTGTAATAGCAATGAAACACAACAGATGGCAGCTGCACTTGTAGTGAATGTAGCATAATGTATAAACTTGTCAAATCACTAAGCTGTATACCTGAAACTAATGTAACATTGCATGTCTATTACATTCAAATTTAAAAATAAAAGAATGAAGAAATAGCTCTGATCATCTGGTAGTGGAAAATTCTGCTTCAATTTTCATAGGGCTAAATAGTTGGCCAGGGAAAAAATATGAAATTCCTGCTCTTAAAATTTTCAAATGTTCCTCAGATGTTTTAATGAATGTTTCTTTGTTGTTCCCTCTAAAACTTATGGAAATAGGTCAGGAAAAGTTTTCTTCAATTTGTTTTAGCGCATTGGAAGACCACACTCTATACCAAGCTAAGACACAATCATCTCTATTGTGTCTTGTGCATCAGATTGTGTTCATATACAATAGGGATTACAATAAGAAACCACTTGGACCCCCATTAGATGTAGAGCATAAAGGAGAAATAAACATGTATTGTTTTAATCCCCTGAGAGCTCAAAATTTTTGTTACTTGGCATAACAGCACCCTACTCTTAATGAGATATAGAGTGAAACAAAGACTATAAGGAATGTGACGTCCAGATGCCTATAAAATACCTGTTCCTCATTTCTCACTCCACATAAAATTTAAGCATATTAACTCCTCTTAATAAAGTCCTTGATTCTAGAGAGAAAATAAGTTCTCAAAGTACAAAAAGCATCCTCTTAAGGGATTTCTTCCTTTTCTATGCAGATATAAGCAGAAAGATCTCATTAAAATACTCGGTTGGATTATAAATTTCTTTGTTAGGGTTTGAAGCCAGGGCTTTCTTCATCTAGGACTTATGTACCTTTATAAGCATATCCAAAGTTATACTATTCAAACTGCAAATCTCTAATGTTCCAATTTTCCAAGTTCCCTATCGACAAAAAAGAAATGCAAGAAAATCACAGCACCAGTTCAATACCATCAATTTTAGAAAACATAAGCACATCCCAGAATCAATTTTGATTACTGTGGTGTCTTCACTGCAGATTTGACTAGTACAGAGTATTTTCCAGGCTAAAATAGTGTGTCCCAAAACCACTCACAATTACCATAATCCTGGTCTGCCTCTCAACCTATGTTAAGAATGCATTGCCTTCACAAGTAATACACTTGAGACATCTTTTTTCTAAAATGGTATGATATGTGCTCACACATTAATATTTTATTGGTCTCTGGTCTTATAACTCCATATATGTAGATTATAGTGCCAAGTCACACTGCTATTCTCTTTCACAGATTATAAGGGAGGCAGTGTTTCATTTTTGTGAGAAATAGGGAGACAGAAAAAATAATGAAATGTCTTCCCAATTTCCAGCCCTTACTGTATGTTAATCAAATCAGGCTATCTGTCCAAAGTTCATCCCTGTTCACAGGGATAGAAATTCTAACTGTGATTCTACAATTTTCATATCAAGAAGGATAAACAAGGACCTTATTATTAAAAACTCTACCTTATAGGGAAGTACTGAAGTCTTTCAGTCATTTTGTTTTTCTCTTTGACTTTATACACACATACATGATTATGGGCATAAATACACAGATATACACATGCACATATACATAGGGAACATACACATAGCACATCTGTATGGTCTTACCTAAGAGTCCAGAATTCACTGTTTTCATAAAAAACCATATCAATATCCAAGAAGCATGTGGTTGGAGTACCTCAGCAAGATTGCAGGTAAATCACAGGAATCCCCAAATGTAGTCCTACTAAGTATTTCTACTCAACACGGAATGAAATCTCAAGAAACAATCAGGGAAAGGCAGAAGAACACAATCAGTTCATCTAGTGTAGAAGTTCTAGGGCACCCACAAATGTTAGCATCGCCCATTAAAAACTCAATGACTTTTGGGATGCCTTGGGTGGCTCAGTCTGCCTTTGGCTCAGGTCATAATCCCAGGGTCCTGGGATGAAATCCCCCATCGGGCTCCTTGCTCAGTGGGGAATCTGCTTCTCCCTCTTCCTCTCCTCCCACTTGTGCTCGCTCTCTCTCTCTCTGACAAGTAAATAAATAAAATATTTTTTTAAAAAAAAAGAAAAAGAAAACGTCAGTGATTTTCTTATTGGAGGGATTCATGTTTTCTGCTAAGGCTAACCCAGAACTAAGTATTTTGGGAACTAGATCCATATCAGCCAGAAGCAATTCTGAAGGTAAAAGAAATTTCTCACATGGGGTTTTGACAACTACATTGCAACTGCGTGTAACTTCTGAAGGTCCTTTATGCATATTCTATATAGAATACTAGCCAATAAGCTTCTCACTGGCAAAAGAGCCCTTACAATAAGAAAGCATATTTCTTTTCATCCCAGATTTCACTACCTAAACATGCCCAACTGCATTCACATTCATTTCAATATGCAAGTTGGTGGCAGACTTGAGTCCTGTTTTCAAGTTGAAGAAAGATTGAGTTGCCCAGTATGGTTATTATTTTTTTAATTAACATATAATGTATTATTTGTTTGTGGGGGACAGGTCTGTGATTCATCAGTTTTCTACAACACCCTCATACTCACCACAACACATACCTTCCCCATGGTCCATCGCCCAAACACCACATCCCTTCCAACCCCTGCCCCTCCAGCAAACCTCAGTTTGTTTCTTAAGATTAAAAGTCTCTTATGGTTAGTCTCCCTCTCTAGTTTCATCTTGTTTCATTTTTTCCCTCCCTTCCCCTATGATCCTCTGCTTTGTTTCTTAAATTCTGCATATCAGTATGATCATATGATAATTATCTTTCTCTGATTGACTTATTTCACTCAGCATAATACCCTCTAGTTCCAATGTTGTTGCAAATTGCCCATTATTTCTATATAAATGAAGAGAGTATTTGGCACAATGGCCAAGGACTGTCTCATCATTGCTATTTCCTTGTGGCCCACAGGAAGTTATAAACACAGAATAAACAAATACTAGTTCTTCACCATTAGTTGACACTTCGGCACCAAACCTCTACAAGAAACATTATCTCTGGTGGACTGAGCTGGACCCGAGTGTGGTTAAAAATAGTGCTTGGGGCGCCTGGGTGGCTCAGTGGGTTAGGCCGCTGCCTTCGGCTCAGGTCATGATCTTGGGGTCCTGGGATCGAGCCCCACATCAGGCTCTCTGCTCAGTGGGGAGCCTGCTTCCCTCTCTCTCTCTCTGCCTGCCTCTCTGCCTACTTGTGATCTCTACCTGTCAAATAAATAAATAAATAAAATCTTCTACCCACTTAATCTTAAAAAAAAAAATAGTGCTCAAAAATTTTTAGTACTAACAGATAACACTATTAACTGATGACTTATTTGCTAAGACATCCTAAACTTGTTTTAATCTTGCACATGCCACTACATTTCCCTCAAATAAAATGGTAAGATAGAAAACAAAATGTGTTTTTTCAATTCTGATCTAATTTCCTATGTAGATAGTCATAATGTAGCTTAATCATGATAACAGATGGTCAGATGAGAGAATCTAATTTAGCTCAATTATTTGTGGACAAAATTCTTGAATTTGAAGACATGTAGTTAAACTTGACAGTTCTCCCAAAGACATTGCAGAGACAGAACCACTGTTAATAGTAAAATTCACGGACAGAGGTTGCACTTGATTAAAAACATTCCCCCTCTTGAAAAAAAGCGGGGGGTGGGGTGGGTAGTTTGTTCATTGTGTCTCCTATTAGCACACTTGGTTCTAGTTTTAAACTGTTTAACTTTTAAAAAGTATTAAACATGAAACATATTTCTAATACATTTGAGTAAGTTCTCACATGTATGGTATAAGGTGGCACAAGAGCCAGATCAATGTACTGTAATATTCAGATAGTGCTTCGAATTAAACTCATACACATATATTTTGTTTTTAGTCACATGAAAAGGGACTCACGCCTTACAGTAATGGATAAATATTTCATGAGGAAGTCCACTGGATGGAGATTTCTAACAAAACTTCTGGAATGGAATTCTTTATTGCATCTCACTGTATTAAATCCAAATGAAATTTTGTATTTATGAGAAGTATATAATTTTTCTAAAAGTACACTATTTTGTATACCAAAGCATTAACCAACTATAGTAGCTATACTATACAATTATAACTAAACAGAAAATATATATATTAATTAAAACATAAATGAAATAAACATACTGTGTACAATTTCTTTAAAACTTAAAAATCATGATAGCTTTCAAATGTGTTTTTTGTTTTATTCACTACCAACATGAATCTTGAGATATGTTCTGCTGTGTCTACTTTTAAAAACAGTAAATTTGAAATAGAGACAGTTGAGGGGCGTCTGGGTAGGCACAGTCTGTTAAGAGTCTGACTCTTGGTTTCAGTTTTGGTTAGGATCTCCAGGTCCTGGGATTGACCCCCGCATTGCGCTCCATGCTCAGCATGGAGTCTGCTTGTCCTTCTTCTGCTTCTTCCCACACTTTCTCTCTCTCTCATAAATAAATAAATCTTTTAAAAAAATAGATAGATACTCTTAACACTGTAGAATACATAGGTATGTTCCTGTATGTGTGTACTCATGTACAAGTAGGTTTGTAAAAAAGATATGCACATAATTATGTCTTGACCTATTTACCTCTAGGATTAAGAAAAAAAATGGACCAGAGTACCTGATCTATTTATTCTCTCCTTTATATTGATTTGGTTTGGACAGTTTTTAAATAAACCAGGGTGTATGGTCAATTAACGAGACTGACATTAGCACAGATGATTCAGCATATGTTAACATGCTACATGTAGCAAGTGTTTCTCTCTCCCCTTCGACATCATTTACCATTTTCACTGTCATGTTCATTAAAATAAAATGGAGCTCTAGTAGTGATGACTGAGTATGCAAAGGAGTGGGGTTGCACTATTGAAGACAGAGATGGAATTATTTAAAAGCTAAGAAGAAACATTTTTAAAATGCTGTACAATTAAGTGAATTTTTTAGCATCTAATTACAAATAAAGAATCACAAAAATGATGATTCTTAAAGTTTTAAAGTTATTTGGTAATATTTAACATTAATAATATATCAAGAAACTTAAGAAGTACCTAAGTAAAGACCTTATAAAACTACCTCAACTGGGGTAGTGTATTAATCATGTTTTGCTGTTTTCTATATTTGGTGGTGCTTTGACAACTGGGGTTGTTCCTAGAGATTATAAACAACTCCCCTATAAGCATGACTTTTACATACAAACTAACAAAGCTAAAGCCCATATCCCAACCAACTTTATCTAATTCTTGCACACCAAGCCAATGTTTCCCAGCCTAAGTCATCTCAGAACAAAGTATTTGACCACTTATAACCCAGAGCCCACTGGTAGTATTCAAACTATTTAATCCAAAGCTTGCTCAAATTTGTCTACCCTGCCTTGGCCATTCCTTTCCATAGAAACCACCATAGAGGCTCTGAGCCATACTTTTCCCTCACTTCTCTGTTCCTTGATCAACACGGAGCTTCCCCATGTAGCTCTGCATGGCCTGGCAGGCACCCTTCCCTTATTAGTACCTGCAAGTAATAAAACTTTCAATGGCATTGACCTCATTGTGTCATCGTTCAGACATCTCTGTAAATTAAAATCAAGCCCAGTCAAAACAGGCAGTAATGCAATGACAAATTATAGAAGAAATGTAATTTATTGTGGAGTTCTCTTCACTTTGGTAATAACTCTGGTAATACATTTCTGATAGAAAATATGTAATTTACTAAAGCACATCTATTCCTTGGTCTCTGAGCTGTTCTTTCGTCTTTCCACCAAGCTGTTATTTGTTGCTCCTATGCTTCCTCTCCCACTTACCTATCAATCTTCACTTACTCCATATGCTTGTCATTCTTTGTATGCCATTTTTCTTACATAACTCCTTCATACTTTATAATTTACTCAAAATCCATATAATTACTCACCTACATGAAATCACCTATGAGAAGTCTTTAAACTTATGAGGACAAAATCAAACTCTAATTATACTGAGCTTATTTTATGTACTATGAGAAAAATCAATGTCTAGAGTGTAGGTTAATTCTCCAGTTAATTAGATGAAATTATATTGCAAGAACATAGTAATTTCATTCAACTGGACAACTGCCTACCCTATTCTTATTGAACTAGTCACTGATAAGACAGTCATGTAAAATTAAGAACTCTCACACTTAGGACATAATTTATGAATCAGACTTTAACCCTGTAGATATTGTAAACCATGTATCTTATGTGTCTTCTTCCCACTGAACAGAACTTGGAAAGAAGAAATGACAGTCCCAAATAATATTTTAAAAATGTAAATATGTGATTTTAAAAAAATTACTCAGTATACATAAATAAAATTAGAGTACTTTAAAGAAAGAAAATGGAGCTAGCTTGGAAAATTGGCTATCAATAAAATGCCTCGAAATTAATTTATTTGATTCTCAACATTCTATTAATTGAGAGTATATCAAAAGAGCTTTAGAATTAATAATGATAACAAGTATAAAGAATTCCAGAAGTTTTTCTGAGCTAAATGGTTTTATTATTTTTTTGAAAAAATAATAAACATTGGGGAATATTTACAATTAATTGAGTGTTCTAACCTAAGCATTTTATTAATTATTCATGTATATTATCCCAACTATATTTATATCCCTCTTGCCATCCTCTGCATATCATATTGAAAAATAAACATGTCTTCTCTTGATAATATATTATCAGCATTAATAAGGATCAATTCAGTTCTTCTATAAATATAGAAAAAGACATTCATATGATAGGAAAAATGGTGTGATTGCTACTCTTATCACGGGTTCTCTTTCATCCCTGGAAAATCATTTTCTGCTTTATTATAAATATCCATTTGTTAAGCTTTTTATTGTGTATTTTTAGGAATCTAAAGTCTGAAAGAGAATTCACTGGTTTATGGAATTCAAAGAAGGTTTTAAGGACTAATCCATAAGAAGAGAATAATGTAGTCAAGCCTCATGAATAACTTGAGTTAGTAATTCACACCTGGAAGCTATATCTTGTCTCCCTTACTCTTGTGTATTGACTTTATTCTTTCTTATACAGGACCCATGAACACTGACAACTCTACAATTTTCTGTCTTCTGATTTTAGTTAAGAAAGTCAAGACTAGCATTCTTTCATCCCTAGTCTCACAATTCTACAAACAGAAACATATTAACATTCCCTAAGTTACTTGCTAGGAAATATTCAGCACTGGCAGCTTCTATTGAGGAGAAGGACAAACTTGAGGGGAAGTGAGAAAGAGTTTCTTTAGGGGACAAAAATGATGCTGAGGATATAATGGATTGATCTCTACCCTCTAGGTGGAAAAGCTAATTTTTAATCTATTAGCAAAAGAACTATAACTCTTTACCAGCTTGCAAACACCTCTTATATTATATATCACTCTGGGAATTTAGATGAGCTTTTATGGCATCCAAATAATGCCCAAATCTTCTCTGTCAAACTCATCATTCATTTGATCTTCAAAATTAACAAGTCAAAAAAAAAATTACAAGATGAAGCATGCATTTGTTTTATATGCACTTTATTTAACCATTCAAAGAATTTAAAAGAAGGATCACCCCTTTAATTTACTTGTTCTCATTTCTGATGCAAATTAGACCATGGCTCAAGAAATGGAGGGCATCAATAAAAAGCAAAGAGAAAGTGTTTGGCTTTTGTATTCCTAGAAGTGAAGATTCTGGTGATTTAAGAGGTTTTCATGCATATTTTGACTCTAAAGGAGTTGATCCTTACAAACCTGCTTTAGCACCGCTCCCCACCCAGTGCAATACAACGTCTTTCTAACCTTTTATCCTAAGTGGCATCAGCGGTCAGTACTGCTAAGCAAAACTCTGGAGGAAGTTGGGTTAGAGCTCCTGTCTCTTGGTTTTCTTTGGTGGCTTGCATGCCATAGCAACTTGAAGCAGTCACCAAGATAACCAAGCGTATGTGCCAAGAAAGTCTAGTAGGCTGTACCCTAAGAGGAGGCCCTAGCTTTAGGCTACCAATTTGACTGCTGGAAACAGAACAGAGGAGGTCTGCTGAGGCCTGCATCCAATTACTGCATGAAGGCAGAAAATGAGGGGAAGAGAAAAAAAATACTTGCGAATGAGATTCTGTTTCAATCTTGGATTCTTACCAATAGGATTAAGAGGCGAGAGCTAGGAAGAGGATGGAAGAAAGAGGCAGAGCCCCAACGGACCAAATCAAACCTTCACTCCACCATGAGATGGCCCTCTCCCTCGTCCATCTTCAGCTGCCCTTAATTGCGGTCCTGTGCCTCACTATTACAGCACGTTCCCACTGTCTGTTTTCATCAGTGCCCTTGATTCTTTTTCCTCCACTAACTTGAAAGCCTGAGAGTGAGGAGACTTTGTTTAACATGTCCTAGGTAGGACTTTCAATTCCCCACAGACTTGCCACAGGCGTGCTCTCAAAGACTGAAGAACTTGAAAGCCGGGGGGGATTTATTCCGAACATATTTATCAGAGATGAGAAAATACCTATCATGAATACTTAAATATCTCTGAGTGCCTTATTCTAATTTCTTTTCATTTTCGTTTCTCAGAATCAGGTAGACTGACAGAAATAGGAGACAGCAATTGTGCAGAAAATGTCAGTGGAACACTGGGAAAGTTAGACAAAGCTGTTAACCAAGCACTTTGCCTGTTTTTACTTGGTTCGTGGCGATATTAACTCGAGAGATTCTTGAAATGAATCTGTTTTACTGCAAGCTTGATTACTTACCCATCCCTAAATTATTCCATCATACAAATGACAGCTTATATTGAATGAAAGAGGCCACTTATTTAACTGCTGATTATTTTTGAGAAATCCTTTTAACCTACTTCCCTGTGAAAATAAAAATAGGGAAAAAAGTACTTCCACAAATCTTCAAAGGCATGCATTTGTGCTTTTTATAGAAGAAAGGGTGAGATGATGATGGCACGCCTTTCCTCCCACACATCTTTATTAGGCCTAGAAATTAAGATAGAGAATAATTATAAAAAGTAATTTCTCATGGATACAAAGGCTTGCCCCAGAGACTACTGAGAAGGCAGAAAGGGTGGCGTGGCGACCAGACATGTAAAGTCATGTGACCTCAGTCTCTATGCTGGTTTCCCAATACCACTGTATGCCTTCCTGACTTTCACTGAAGAGTTGTGTTCTTGGCATTTAACGGGGGACCCAGAAGTTATTCTTCAAGGAGTGATACAAGCGTATTTTTTTTTAGGACAGTGTAATAGGTTTTATTCCTTCCTGCAATTTTAAGGGCTCTTTATTTATACTGTTCTGAGCTTAGTGGGAAAAGATCTTAAATATGACTTTAATGCTGATTATCTTGATAAACTTTCTAGATGAGACATCTAATTCTGAGTATCTCCCTTGTTTTATAAGGAGAATGAAATCTTTACAGGTAGATAATATAGATTCAGTGTTTTTGTTATAATTTCTAAAGAAATGAGGTACATATTCCCATCTTAGTCATACATCAATATAAAAATAAATGTATTTTCTAATTTTTGTACTGAGTCTTCAAAATCCAGTGTGTTTTTGATACTTTTAGTGCATCTCAATTCAGACAAGACATATTTCAAGTACTCAGGCACCACATACGGCTAGCGGCTATCATACCAAACAGTAGAGCTAGTGCTAAGGAGTTACGAAAGTCTGTTAAAAAGAATTAATTTTGAAATTATGTATGGAAGTATGATTTCTCACAAATTTTGTTTGATCCTTAGGAAAGTAAATTTACCACTTAGGCTCTGAGATTGAGAGTTTTTTTCTTTGAAGATTTTATTTATTTATTTGACAGAGAGAGAGAGTAAAAGCACAAGCAAGGGGAGCAGCAGAGAGAGAGAGGGAGAAGCAGTCTCCCTGCTGAACAGGGAGCCTGATACAGGGTTCCATCCCAGGACCCTGGGATAATAAACTAACCTAAAGGCAGACACTTAACCAACTGAGCTACCCAGGCACCTCATATTGGGAGGTTTTTAAATATCTTCTGTATTCACCCAACTAAGCTAAGTCTAGGACAAATTTAATTATATGTAATCATCAGTACAAGTAAATTGCCATCTAATAAATGCTTCCTATAGTCAGCCTGAATCTTGGTACTTGGATACCAGTCTCCATTATTTTGTATTTTGTACTAAGGTGCTTTCTAATTAGATTGGTTTGATAAATTAACATTCAACCTCTGATCTTTCCACATACAGTTTTTTCAGCTGACCCCAAAACAAGATTTGTTCTCAGTAAACCCAAATTTCATTTTCTTAGCAGTCCTGGAGTGTAACTACCTGACGTTCCCTAGAGGAAAGTCTTTGTAGAACTGATTATTGGTTAAGTTGCCTCTTCAGAGTCCACAGCCCGTCAGAATCCCCATCCAAACAACCTGAGCAACATCATTTTTTCCCAGCGGCAGATTCAGACTGATCTGGTGCATAGACTAAGCCAACAGCTGCTCACTGTGTGATTTCGAGAAATCCAAAAAGCTCTCATTAGCTCCTAACTGGTTTTCTCTGTTTTGAAAAACTGTCTCCCAATATTTACTGCACTGGCATTCTCTTCTAGAGCCACACTTTGCTGAAAAGGCAAATATGGTGTCACACATTCAACTCACTGGTGTTCAGCATAATCCAGACCCTGAGTGATAGAGAACCATTCATTTTAGATTGAGGGAGGAAATGAAGAAGCCCGCAGGCTCTTGTGGGATAGTGTGATGATGTAAGTGACAGACCCAGAGAGTCTGGAGCACTAGTGACTTGGGAAAGTTCATTCCATTTGAATGGTGGGCACACAACAGAGAGCGATCAAAAAAGAAATATGTGAGGGGTGCTTGGGTGGCTCAGTGGGTTAAAGCCTCTGCCTTCGGCTCGGGTCATGATCCCAGAGTCCTGGGATCATGCCCCTTGTGTGGGGCTCTCTGTTCAGTAGGGAGCCTGCTTCTCCCTCCCTCTCTCTGCCTGCCTCTCTGCCTGCTTGTGATCTCTGTCTGTCAAATAAATAAATAAAATGTTTAAAAAAAGAAAGAAAGAAATATGTGAAAGAATAGCACTATTTTATAATTATAATTTTTATAATTATGTCTTGGGCTATGTCTTTTTAGTAGATCTTAAGTTGGGGATGTTTCGAAAATATTTGATTTGTGGAACGCCTGGGTGGTTTAGTTGGTTCAGAGTCTGCCTTCGGATCAGGTTGTGATCTCAGCGCCCTGGGATCCAGCCCCGCATTGGGCTCCTTGCTCCGTAGGGAACCTGTTTCTCCCTCTGCCCTTCCCTTGCTTATGTCTCTCTCTGACAAAGAAATAGAACCTTAAAAATATATATATATTTGGTTTACTTATTCATTTGGAGTGTTTGTGCTACCCTACAGACTAAATTCTGGTAAGGTAGATTCTGGTATTTTTAAAGAGGAATTGATTAAATAATTCAATATAGAAAAAAGTGAAATAACTAAGGCTACTTGAATCTAGTGCTATTTTGGTAATGAAGTAACCAAATAATTCACTACAGAGAAAATTTGGCATTTTTTTCCCTCTGAGACCTTGACAGAAAATGCTCTACCCTTGTTTCTATTATTTTTTCAATGAGATATTAAATGCTCACTCCGGGAAAATGATCAGAAAATCCTCTCTTAAAGTATAATTTTAATGTGTCAGAAACTGTAATTTGTGCCAGAGAACTAAGTGATAGGGGTCCATTGTGGGATTTTTAAATACATCCTTAATGGTTTCTAAATCCTTTTGTGAACTACATTAGTGTGAAATGTTATTTATTTAATCAAACAGAGCCATTACTCACAATAGGAAATGCACAACCCTATCTCTGTTGAGAACTGGAAAGAGCTTCTAGGGTAAAGAACAGAACAGAGCTGGTATTTAGGAGGGCAGATAACAAGACAAAACCAAATGAGTTTGCCTCTTTAATGCCTAAGTTCATAAAATGAAATCCATAGAAGAATTAGTTATCTAAATTCCTTTTCACATTGTGCCTCTCCAATGAACTTCCCTCTTCAGGGGCTCCACAGCTGCTCAAACAAATAAATTCTGCAGTGAAGGGTTTTTGAGGAAAGTGTGGAACTGTGACCCAGGTCAGATTCTTATCCTTCCTTTGTTTGCTGAAGGCGTCACCCCCAGTGCTGCTGTATGGGCGATGGGAGCATGCCCTGAATGTTGAAAATGTTGTTCAAAGCAGAGCATCTTTATGAGGTAAAGGTATAGTAAAAATTAATTGTTTTTCTTGAAGGGAGTTATTATATATCTGGGTATGGCAGAACAACAGAAGGTAGAATCTGCACCAGGTGAATTGATACAGTAGTTAAAACCCAGGCTCTGAAACCTGATGGGTTCAGTTTCACTCTGGCCACTCGCTAACTAGGTGTGAGCAAACATGCATTGTTCCAAGGCTGTTTCATGTATTAATGCAACACAGTAGCTGTTGACAGAGTTATTATTCTCCATTTGAATGGTGAATAAACAGGCATGGGGAATGTACCTCTCCCACAGGTAGGAAATGAAGAGCCTGGTTTGAATGCAAAACAGTTATTATGGAGTCTGGGCTTTAAGCAAACATGTGCACAGGCGACAGCGACTGCTTACTCCTGTTTCAGTTAATGAACCTTTCTTTTCTGTTTGATCATCTGTAAAATGGAGATAAATATAGGACCCATCTCATGGGGTTAAATGTTCACTCATGAACACAGTGAATTTAGCACAGTGTCTGAACCCCAGTAAATACTCAGTAAATGTAGTTTTATCCAAGGTATGCCTTTCTTCCAGTCAGTCTCTTGAGAACAATTTATCTCTAAATGTTAATTAGTCAAGACTGCTAAATCTGTTCATTGGCTCAGACTTCCACAACATCTCACCTTAACAGTTGATAAATGTCTCAAGCAAGTGTCATTGGATTTTGCAACTGTTAACTGTTATGATTGCATCTGTGGTGGTGAAAATGTCAACGTGATACATGGAATGATTAATGCAGCAAAGAATAAATTGCTCAAAAGCATGAACCAAAGCCCCTAACGTGTGGAGTGATCACCTGCACTTATCTGCCTCATGGGAATCTTTTTGCAGGGCAAGATCTATTCAAAGCAACCCAGATCTTAGACCAGGTAGCAATCTCGAAATATGCTTATGTAAGTCCACACTCTTTTGCAATGAATTCTAGTGAAGGGGCAGAAGGGATGCATAGTAGGTATGTGCACCTGCTACTTTGTGTTTAGCAAACAAGTGACAGGGAGTAGCAAAAAAGAGGTTGTCCAAATAATACACTAAGAAGAGTCATATTGACGTATCCCAAGGGATATTTAGTAAAAGATACTGGGTTTTACATTGGATTTTCCTATTACAAATGATTGGAAAAACTTACTCAAGACCTATAAGGACATCTATTTAGGTAAGGTATCCAAAGACTATTTATAAATATGAGAAATAAGACAACTTTATAAGATAATTCATTTCAAAGTTCAGGGTATCATAGACTTAAAGGATGACAGACTTTTGATATACCGTTTCCAGTCTTTAGGGACTCAGGGTATTAAAAGTACTGGCTCTGGAGCCTGATTGGCCGAGGCTCAAACCTTGGCTCAGTGATAAGCTGTCTGATTTTAAGCAAATTATGTAAATTCTCTTTATCCCCAATGTCCTCAACAACAGATGATGATAATAATAATAATAACATCTACTTTTAGGTTGTTATGAGTACTCAAGAATTAGTAGGTGAAAAAGGAATTCTGAAAACGTTTAAGAAGAATTCCTGGCTCTTTTTAAATAAATGTGCTCAACAGGTTTTATTTTACATCTTAAGAAAATGTTATTACTAGGTAGTGAATTTCCTACAGGTGCATTAATACACTGAGCAAATATGTTAACTATGTAAGGTCGCCAGGGTGCTATTTACTTTTCAAGTGTTATTTCTGTAATTTGCTAAATAGCTTCATCAAAGCACCTCATACAGCACCAGAAATAAAAAATAAAAAAAAAAAAAGAAAGAAAGAAAATTGCCAAGTGGAACTTAAAGAATAGATTAAAACAGTAATCTAATTGAGAAAGATTTAAACAAAAGGGATGAAATAGTTCAGCCTATTATTTTTTCTTGATAAATCAAGGAGCAATGTAAATATTCATATGGGGAGATTTAGCAAAGATAAATATAAATTGCCTCTTGCAGGATGTGACTATCATTAAATGAGGATACAATTGCAGATTAAGGAATTACTATCTAGTCAACGGTCTTAAGAATACAATTTCATTATGCTTTGAAAGGAAAGATAAATAGAATTTAGGTTAACCACATAATGTTGCTACTCAAGAAAAGTCAAATTATCAAGAAAAGAAAACAACATTATTATTCTTTTCTGTTATATAGCCCATTTTGTTCAGAAATACTGCATTTGGCAAAATGAAGTAATTTGGAGAAAATAATATTATAAAAGATATGAACTTTGATGACAAACATAACAATTTTCTGTTTAATTGTTCTGCCTATAATTGACCTAGAAAGAACAGCAAAGGTACTTATTTTCATTCAAAAGATCACATACCAAAATGATAATAACTAGAATAGAAACCAAATATTTTCACATATTAACCAGGCTAAAACAGGAAGTACTGATGTTGAAATGCATTAGTCACAATATATCATAAATCCAGCTTTACAAGGTATGATTGCTCAATAACTGACCTGCAGATTTTCAGCAGGTACAATTCTGTGACCATATCAGCATGTTCCACCAGTAAGTTTTTGTAACATGAATTTTATGACTTACCGGACCTTGAAAAAGGTTTCATTGCAGATTCCACAAAGAAAATAATAAGACTTTATCAATCCATCATTACAAATATAAATTGTGGGCCTCTAAACAAGTTTGAATAAGGAATTTTTCACAACACTTCCTCAATACTGAGTTCTCACTGACACTTTGTCATGAATGCATATATTTTTTACACATTAAATTTGCATTTAAAGTATCTTTAGCAAGCAAGATGCCAACAGGATTCAGGCAGTGAATAAAAAGTTTAAGTAGATATGCCATGAAGAACTACTCCAATTCTCTTATTGACCCAAAGGCCATGCTGTATAGATAGGAAACTCTTCACTGAGAACAGGCCTGGACACTTGACCCTCAGGTTTTCCAGGACAAGAGGACATCCTCACTTTGGGTGGGCCTTGGGGCTTATTCCTACTCTCCACATTAAAACGCAGTCTATCAACCCTGGATCACAGTCTGTACCAACAGGACTGGACACATCCCAGACTCTGTTCATTAAAGGTACATTTAAGATATCTGAGCTCCCTAAGTACTTAAAAGGGAGAAAACCTGATTAATAGAGGGACATAGACTGAATTTCTGGACGTCTTTTTAAACCAAAGTGTGTGGTCTCCTGCAATGCACTCTAAGGACTAAATGAGGAACCTTATTTTCATTCTACATTTAGGGATGTTCTTTTCCAGAGTCTAACATCCTACTATGACCTATGGGCTAAATCTTGCTTGCTACCTGTTTTGTTTGTTTGTCTCTGTTTTTATTTTTGTGACCTATGAGGTAAAAATACTTTAAATATTTTAAATGGTCGCATTTTAAATGGTTAAGTACCTAAATAATATCCTCAAATTTATCTCTTTCCCTCAGAGCCTAAAATATTATCTTGCCCTCTACTGAAAAAGTTGTATCAAATCTGGCCCTAGTTACATAAAGTAAGGCTTATATCTACTAAAAGAACTCTTCAGTTAGTTGCTTAAAGCCTAGATGATTGTGACTTTCTGCCCATTAAAAGTTTTTATTAGGGGCACCTGGGTGGCTCAGTGGGTTAAGCCGCTGCCTTTGGCTCAGGTCATGATCTCAGAGTCCTGGGATCGAGTCCCGCATCGGGCTCTCCGCTCAGCGGAGAGCCTGCTTCCCTCTGTCTCTCTGCCTGCCTCTCCATCTACTTGTGATTTCTCTCTGTCAAATAAATAAATAAAATCTTTAAAAAAAAAAAAAGTTTTTATTAGAAATGTTATAAAACAGGTCATTACATGGATGGCATTGGAGCATACAACTCCCTGACTTTAAAGAAATGAAAGAACTTATATAAATTGAGTTATATAATGGCAGTCATCTCATTAATGACTCCAGAAAATATCAATTTGTATTTTCCACATAGCAAAAATAATAGCTATGTGGGTAAAATAGCTAATATTCCAATACTAAAGAGGATGGTTTTCATTTTCATTGTAAAGTTAGCATTTCCCAACAATTATGAACAGATCTCTACTGCCTCTCGAGCTTTTAACAGTTTGAGTTGATGATAGTTACCATATTGAGAAATAGTTGTGAAGTTTTAGAATAAAAAGTTCAATAGATTTTCCTGCAGGATTGAGTAAACCATTCTAACTTAGGTTTAGAGGTCTAGGCGACGTTCTCTAATCTTGAAGTAGAAATAAGGGCTGAACCCCTTCAGTGCCAAGAATAGAACAAGGGATCTAAGCTTCAGCTCATCAGTTGATGACAATATCAATTTATACTGAACACAAGCTAGACCCTGAGATTTTTGTTCTATGGCTGATAAAAGGCCATCTTTTTAAATCTCCTTCATTGGTCCTGCCACTTCTGCAGAGAGCCTGGCATTCATATTTTAACAGGTAAAATTCAATTTAGCATGCCTTTCCACCAAGTTTGTATTTGTATGTTATTTCATTGAAGTATAGAATCATTCTTGGATAAATTGCTTCCATAAGTGTTAGAACAAATAAAGTATTTATGGCTCCAAATTCTTCACGAAACACTCAATTCACCTACTGTGAGTAGCACATAAATAGTGTTGATGGATTGTCAAGTAGAAAAGAAAAGGAAAAAATGAACAGTACACAAATTTATATCACACCATGGAATTCAAAGGACACTGTTCCCATTACACATAAATCAGAGCATATAAAACAATAAAGCTTTCTCAAATGGCTTATAGTGCAACAGATGTCAGCTGTGTGCTGTCGAGAAGCCAAAAGAGATAAGGAAAAGTTAGGCTGAGTTCTATGTTTATCAAAATACAAGATATCCAAGTCCTTACTGCAGAAAAAAAAAAATTGTAACATTGAGACATATTCACAAAGATTATTTCCTATATACTAAATAGAAAAAAAAACTTTGAAAGAATTTTGAGTTAATCATCATCCCCAAAGTCACTGATGATATTTGATAAAAGGATAATAACTATATGTAACTGACTCTCCCATCCAAGTACTAACCAGGCCCGACCCTGCTTTAGCTTCCGAGATCAGACGAGATCAGGCGCATTCAGGGTGGTATGGCCGTAGACTGTAACTGACTCTCAATGGATGACTTCCCTTTGTCACTTTATAGCAACTATCCCTGTCTCCTTGTTCTTATCACTGTGTTTTCTTGTCTAGGTTTTGTTTGGCCAACTATTAAGTGGAATTAACAAGAGGATCTTCCTCTACATATCTACTTCAGTAGGTTGTTGTAAGGATTAAATGAGTCCATGTATTTATTTATTTATTTTAAAGATTTTATTTATTTGACAGACAGAGATCACAAGTAGGCAGAGAGGCAGGCAGATAGAGAGTGAGAGAAGGAAGCAGGCTCCCTGCTGAGCAGAGAGCCCGATGTGGGACTGGATCCCAGGACCCTGAGATCATGACCTGAGCTGAAGGCAGCGGCTTAACCCACTGAGCCACCCAGGCGCCCCTGAGTCCGTGTATTTAAACCACTTACAAAAGAGCTGTCAACATCATCTCTTCAAAGACCTTGTGGTAGATCTGATGGTTGTTAACTCCTTGTGTAAGCTCTTCATAAGTTCTAAGCAGAAGCAACAACTTATCCTGTCTCGTGCCACCCACATACATGTGGTTGTAATAATTATGGCTACCACCAAGTCAGTGGTGTGCTGTTAAATATTTAACCATTGATATGCCGGGAGTGGGAGAGAACCTTCATTTGTATAGATTTCCATCATGCAATTTCGAGCTCCAGTGAGTTGAGAGAATTGGAGTTGGAAAAGGAGGCAAAATTGGCTCTTACCAGAGGCCAGGCTTTACTACATATCACAACCTCTCCTGCTTTCTTTCACATAAAGATGTGTATTAATCAACCAAGAGGAATATACGTTATAACTGCAAGATTTAGTGACAGGGAGTTACAAGAATCAGTTTATGTCGGAGTCTGAGGGCAATTCTGGTCACAGCTATCTTCATTCATATTAAGCCTCTATAATGTCAGTTCAAGGGTAGAATCATCAAGTAAATTTTTTGTGAATTTGAAGAACAAAATTAAGCTAAACCAAGGGAGCACTCAACATGTTCATAGAAACATTATTTGCAAAGCATTGTTCTGGCCTTTTTGAAGAATATCTATAGTATAGGATATTGCTCCCACCTTCAATTATATCCTTATTGAGATTATTAAGCAAATGTAGTTAGAAATATTGATGAGGCAATCCACAATATTATTAAGAAAGTGCCCAAGGTCAAGCTCAATCTTTATTAAAATCCAACTTATTTCTAGAAAACCTTTTGAATTATTTAAATTATTGTGGCATCTGGGTAGATCAACTAGTTCAAAATCTGCCTTCAAGGGCACATGGGTGGCTCAGTGGGTTAAAGCCTCTGCCTTTGGCTCAGGTCATGATCCCAATTTCCTGGGATTGAGCCCCACATCAGGCTCTCTGCTCGGAGGGGAGCCTGCTTCCTCCTCTTTCTCTCTTTGCCTGCCTCTTTGCCTACCTGTGATCTCTGTCTGTCACATAAATAAATAAAACCTTTACCAAAAAAATCTGCCTTTGGCTCAGCTCATGATCTCTGGGTCCTAGGATGGGCACCATGTCGGCCTCCCTGATCGTGGGGAATCTGTTCCTCCCTCTCCCTCTGTTCCATTCCCCTGCCCTGCTCATGCCCTCTCTGTCTCATATAAATTACTATAAGATCTCAAAACACATTTTTTGAGACAAAAAAAATTTTCAAGCAGGGAAAACACCCTCTTCCTTTTAGAGAACACTTTTTCTTTTTTCTTTAAACCAACAAGGAACTGTGTTTTAGGCATTATGAGTTTATGCCTCACACCCAAACAGTCATGTTCAGTGTAAGAATTTGACCTATGTGGCATCCTAAGCATTTAGTTAACCAAACTTAAGGTTGAGCCAGGGTAATTTAGCAATAAAATATATGGTGGCAAAAAGAAGTATAGGGTTTGCAACAAAAGCTATGAGATATGTTTACAAATTATTCAAATTCACTAGAGTATTATTTATACGAGCCAAAGATTTATAGAACTCGAAAGTCCATAGACAGTGGAGCTGCTAAAAACTATGGAAAATAATAAAACAATAAAAGATACTGGAGGTATATATAAGAAACAGGAAGCACTCTGTGTTGATACGGAAAAGCTTCAAGAAATATCATTAAGTAGAAAAAAGTAAATTCCTGTCTTTATGATTTGGGAAAGAAGAGAGCTTGCAGAATTTTTTATATATTTTGCATTGGAAAAGAAAATCTTACATAGAAATGGAAGGAATCATAAAAGAAGAAAATCAGGAAGTTTCAAAAATTTCCAAAAATCATTTTGTCTTGTAGTAGATCTTCAGAATAGAAAAGAAAAACAGAGCAAGAATCAACACTTGGTGATTATCACACTAGGGCTAATCATGGTGCTAAGCATTCCCTCCTCCCATATTTCTATTTATTCTTACTCATCTGTGAGGTGAGTACTAACCACCAGTTAATCCTCTTCCCTGCTCACTATGATGACTCTCATAAATATTGCATAAAGCTAAAAGAAACAGCAAAATTAGGAAAGTTGTCTTCATTAATAGATGGACACATACAATTTAATTACCCTAATTCTGTGTTTGCAGCAAGCTCTACTGGGAGATAATGTTTAAATCTGAGTATAAAATAGGACATCCCATTTTTTATACCTTGATTAACTCCCTAAGCAAGGGCTCATGCATTCCACACCACATCACTCAATCATTGAATAAAGACTGGGACCTCCTTCTGACTGGGTCAAGTCATGCCCACCTAGAAGGGATTACCATTTGGAGAAATGTCATTCGTTAATAAACACTTAAGTCTGACTCATGTGTATATTTGCATATTTATGAACCTAAGAAGGGGAGGTAGATGCAAAAGGACCAGTTTATACCACCTGTACCATAGGCTATCTGTGTTCGCCAATCCTTTCTTACAGAAGTGACACTTCTACACTTCCACAGAAACTGGGAAATAGGGGCCTTATTTTTATTGATAATTACACCTCAAAGGGATAACTCACAGGTCCTGAGAAAGACATTCCTGGCTTACAAAGCTGACAAGAGGCTGGGAGAAGACTTAACCACCAAAAGGGACTGAGAAAGAATGTATAACTGCATTTTTTCTGGTATAAATGTTCTCAGAAAAGGGAGGTTAGGAGCCTAGAACTGGGAGAAAAAAAACAACTATTTAAAGTTTAGGCAAGCTGAGAAGACTGTTAAGGCCATTTTGGTCACTAAGAAAATGTAACAGTAAAGTAAAACACAAACGCCTAACATCATCAGTGTCAGATCAACCGTCTTTCTGCATGATCTGGGGTTTACTTAAAAATAAAAATTAGCACCTGTTCAATTACAGGATCCTTTTCACTTTACTCTGGCTGGTGGCAGTCACCCCCTTGGCTTTTCCTAGATGTGGCTGACTTCCAAACCAAATTGCTAATTTGCGCTATTTTCTAGAGAGATTAGCCCCTATATACAACAGCCTTCCAGACCTATCCTAACACTTTTCTCCCTGACACCTCAAATTAAGTCTGCTCCAACCTGAACTTGCTGTTGCCACATACATTTCTCCTTCATGACACAGCTGTACCATCATCTTCAGTGTCAGTTAATTAATATTCCTGAAGTACAACTAAGATTATGGAGTCAAAATTTTGGAACAGCCTGCAACCTACAGAGTTAGGTCTAACCCTTAACAATACGACCCTAACCTCCTTTTCTAATTGCACTGTACCAAGAACATCTACTGACTCTGAGCTTTATTCTTCGGTCTACCAAAATAACACTGTAACACACTGGCCATTGTTCTCATAGCTCTGTACTGTGATGTGTTTCCTTCTATTTGTGCAGAAAGCTCAACTCAAGGGGTGCCTGGGTGGCTCAGTGGGTTAAGCCTCTGCCTTTGGCTCAGGTCATTGTCTCAGGGTCTTGGGATCGAACCCCACAGTGGGCTCTCTGCTCAGCAGGGAGCCTGCTTCCTGCTCTCTCTCTGCCTACTTGTGATCTCTGTATGTCAAATAAATAGATAAAATCTTTAAAAAAGAAAAAAAAAAGAAAGAAGGAAGCTTACCTCGAACTTTTTCTTCCAAACCTCATACACCATCCTTCAACACTTATTTCTAACCTGGTCTACTTAGTATAGCACTGGACACACCCCATGTCCTTAAAACAAATGTATCAGTAGGTCAGTCTTCCAGGTCGTTTTGACTTCCTTTCTGGAGTTTAATCATTTTTTGCCCTATATACATAAACTTATATAATAAAGATATACTACAAAATTAACTATAAACTTATTTAAACATAAACTATAAACTTCTGAATTCTAAATTGTTTAAAATATCCTATTTCTGTAATGCCTTGTGACGGAACACAAGGAACACACATTTTAATGCCCAGTATTTGTGGAATAACTGAAAATTAAGCCTTTACATTCAATTCATCCTTGGTTTTTAATTGGGCTTCATTAGTTTCATTGGATGATAATTGGATAGTAGCAGGTATCATGTATGTTCATGAAATATCAGTGCCTGGAATGTTGGCCTGGCAATTTGTAGGCAGTCAATAAATAGTAGCTTAGTAAATGGAAAAAAATGGTTATAAAATTTGAATAATTAAATCATGGTACTGCAAATGCACGTTTGTTAGATTTGCTTACTGGAATATAAGAGATAGAAATGTTCTAAGAATGGAAAATGTAACAGTGAAAAGTATTTGCCAAATACAAAATGTATTACCTAGATAATTTAGAAATAATTATCTTTTACAAGACAGATTACTGCTATGCAAAATGATAGGATTTGACACAACCATATACTCTTAATAAACAACAATTTGAATATACTGTTTACATGAAAACAACCAAAAAACCAAAAAAAAAAAAAAAAAACTTAAGAAACTAATATTATCTGAGCAGGAAGAAGTCTAAACCGGATAAACAACTTTAAACTTCAAACAACTCTAAACAACTTTAAACAACTTCACTGGAATCCAATGCAAACCATCGTCCCCACTCCCTATCCTCCATTGGCAAGTTGTTGCTGGTATACGTGTGCCCGCTAAGTAACAACTCATTGGGGATTTTATAAAACTTGTGTAGCAATAGTGCTACTGTTAAAGTTTCCTCGTCACATTTTCACCTTCTATAGTTTCTTTTTTTTTTAAGATTTTATTTATTTATTTGTTTGTTTGTTTGTTTATATATTTATGTATTTATTTATCTATCTGACAGAGACAGACAGCTAGAGAGGGGAAAAAAGCAGGGGGAGTGGGAGAGGAAGAAGCAGGCTTCCTTTCCAGCACAGGGCTCAGTCCCAGGACTAGGGATCCGGACCTGAGCCAAAGGTAGACGCTAAATGACTGAGTCACCCAGGTACCCCTCACCTTCTACAGTTTCTTGCTCTGCAAAACTGTAACTGGGGAAAGTAATTACCTAAGGATTTTTGCAATCAGAAGCAATGGAGGAATGCCTGGGTGTCTCAGTCCCTTGAGCATCAGGCTCTTCCTTTGGGCTCTGGTCATGGTCTCAGGGTCCTGGGATGGAGCCCCACATAAAGCTCTGAATTAGGCACAGAGTCTGCTTTGTCCCTCTGCCTCCCCCTCTGCTCTTCCCTCTACTCAACCACTCTTTCACAAATGAACAAAATCTTAAATAAAAAAAGAAAGAAAGAAAGAAGCAGCAGCAGCAATGGAAAAATTCTTAGCTTTAGCCAAAGAATTCTTCAGTTTCAAGGTCATTAGGGTGTGGAATTGTACTCAGCTGTACATCTTCAAGTTTAGAGACGAAAATGATTTCCTAATAATTTTCTAAGAATACAGAATACATATGCCACAGAGTTAAATTATTTGAAACAAGATATGAATTAAATTTTAGAATATTTTTAAAGGAATGTTTAATTGATTTAAGTTATTACTTCAATGCCTCCCAAACGATTGGCAGAAAGGTAATGTTTTAAATCCAAGCACACAAAGAAGTTGGCCTTATTTTTTGGAAACTTGCTTAGGCCAAAGATATCCTGATGTACTGCCATAGGAACTTTTTCCCTGGGACCCAAAGCTACCCCAGGTTAGTGTTCAGAACTATAGAGGCTTTACCAAATCATAATGGTTTGTCTGCTCAGATTAAAACAAATTCAAGATAGTTACTCTCAACAATTTAACTAATGGTGTTAAAGCAATTGCTATTCATCTATTTAAGCAAGCATGTGTTTTCTTAAAAGTGCATTTTGTGTTTGAATTATCCTCAAATTCAGGAGCGCCTGGGTGGCTCAGTGGGATAAAGCCTCTGTCTTTGGCTCAGGTCATGATCTCAGGGTCCTGGGATTGAGCCCCACATTGGGCTCTCTGCTCAGCAGGGAGCCTGCTTCCCCTTCTCTCTCTGCCTGCCTCTCTGCCTACTTGTGATTTCTGTCAAAAAAAAAAAAAAAGTTTATGAATTATACTCAAATTCAAAAGAATCAGAATTTTCAGCATAACAGTATTCCTTGTTTTTGCACAACACCCAGTGCTCCATACAATCCGTGTCCTCTCTAATACCCACCACCTGGTTCCCCCAACCAATGCATTTGTAATTCAAATGGCAGCATTTATATTAATAATAAAGTAAGAGTTTATGAGTAGAATTTAGAGGTTCTTCAAACTTGAAGATGAAAGTTTGTCCAACATCTCTCTTGTCCCCAGGGCAATTCTTGGGGACCACAGCTAGGAGAGGGCCTGGGAAGCCATATTTCCTGGCTTCTTTTTACATTTACTCTTCTAATTTGATTTTCCATCTGCTCACCATATTTTGGCAATGATACTGACATAATATGATGAAGCAATTTACTGAAAATTAGGTGTGAAGGCATCCAAGAAGATCCAGTGTTATTTCAAAGAAAAATTAAGTGTTCCGACAGATTTCACTATACAATAAAAGCACAAGCATTTACTGAATGCCCTCAGTGAAATAGGGAAATTGCACAATATGGTGGTCCTTATTTTCAATTACCACTATTTCCTTGCATATACTGAAGCAACAAAGAAATGAAGTATTCTTTCAAAGTTAAAGCGTAAGATACTGACCAAATTCCACAAGAGCGTGGACTCTATTTTTATTGCATTTTAATGGGCTTATTACATAAAATATAGAGACTACTGAATAAAATACAAGAGTTCAATCTTCTCTGTTTTATATTTAAAATGGAAATGTACTATAAATTCCACTGTTTGCCTAAAAATTCCACTTTGAAGAATTTACTTTCTAACACCTTATATTCAGTTGTCTTGGTAAGATGTATAATGGGTTTTGCAGCATTTAGTTTTAATAATAGCTTCTGATTATTCTGAAATAATTTGGCGCTTATATCCTTTATCATGGCACTAAGGATAATCTTAACCTTGACCACTTTCATCTAACAAATGAAGGAAATATACACTTTTTTTGCAGCTGAACATTATAGGGCTTTTTATTTTCACTATTTTTTTATGAGATAGGACAGTTACATAAAATACTGAAAGCAAATACACATTTCAGGTGTCACACTCATTTTTCTATGTGAGGGAGAGAAGGAAGAATTAGTTAAGAAACTGAAGACTTTTATTTCTGGGTAGGATTATAACCATTGAATCTCAGATTTTACAACCTACGTCATCTACCCTTATCCCTCCTTCAAGTACGACTTTTCTGTACAGTACGCTCAGGAGCTCTTATCCCCTCAGTTTCCCATGTGGCAAAACCACTGCCAACTTATTAGGTAGCTATTGACAAAATATCTAAATCTTCCTCCTTACAATTACCATTAATTAGAAACAATATGATTACCAGTCATGAACTGAATGGAAAAAAAAAAAAATAGAGAATAAACGATGAGAATCCAAACTGATGGCTTACTAGAGGAAGAGATTGAAAAGTAAAGCCTTTCCACTGGAAACAAGTTAGAGGATTCCACATACAGTAACAACAAATACCAGCTTCTAAGGAAAAAGTTTAACAAAACTGTGTAGAATATATCTGAAGAAAAGTTTAAGACTCCCCTGACGAACATAAAAATATGAAAAATTAGAAAGCATCCACTGCTTTGGAAAACAAGGTGTTGTTGTTGCTGTTGTTGTTTTAGTGTATTATAATGTTCAATATGCTTTTAATTAAATCCCAACAGGAATATTGTTAATTCACCTAAATAATACTAATATTTATGTGGAAATTAATCTGTGAAATTAACAGAGTTCTTAAAAAGAGTCTTATGTTGTTTTGTTTAAATGCATTATGCAACTTCAAACATACCCAATAGTATTTATGACATATAAAATAGAAAGTGGAATAAAACACTGCCCAGTTCAATAAATTAAACACCAACAGATTCTAATATTATCCTCTCCCTTATATCCAGATTTTTAAAAGTCCTATTATTTGTATTTATCATTACTTTCTCTATAATTTTACTATAGATGAACATGCCCTTAAATATTATATTTATTTTTCATGCCTTTAAAATTTACATAAATAAACTCAAGTGTAGTCATCTAGAACTTGATTGTTTTTACCCAAAAGTTGTCAATGAGATTTATCTATGTTGAGATTATATATGTATAAAATATAATATATAGAATTTATAATACATATATACCATATATATGGCATGTCATCCAGTCTGGTATGAATACAGTTTATGTACTAAATCATTTGTCCGTGGGAAATTTATTTTTTTCTAGATTTTGATTAACTTTTGCAGGGAATGCTTTAGACAAATTTCTGGGTCATAGGATATTTGCATCTTTAAATTTAATAGATAATACCAAATTATTTTCCAAAATATTATACAAATTTACAGCTCTATCAGCAATATGTAAGCATTTCCAATATGTCATATCTTTACTAACACCAGGTATTGTAAAACTTTAAACTTAGTAGGTATAAAAAGTCATTCTCAGAGTGGTTTTAATTTCATTTACTTGCTTATGTCTCATTATTGGTAATTACACTGAATCTATTTCATTTTTTATTCATTATTTTTGCTCTCTACTATGTGAAAGGCCCATCCATGTCTTTCGTTATTTTTTTTTTAAGATTTTATTTATTTATTTGACAGAGAGAGATCACAAGTAGGCAGAGAGGCAGGCAGAGAGAGAGAGAGGAGGAAGCAGGCTCCCTGCTGAGCAGAGAGCCCGTTGTGGGACTCGATCCCAGGACCCTGAGATCATGACCTGAGCCGAAGGCAGCGGCTTAACCCACTGAGCCACCCAGGCGCCCCTCGGCTATTATTTATACTTTTCATTTTTTTACTTTATTTATAAGCACTCATATATTTAGGATCACAATATTTTGATAGTTTTGTCTTTGAGAAATTACCATTTCTCAATTGCTTTTTTTCTTTTTTATGATCTATATAAATGGCTCTTGATGAAAAGAACAGATCAGTAGGTAAAAATGACCACTGCATCATAATCTAAAACTACTATAAGACATAAGTGACTTTAAAGATCAGAAAACAGACCAACAGATCATTTATAGAACTTAATTAAGACCTCAATACTGATAAGGAAAAATTCCAACTCTCATTTGAAATCTCTTCCCACCAAACATGATAAACCCACAGTTTATACGGAATGAGTAAGTAATGGGAGAATACATTAGTTTGTTTTCTCAAAACATTCTATGAAATTATTCTGACAATATCATTATTTCCCAGTTATTTTCATGAATAGCAAGCATCAGTTTTCATAATTGAACTTGTAATCTTGTTCAGGAACAGTCAATTCCTGCGGCAAGCTTGAGAAGTAACAAACTGCCTAAGCTTCCTATTTTAGCACATTTTTCATGTAGTATCAGCCCATGGAAAGTATCCTATTACTTCCCAATAAGCCACAGCATCGTCTTCAACAATTTTGCATGTTTTCCTATCTCAAATATTTAAAATATCATCATTTTTTTCCTTGGAGCTGTGGCTTGTCTAAAATATAATTCATTGCTTTAAAAAATTTTTTCTGTGAGCAAAATAGATGACTTAGAATATATTAATATCTAATGCATGTAATTTATATACATATTTAGAATCTTTTTTTGCCTAGAACCATATTGACAGCAATCTTACAAGTAACAATCCTAGTAATATTTTACTTTAATAAAGATAATAAAAATATGAAATTTACGATTTTGAAATTGCAAATGTTTTGTGCAATGATTTTCTATAATAGTGATACAGCTTGAACAGAAATAAATAAGCAATGTTCTTTCAAAATTAACACTACAAAAATTGTATTAAAAACAGGATTTTTACTGACCTTCATGCTACCTTCTACTGTGCCTCTTACTAACCCAGAATTCAATGCTTCTGTCTTGATTACCTAGTTCAAAAGCTCCCCAAGCACCACACCACATAATGAGGTCACAATATCCCTCCTGGCCTCCTAAAATATAAGTAAGTTGGCAATAGAAAATAGGAAATGAAGAGAGGAAAAGTCTAAGTCAAATGAGGAAAATGTGATGCTTTGATATTTACTTTGTATTTTCCAAAGAAAATAACTATCTGAAAGGTCCCTTTTTTCTCCCCTCAAAGTTGTATTCCCATGATACTTCTTCATGGAGGAAAAGAAACAAGTAACATATGTAAGGTAGTGCTCAACACCATCAGAAACCAAAGAAGTTAAAATATATTTTTGTGATGTGTATATGGAAAGATTGAGACAGGAAAAATATTCATTGACTACATATGATACATTGTTGATGGCCAAGGTCAGTTCTCACTGTCAAGCACCCATGTTATACCAACTAATGATTATTTTCAATATAACCTGTATGTATCTCAATGATATCAAGGACACAATGAAATAGAAAGTAATATTCTACTATTGGAGCTTAGTAAGCCCATTGAAAGGGATAATTTGATAATATCTATCGAAATCTTTCAATATGTTATTCTTTGACCAAGTAATTCCATATACAATAACTGTTTTAGGGAAACAAGGAGGTATTCCGTGGGTTTTTATTTGTTTGTTTTTTTGGAATTGTTACTTAATATTTTAAAAGTTACAGCTTTAAATACTCTATAAATTGGGGCTGCCTGGATGGCTCAGTAGGTCGGGCACCCCATTCTTGATTTCAGCTCAGGTCATGATCTTAAGGTAGTGGGGTCAAGCCTCATGTTGGGCTCTGGGCTGGGCATGGTGCCAGTTTGGGATTCAATCTCTCTCCCTCTGTCCCTTCCCTCCCCGACTGGTGTGGGGGCTCTCTCACTCATTCTCTTAAAAAAAATAAATAAGTAAAAATAAATACTCAATAAATTCCAATTCATCTCTAGAATGTTTTAAATGCATCAAGTGGTTTTTATAATATGACAAGAAAATATTCTCCCAAATAAGATTTCAAGTAAGTGATGCATACACATATCATGTGATAATGAAAAAAAAAAAAAAAAACAACAACCAAATTAGCTCAAGGTAGTAAGAATTTTATTTTTACTTTTATGTTTCTTGCTACTCTCCAGCACAACTATGTCAATAAAATGTGCATCTTAATGACTCAAATGGACTTAATGAACTATTGTATATTAAAACTACTTCTGAATAGAAAAATATTTCTCTTACATTCATAAAGCAGAGGGGAAAGAAATGTTAATACAGATTACGCACACTAAACATCAAACAAACTACTTAATTAGAAAGAACCAGAGATCACTATCACTGTATTTATGTATTATCTGCTTTTGAATTGAGATTTAAGGGGTTTAAGCAGACCTGTTCACACATCCACTGTGTGCTCCCACCCCATACCCCAGCCACTCCAGCATGATGAATGCTTCCAGTCACTGATTTCCTATGTAGAGGAAATGGAAGAGGAAATTGGAAGGAGCAGGAGTTCAGTGGAAAAGATACTGTAAAGGCCACTGACCACAAAGGCAAAGGAGACACAGTCAACAAGAGCAGATGTTTTAACTCCTGAAAACATCATAGCTGGAAAAAATCAAATCAATCTTTAATTTGAATCAATGAAACTAAATAAAACTACAACTAACTCCAAGTACTCTCATTTTCATTTTATGATAATTTTTGACTTTTGTGATGTAAAACCTTAAGGAATGACAATTATTTAATAGGGTGAATTCATATGAAATTAATTTGAATTTTCTTGACTATTTCAAACAGTATGGATTAGTCACTTAGGGAGTGTTATTTTTAAAGATCAGCCACTCATTCAGCAGTGCATGACCAAAAAAATTGCATTAACATGACACGCAGAAAACAAGAATAAAATGTCCAAGCATTTTTTTTATTAGTGGGCTAGGCACGAAGATGTGCTTATTCTATAATTAATGGAAGGAAAGGGGGCCTCTTGTGAAAGTTTTGAGAATTAGTAGTTAAACATCTACTTTGAAAGAAGGTAAAACATGACCGAAGTCATCATTCTTTAACATTGATTTCAGTACTAGAGAATAGAAATCAAAAATCAGTTCTCAGTGAAGGACAAAGAAAAAACAATAACAATGTTTATTTTGCCTGCCCATCCATTTTGGAGCAACAATTCCCCCTAGAAGAGTTTCCCTTGATGTGTTTATCCCAAAGAAGAGGTATCAGAAGGATGAGGGCTTCTTTTGCCTTTGGCACTGGCTAATATAATAAGAAACAGTCCTCTCAGGTCCATCAAAGGTTGACAAGACAATTGTGGTGGAATGGCCTTTGGTGCCAGGCCAGAGATCTCTGGGCATGCCTCAACTTATTCTGCCATTATGGCCATGAAGCTGATAGCCTGCCATTCCTCAGGAGGAAGTTGAAATGACAAACGGAAATCTGAGAACAGAGATAAGGAAGAAGAAAAACAGTGGTTTCTTTTGAGGCTCTAAGTGGTGCTTCAACACTTAACAGAAAAGTCAAGATTTTAATGTTGTCAGAACTGTAACTGTCCCTAATTTCAAAACTAAGCAGTTTGGTAGGCCAGTAGGTTACATTTTGATGGCATTCAAAACCAAAATTTACTAGAATATGGATTTGTATGAATGACAGCATTTCAAAAACATTTATCATATCAGAAACTTCTTATGAATCTGTTTTATCAATTTTATTTGCAAGCCTAGCACAGAGAAAGGAAGAGTGGTATTTGTGAGGGAGGGAGAGGAGAGAAGAGGAATGCCTTCTCTGCTTACATTTCCTCTACCAATCCCAGGCTGGTACCAGCAACTTGTACTCTGCTTCTGGGGTCACCAAGATTTACATAGAACTTCAAGGAAATGAGTTATGGGCATTCCTTAATAGAGTTATGAGAATAGGTTATACTATCTCAGCATATTCAAACAGAATGGTTTTCCTGAGCGATGGTAAAATCTAGAGAGAGGGTGGAAGGTAAGTTTATATTCAGTATCAGGTTGTCAGTGGAGTGGAAAGAAATTGCCCATCAACCGGTTTCTGATGAAATGGACAGTTCTAATGTATCATGCCAACAAAAATTTAAAATCATTCCAAAACACTTTGATGAAAAGAATGAAACTGGACCATTTTTTATAGTGTACAGAAAAATAAATTCAAAGTGAAAGTAAGACCTTATATGAGACAGGAAACCATTAAAATCCTAGAGGAAAACATAGGCAGCAACCTCTTTGTCATTGGCCATAGCAACTTCTTACTAGACACATCTCTGGAAGCAAGGGAAACAAAAGCAAAAATGAACTACTCGGACTTCATCAAGGTAAAAAGCTTCTGCTCAGCCAAGGAAACAATCAACAAAACTAAAAGGCAACCTTCAGAATAGAAGAAGATATTTGCAAATGACATATCTGATAAAAAGCTAATAGCCACAATCTATAAAGAACTTATAAAACTCAACACCCCCAAAATAAACAACCCCATTAAGAAATGGCCAGAAGACATGAATATACATTTTTCCAAAGAGGACATACAGATGGTCAACAGACACATGAAAATGTGCTTAACATCATTCATCCTCAGGGAAATTACAAATACAAATCAAAACTACAATGAGATATCACCTGGCAGAATGGCTACAATTAACAAAACAAGAAACAATAGATGTTCACAAAGATGCAGAGAAAGGGGAAGCCTTAGGGCACCTGATCAGGGTTGTGAGATTGAGCCCTGCCTTGAACTCCGCACTCAGCAGGAGTTGGCTTGGGATTTCTCTGTCTCCCCACCACCCATCACTTATGCTGTTTCACTCTCTCTCTCTCAAATAAATAAATAAAAACAAAGGGAAACCCTCTTTTAACACTATTGGTGGGAATGTAAAACTGGTACACCCACTCTGAAAAAGAACATGGAGGTTCCTCAAAAAGTTAAAAATAGAGCTACTGTATGATCCAGCAATTGTACTACTAGGTATTTATCCAAAGGATACAGAAATACATCCTGATGTTTACAGCAGCATAATCAACAATAGCCAAACTATGGAAACAGCCCAAATGCCCATCAACTGATGAATGGATAAAGAAGTGGCATGTGTGTGCTATAAATACATATATAGAGAATATTACTCAGCCATTAAAAAGAAAGAAATCTTGCCATTTACAATGATATGGATGGAGCTAGAATGCATTATGTTCAGCAAAATAAGTCAGTTAAAGAAAGGCAAATACCGTAAGATTTCACTCACATGTGGAATTAAAGAGACAAAAACAGATGAACATAGGGGAAAAGAGAGAGGCAGACTGTAAAACAGACTCTTTGCTGTTGAGAACAAACTGAAGGTTGCTGAGGGCTGTGCCAGGGAATGGGTTAATCGGGTGATGGGTATTAAGGGGAGCACTTGTGATGCGCACTGGGTATTATATGTAAGTGAAAAATCACTAAATTCTTCTTGTGAAACTGATAGTATACTATATGTTAATTAACTGGAATTTAAATAAAACCTTGAAAATACAAAAAGAAAGTTTGTGGAGAATTTCTTATCTGTGGAGAGCAACTTGGAAATACTATTATATGTAAAAATCCATTTGTCCTTTTACACAGCAATTTCCCTTCAAGGCATTTATCCCTCAGGTACTTGTATCCCATACATTCAAGAAAAGAGGCGTATAAGAATATGATGGTGGATAAAGTGCCCTCTCTGGAATATTCACTCTGTGAAACTGAAATACTATACGTCTTTAAAAGAGAACAAAGATTCTATGTTGTGATACGGAAAAATCTATAGAATATGTTATACAGTGAAAAGAACAAGGTAGAATGAATACTGTATGCCATATTTTATGTAAGAGAAGAAGAGACATTTATAATGTAAAAAAGGTAAAGTTATTTGCCAATATTTGCAGAAACACATAGTGGAAGGGTAACAAAAAACTAATAAGAGTGGCTACCTGAGGAGACAGGGTTAGGTAAGGTAGACAGGGACCAAGTAAAAAAGAAACTTACTAATGCATGTCCTTTTCATCTCATTTTTATATTTTAATATGAACATATTATTAGTCAAAACTAAAATTTCTAAGTATGTCAGTGTTCATTTTTAATCTACTTTACCTTTGCAATCTGACCTACATAAAATGACATTTTCTCTGGTCAACTGATGTTCAGAAGTGAAGTCTCCATTGTACCATTAATTACCTTATCAGACCCATAAATCCTCTTTTTTTTTTTTTTTTTGAGGTTAAAGATGCATGTAATCATCTTACATTCTAAAAATCTGCTTGGATTTCTGTGTTGGTAATTAGGGATGTTTATAAATATTCTGATTCTCCTGTCACATCTTCGATATGACCACACTTTGCTACCTTGTTAAAATAAGGTGAGATTATATGTCTTTATCAGACTAATGAAATAGAGCTAGAAGGCATATTTCACTTCTGGGCAAAGGCATTTATTTGCCAGGGTAGCAATCTTTTTTACCCTTGCTGAAATTATTTTGGAAAGGAAGTTTCTCTGCTGACCTGTATTAAATGTGCAAATGAGAAAGAAGTAGAAAAGACAAAGACAGAAGAGCATGTATTTGCAGGAGGTGTTTAGCTCTGACCAGAGAACAGTATTCTCAAATCTTAAGACTCCAGGGTTTAATACTACAGTGGCTTTGCACAAACCTTTCTCATGATTTGATGACACTAGCTATTTAAATCTAATTTCATAGTGAGAACTGGGTGATAGCGATATTTCTAAATGTTATATGGAATGTTACGGAATTGTTGAATCACTACATTGTACACCTGAAACTAAAATAACATTGTATGTAAACTATACTGGAAAAAATAAATTAAAAAAAATTAAATTAAAAACTAATTTAACTCCAAGGAGATAAAAATTGCTGAGTGGAAAGGTATGCAAACTTGCAGATAATGGACTATTAAGCAGACCTGAGTACCTATTTCCTCATGAGTCATCTTTCTCAGTGTCAATTACAAGCCACCTACCTAAGAGATAACATGCCAGTCAGTCCCTGAAAGACTGATACTGATAACCGTCTGATATAAGGGAAACATCTAGGTTCAAGGCCTACAGACCTCAAGGTCAGACTCAGAACCATGTGTTCTTGACGGAGCAAAGTGTCAGCACCTAGCCATGGGCCCTAGAGCTCACCGCCTTCTAACCACCGCCCTTCTAACCACCTGCCACACAGAGTTTTGATGAAATAGACTTGTGATCATGAAGTCATCAATATTCTCATATTAATAAAATTAAAAATCCACCCTATCAAAGTCTATCCACCTGCCATATTTAACTACAAATTCACATGTTACTGGTTTACAGTCTTTTCTAGGAAAGAGGTGTCATGTGAAATGAAGAAGTATGTGATCCCTGTGAGCACCAGAGTAAAGAGTTAAAACAACACAATTCTATCAGGCTGAACACTAGCTGAATCTGAACAGCATCCACTGACCAGTTTGATTTTGGAAGGTGTACAGGTGAAGAAAAGTTCAGATGTGAAAAGGTTTACGAGTGCAAACAAGTTCTATAAAAGCTTCGATCTAATAAAAGCATACAGAAATGCCGCTCATTTTGTGCTCACTTTCACGTAGTTCAATTAGGTTGTCAAAATTAAAATGAAGTTGAGCGCAAGTCAAATTTTCTCCTTTCAAGGTAGCACCCGAGATTTTTCTTTGAGTTTCTTAAGTAGTTGCTGACGAAGAGAGTACAGATGAAGAGCTGAATTGGAACATTCAAGGACTCATATATTCATGCAGTTAAAAAGTAGGCCTAGCTATTTATGTGCACAGATGTTTGAGAGAGGAGTTACATGTTATATGTATAAACTTAGAAACTAAAATTAAAATTAAAAAGGAAAGAAGGAAAAGGAAAAATCAAAGCTCTATTGTCTAATTTACCAAGATTTGGGATTGTTCAGCATGTTTCTCTATCAAAAACTAAAGGTGAAATCAAAATCACTTTTTAAACAAAACCAACAAAGCCAGCTCTTTTTTTTTCTATGTTAGTCAGAGAAAAAAGTCCCTTTAAAAAAAAAATAGTATTAGGTGAGTGGTCTTTTCCTAACAAGTGACACAGCTTATAATTTACATTATCTCTAAGCTAATGTGTTAAATCATGATGGGCCTACTGAAAGATGTGATGTATCTCTAGTCTTACAACATATCTATTTAGTCTTAGTCTTTCTGCAGCTTAAAGTATAACATTTAGAAATATCGCTATCAAAAACTAAAGGTGAAATCAAAATCACTTTTTAAACAAAACCAACAAAGCCAGCTCTCTATATATGAATTACTTCTCAAGTGCCAGCTACCATTTAAAAAAATATGCCCAGACTGTGCTCTGTGCAAAAGTCTGCTTGAGATTCTCTCCCTCTCTCTCTGTCCCTCCCCTGACTCTTTCTCTCTCAAAAAATATAAAATTTTAAAAATTTTGTTCATTCTCTAAATTATTATAGAAAGTTTATTTATCTGCTATTTTAATTTAATCTCAGTTTGGGCTCAAGTACATTTTTGTGTGTTGAATTTCAGTACTATCCACCTTCTCCTTTTCAGTGACTTTTTATTTGTGGGGAGGGGTGTCCTTTTTTGGGTTCTTCCCAACCTCATCTAATGAGCTGATAATGTCTTTGAAGTACAGGGGACACACTTTGGTGATTCTTATGCTCTTCCTCACCTTTCTCTTCCCACAACTTCTCTTCCTCATCTTCCCCCTCTTCCTTTTCTCCATCTCCCTTCCTCGTACATTTTCCTGCTCCTCCCTCTCTCCTTCCTCCTCCTCCCCAACTGTTTCTCTCCAGCTCCTCACCATTATGGTAGATGCGCAAATCCCGCTTCAGTGACATCATCAATAAATAAGGAAATGAAACAGGAAAACAACTGAGTACTGATGAGAAATCTGCAGATGAATCAACATGGTTTGTTTGAAGTCTCATTTACAACTTGCAATAGCCAGTATCAAGAAATAAATATAGCAAAGAGCCTTTATTTATGTGTGTGCGGAGGAGTGATTTAGATGCACAAGCCCGTATTTAGATAGCTTGAAAATCTTTCCGGAAAATATTAGCAGTTTTACCCTTAACATCTTCCAGATAAAAGGAATGTTTTCCTGCTGACTGAAGGGAACAAAATTTAATTGTCACATGAAATCCACGACTTAGGAAAAGAAAAACATCCATATCAAATACAGCCATCATATAACTGTGCTAAGCTAAAGGAAGTCTCTTCTTCTGACTTTTCGGTTAGAGTTTTGCTCCCAGAGTTGCCCAAAGTGTCAGCAGCTGCACAAATACCAGCCTTGTTTCATTCAAGGATACTCATAAATTGAAAGCCACCTTCCAAAACACCAAGCGGTCTTGGAATAATAAAAAAAACAAAACAAAACAAAACAAAACAAAAAAACCACTAGTTACAAGCTGCAAGATGTTAGATAGAAGTCCAGTGATCTTGAAACAATGTTGATTTCTTTCCATGCATCCCGGAAGGAGCCTGGTTTTGAGAATGTGCTCAAAGCATCCAACAAAAAGCAAAACAAAACACAACATGATAAATACACCACGGCTCTCGTCGTCCTGCCTCTAAGAGATTCTGGGCGACTTCTTCCCTGTAGCTAGGATGGGACAGTCTCCTCCATTCTGGGACATTCACACAAAGACATGCAGCCACACTACTGACTTTCGATAGCAGCATACGGTCCACGTGTTGGGGGGAGGGGCGCAGAAAAGGAACAAAGAAACACAATTCTTGTCGGGTAGCTTAAAACAAAACTAGATTCTTCTATTTTCTCAGCTTTGAAATTTTGTAAAGTAAGGCTTATCTTGGCCTCTGAGATACCAAATCTTGCTAATCATAGAACTAAACTGATACAAATAAACAAGTCACTTTTGAAAGTTGTTTTATGGGGGGAGCCTGGGCAGCTCAGGTAGTTAAGCATTGGGACACTAGACTTCTATTCAGGTCATGACCTCAGGATTGTGAGATCAAGCCCCACATCAGGTTCAGCACTCAGGGCACCATTTGCTTGGGATTCTCTCTCCTCTTCTCCCTCTGTCCCTTCCCCCTCCCATTCACACAAACACTCTCTCTCTCTCTTAAAAAAAAAAAAAAAAAAAAATAGAGAAAAGAAAAAAATACATCTCTCTAAAAAAATCAAAGAAACCTGTTTTTCTGAAGAACTGCTGAAATCATTCATTTATTCCAGCTATGAACCACTGTACAGTAAGGGACACTGTGATCAGCACTAAAACATGAAGAACTCTAAGACAGTCTTCTATTAATTCATAGTATAAGAGAGAACAGGTAATGTGACAAAGGTAACAATTAGTGAGAATTAATCCATTAAGAATCAGTAGCTGATATCTCATCTGGCATGGTACCAAGATGATGCACTTGAAGTTAGGCAAACTCGGGTCTAAGTATCTACTCCACTACCTACATCACCAGAGAAATGTTACTTCTGTGAAACAGAGTAACACTCAACCTGCAAGTTTTCTGTGATGATTACATGTCACACTGCATGTAACTTAACAATACATCGCATGTAAAGAGGCTATACAGGCTAGACGGATGACGAGCATTCAATATGTGGCAGGGATCGTTTGCGAGTAAAGTGGTGATGAAATATTAGAAACATCAAATGATAACAACTTTGCAACTTTAGAGGTCAACACAGCTCCAGCGATGGCACTACCAAAACTGTCATCATGTAGATTCTCAATGCATCACCCCAATTGATGAGCTAATTGGTAGAAGAGACTTCACCTGCTAACATTTTGTCTACAATGTGGTGAGCCATTCCGAGAAACATTCTTCTATGGCAGTTGCCAGCATATGCCATCAACCACCAGGAGAGGGCTAACCAACATCACGACGACAAGCAGTAAAAGAAAATGCAATGTTCTATATTTCTTAGAAGAGGATCATGCATATTAACCCATATAGTTAAATATGTTATTTGCACTAAATGTCAGTACTATCTAATCTAGGTTTTATACATATAAAAAGCTCTCACCTAATGCACTGACATACCCAAAAGGACCCTGCAAGTAACATGAACAGTGATTATATTATGGGTGGTACAGACAATAAAGTGGCACAAACAAATTCAAATGGAGAAGATAATTATCAGAAGGTGGAGAATCACAATGATTAGAAGTGCTATTGAAGGTCTACTTTTTTTTTTTTAAGATTTTATTTATTTATTTGACAGACAGGGATCACAAGTAGGCAGAGAGGCAGGCAGAGAGGGAGGAAGGGAAGCAGGCTCCCCGCTGAGCAGAGAGCCCGATGCGGGGCTCTATCCCAGGACCCTGGGATCACGACCTGAGCTGAAGGCAGAGGCTTTAACCCACTGTGCCACCCAGGTGCCCCGAAGGTCCACTTTTTTAAAGATTTTATTTATTTATTTGAGAGAGAGAAAGAGAGACAGCTCAAGCAGGAAGAGCAGCAGGCAGAGGGAGAAGCAGGCTCCCCACTGAGCAGAGAGCCCAATGCAGGACTCCATCCCAGAACCCTCGGATCATGACCTGAGTGGAAGGTAGACACCTAAGAGATTGAGCCTCCCAGGAGTCCCTGAAAGTCTATTTTTAATTAGCAAAGGGGAAAGAATTATCTTTTTTAGGCTCACATCTGCCCTTCTGTATTCTGTTATCTAATGCTGTGTTTTGAGGGTTTTTTTTTGTCTTATCCTGAAAATCAGATTTGTCTGATTCCTTTTCCAGTCATTTTTCTCTTACTTTTCCCCAATAGGAGACCCTAAAGGCAGATACAAAGGCAGGACAAAAGGAGAAGCTCTCGGGTCAGGCATGGACAGCAGCTAGCTTTGCCAGTGGCAGTGAGGGCGGGCGATGGGCTGGTAGTCTCCAGAACAATGGCATTACCAGCTTCCTAATTTTAGGACAACACCTGTTCTTCTTTTTCTGCTCTAGTTCTCCCAAAACCTTCATAACACATTCCTTATATGTATTCCCCTCTGCTAGAAATAAGAGAATGATGCCTGATTTTTAAAATTTGAACCTCATCGTTACAGAATTTGTATATTTATGTCTTTGTCAACTTAGAGAATGTCAAAAAGCAGGAAAAACAACAACGAACAAGGCACTTGGGAAAGTGAGATCAAAATGCCACATTCAAATCATACAAGACAACTTCTAAAAAGTTCAGAAAAATAAAAGCTAACCTCTATCTCTTCAAATGAAAATAGTACCAAAACATTGGGCTTTTCTCCAGAAGGAGATGTGATACAGACACTGTGATGGGGAAAGCATCACCACTATAAAGGTAAACCCAGAGGAGACACATAATATGGAGACTTTTAAGCTAGTACCAGCAAGCAAAAAGAACATACAATGCTAATGATAATAAAAAACAATTATAATAATACTGCCACTGGCTCCCTGAAATCTAAAGGGGGTGAGAAAGAAGGTGTTTTAATAATTACAGTGAACATTTCTATAAATGAGGGAGAATACAAGCCCATGGGGCAGTACCCCTACTTCTTCTAAAGAAGCCATATGTGGCTAACAGCTCTTGTTGTGAATGAAGCCAGTTTACCCTCCCTCAAAACACTTTGATTTTTCAACTTCTACCACATTCTTTCATCCCAAACAGTCACACACGATGCAGAATACTTAAAGAACTCCTCTTTAATGATAACTTAATAACCACCAAAAGTCAAAGTTCCATGGGTCTAATAGAAAGCCAAAAAAAAAAAAAAAAAAAAAAAATCCTTTCCCCAGGAACAAAGGAAGTTTCTCTAGATCCCAAATCTGAATCTAAGCAAATTCGGACTCTTCAAGGGTCCATCTCCATCACCCAAGCCTGTGCATGAATTAAAAACTCACTCTACTCATGAAGTGATCCTAGAGGTTGCTAAATCTGGCATTAAAGCTAGAATTGTCTATCTCACTATTCTAAAAAAGAAGATGGGGTGAGGGAATCCCACACCAACCAGCAAGCCTCATCCTGTGCAGCCCTCAGCATGCCCTCTCTCGGGTTTGCTGTGAGTACTGGTGTCACTAATAGGCCATTGACTGCAAGTTCTTGCAACATCACTTCAGGGGAAAGCTTTGTAGGAAACAAGAATCATTTGAGCTGGAAGAGATTGAAAACCTTTATATATTAAGAATATTGAGTTAAAGTCATATATACAACTTACAAGGATTAAAAAAAAAGATTCTCTTTCACTGCAGTTTGTTTATTTTCATCAAGCTACATCCCTAGTCTGGTAGAAATTCTCCTTATACTATCACCCCATTGAGACACTTCTATGAAAAAGGTTCTCAAAAGTGTGTTATTTTCACGTTGTATATGTAAATTATTGAACAGCTTTAGAATAAAATCAAGTTTAAAATATTTTGCTTCTATTGATTCCAAAGTTATTCTATTGAAGAATTTATAATGACTAACCCATAGTTTAATATGAAATACTCATAAAGCTTGCCTAGTTATTTAAAATTATAATGTTTATTAATATAGTATATTGTATAACAGCAAAAAAAAGTATATTGTGTTAAAATAATGAATTTAACTAATAATGGAATTGACTGTTAATTAACCACTATTCATTTGGTTACATCATGCCAACAATAGTAATAAAATGCCAACAATAGTAACATCTTAGCTATATTTACTGAGTTTCTATGTTCAAGTTCTCACTAGCTTACATACTTATGTATGAGAAAGTTATTCTTCTTTTTTTTTTTTTTAGATTTTATTTATTTATTTGACAGACAGAGATCACAAGGAGACAGAGAGGCAGGCAGAGAGAGACGAGGAAGCAGGCTCTCTGCTGAGCAGAGTAACCAATGCGGGGCTAGATCCCAGGACTCTGGGATCATGACCTGAGCCAAAAGCAGAGGCTTTAACCCACTGAGCCACCCAGGCACCCCTAGAAAATTATTCTTTAATTTGATTTCACAGGTGAAAAATCTTTGTTTTGAGGATCAACATTCAATTTCTTTTCCAGATCAAGTTAAATGGTCTTTTCTATAAATACAAATTATGTATTTTTAAATTGGCCATTAATGAGTAGAAACAAATATGCATGATCTTTTTTATTCCTTTTCAAATAATTTTTCTAAAATGAATGAATCAATGCCACCATATTTAAAATTCAAAGATAACCAATGGTTTTTGGTGCCAGGAAATACTCCCCTTTCTATCTGAGGTGTTACCATGAGATTACCCGTTAGCACTCCATAGAATTCTGAGCTGGGTATGAGTAAGGGTGAATGGTGCCAAAGGGAGGGGATGACTCACAGCTACTCCTGCGATAACCGTCTTAATGCCAAGGCCAGTTCTTGCAAGGAGCTGACAAAGTTGGATGAATATCACAATTCTAAATAGGTCATTATTCATTTTCACTCCTCTGGAGCTTGAGGTCACGTTGGTGCCTAATCTCCCATTATCTTCTCAAAGGACACATATCCTTTTGCAATCACTACTCTGTTTAGGGGATAGTATATTACTCAAGGATAGGAGTCTAGTGAAAGTTTCTGGATGTGTATGGAGACGTAATTAGGTAATTCTTTGTAGTATTTCTCTGCCATGCATTGATACATGGCCTGTCTTTGGTAAGCTGGCCATTGCTGATTTATGTGGCACTTAGAGTGATACATAATATTCTATTTGTCTTCCTAGGAGAAGAATCTGCATAGGTAGAAGCTCTATAGACTGTGAAAGTAAGTAAAACTTGGTTCAGGTTCCTGATTCAGATCTTTGTTAGTTGTAATCCTTAGATAAGTTATCCAAGCCTTCTGAGATTTGAAGTTCATCATATTCAACACTGAATATTTATACAGGTTCCATTAGATGATGTGAATCAGTTGGTAAAATGTCTAATGTAGTATATGCTCATTAAATAATACTGGCTATATTACTATTCCTGATTATAAGCATAATGATATATTACTCAACTGAGATAAATTTAATGCTTTTTTTAAGAAAACTTCCTTGGCTACTTTAATATTATGTATACTAGAACAAGTGTAGAACACCATCTTTCAAATCTTTTATGTCCTGCCAACTAGATCTACATGCAGCTAAGATATCCAAGCTCATGACTTTATTACTCCCAAATTTTTAGACCATTCACCTGACCATTCCACCAACATTTACTGCTAATTACAATGTGACAGTTGTTCCCAAGGCTCTAGAGATACATACATTGAGGATGCAAGAAAATCTCTGTCATATGTTTAGGTATCCAATGAAGAGTTTTTATTCTCTTAGTAGGCCCATACCAGTTCCATAGAACAATATCCCTGGATTATACCAATAAAGCAGTGGGTACATGACTGTGTACTTCATTGAAAGTATGGTCTTACAGACATCAGTATTCTTTTCTAATGTTTACTATCCAGTTGATCAAATCATCTAAGTGATATGAAGATCAATTAGCAAATACATATTCTTCATACATATGCCTTGTTATTTTTTTCCGTAAGTTTCCCATAAAGGAATAAATATTTACTTTTTAAGGCAAAATATCAGTCAAAAAAACATAAAAAAAAGTATAAGTCATTGCAATTCAGTGTAGAACTGACAAACTCTCAAAATAATATTTACCATAAGAAACATTTCTAAGAGAGTTCGTTGGACAAACAACGTTTCTGATTAAATGAAAAATGTAAAGAGATGCCTGGCTATCTCAGTTGATTAAGCATTGCCTTCATCTCAGGTCATGATTCCGGGGTCCTGGGATGGAGCCCCACATCAGGCTCCCTGCTCAGGAGGAAGTCTGCTTCTCCATCTGCTTGCCGTTCCCCCTAAACCCTGTGCCCCACCCCGCAGCTCTGCAGTGCACATATGCATGTGTGTGAGCACTCTCTCTCTCTCTTTTCCTGACAAAGAAATAAAATCTTTAAAAAAAAAAAGAAGAAAAAAATGAGGAAAATGTAAAAAAAAAATGTTCATTTTTATTTGCCTTAATAATGAACTTGAAAATTTCACTGTCAAGTCAAAATTGGCACTATTTTCTTTATTTCAAAAAAGGGAAACTTTTTATCCAAGAAGAAAGCTTTTATTTAGTGATTTTTGAGTGATTATACTGCATGAAAGTACAAAATGTCTATGAAACCACAGATGTTTACAAGGTTTTTGGTTTTTTTGGCACATACTTTGTTGAAACTTGCCAAATAGGTGTTTTCAAAATGCATTCCATTCTACATCCAGCCAGGGAACCATATTTGGTATGGCTTATGTTTGAAAGCAAATGTTATAATAAACTAGAACACTGTTTATATCTTTTCTATCTTCTAACTCTCCAGTAATCAACACAGTCAGGAACTTTCTCTTTTCTGACCATGGCAGTGAAGAGTCCTAGAAGTAGCCCAATGATCAGAAAATCATGTCAGTTGTTTATAAAGTGTACTCCTATGATACCAGCACCATTTGAAAAAGAGGACTGAGAAGTTATTATGAATGATTTCCAGTCCCTTTTTGCAGCTGGGGACAGAGGCAGGGAGGGAAGGGTGTTTGAAAACATTGGCCAGAGCAGATAGAGAAGGTCAGTGAGAAGGTCATAGATGTACCAGCCTATCTTCTTTTTCCCCCAACTCGTAAACATACACGATGTTTTTGGTGTTGCAGTTGATATGGTTGCATGTTCTTATCCTACAACCTGGCCTACAGAGCAAGGCAACTACAAGGTTAGTGGACACTGTTATATTTAACTTCTTGAAAATTGAACTGGAAGTCATGATTAAAGCAATGGAAAAAAATCAGTGGTCACACCAACAACTGGCCACACTACCTCCCTACCAAGAAAGGATCAGAAAAATGTTTCTGTCATTTTCTTTTCCATCTTTGCCCCTTTTAGTTTATATCTATTTTTCTCCTCCACTTTTTCTTATGGTCTATTTTTCCCCAAATATTTTCCCATCTTTAAAATGATTCACTCATTCATTTATTTAACATATCATGATAAAAGAAAAATAAACTTCAAATTTTTTAATTAAATAATCAGATCTAAAAATGTAGATTTGTAGGTTTGAGTTATTTGTTTCAGTGAATGCTTTTTGTATATTTAGCTGATAATCCACATTTCTGTCCTATTAGAATTGATTATAAGCTTAAAGGATAAGGACCATGGCAAATTTTCAATGAATTTGCAGAGATTTCAAAACTTATGAATTGCTAATACTTAATAAGCAGAGACTGAAGAATTTGGTTCTTTTGAAGCATTTTAAGAAAGTATTCAATAGCATTCAATCTTATTTAATATTCCATGTAGAGTAGATCAATGGGCACATAGTGAAGTATGAGAGAAAACAGTTTAGTATGACAGATATTCAGGATTTATAAATTCTAATCTTCATTCTAAGAAGTGACCGTGGATCATTCACTCCCCTTCTCTGACCTAGCTTCCTTATCTATGGACTAGAACTCATATCTCTGATATATGTGTAGCTTGTGACAGTCTTGTGCGGTCATATAAAATAATGCAGTGGGAGAGTTTAGGAGATATAAAACAAAATAAATTACTAGTACATTTTTTTTCTAATTAAAAAATTCTTATATTCTCCATTCTTCTAGAGAGAGCAGTGTGGTATTTAAAGAACACACACACACACACACACTTTAACATACTACTCTCTGCTTAATTCTCTCAATATATTTCCTAAGTTTAGGAAAACAATGCTACTAATCAGCAGGGTCTACACTGTGCTCTGTTAGTTGTTCCACTAGTCTGTCAGATAGCTTTCCCATTGCTTTCTGTCCATTTGACCCCACTTCTCTTTCAAGATGACCAAACTGAGGGTTTTTTTGCTCATGCTTTCTCTGACCGAAATGCTTAGAGTCTTTTCCTCATTACTATATTTAATCACCACTACTACCAATTCTTAAAATAACATCACTCTGCTCTGATAAACTCTAACATGATTTGCAATTATTTGTTCAAGTCGTTTGCTTATCGCTCTCCATGCTCTACCTACTAGAGTAGTTACTAAAATGTATACAACAAAACTCAAAGCAGAAAAGACTGCACTGTGGAAAGCATCCCACCATGTTTTTAAATATATCAGAAGTTCTGTGTGGCATTGCTTGGACATAGTTTATTTATGTTTATTTATAGAACTTGCCAAGAATCTTAGTCAAAACCAAACTTTGTCTTCAGGAACAGTATCGGCACACATTCCAAAGCTTGTGTCTTGCTATTAAAACTCTCCTGATTGACTCTTAATCTCACAAAACAAACTGAGGGTTGCTGGGGGGAGGGAGTTTGGGAGAAGGGGGTGGGATTGTGGACATTGGGGAGGGTATGTACTTTGGTGAGTGCTGTGAAGTGTGTAAACCTGGTGATTCACAGACCTGTACCCCTGGGGATAAAAATATATGTTTATAAAAAATAAAAAATTAAAAGTAAAAAAACAAAAAAACAAAAAACTCTCCTGAATGTAAAACTTAAGTGAGGAAATTTTTTTTCAAATCAATTCTATGTCAACATAATGTTTTATATAGTATTATAAAAGTGGTTTAATTTTCTAAAAATATGAATATGCATGTACTTGGTATTGGTAAGACTTTTTTAAATTGTTACTAGAGAACTTTAAGCTAACTCCAACATGGTAAAGGACTCTTTTCACACTCCTTTACTGGAAATTAGTAATCTTTTCCAATGCAAATATAACTGGAAATGATTCATTCTTAATTCTTACATACCCATCATCTTCTGAGGCTCTTATATCTATAAATCTGCTTTCTCTGATTCATCCCATGTAACAGAAATTCCCTGCAATAGAAATTCAGTCCCTTCATTGCTTTGTACACCCACGTATAAATACACATATACTCATAATAAGCATTTTATGGGCTTATTCAACCTAACTTATTTAGTGGACTGTGGCAAAGAGTCAAGTTTCCTCATTCACTTAACAAGCCTTAATTGAGGACCTCCCCACTTTGTGCCTGGCCCTCTCTGTCCACTCCCCTCCTGCCCACCTGTACTCCCTCAGCTCAACTTTTGAGGAACAAAATCTATTTCTGGTCTCTCTAGGATTATTTTTATTGTCCCTTTCTACTCCTGAGCACGAGGTTTTCCTCTCCTTCCCCCATTGCAAGTACACTTCAAAATATATCTTCTAAATAAATCAACAAACAATTCTGGTGAATAATACACATTTTTAACTCCACCATACCTAAACTTTGGAGAAGAAGGTAACAATCACAGATTAGGATGTGAGCTTTTAAAAAAGGAGGAAATAAGAAGATAGTTGTAATTAAGGGAGGGGGAATCCCCTGAAAATCCAAAAAGATTATGAATTCTATTTTTCCACAGATAGTTAAATATATGCTATGGTCTTTGGCTAGGAAATAAAATCCAGAAATATCCACCCTGATTCAAGGCAAACTCCAGCACCACCAAGAAGGATAAGGCTTTTTCACTCGATTAACAGCTAGTAAATGCTCGATATTTATTGAATTATATTGGAATAGGATTAGTAAAATGAGATATAGAAGATTCCAGCTTCAACCTACTTATTTCTGGGAAGGAGTTTTACCTTACATCTTTATGTACTCTCCTTCCTCACTGTGCTAGGATGAAATTTATGTTCACCTTGGTTCCTCACTCTTATCTTACTTTTCTGATACTCAGAAAAGAGAAAATCCTAAGTAGCCTGCACTTCACTTTCTTTTTTCCAGGAGCCACATTCCAATCTTGATCAAAGTATAATATGGGTAGCATGTTCCAGAGAAAAAAAAATTCAAGCTCTACTGCACAGATCTAAAAGGACCTGAGAGAAAAAAGTAAACAGAAAGAGAAAGAGAAACATTGTTCTCTGTTCTTATCAAAAGCTTCACCTATCCACACAGTGGCCCTTTTGACCACACAGTCCTAGAGTTTCGTCATGGTCCTTAAGTAGGATAAGAACAAAAGGGGTGCAGAGGGGAGACTAGCATACAATTTCTTATCTTTATCTATAGCTCACAAGCACACACAAAAGAGAAACCTATGAAATGTTGATGAATTTCATTATTTGACATTTTAAAGTTTTTTTTCTTAAAAAGAGGTCAAATAACTTGCTTTCACCAAAATATAGTTATCCTGACTAGCTACCAATTCATCATTATTTATATGCCAGACTCTTCAGAATCACAAACATAATATTGTCAGTTGTGAATATTTTGAAGGTACCTGATGGTTCGCTGACCTATAATAATGTGCAACTTTGCTGAGGCATAGATTAGAATCATGTGGGAGAGGCAGTTTTTAGCAAGTGGTTGACAGCATAATATCTATAATACAATAAGGCTTTGTACAAGACCTTGCATATCAACAAGCATGTGGACCTTATGTATGACAAGAGCTTTCTGAAGGACTTCCATAGTGTTTATGTTGGAGGGAGAATAGCCGAGTGCCTAAGTGCACTCGGGAACCAGACCACCTGGGTCGAACACGTCACTGCCACCACTGTGTAACCCCCTAGAGCGACTTACTTAACTCTTCATACTTCAGTTTTTTCAACTTAAAAATGGGAAAAATAACAATAAAAGCCACTTTATAGAATTGGCGTGAGGATTAAAAAAGCCTTGAAATGGCACATGGCAGGGTTACTGCCCCATACATGTTAGCTCTTATTACCTACAAGACTCTGATGAGCCCTCAAAGGTCATATATAACTAATTATATTCTTCTATATTATTGGGAACATCTTATGCTTTACAGTAGTTGTATTTGAAAATATTGGCTACCAGAAGTTCTTGAGATACTTTCTTCGTGAACCTCAAGGGTCCACTCCATTATTCCATATTGTCTATGGTTTCTGGATTCTACAAAGAGAGACTAACCCCTACAGGTTTGATGTATGGCTTTATCATTAAAACTGTAATGAAGTAACTCTATTTTTATTCCTTCAGATCTAAGGAAAAAGGAAATATAAAAATAAGAAAGAGACCAATTGTTGTCATCTTGCTTTCCTCTCCTAGTTTTCACTTCCTAGACATTTTTTTCCCCCTTTGGACATACAATTGATAAAAGAAAAATATTCAGTGGTTATAAATACGTAGCAGTATTTTTTTCCACTGGTAGAATTTTTTTCCAAGGTGACACAGAGGACTTCCAAACTAATTTTATTGTATAAAATAGATAATAAATTCTCATTGTGAGAATTTAGTGACAAATTCACTTATAATCATCGTCACATTTCACAGTTACAGAAGGTTTTGTGGAGAGATTCAAACCGGAATTCATTTCTAATAGCTGAGTTCCAGATGGGTGAGTTCTGTTGATGGCATGTGCTATAATACCTCCTACAATGGTCAGTTTTGTAGATTCTAATGGAATACTCAGGATGATAAATAATAATGACTACCAGTTGTTACTTCTTGCCATGCAGGGATTTTTTTTTGTTCCTTCAAGTTTGTATTTAAACTCCAATTAGTTAACATACAGGGGGATGTTAGTTTTATGTGTTGAATTTAGTGATTCATCTCTTCCATACAACACACGGTGCTCATCACTACAAGTGCCCTCCTTGTTACCCATCATCCATTTAAACCCATCCCCCCCTCCAGTAACCATGAGTTAGTTCTCTATATTTAAGAGTCTCTTTTATATTTTGCCTCTCTCTCTTTCTTACCCCCTGTGTTTATCTGTTTTGCTTCTTAAATTCCAAATAGGAGTGAAACCATATAGTATTTGTCCTTCTATGACTTATAAGCTGTCTAGCCCTATCCACATCATTGCAAATGGCAAGATTTCATTCTCTTTTATGGCTGAATAATATTCCATTGTGTATATATATCACAACTTCATTATCCATTGCTCAGTCGATGGACATTTGGGCTCTTTCCGTAACTTGGCTATTGCTGATAATGCTACTCTGAACAATATGGCGTATGTATCCTTTCAAACCAATATTTTTGTATAGGAATTTTTAAAACACAGCAACAACCACACTGAACATTTTATACCCATTCTTTTATTCAGTCTTTCTAAGACTGTGGAAACTGGCACCCAGAAAGGTTTAACAACTTGCCCAAAGTCATAAGCCAGCAACTGGTTGAGCCAGGATTCACACCCAGGCAACCTGACTTTACAACCTAGGCTTTCTCGCCACCATATATGTGTCAGAGGAGCAAGGACTTTTTTTTTTTTTAATATTTTATTTGTTTATTTGACAGATAGAGATCATAAGTAGGCAGAGAGGCAGGCAGGGGGTGGGGAGTGGGGGATCCAGGCTCCCTGCTGAGCAGAGAGCCCTATGTGAGGCTCGATCCCAGAACCCTGGAATCATGACCTGAGCCGAAGGCAGAGGCTTAACCCACTGAGCCACCCAGGCAAGGAGCAAGGATTTATGGAAACTCCCTGGTAAATCTGAACAGAGATACTACCTTGAATCTCCTTTGAGCTGTTTATAGAACTAGCTGACTAACAGATGCCAATAAAAATACGCTCTTCCTCTAGTTGACACTCCCCCGCAGCTAATACAAAAAGCCACTTGTGATGGTAACAACGAAGAAATGAAAGTATAATATGAACTAAGAAAGGACTTTAACCTTTGTTTTTATAGAACTCTCATGCACATAATTAAGAAACCATGGCTCTCTTTTATTTTGCCATGATGATTAATACCAAAATAAATTCAATTAGATTTTTTTAAAAAGAGGACATTTCCTGAAAATAATTCAATTTTACTGAATGACTAGAATCACTGTTACTATTTCTGATGCTTATTATTATAATTACTGGGCGTTCTGGACATGCCAATGACTAAGAAAAGCTTCACATTTTATAACTGCAGCCAGTAGTTTTTGAAGGCTTACATGTTCCAGGCCCTGAACTGAATGCTTCAGTTGTGCTGTTTGACTCAACCATGGGAACTTCTGAGAAAAGGGGTACCACGGACACACCTGTTCAAAGGTTAAGGACACTATGACCCAAAGATCAGAAGGCACAGGTTCACAAGGCTAGTCATTGACAAATCTTAGCTTTGAACTCCTTTCCTTCTCTAACTAGAACCAAGACTAGCAGCCACTAAGTTCAACTGCCGGCCAGGACTGTGTAGAATTTTATGTTCTTAGAAAAGCTGTCCATGCATTAGTTCCTTCCTTGCTCACGCAGCCTCCAGAGATATACAGAAGAAATTAAGAAACTGAGTTTCAGAGAGGTCAAAAAGTTTGCTCAAGATCATAGGGATTTTAATGTAGGAACTCACATTCAAGACCAGATTTTAAGTCTTTGCTTCCCAGGTTCCTGATAGGCATGTTTACTCCTCAGGTGACCAGAGTCAAATGCTTGTATTTTATTACTTGTCCCAGCCTCTTGCTTTGATTTAGCTGTTGAAATCTGGCCACAAAAAGTACAGCTGCTGCTTCTCTGAGACCTCAGCTCTTTTTTGACGTTGGCAATGTAATTCGGGTGGAGGGAAATACAGCCATGAATGCTGAGCTATCCGCCCTGCCCCTTCTCTATTCCCTTTGGGCTCTGACGCCCTGAACACCAGAGGTTCTCTGGGGACCTCGTGCGTGTCCTGTCCCAGTACAAGTTATGCATTCAGAATTTAAATCAGGGTCCCTTTGGTCCTCTGTGTTCTTCTCTGCTACATTGTGAAAAACAAACAAGATCTTGTCATTAATTTAAAACACGATTTCATATTCTGACTTTATTATTGCTATTTATCTTCATTGCAAACTTCCAACTTCTCCAATTTTTTCCCATGCTGTTAGCACTTTGAGGCTATTTACAGGGTACATTTTTGCCCTAAAATCACTCAGCAAAACTGTTCTCAAAAAGTGTCTTTTTTCCTTATCAATCGTGATTGTCATGTTCCCCTCAAATTTTAAAATCCCTCAAATTACCTCAAACTCAGATTTCTCCCTCCTACGTTTGTCTATTCTAATTTACTAATAGGTCACAGCAAAACACTCAGCTTCTTCAAAAAGATCAAATGGAAGCAGGTGGAGACACACTTTTCTTATGAAGTATATATTAAGCAGTTACATAGGTAATGGGTAATTCAGTGGTACTAATAATGTCACAACATCTCAATTATTGAATGTTTTGGAAATGTGCAAGCATCTGATGCTTTTAAAAAATATATTTGCTACCTCTATTGATCAAGAATATACGTATCTAAGTTCCAGAACTGCAAGTATCGCTCTTTATGATGGATAAAGGTTTCTGTTCCATTTAGCCAACCAGATGAGTCAGAAACATTAAATGCTACTACTGTTTACCATATTTTTATCATGAGCTTTTAGACTAGCAGAATAGTTACCTCAGACAGGGAAAATCCCAGACACGCACCTCATTCTGCTGACCGAACTATACAGAAGATTCAGTGAACTGTTTCTAAATATGCAGGCGCTGGAACGGGGGTCTCTGTTAAGTTTCGTTTTTAAAACTGCAATACTTGGTAGGATGAGAGCAGTGTGTATGGACGGGGTTATTCATATTCTCACTCTGCGTTTGAAAGGCAGCTCCACATTGTTATTGCTTCCTATAGAGGCAAATTGAATGGCAGGTCCCTACAGTCACAGCCAAATTGTTGAAGGACGTGTAAGGTCAGGAGCTCCGGGGTCTACTCTTGGGGCATCATCTGTCTACACCCAGTACGCCTCAGTCCTCCTGAGCCAAAGGAACTCCTCTGCATCCCAAGCACTTGGCAGAACAGACTTATAATATAAAAAAGAAAATTGAGATTATCTATAACCTATTCACAGAGGACTACCAGTGTTAGTATTTTAGTGGTTTTTTTCCAAATTATGTCTATAAATTGACATGCCAATAGATAAAATCTTCTGAAGGGTAATTTTGCAATAAACATCAATATTATTTAAAATATACTTAAGATTTGATGCAAAAATTATACCTCCAGAAGTTTACCTTTTTTTTTTAAAATATTTTATTTATTTATTTGACAGACAGAGACCACAAGTAGGCAGAGAGGCAGGCAGAGAGACAGGGGGGAAGCAGACTCCCTGCTGTGAAGAGAGCCTGATACGGGACTCGATCCCAGGACACTAACATCATGACCTGAGCCAAAGGCAGAGGCTTAACCCACTGAGCCACCCAGGTGCCCCCAGAAGTTTACCTTTAAGAAATAACCAAAGGCCGCAGAAAGACTATATGTGTGCACACACATATGTAGGTTTCTGTATATGCATTCATATACAAATTCTTGTACGTATCCTTGTAATATACATCTGTATACACACAGATGAATAATCATTTTCATTTAAAATCTTGAGACTTTACCTATATTTGTAATAATTTTACATCATTTAAATGGCTGCACAGTACTTTATTAGGTAGACATGCCCTAACCCTCCTTGTATTCCTTAGTCAAGTGCCATTTGTGTGTCTTGCCTAGTTTTCTATTCTCAGTTTTTCTTTTAGATTCACAAAAGTTTATTATATACTAATGATTAGTTAACACATTAATAACTGGTGATTAATGAATCATTAGTATCTTTAGTAAATGGCATTATTTTTCACCATATTTTTATAATGAACTCTTGGGCCAACAGAATAGTACTTCCAACACTGTAAAGTGTTATGTCTTAGCAGTTTGATGCTTATGATTTTGATTTCTTACACCTAGTCTTTTTGGCAGGTTACAATTATGAGGCCATGTTTTATTTTAATTTTTTTAAGATTTTATGTATTTATTTGACAAATAGAGATCACAAGTAGGCAGAGAGGCAGGCAGAGAGAGAGAGAGGGGAGGAAGCAGGCTCCCTGCGGAGGAGAGACCCCCCATGCGGGGCTCCATCCCAGGACCCTGGGATCATGACCTGAGCCAAAGGCAGAGGCTTAACCCACTGACCCACCCAGGCACCCCAAGGCCATGTTTTAGAAAGCAAACGTTTCAATGTTCAAAGTATTTTTCTACAAACTTGTTCCATACCAAAAAAAAAAAAAAATTATTTCTTTGAAAGAGAATTATTTATTTTAAAGAGTGGTTTTAATAGGGATGCCTGGGTGGCTCAGTTGGTTAAGCATCTGCCTTCAACTCAGGTCATGATCCCAGGGTCCTGGGATTGAGCCCCCCATTGGGCTCTCTGCTCAGCGGGGAACCCGCTTCTCCCTCGCCTGCCCCTCCCCCTGCTTGTGCTCTGTCTCCCTCTTTCTGACAAATAAATAAGTAAAATCTTTTTTTTTTTTTAATTTGCTTTAATAGGGATGCCTTGGCATTCTTTTCTTTTTCCATTTTTTTGATATCTGACCATGTCACTCATGGTCAACAAATTTCACCTAGACACATATTACCACAAAATCATTAGAGAAGATAGAAATACGTGATCTAAATATAAAAGATTATTATCCCAATTCTGATTTTTTTAACATAAGGCTCCTCCTTTCTAACAAGTGTACGATCAATTACTTTGTATAGTAATTGTTTTTATATGTATTTTATTAAAAATCATTAAGTCCCCCCCAAATCATTAAATTCCTATTTCATAGAAAGTATTAGAAGTCTTCCTATTTCCATTAGAACAGAGAAAGTTCATAAAAGGTCAGAAACATCACTCCTTCTGCCATCCTCATCAATGAGACATTGAAACAAAGAAAACATGGGTTTCAGTACATTGCATTTTACTTCTGAAAAGTTACCATTTGAACCTGAAAACACTCTTCATGAATTTTTTAATATCTTAAAATTATTTGATGTACAATTTTCTCTCCTGCCTACACTATCCTTTCAGGGGTGCCTGTGTGGCTTGGTCAGTTAGATGACTGACTCTTGATTTGGTCTCAAGTTATGATCTCAAAGTCTTGGGATAGAGCCCCAAGCTGGGCTCCATGCTCAGGGGATCTGCTGGAGGATTCTCCTCTCCCTCCACCCCTCTCCCTGCTCACATGTTCTCTCTCTCTCTCTCTAAAATAAACAAATCTTTAAAATATCCATTCCATGTAGTTTTCTAATAGTATACAAAATTACAGTTCTGATTATTTGATTTTCGTTTGCTTCATGTTAGGTTGCTAATGTGACAAGAGACAGATAATTCAGTTGTAATTAGAGTAGAAAATACAATTTTTAAAAAAGTAAGGAGCAAAGTTATGTAAAAGGGAGTAAATACACTTGATCTCAGGACGGAGGCATTCTGAATCTGATCACACTGTCCACTGATGTGAGATCTGGAGAACAAATCTATTTGTAAACTTGATATTAAAAAATATATATTGGAACAGTCACCTAAGTTCAAGAATGTGTTCTCCCCTTTAATGTATTCCAAAGCTTAATTATTTTTGTCATTAACCTGTTGGGCTTTTCTGAAAATAATATTAACTGGTTGCATAAAATAGACAAATTGTTTGAAGAACAAAATTTACCAAAGCTGATGGAAGAAAAAATATAAAATCTCAATAGTGCAAAATCTAGTAGAGAAATTAAACCTACTGGGGAAGAAAAAAATAAAAAAAAATGTCAGGACAAAATGAATTCACATATGAAGTTCTTCCAAACATTTGAAAAAAAAAAAAAAAAAAGACAGTCTTGTACAAACTCATACACAGACTATTAAAAACAACAACAATTTAACTCCCTTTATGAGCTTAGTGTAACCTTCATTCTAACACTTGGGAAGACCTCAAGATATAAATTAGTACCTCTCAAAATAGAGATGCAAAAATACTTAAGGGAATAGTAGCAAATCAAACACAGTAATATGTAAAATGATAATCTACCACAATGTTTTACTCGAGTATCCAAGAATGATTTAATATTTGAAATTACATCAATATAACAAACCACATTTATGGAAAAGTAGACTAATGAATATGTTTTGGAAAAAGAAAAAGCTCTTGACAAAATTTAATATTTAGGGTAAAAAAAAACTTAATAAACTAGAAACAGAGAGAGCTTTCTTAATCTCATAATCTAGAAAAACCCCTGCAACAAATATATATACAATAATAAAATTTTGAAAAATTTTCTCAGAGATTAGCAACAAAACAAGGATGCCTGATAATGCCACTTCTATTCCATATTATGCTGGAGGTCCCAGCAAGTGTGCTAAGGTAAAGAAATAATGACATAAACATTGGCAGGGTAAAATCAAGCTGTCATTATTTGCACATGCCATAACTGTATTCATAGCCATTCTGAAGAATCTACCAGTTATTAGAATTAATAAGTAAATTTGGTATGATCAGTCAATACATATAAAAAAATTAACTGAATATCCATATAAACCTGTAACAAAAAATAAATTTAAGTAGTGCTTACAGGAACATAAATTTAAAGCACTACTTAAATGAATCTTTAAAAATGATACTTAAAGAGACCTTTATCAGGAGAAAACGAAGAGTTAAAACAAAGGACATAAATCTTATTCACAGAAGGAAGGTACAAACTCAAAATAATAAGTTTGCAAATTAACCTCAAATTACTGTTAACACAATGAAAATCAGAAGGATAAAACTGGAGGGCTAATATAAAAGAATCAAGGCAAATTATAAAGCTATAAAAATAGAATAGACAAATTCATCAGTCCAACAGGATGGAAAGTTCACAATAACACTATTCAGTTACCTGATTCATAATAATTGCTACTCTCCATGAAGGATAATCTCTACAGTAAATAATGCTGATTCAAAAGATAATGACATAGAAAAAAAATGAACTTGATCTCTACCTCCCACCAAACACAAAAATCAATTCTTAATGCATTGCAGGTCAAAAAATAAAGCTTTCAGATAAACAAATAGGAGGACATTTTTGTGACCTTAGACTAAGCAAAAATTTCTTAAAATAAGATCTAAGAATGCTAATCATAGAAACATTTTGAAAGTTAAAATTTATTTTTTTAAGATTTTATTTGAGAGAGAGAGCGCACACATATCCATGAGAGGGGAGAGAGGCGTGGATGGTGGAGAGGGGCAGAGGAAGAGGGAAAAGCAGACTCCTCGCTGAGGAGGGAGCCTGACACTCCAGGGTTCAATCGCAGGACCCATGAGATCATGACCTGAGCAAGGGAGACGCTTAATCAATTGAGCCACCTAGGCACCCCTAAAAACTTTATTTTAATTAGACAATACCATTCAGAGAGTTAGAGGAAAAACCCACAGCCTGAGAAGTATTTGCAACATGTATAACTGCTTAAAAAAAAAAAAAAGTCTAGGATATGTAAAAAAGAAAAATACAAACCACAAGAAAAAGATTAACGGAAAAATCTGGCAAAAAACTTAAATGAACACTTTCCAAATGATGGTGCCCAAATGGTCAGTAAGCTATGAAAAGATGTCCAACTTCATTATACAATACAGTTAAAACCACAATGAAATACTATTATACCCCTAGCAGGATGGGTAAAGGGAGAGACTGGGGATATTAAGTATTGGCAAGGCTGTACAGTAATAAAGACTCATCCACTGCTTGTGCTGATATAAACAATAGAGACACTCTGGAAAATACTTTGGAAGTATTTATGGAGGCTTGTTAACGTACACATTATGCTATAATCCAGCAACTTCGCTCCTAGGCATGCTTACACTGGAAATATGTGTATATTGTCACCAAAAATACTCTGTACTAGACGGTTCATAGCTGCGTGATAAATAATAATAATAATAATAAACATGGGAACTAACCAAATACTCATTAACAGGAGAATGGGTCAATAATTTATGATATACTCATGCAATAGAATGCTAGAACAATGAGAACAAAAGATTTACAACCACAGATAACAATATGAATAAATCTCATGAACATAATGTTGAACTGAAAGAAACCCCACCTGCAGAAAGTAGACAGTACATGTGGGCAGGAGGGAATTCTCAGTAGACCTATGTTGCTCAAACTCTGCACGTTAAAGGCTTGTCTTCTTCCCTGGCCATTGGCTAGCTACAGAGACGTAAGCTCTGAGACTTAAAAATATTCTGCCCGATATTAGTGTTTTGTAAATATAAAGAACAGAGAGCATATAGTTCAGAATGTCTGACTACTTTCGTTAAGAGGCTTGAAAATGTGTTTATGCTGGCTTGAGTGCCACTTAAGATATTTTTAATCATATTTCCCAAATAAAGGAGCCCTATCATCACAAAACACAGTGTGAGCAGTTTCATATTTCTAAAACATCAAAACAATTGTGTATTAATCAAAGATTGTTTGGAAGAGTATATTAATTATTATATTAATCATCAAATCAGAAATTAAAGAACGTAAAATGGAAATAAAAGACCATAAACTACATCCTCTCTAAGTCCAAGGACTATCATCCCTCAGGCTAGAGTTCAACACAAAGAAAACTGCTTCGTGTCATTTCCAAAATTCTCTTTGTTTGAGAAATCACTTTGAACAAATCAGAGGTAGTTATTCAAATGCTATTATTCCTGATCCAGGTCACAGCACGCTGATGCTGTCCCATGCTGAGTTGAGTGCTTTCTGATGGGTTCAGCTTTTTAAAGATGAACAAACCTACAGATTTTCCTTCAGCTACTGAAAAGAGTTTACTTTTTAAAAAATATGGTCATCTTTTCAGAAAGGAAAATATATAGGAAATATTATTTTGAAAATGCAAGTAATATGCTCTGACTGTAATCTCCTTTAGTGTTTTTACAGTGTACTAATGATTATGAACTACTAAAGACACAGGAGTAACTGCTGTTCTCATAAAAAATTATTCAACTTTAATACTGAATAAAAAACAATAGAGAACATTAGTTTTTCCCTATAGAATGGATCTATAAAATATGAATGTTTTCAGCACTAAATAAAGGCGGAAAATGTTTCCAGTAAGTATGATAGCTCCAAGCTTACTACCCATGATTGGCCTGTGGGTCTACTTTAGTCCTCATATTTATAGTCAAACTAAAATAAGTGTACATGCAGACATAGACACACACACCCCACATGCCCCACACCCCCACACACACCGCACACACAGTCTAAGGTCATTTTAGGATTTGAAAACACATCTTATAATCTCGATATTCGTATTTGAAAATTCATAGTCTTTCAGTCATTATTAACTGTTTTAGTTTGTAGATGAAGTAATGAAACCCAGAAATGCCCTCAAATAACTTCTCCAGCATAGTTTGTGTTGACAAACCGTTAATCTGGGATTTCTCCATTACATCATACCCTTTGTCATTATTCTCAAAATCAATGATTTTATTTTTGAAGAATACAATATAAAATGTAAAGGAGAATGAGATAATTTCTAAGAATTCAGAGCATAGCTGGAAGCATTTACTTTGTTATTAAAATTCTTTTATCTTCTTGTTTTACTTTAATTTTACTCTTTTAGCTAATATTAAATGAGTTTTTTAAAATACAGGGAACTGGGGGTCTTAATGTCTCAGCTGTTTGGATATATCTCCTATCACCTGATGTGATATTGTAATGATATTTTATTGGAAGAATTAGGACATGCATTTTATTATTCTCAGCACAGAACATTTCTTCAGAGATGTTCCCATATACTTCTAAGTGTAAAATACACCCTAGACAAATTCAAAATGATGAACACACATCATTTTCTGGTATTCTCTTTTGGCCCAGGATGGACATTAGAATCATTCAGTATTTTTTTTTTCAAAAACTGTTCAATTTATTTCAGAGAATCAAGAAATCTGAAGTGGTTCTCAGTGTACTTTTTTGGGTTATTTTTAACAGGTTTATGTAAGTATAACTGACATAAAATATACATTAAAACCATACATCTGATCATATTTAACACATATATACAATTCATGAAACCATTATCACAATTCAAATAGTGAATATATTCATACCTTAATAGTTGCCTCATGCCCTTTTTTAAGTCCTTTAGTCCATCTAAACCCAAACCTGACCCATCTTCTTTCTGTCATTAAAAATTAGTTCATGTTTTCAAGTATTTTAAAGAAATCCACATAAATACCATAGTAGTCATTTCTGTCTGGCTCCTTTCTCTCAATTATTTTGACATCTCTCCATGTTGTAACCTGAAACATTCCTTTTAACTGTGAGAAGTATTCCACTGTATGGATATTCCAATTTGTTTATCTATGTATCCCACGATGGACATTTGGACAGTTTTATGTTCTTGGCTATTATAAATAAAAATGCTACAAGCATCCATGTGCAAATTTCTTATCAACATATGCTTTTGTTTCTCCTGTATATATACACCTAAGGAATAGATGAATCATATGGTATGTGTACACATGTATAAATAAAGTTTTAAGAAGCTGCCATATTGTTTTCCAAAGTGGTCAATTCTACATTTCTACCAGGAGCATGTGAAAGTTTCAGTTCCTCCATATCCTTGCTAACACTTGTTATGATCAATCTTTTTAATTTTTTCTTTTCTAATAAATGCTTACTACGATTTCAGTGTGGCCTTAATTTCCACCTCCAAAGTGATTAATGATGTTGAGCATCTTTCAGTGTGGTCAGTTGCCATCTGTATATATTTTTTAACAAAATATTCAAAAATTTTGCTCTTTTTCAATCATTTGGATCATCTGTTTCCTTACCATTAAGTTTTATGAGGTCTTCACATATTCTGCATACCTTCATCCTATATATACACTGCAAATATTTTCTCATAGTCTGTCTTTTCTGTCTTTTGAGAGTATCTTTAGATGAGCACAAGTTTTTAATTTTGAAAACTAGGGAGGGCACAGATTTCATGGAGTACTCGGTGTTATATGCAAACAATCAATCAAGGAATATTACATCAAAAACTAGCAATGTACTATATGGTGACTAAGATAACAAAATAAAAAAATAAAGTTAGAGTTTGAAAAAAAAGAAAGAAAAAGAAAACAATTCAGAAGTTTGTTCTTTGTAAATCATCCTATCAAAGTCATATCTAAAAGTTCTCTAAGCAAAAAAAGTTCTCTAAGCAAAGATTGTGAAGATTTTGTTCAAATGTTATCTTCTACAAATTTTATAGATTTTAGTTTTGCATTTAGGTTTATGATGTACTTTGAATTAATTTTTACAGATGACATGAGGTACAGATTCCAGTTAATTCATTGGCATGTGGATATCTAATGCCTCAGCACCATTTGTTAATACAATGGTCCTTTTTTAACTGGACTGCCTTTGCATTTCTGTCAAAAATCAGTTGTTTAGGTAACTCTGGATTATTTCTGGAGTCTCTATTACATTCCACTGATCCATTTGGCCAACTTTACTCCAGTCTAGAGTCTTGATTTCTGTAACTTAATAATAAGCTTTGAATTCTTGTACAGTTTAACTTTTTAACTCTTTTTCAAAGCTGTTTTGTTTGCTTGATGTGCTTTGTACTTCTGCACGAAGTCTGCTTGTCAATTTCTACAAGAAGATAAAAATCTTCGATTTTTATTAATGTTGTGTTAAACTTATAGTTCAGCTTGGAGTGAAGTGACATCTCAACTATATTGAGCCCTCCAATCCATGTGGGTGATGAATCTCTATTTGTTTATGTCTTCAATCTCTGCCAGAAATGTTTTATAGTTATCAGCATATGAGTATTTTATAATTTTTGACAAATTTATCTCTAAGTTTTTCACATTTTGATATGAAGATATTTTCTAAAATTTCAAGTTCTAGTTTACTGCTAGTAATAGAAATTCACTTTTTGTACATTGATCTTGTAATCTGCAAAGTTACTAAACTTTTATATGCATTTTAATACTTTTTTGTAGATTTTGTCCAGTTTTCTACATGTGAGACTTACTGCCTATAAGTAAAAATTTTTACTTCTGCCTTTCTGATTTGAATACATCAGCAAGAACCTCCAGTATAATAATAAATAGTTATGGTGAGAATAGACATTGTTTTCTTGTTTCTGATTTCATAGGGAGAACATCCTACCTTTTGTATTAGTATGTTAGCTAGAGGTTTGCCAGAGACACTTTGTATCAGATTGAGGAATTTAATTTCTAATCATACTTTAGAGTTTTTATTACTATAAATATTTGATTTTTTCAAATGCTTTTTATGTATATATTATGTTAATCATTTTTAGTGCTATAATATGGCTAATTATATTGATTAATTTGCAAATATTACACCAACCTTGCATTATCAGATAAACTTCACCTGTTCATAATGTAGTATACTTTCATATAGTGTTGGATTTAGTTTGCTGAAACTTTGTTACAAACTTTTGCATTTACATTTCTTAGTCGGTAGTTTTCCTCCCTTTTAATGTCTGTATGGTTTTGGTATTAGGGTAATGCTGGTCTCATAAAATGAGCTCAGAATTACTCCCTATTCTTCCATTTTTTGTAAAAGTTAATGAAAATTTTTCCTGTTTTGCCATATATGTTCAGTAGAATTCACTACCCTAGCAATGTGGCCCTGAAGTTTATATGTGTAAAAGCTTAAGCTTCAAATTCAGTTTCTTTGCTGGATATAGGATTATTTAGGTTATCTGTTTCTTCTTGATTAAGCTTTAATAGTTTGTGTCTTCAAGGAATTTTATCATTTTACTTAAGTTGTGATTTCACTGCTATACAATTGTTTCTGATATCCCCATATTATATATGCATCAATTTCTGGAATCCATATGGATGCCACTTTTCTCCTGCCTGATATGGGTAATTTGTGACTTCTTTCTCCTTTTTTATATGGCTAAAGGTTTATCAATTTTATTGAATATCCTTACTGTTTTTCTTATTTTACTGATTTTTTATTTTACTTATTTATTTTCTTATTATACTGATCTTTGATTTGTCCCATATTATTTCCTTTTTTCTTATTACTTGGGGTTTAATTTTTTCATAATTGTTTATGGTATAAAGTGAGGCCATTCATTTGAGATCTTCTTTCTTAAGATAGGCATTTAATACGATAAATGACCTCTTTAGTACAGCTTTTGTGGCTTCTCAAAAACTTTGATGTGCTGTTTTTTTCATTTTCATTCAGCTCAGCATACTTTCTATTTTCTCTTTTGTTTCCCTTGTTGACTCATGAATTATCTAAAAGTTTAAAAGTTTAAAATTTTTTCAAGATTTTCCCTGATACTTTGTTGTTATTGATTTTTGTTTAATTTTACTATAGTCAGAGAAAATACTTTGACTGTAATCCTTTTATTTGTATTGAGACTTATGTATGTAATGGCCAAGAATGTCTTCTATCTTAGCACATACTCCATGAGATTTTGAAAGCAATGTGCATTCTGCCATGGGTGATGTGTTTTTTAAACCCATCAATCAAGTTGGTTGATAGTGTTATTCAAATATCCTACCTTCTTGTGTACTTGTATCACATATTGAGAGAAAATACTGAATTTGAAGACTCTAAGACTAAATCATTGAGTATTTAGTTAACTGACTCAGTGTCAAAGGGAAACATCAATGCTAGAATTTGGACACAGGTAGCCAAATCCAGACAGCCAGGTGTTGTGTGTATATAGGCATATGTTACTGTGTATATGCACATGTGAACTTCATCTTTGAGACTGTAATAAGCAAATATGTCTGGGAAGAGAATATTAGTTAATTCAGCTTTTTGTTGTTTTTGTAATTAGCAAGCAATAAAAGAAAGGCAATTAAATTCAGAATTTTCTTTTTAATATTATATTTTAGTGATTAAAAAAAAGACTGGGAAAGAATATAAAATTATATGCATTGTTAAGAGTAGGATGGTGACATTTTATTTTCCTCCTCTGGATTTCTAAAACTTACTATTATGATACACTGCCTTTATAATAAAAAATTTTTTAAAAAGTAAAAAATATTATGAGCTTGAAAAGTATGTTAAATATTTACAAAACTCAAACTGGAAAATAGAACAATCAAAACTACTGTGCTACACAGTCAACAATTCATAGAAAATATGGCTTACATTCTATTTTCTATTATTATAAAAAGGTATAATTAAAATAAGTTCTTCTAAATATGTATCTTCTAAATACGTATTTTAGTTCTTCCACATATGTATCTTCCTATCACAAGGTCAAAATAATAAGCAAATAAGAATCCCTCAAGGAGCGCCTGGGTGGTTCAGTGGGTTAAGCCTCTACCTTTGGCTCAGGTCATGATCTCAAGGTCCTGGGATGGAGACCCACATCGGGCTCTCTGCTCAGCAGGGAGCCTGCTTCCCCTCATGTCTCTGCCTGCTTTTCTGCCTGCTTGTGATCTCTCTCTCTCTGTCAAATAAATAAATAAAATCTTAAAAGAAAAAAAAAATAATCCCTCAAATAGCAATATCTGGGAATCATAAAACAACTTCTTTAAAAACATTTTATTCCTCTTCATAAATAACAAATGAGGTGTTCTTTGAAGAGATACATAATCTTCATTTGTTAAATCCTCCAAAAATCCCTAAATCTTGTAATTTGTCTCAATTGCCACGATATTAAAATTCAAGGTTTTCAAAAATATAATGTAGTATTCTAGTGCTTATAATTCCAAAATCATGTTAAGCAAAAAAAGTGCCTTGGGGATAATGCATATTTTTTCTACCATCACTGTGGTAGTAGTCATATGGATAGATAGAGTTGTCAAAACTTACTGAAAAACACAGTTAAAATTAGTGTGTTTTATTGTATTACGTTGTACCTCAATAAAATTGATCTTAAAAGGACACAGAAATAGGGGAGGCGTGCGGGCTTGGACAAAAATGGCTGAATAGAGGTGGGAAATACAGACTTCCACTCTGTAATGAATAAGTCATGGAAATAAAAGGCAGAGCATAAGGAATGCAGTGAATGGTATTATTTATGGGGATGTAAGGGGACAGATGGCAGTTACACTTGGGAACATAGCATAATGTATAAACTTGTGAAATCACTAAGTTGTACACCTGGAACTAATGTAATACTGTGTGTCAACTATAAACAAATAATGAAAAAAGTACATAGTAATAAAGTAATTCTAGGTCTGAGCTCTACAAAGGAACTAAAGGAACTATAAAAACGAAACTACTGATACATACACCAACACAGATGACAGTGCAGGTAATTAATGCTGAATGAAAAAAAAGCCTATCCTAAAAGGTCAGATACTTCTTTACATAACAATTTTGAAGTGACATATTTTTCAAAATAGCAAACATACCAGCGGTTATTAGGGGTTAGAAAAGGGTACTGGAGGTAGTAGGGAAGGAGAGGTGGTGTGGTTATGTGAGATCGAGAGGATAAATCACTGAGTAATGGAAATATTTTATATGACTGTGGTGATAGACAAACCTTCATGTGTGATATAAAAATATGTAAAAATTACATACTTTCAAGGCTTGGGCTTCTCAGTGGAACTAATAAATATAAAGGACTTCCCAAGAAATACTGTGAGCCAGCCAAGCTTGTCTTCCTCAACCCTAATCCCTTCCTGGATCAGGAGGGAGAAAGAAAGGGAGGGAAAGAGAGTGGACAGTACTGAAACCACACAGAGGCAGCCAACAAAAAGGAAAAATTAAGTCATGCAGTTGACTAATGGGAGAAAACTAAGGAGGTTAAGATCATCTACATATGTGTTGGTCTCAGTGAAAAATATTTACAGTAGTGGTATAAGAGTAGAAATTTAAGGAAAACTACCAGGTAATTGTAGGGGTCTTTTGAATTATGACATCCAAGGCAGAGCTTGTCAAATAAATGGATGTATTGGTCTGGCGACCAGGGAAGAAGGCCTACATTAGAAATTCTCTGACCTCAGGTGTCAGAAAAGCCTAGTTACCTAGCATGCAGCATATACATTAAGTCTACTGAGCAGCACACAGTCTATGAATATTTGAAAGATATACCATCTTCTATCTGTCAGGAATAATAGCAATTATAATGACATCCAAATTGTTTTGATATTGAACATGTACAAGGGACTTCTCTAAATACTTAATATACTTGATACAATTTAATTCAATAAAATCCTGCAATATAATTCTTTTTTTTATTATCTTTTTTTAATTTTTATTTTTTATAAACATTTATTTTTATCCCCAGGGGTACAGGTCTGTGAATCAACAGGTTTACACACTTCACAGCACTCACCAAAGCACATACCCTCCCCAATGCCCATAATCCCACCTCCCTTCTCCCAACCCCCCTCCCCCCAGCAACCCTCAGTTTGTTTTGTGAGATTAAGAGTCACTTATGGTTTGTCTCCCTCCCAATCCCATCTTGCAATATAATTCTTATGATCCCATTTTACAGACCAGAAAATTCAAGTTGAAAGTTCCTGGGCTCTTTAGAGGTAAGTTCTGGATTCATATTCAGAAGCCCAGCCTCAGAAACCTATCCTTTTGTCACTGGTTATTTGTCCTCTCACACTGGCAAATCCATCATGCCAAGGTTTATGGTATGTCCAGAATTTCTTAATTCTTAGGTGCCCACATTCTTGTTTCTTTCACTTAATTAACACTAGGTATCTAATAAATTTTTTGCACATCTGTATAGTTGGGCCCAATTATTCCACCTTTCGTTCATACACCCCACCCAAGATGTGTACAAATAGTTAAAATGAACTGAGTTAGACCAAGTTTAGCACCTCTAAATAAAGTTGTACAAAAAAAAAAACCCAGTACTTAATTAAAGAGAGGTCACTGTAAGATATATCAGACTGATACAGTGCTTGAGGCTTCTTGATCTAATGCTGATTTCTGCTGAGGACAAAAGAGACGTAGCAACTTCATTACTTACCTTTAGAAATAAAAATTATTGATGAAAATAAATATATCGCAAGTGCATATTTGCATATAAATTTGTTTAAAGCTCAGTGTTTTTCTTACAATAAAATGTCATCTCCATGAATCGTTTTCTTTCACTCTAGTGAAAGTGGACCATCTCTACAATATTTTGTAACATACACGAGTAACCTATTCCAATGAATACATCAAGTAAAAAATCTCATAGACCTATTAATCCTGCTTGCTAAATATTAAGCAGCTAAATGCTTCTGCTTAGTCAATGGTCTCTGTTAGGGTGACCCACAGAAACTAATGTACGTGGCAGGTTTCCTGCCCCCTGTTCCACCTGTCACCACCCTCACCCACAATTCTTTTCCAAGACCTTGACACCAATCATAATGGAACTAGGCAACCTATAACTACAATGAAAAGTCTGAAATGTGTGAGGTACCTGGACAGCAGATGTGGAAAAAGTGCCTAGAAGAATATAAAACAACCTCTAAATCTATCATCACCCCTGCTCAGTCATTCCAGGAGAACTCTTTAGGATAAACTGTGAAGAGTGGCTAGAAACGGCTACAGGATGTAAGTTGTAGATAACAACAACAACAAAAACACAGAGATTGGAAGTCCGAATACTAAAAATGTTCTTTGCACTGAGTATTGTTTTGGTTGACCTCGCATGGAGTGTCACTCTGCAGGCTGCTTTTATTAGATAAATTCTAATAAAAATCATAGAGTAGCCTGAACAAGATCAATTTCTTTTACAGATTGACATAAATTTCTAGACCTAATGAAGTAGTTGTGGAGGTAGCTGCTCTTCAATAAAATGTATATTCTCAGAAATATCAATTCCACTCTAAATTTCTTTACTCAGTACTCCACAGCACTAACTTTTAGTCTGTTTTCTGTAACAGAAGAATGCAAATAATATCAACGGATTCCTGCCCAACACCTTCTAAGGACTGAACAAAATTCACTGAAATATATTTTATATATATTGTAAGATTTTACTGTGTTAATTGAATCACCTGAAATTGGTGGGCGGGGAGGCTTGAATAAATTCCAGTCTGATGACATTCATTCCTACTGAGGTTATCAACTCTCCAAAAGCAGGCTTCTAGCATATAGCTGCTCTCTTTAAAAGCTCTACTGAATTGACCAAAATGCCAAATATGTCAAGGCTGGCCTGACACACATTTACTAACACACACACACACACACACACACACACACACACACACACCATCGATGCTATACATTTAGAGAAACTTGTCAACTTCTTCACTGCTCAATACTCTTCAGCTCCCTCTAATATCACTTCAGCTCCCAAAGAGCAGAATTTAAAGCCCAATGGCTGCTTTTTATAAATTCACAAAGACTGCTATTTTCCAGGTATAAGTTACTTAACGATACACATTTTAACTCTTGTCTCCTTCACTCTTGAAACTCCCTCTTTTCTTGACTTCAATAATATTAACCCTCTTGGGTTTTTTTTTTTTTTTAATTGTCTGTTGGCTGCTCCTTTTATGGGATCTTTTTGTTTTGCATTTATTTCCATCTTCTTGATCCACATACTTTCTCCTATGAGAAAATGACTTTTCTATGACTTCGACTACCACATATGCCTTGTAGAGTCATAGTTTATTTCTTTTTGCTTTACAGTCACATATCTAACTACCCACTCAACATTTCTACTTGGATATCTTATAGACTCGGAAAATTCAACACATCTAAAACCAAAATCTTTAACTCTGTCTCTAAATTATATTTCCTTTTTATTCCCTTAGTTTATTCCCCAGGAATTTATATGGGTGGAATTTTACTGAGAACCTGGAAAACCTGAGAACCATTACTAAAAGTCCTACTTAAAACTAACATGGCACCTGATACTTACCTCTAAAATAGTACTTACTAATCAGATTGTATCATAGTTATTTTATTTGTTTAACTCAACTCCAATCTCAACTTTACTCCCAACTTTTTTAAGGCAGAAATCTATACCACCTGTGCCTATAAGTTCTAGATAAAACCTGGTATGTTAATATAGAACTATATCAGAAACACACGTTAAAAATATACAATTTTAAAAGACATACTTCCCAGGAGAAAAAAGTATATAACTTGGTCTAATATTACAAATTCCTTAAAGTCAAGGAACTATAAGAATTTCAAAACTACAAAAACTTTTTTTTTAAAGATTTTATTTACTTATTTGACAGAGAGAGATTACAAGTAGGCAGAGAGAGAGAGGAGGAAGCAGGCTCCCTGCTGAGCAGAGAGCCCGATTCGAGACTCGATCCCAGGACCCTGAGATCATGACCTGAGCCGAAGGCAGCGGCTTAACCCACTGAGCCACCCAGGTGCCCAAAACTACAAAAACTTTTAAACTTAAAGTCTTTCTTTTAGTACATCACAGTAACCTTAACACTTCTTCACACCCAACTTTTTCTGCCTTATCAAGGGAACGTATTTGGTAGAAAATGTGTTGAAAGGGTCATGGACTCAAAGGTGAAAGTTCTACACTGGAACAGAAGATACGAGAAACAGACTTTCGAATGAACTTTTGGTCAATCACATCATCATTACTAAGGAAGGGGCCTAGAGATGTGAAACTAATAAAACAAATCTGTGTTAAGCCTATGACATCTTAATATCTATAGAAAGGAAAAACTGATTCCACGGGATACTTTTCTCTGTCAAGCTATAACAAATATAAGGTTCAGAGTACTAAGATATTACATTCCATGGAGATATAGCATTTATATAAATATACTTCATGTCACACCAGAACAACCTATTTGAATACTTAGGAAGCTCACTGTTGTTGATCTGTAATGGCAAATGTAAGCCACACCACTAGGAAGAAGGTAGCTTGTGTCCTTTTCTAATAGTCTTTCTTTTTTTAGATTAGCGCTTACGTAACAGTAATAGCATTGCAAAAATGAACATTTATGTTCTGATTTCCCATCCATTATCTTCACTGCCCTGAAGAACCATAGCACACAGCACAAAGATTAAATAACTCCTTTCTCTTTCTTCTCCATCTTCAAAGAATCAGTTGGCTTCCACTTCACATTCAGGTTTATGCAAAGTAGATTTAATTGCCTGTCACTCACATTGAGAAATGTTTCAAATATGGGTTCCTATTTAAAACAGCTAACAGTTCATACTTATTACATTTCCATATTCAATTAAATATAAATGCACTGAAAAGAATAAGTTCTTCAATTACAAAAATATGATATCTTGCCAAGATTTAGGAAACTTAATAATCCAAAATTTTTTTGTTTTGTTTTTAATGATTATTCTCTACACTGGCCAACATAATCCCAAGTGATGCTGGGAAATTATGTAGCAGAATAATGACAGATACATATTATATTTATCCTGGAGACATACACAAATATATTCTTTTTCTTATGAAATAATGGCACAGACATCAAAGGAGTGTTTTTTCTCATTTCCTCACTAGAATTGCCAAGATTATTTTGCTATACCCTGGGGCATACCTCCCTGTGCCAGTAGAGGGTAGCATTGTAGCTACAGAGGTGTAAACCTGAATTGTTGGCACCAGGACAATATCACACCCCACCCCTCCTGTCATCAACCTTCTAGATACTTTCAGCCCATGAGTACTCTAGCAGAGATTATCACTGACTGAATCAATACAGAGACCACAAATTATATCTGGGTCCACTAACCACTTCTAAATGAACTGGCAGTTCATCAGGAATGGATAACTGTAACAAGAAATGATCAATCAAAAACTGAGAGGCAGGAGAAAGATAATACACCATTCCCCCACTTAAGAGATTGAAGAGCCTGGGAAAAAAAGAGAAGGGCATAAAGCACAAACTGACTTAGAGTCTTACAAGGTTAATGGACCTAAATCCAGCAATTTGTTGTTCTACTGCAGTCTTGAACCAGAAAAGAGAGGAGTGAAGAGAAAAATATATTGGAGCTTATATGAAGAGAAAAATATATTGGAGCTTAGCAAATTGTGTGTGTGTGTGTGTATGTAAATGTAATAGGTAGATACTTATAACAGGGACATACTTCATCCTCTCCAATCTTAGACTTATTTTTTTAATTCTGCAAACTAGACTTTGAAAACTACCAAAGGAAAAATCCTTGAGATTTTCTTTTAAGAGTAAGATAGATGGTAAGTGGGATCTTGTAACTTTCCTGCTTCCCAGACATCTCTGATCTTCCTTGCCGAGCAATGTTACGGATGTTACGGAGGAAAAGCATGTTACCTACCACTTACAAGCTCTAAGACTAAATTTGTAGAGCCTCAGTTTTCTCAATTTTGAAGTGAGAGTTTTAAGATTTACCTGACACAATTGTATGACAATTAAATTAGGTTAGGATGATAGAAATAGTTGAATATCAAGAATGGCACGTAGTAGAAATTCCACAAACACTAATTTTCTTGCATCATCCCTTTGGATATCCCAATAAGATTTTAATATCTTCAGAGGAATACAGTCTCTAATTAGAATTGCAAAAACAAGGGAATCAGAGACAGGGTGTAGATTTTTCCCCCCATCTGCAACTACCATCTTTAAAATTGACTGCATTCATGGGACTTGTGAAAAATAAAAGACTTGCAGAAAAGAAAAGAGACCTGACCAAGTACAAAGTATACTAATGGCTGTGGAGTTTTTCAGTATTTCATTTGCTCAACAGAGTATTGCCACACTTGATCTGAGCCAAAAGGCGGGGAAGCGATCAGCAGAGTATCTCTAGTCACACCCCCTGCACTCCACTCCACTGCTGGCCTCTATTTTTACCATCCTACTATTTCTCCATCTTAGCTGGTATGTGAAAACCTAGTAGAATTAGACATCCTCACAAACACCCTGCTGATCCACTCCAGCATAATGACAACTTGGGAGTCATGGAGTTAAGTTGTTAAAGGATTTAAAATTCCAAATGGAGAAATATCTGTCATAGGAATACAGTCATAGTTATATAAACACCTTTAATTTCTAAAGTGGCTTATAATCATAGAGCTCATGCATCTGAATATTTAGATGAGTTTTTTTTTTATTTCCATTAAACGAATTAAATTTGGAGGGCAACTAAGAAATAAAAACAAAAACAAAACAAAACAAAACAAGAACAAATGTAAAGACTCCTATTTCTCCACTTCCTCTTCTAATGCTTAGACATTTGCACAGCTGCTAAAAACATCTTTACTGTTAAGTTTTCTGTGCTTGTGTGGGGGTGGAGGTGATTGAGAGAAGGAGATTTTAATGCCCATAATCCCAGGCAGCTGAATTCCCCAAATGCTTCAGCAGCCTGGAATCTTCTCTGACTTATGGATGTGTGGCAGAGCTGGGGATTTCCTCTATTCCTACTTTAGTCTTTGTTTTCCTCCATATTGCTCCCCAACAGAGTTTATTTTAAATAAATTCACAGGAACACAAAGTCCTGAAAAATCCATTCTGTGTCCTGACTTCTGACATCACTTATATAAGCATTCATGGATTTAAAATAGAGATTTTTCACTTAAAAAAAAAAAAAAGGTCTCTTATTATGTTGCAACTCCTTCGGGATCTTGAAGTCTTTTTTTAAAGGACAAGAATATGTATTACATGGTGAGAATGTGTTTTGAGACTTCCCCTGTGAGTGCCGCCTTCCTAAAAGAATCTAATATATTGATTCTGGATATTCCTTCCACTTATCTTTTCTTGTTGCTTAAAATTAGGCCTGGATTGAAAGTCAGGAGACCTGGATTAAAGTAAAACTTTGCCTTATTGAAATAATCCTCTAGGAGAGAGGAAGGTGGCTTGATGATGAAGTTAAAGAAGTTAAAGAGAAGCCACTAGAATGTAGATACATTGTGACATTACCGTGAGTAGTATTTGCTGAAAAGAAGTGGGTGAGAGATACAGAATGAAGTCAAGGATTATTACAATGCTTTTCCCCCTGGGCAAATATACAAATAGAGTTTTGATTTCCTGAAACGGGGATGGGAAGACTGGCCACATCAAGTGTGGAGTTAAAATCAGGAATCTGCTTTAGATCCTGGTAAGATTACCCTGTCTATGGGACATTGACACAGAAGCACTGAGTGACACGTGTAACTCTGAGGTTTGGGAAAGGGGTCAGGACTTGGCGTCGACAATATACGAATGGGATTTAAAGACTCTGGGAAAGAGCATCAAGTCAAGGAATTTATGACAGGAGAAAACAGAAAGGTCTGAGGATTGAGAACACTACATGTTTAAAGATTGGTGACATGAGGAACCAGCAGAGGAAACCCAGGTGGAGCGGGCAAGGCTGGACGAGGCCTGAGACAGAGTGCGGCTGAGACCTGGGGCCAGGGAAGCATCTGCGAGCACAGAGCTATCGCTGCCTGACTTGCAACTGACCCAGGTGGGGTTTTGTCTTGTTTACTCCTTTAGTCCCTGCTTGGAATAAATTTTGTCCCGAACAAAAATGTAGAAATACAAGTTTGCATTTGACTGTGTGACCTTTGAGTCACTTATCCTCGATGCTGGTTACTTCCCTTATATTAGTTGGAAAGAGGATGATACATTTTACTTCCCATCCGCAGAGTATACAAAACTGGTCTTGGAAAGGTAAAATTTCAGTTCATGAGGAGCAAAGGAAAGGTTTTAAGAGATTTCCTGTAAACCAGACAAGAATTACAAGAGTTAACACTAAGCTCCCTGATTCTTACTTTCGCTGAGATACACAGCAGCCAGGTGCTTCCTGCTCAGTCTCCAGTGACTGCCTGGCCAACTTCTCCCCAGCCACACGGAGCAAATTCATGGAGGTTGGGAACAGGAAAAGTGAGTGTTTCCCGTATAGGAAGGAGCCATGATACTTCTAAGGCAGGGGGAAATATCGACAAAAGTAAAGTATGGTAATGGTTCCAGGTGTTGTGGGCCTGATTTGTACATTTTAAGAGACCCTGACTGAACTTGTGTCATGGCGACAAGTTTTCCTCATAATGATGCAGAATTAAAGAATTTTTTTATTGAGGGAAGAAGCCTGAAATGGATAAAGGGGGCCAAAATGTAAAAACTTCCAGTCATAAAATAAATAAGTCATGGGGATATATGTACAGCATGGTGACTACAATTAATAACTGTATTGCATATTTGGAAGCTGTCAAGAAAGTAGACCTTAAAAAAGTTTTGTCACAAGAAGAAACATTTATGGGCTGCCTGGGAGGTTCAGTGGGTTAAGCCTCTGCCTTCGGCTCAGGTCATGATCTCAGGGTCCTGGGATCGAGTCCTGCATCCAGCTCTCGGCTCTGCAGGGAGCCTGCTTCACCTCTCTGCTCTGCTCTGCCTCTCTGCCTACTTGTGATCTCTCTCTCTGTCAAATAAATAAATACAATCTTTAAAAAAAAAAAAAAGAAAGAAATTTATAACTATGTGTGGTGATGGATGTCAACTAGACATAGTGTGGTGATCATTTCAAAATCATTATATTATACACTGAAACTAATGTTATGTCAGTTGTACCTAAATGTCTAAAAAGTCTTTTTTAAATGCAAAGGGTGACGTATTTTCTATTTTATAGCCTTTGCTTTAAAAATCATGCACTCTAGATTTTTCTTTACAATTGATTGCCGGAGCCAACTAGCACCACCTCCTAAAATGACCAGTCAGCATTTTCATAGCACACATGGCTACAGATAGAGCTGTTATTAGTAATCAAGGCCACGAACTCCCCAGTCAGCATTTGCTGGGTGTGTGTTTTTTTCTCTACAAACCACCTCACCCCACCACCACCCCACCTCACTATCTCACTAAAATATTGTGACTTTGGTCTTGAAACATAATCTCTAGTTAAACCAGTTAAATCCTTATTCATTTAATTCTAATTTTGGTTTGTTTTTTTTTTTTAATATACTACTTAGGCAGTTCTAAAGCTCAACAGGACTATTAATTGTGGGTTGCCCAAATTAGCCATTGGATTCGAAAGACGAGACTTATTTCTACTGTATTAAAACCTAAATTTCAAGTTCAAGGGAGACAAGATCTGATCTAGCTGGTTTCCCATAAGTATTCCTCTTATATAATAGTAAGCATGCAATAAATATTTAAGGAATAAATAAAGTATTTGAATCATTTCTTCCAGTTACTCTGTGGCTTAGACCCATATTTCCTTTGGGTCTTGGCTGAAATTTCATGTTTTAAGTGAGAAGACAAACCTATGTAAAATGTAAGCTCACCTTATTTAACTCTCCCCTGCTTTATTTTTCTCCTTTTTACTGATCTAATTTCTTATGCATTTTACAGAATTTCCTTACTTATTGTGTCCACCCCGCTAATGAAGCTCCATAGGGTAGATATTTCCATCTCTTTTTTAAATCCCTAGTGGGAATACAATGCCTGTTACCCAATATTGCTCAGTAAATATTTGTCGTATTAAATAAATGAGTGAATGGAATGACAGATACCTGTTAAAGAAGATGTTTTACATCATCCTCATCCTCGGAAGTTACAGTGGATAGGAGGGTGCAGAAAGATGTTTTAATAGAAAGTCAAAGAGAGAAAACCCCAGAGGTTTCTTAGCAAAAAAAACAAACCCAAAGGGGAGTCAGTCCCTTTCCTTCTTACAACAACAGAAGGCTAATTATGAGTGGAGTCCTTGACTGAGAATAAGATTAAATATAAAATAGAAATGAATAACTTGGGTTGGGCATGCTGGGAATGATTAAGGAGATAGAGAAGGGTGAAAGAGGTACACGGACTATTGTTAAATCCTGTGCTTGTCAAAACTATCTTCCACAACACTGGACAAAAGATAGAATTTTGTTCTTTGCTTGTAGAAAAAAATATTACAGTGCAAGTGTTTATTAGGATCTACAAACACATTATACATATAAATTAATTCACATGAGTTATTTATTTCTATATTCCTTTTGGCACGAGTGAGGTCTATTTTTCATTTACATCTGGTGGGGAAATTTGAACAATTTCAAAAATCAGTGCCTACTATGGAATTGCTTTTTCTCACTATTACAGTGGTGAAAAGAAATTAATTCGGGGCACCTGGATGGTTCAGTAAGGAAAGCATCTGCCTTCGACTCAGGTCAAGATCCCAGGGTCCTGGGATTGAGCCCCACAGAAGTGGGCTCCCAACTCAGCAGGAAGTTGTTTCTTCCTCTCCCTCTGCTCTTCCCCTTGCTCATGCTTTGTCTCATTCTCTTTCTCTCAAATACATAAATAAAATCTTATTTTTAAAAAAGGAAATTAAGTAATAATTTTTCACTGTATCACCCAGACTCTTTTTGCTCAGCTATAAACCAAGGAATATTACATTTTCCTAGCACATATATTGTGAAGAATAAATGAAATGATGACTATGGGAGACCCTTCTAAACTGTTACTCTGTAAATATGAGGTATCATGACACGAGGAAGTAACATTTTTCTTTTAAATGTCGATATAAGATATCTAAAGTTTCTATACGACTGAAGTTTTCTCTCCATCTTTATCTTGTGAGTGCAGGAAGGACTGCTTATTTTCACAAAGAACAAAAATAAAAATCGCCCTGAATCTTACCAGTGATAGATAATGCCTGTCAACTTTTTTGTGTATGTTTTTCCATTGTTTTCTTTGGAGATATAATTATTTTCTATTACTCTGGGTTCTTTTTTTTTTTTAATTTTTTATTTTTTATAAACATATATTTTTATCCCCAGGGGTACAGCTCTGTGAATCACCAGATTTACACACTTCACAGCACTCACCAAAGCTCTGGTTCTTTTTTTTTTTTTTTTAATTTTTTATTTTTTATAAACATATATTTTTATCCCTAGGGGTACAGGTCTGTGAATCACCAGGTTTACACACTTCACAGCACTCACCAAATCACATACCCTGCCCAATGTCCATAATCCCACCCCCTTCTCCGAAACCCCCTCCCCCCGGCAACCCTCAGTTTGTTTTGTGAGATTAAGAGTCACTTATGGTTTGTCTCCCTCCCAATCCCATCTTGTTTCATTTATTCTTCTTCTACCCACTTAAGCCTCAATGTTGCATCACCACTTCCTCATATCAGGGAGATCATATGATAGTTGTCTTTCTCTGCTTGACTTATTTCGCTAAGCATGATACGCTCTAGTTCCATCCATGTTGTCGCAAATGGCAAGATTTCATTTCTTTTGATGGCTGCATAGTATTCCATTGTGTATATATACCACATCTTCTTGATCCATTCATCTGTTGATGGACATCTAGGTTCTTTCCATAGTTTGGCTATTGTGGACATTGCTGCTATAAACATTCGGGTGCATGTGCCCCTTTGGATCACTACATTTGTATCTTTAGGGTAAATACCCAATAGTGCAATTGCTGGGTCATAGGGCAGTTCTATTTTCAACATTTTGAGGAACCTCCATGCTGTTTTCCAGAGTGGCTGCACCAGCTTGCATTCCCACCAACAGTGTAGGAGGGTTCCCCTTTCTCCGCATCCTCGCCAGCATCTGTCATTTCCTGACTTGTTGATTTTAGCCATTCTGACTGGTGTGAGGTGATATCTCATTGTGGTTTTGATTTGTATTTCCCTGATGCCGAGTGATATGGAGCACTTTTTCATGTGTCTATTCGCCATCTGGATGTCTTCTTTGCAGAAATGTCTGTTCATGTCCTCTGCCCATTTCTTGATTGGATTATTTGTTCTTTGGGTGTTGAGTTTGCTAAGTTCTTTATAGATTCTGGACACTAGTCCTTTATCTGATATGTCGTTTGCAAATATCTTCTCCCATTCTGTCAGTTGTCTTTTGATTTTGTTAACTGTTTCCTTTGCTGTGCAAAAGCTTTTGATCTTGATGAAATCCCAGTAGTTCATTTTTTCCCTTGCTTCCCTTGCCTTTTGCGTTGTTCCTAGGAAGATGTTGCTGCAGCAGAGGTCGAAGAGGTTGCTGCCCGTGTTCTCCTCAAGGATTTTGATGGATTCCTTTCGTACATTGAGGTCCTTCATCCATTTTGAGTCTATTTTTGTGTGTGGTGTAAGGAAATGGTCCAATTTCATTTTTCTGCATGTGGCTGTCCAATTTTCCCAGCACCATTTATTGAAAAGGCTGTCTTTTTTCCATTGGACATTCTTTCCTGCTTTGTCGAAGATTAGTTGACCATAGAGTTGAGGGTCTATTTCTGGGCTCTCTATTCTGTTCCATTGATCTATGTGTCTGTTTTTGTGCCAGTACCATGCTGTCTTGATGATGACAGCTTTGTAATAGAGCTTGAAGTCCGGAATTGTGATGCCACCAACGTTGGCTTTCTTTTTCAATATCCCTTTGGCTATTCGAGGTCTTTTCTGGTTCCATATAAATTTTAGCATTATTTGTTCCATTTCTTTGAAAAAGATGGATGGTACTTTGATAGGAATTGCATTAAATGTGTAGATTGCTTTAGCTAGCATAGACATTTTCACAATATTTATTCTTCCAATCCAGGAGCATGGAACATTTTTCCATTTCTTTGTGTCTTCCTCAATTTCTTTCATGAGTACTTTATAGTTTTCTGAGTATAGATTCTGTGTCTCTTTGGTTAGGTTTATTCCTAGGTATCTTATGGTTTTGGATGCAATTGTAAATGGGATTGACTCCTTAATATCTCTTTCTTCTGTCTTGCTGTTGGTGTAGAGAAATGCAACTGATTTCTGTGCATTGATTTTATATCCTGACACTTTACTGAATTCCTGTATAAGTTCTAGCAGTTTTGGAGTGGAGTCTTTTGGGTTTTCCACATATAGTATCATATCATCTGCAAAGAGTGATAATTTGACTTCTTCTTTGCCGATTTGGATGCCTTTAATTTCCTTTTGTTGTCTGATTGCTGAGGCTAGGACCTCTAGTACGATGTTGAATAGCAGTGGTGATAATGGACATCCCTGCCGTGTTCCTGACCTTAGTGGAAAAGCTTTCAGTTTTTCTCCATTGGAAAAGAAGTCTGTAACATACAATGGTAAAAATATTAGATTGGCAGCTGACTTATCCACAGAGACCTGGCAGGCCAGAAAGAGCTGGCATGATATTTTCAGAGCACTAAACGAGAAAAACATGCAGCCAAGAATACTATATCCAGCTAGGCTATCATTGAAAATAGAAGGAGAGATTAAAAGCTTCCAGGACAAACAACAACTGAAAGAATTTGCAAATACCAAACCAGCTCTACAGGAAATATTGAAAGGGGTCCTCTAAGCAAAGAGAGAGCCTACAAGTGGTAGATCAGAAAGGAACAGAGACCATATACAGTAACAGTCACCTTACAGGCAATACAATGGCACTAAATTCATATCTCTCAATAGTTACCCTGAATGTGAATGGGCTAAATGCCCCTGTCAAAAGACACAGGGTATCAGAATGGATAAAAAAACAAAACCCATCTATATGTTGCCTCCAAGAAACACATTTTAAGCCCGAAGACACCTCCAGATTTAAAGTGAGGGGGTGGAAAAGAATTTACCATGCTAATGGACATCAGAAGAAAGCAGGAGTGGCAATCCTTATATCAGATCAATTAGATTTTAAGCCAAAGACTATAATAAGAGATGAGGAAGGACACTATAGCATACTCAAAGGGTCTGTCCAACAAGAAGATTTAACAATTTTAAATATCTATGCCCCCAATGTGGGAGCAGCCAACTATATAAACCAATTAATAACAAAATCAAAGAAACACATCAACAATAATACAATAATAGTAGGGGACTTTAACACTCCCCTCACTGAAATGGATAGGTCATCCAAGCAAAAGATCAGCAAGGAAATAAAGGCCTTAAACGACACACTGGACCAGATGGACATCACAGATATATTCAGAATATTTCATCCCAAAGCAACAGAATACACATTCTTCTCTAGTGCACATGGAACATTCTCCAGAATAGATCACATCCTCGGTCCTAAATCAGGACTCAACCGGTATCAAAAGATTGGGATCATTCCCTGCATATTTTCAGACCACAATGCTCTAAAGCTAGAACTCAACCACAAAAGGAAGTTTGGAAAGAACCCAAATACATGGAGACTAAACAGTATCCTTCTAAAGAATGAATGGGTCAACCGGGAAATTAAAGAAGAATTGAAAAAAATCATGGAAACAAATGATAATGAAAATACAATGGTTCAAAATCTGTGGGACACAACAAAGGCAGTCCTGAGAGGAAAATATATAGCGGTACAAGCCTTTCTCAAGAAACAAGAAAGGTCTCAGGTACACAACCTAACCCTACACCTAAAGGAGCTGGAGAAAGAACAAGAAAGAAACCCTAAGCCCAGCAGGAGAAGAGAAATCATAAAGATCAGAGCAGAAATCAATGAAATAGAAACCAAAAAAACAATAGAACAAATTAACGAAACTAGGAGCTGGTTCTTTGAAAGAATTAATAAAATTGATAAACCCCTGGCCCGACTTATCAAAAAGAAAAGAGAAAGGACCCAAATAAATAAAATCATGAATGAAAGAGGAGAGATCACAACTAACACCAAAGAAATACAAACTATTATAAGAACATACTATGAGCAACTCTATGCCAATAAATTTGACAATCTGGAAGAAATGGATGCATTCCTAGAAACATATAAACTACCACAACTGAGCCAGGAAGAAATAGAAAGCCTGAACAGACCCATAAGCAGTAAGGAGATTGAAACAGTCATTAAAAATCTCCAAACAAACAAAAGCCCAGGGCCAGACGGCTTCCTGGGGGAATTCTACCAAACATTTAAAGAAGAACTAATTCCTATTCTCCTGAAACTGTTCCAAAAAATAGAAATGGAAGGAAAACTTCCAAACTCATTTTATGAGGCCAGCATCACCTTGATCCCAAATCCAGACAAGGATCCCACCAAAAAAGAGAGCTATAGACCGATATCCTTGATGAACACAGATGCGAAAATACTCAACAAAATACTAGCCAATAGGATTCAACAGTACATTAAAAGGATTATTCACCACGACCAAGTGGGATTTATTCCAGGGCTGCAAGGTTGGTTCAACATCCGCAAATCAGTCAATGTGATACAACACATCAATAAAAGAAAGAACAAGAACCATATGATACTCTCAATAGATGCTGAAAAAGCATTTGACAAAGTACAACATCCCTTCCTGATCAAAACTCTTCAAAGTGTAGGGATAGAGGGCACATACCTCAATATCATCAAAGCCATCTATGAAAAACCCACCGCAAATATCATTCTCAATGGAGAAAAACTGAAAGCTCTGGTTCTTTTTAACACAAGGCTGGGATCAAGTGTTTAATTTTTTTGTAACTTTTTTTTCAATTACAAAATATTGTGAGTGTTTAACTTATGTGAATAGTCTACAACATAATGGTTATGTAAATAACAATGAAAGGCTCATTGTATAACTATTCTTAAATAACATTTCTCCAAATGTCCATATTATAAAAATATTGCAGTAAATATCCTTCAAGATAAATATTTGCCCATTCCATGACTAATGTGTTAAGATGATGGGAAAATTTTAGAGGGAAAATTCCTAGGTCAAAGTATAAAGGCATATTTAAAGTCCTTGATACTTTTTGCCAATTTACTCTCAAAAGGTTAGAACTGACAACAACTTTAACTAGAAATGTATTAAGATGCATATTTTTCATGTATTATTACCAATCTCTATAAGCCTTAAAAAACTTGTCAGTTAGACAAGAAAAATGTATATATACACACTCACATATATACACAGTTCTATACACACATATATACAAATATATGTATATAAGTACATACATATACATGTATAGAAATATTGCTACTAGGGGTGCCTGGGTGGCTCAGGCAACTCAGTTGCTCAAGCAACTGACTTTGACCCAGGTTATGATCCCAGGGTCCTGGGATTGTGCCCTACCTACATTGGGCTCCCTGCTCAAATAAATAGTAACTAAAATATTTTTTAAAAATTAAGAAAACAAAATATTGTATTAGCAGAAATACTACTACTGAACATTGTTTTTTCTTCTAATTTACACTATTTAGTGTTTGTTTCTTGTACAAATTCTATTTTTCTCATCTTTACCAAAATATTTTATTGTCATAATATAGATCTCTTTTCCAACATCCACTTCTGTCTAATCTTCATATCAGGTGCTATACACTATATTGGTAAGAGTATATATTTTCTGTTTCTTTAAGATAAAAAGGTTGTAAAGACAGTAAAATTAGTTACTTCATAAAGGCTAGAGTCCCAGATGATTCAGGATATATATATATATATATATATATATATATATATATATATATATAAACATGGATGTAGATAGACATAAATATAGAAATGTATACAGACATATCTGTGTGTATGTGCATATAGATACAGATAAAAATTTAGTACAACCTAGACAGATTATCTCTTTTAATTCCATGGGACTTTTAGAAACATTTATTATTACTATTGCTTGCTACTTGCTTATTAATGAGATTTTTCTTAATGCCTTGTTTACCCGTATGTGTAGATTAACCATCTCAATGCTGTTTCAGCTCGTTAAAGATACTGCAAGTAACCCTTCACTTAATGTCTCTGTGTCCTGTAGGGACTGGACAAATCTGGCCTGGACTAATTTAAATCCAAGTTTAGCCAAATGAATGTGATGATGAATATAATGAAATCCAGCTCTGAAAGAATCGAAAGGAGTGCCTCATGTGGCTATTCAGAGGCAAACTCTAACAAAGTCTACCTTCCTCCTCCATATGGAATATGAAAGTTAGAATCATAAATCATAGAATCATAGAATCATAGAATCATAAATCATAAACTCATAAATCTGAGTTCTAGAATTTTAGGATTTTTTTTTTTAGATTTTATTTATTTATTTGACACAGAGAGAGAGATCACAAGTAGGAAGAGCAGCAGGCAGAGAGAGGGAGAAGCTGGCTCCCCGCTGAGCAGAGAGCCAGATGTGGGACTCGATCCCAGGACCCTGAGATCATGACCAGAGCCAAAGGCAGAGGCTTAACCCACTGAGCCACCCAGGTGCCCCTAGAATTTTAGAATTTTAAAATCTTCTAAAAATTGTTCTCTCTTTCCAGAGAAAGGCCACAAAGATCAAGGAATTAAAGCAACTTGCTCACAAGGCAGTTGAGTAATAGCACAATTCCTAAGCTATTTATCTTGCCACAAAAGTTCTTCTGATCTTGTGTTGTCTCCAAAAATATCTTTGCCAAACTTGTACATTAACAGAATTCCTTCTGAGCATCTGACTTCTCAGGTCAAGTGGATGTAGTTTCCTCAGGCAGGGTATCCTTGCAAGGCTGGAGATTCGATGTCTATGTGAGGGTCCTTAAATAGCCCTTTCCTCAACTCCTACTAAGTTTGTTTTAGTGTTAAATTTGGTAACAGGGTGTTGAATGGAACATTTCCTGTTATCCTGGAATTGTGGTTAAGGCTCAAAGCATAGGATAAAGAAACATACATTCTAAAGCAAACACCCTATATTCTAAAGAAAACAACCAACAATGAAGCCAGACATCTTCCAAGGTCATTTTAAGACAGCAAAGCTGGCACTTCTGCCATCCACCATCCCCTTCCTATCAGTGTATGAGCAAGGAACAAGGAAACCATGGGGATCTGAGGTAAGATGAGAGAATGAGACCTGAGCAAAGCGTCACATGTGAAGTCTAGAGTTTATGGTGATGCTTCTCTTTCCAAAGAAAGAGTACATTCTGAGAAAAGTACTTGACAAGATAAGAGAGACTGCAGACAGGGGAGCCTTTTACTCCTCCCTAACTGGAGCTCCACTAGCGGCACACTGGGTATGTTCACCATGCTGCTGTCACTGGGAGCAAAGGGAAGAACTCGAGAGAGTTACTGTGAACCTTCATCATGCACCTCATTGTGTGGTTTTGGGGTACATGTGAATGTAAGACTGACTTCCAGGAGACAGAAGCCCATTGAACAGCCAATGCTAGCAGGCAATGAGGAAATCACAGTGACATAAACATGGGAAATAAATGGGGGCAACCACAACTTCTGTTTCAGAAAACTCCCAAAAGGAAACTTGGTGTTGACGTGGTTCGGTGTGAATGATCATGGAAGTTACAGAGGGGAAGAAAGTTCTATTCTTTTCAAGAAGTAAGAGGCCAGGTAAGATCATCTCACTCAGGAATCTCATGAATGATACAGGCAGACTGTACGGAGGCTGAAAGAAGACATACCTGCTCCGTGGAGGAAACTAAGGAAAGCTAAACCCTCTACTCCAATGGAACCACACATACCATAGTAGGTGCTATTTTAGCACAATCCCTCAGAAGGAGATAAAGATGGAGCAAAAATAGAGCAAGGTCAAGGCAGACTGAGACCAAGAACAGAAAAGAAAACCAGTGATGTAGGCTAACCCCAACCCTTCCTTCTTATCCCCAATTCTAGGAAGCTAGACCCAGAAAAAGGAGAGCAGAGGAGAAGGAAGAGAAGGCAGCGTCTGCCCCTCTGTTTTCCAAGTTTCTTAAAACACAAGTCTAGCCAGTGATGGAGTTTCTATAACTTCTAAGATTAAGTAGATTGAACTTTTCATACCAGTAACCAGAGAGTTGGAAAGGAAAGAGAGGTTTAAAGTAATTGAAGGTGACAGTTGAAAACATTTAATTTTCTTGTAAGGGCATAAAATTTTATATTTTGTTCTTAAACCATTCCTCTCAGTATCTGGTTGAGCTTAAGTACACCGTAATAATACTTTGAGTTTAGGGGTGCCGAGGTGGCTTAGTTGGTTAAGCCTCTGACTCTTGATCTCAGCTCAGGTCTCCATCTCAGATTGTAAGTTCAAGCCCTGCATTGAGCTCCATGCTAGGTGTGGAGTGTATTTATATATATATATATATATATATATATATATATATATATATATATATAATTATTAAATATATTAAATTATATATCATATACAATATAATAATATATTAAATTATTAAATATATTAAAATATATATATATTTTTAACTGAATGTAGAATTTGTTTAAGAAAGGATATTTAGATGAAATTCTTTAGGTTCTCCACCAAACAAGATAAAAATGAGAAATCTGTAAGTAAAACTAAGAGTAACTAAGAAAACCTTTAGTTAAAATGAGTAGACCTAATAGATATGTCCAGGAGATAAAATAGTAAATAAACAAAATTAGTAGAGAAGTCTAATATAAACACAGTCATAAATAAATGGTAGTTACTCAACCCAGAAAACTGGATTCATCCTCAGTCTTTCTGTCCCTCCTTCCCCACCCTCCTGCTGATCACCCAGTCCTACCTGCTTTGCTTCCCCACATGGCCTCACCTTCACCTCTGTGGTGGCTGCCGCAGTACAAACGGTCAGCATCTCGTCTAGTGAGCATCTTTGTCTCACTTTGGCCTCCCTAAGTCTGCTCTCCACATATCTCACAGAGATGTCTATGGCACAGCACAGAGTAAGGATTTTACATCATCTCTGTCCCTCAGAGCAGAAGCACAAACTCAGGAGAATGGCGTCAGCCAGAGGGACCTCTGGATCCACTTCCTGTTCTCTCCATTTTCTATTTTACTCTCTGGAATCCAGCAATCCTGGGTTACTTGGATGGTATCACGGGGCTCTTTCTCTTTGCTCAAGCTGTTTCCTTCTAACTCTTGATTGCATTTTACTGAGTTTTTGTGATGAGCTAGAACACCCTCCCCGACTCTCCACATTGGAGTGAGTACCTGTCTTGTGTACTGACCACATACCCACTACATGCCCAAGTGTAGGGAAATAATCTCTAATGTGTTTTCTTTCTAACTATATTGTAGAAGTGTCTATTCAAGGGCCAGTATTTGACATCTCTAATCCAGATGCCTCCTTCAAAAAGAGAAATAAAATGTAAAACTAAACTAAATGCTAGAAATAAAAATTAACAAAAGGTCCCTGGGGTAAAGCCCTTTCAACATGCGAAACAGTGTGCTAAGAATTTTTTCCGTGTCATCTCGTCTAATCTTTATAATATTCCCATAGGCTGGTGCTCTTGTGACCTTCGTTTCACAAATGAGGAGCATGGGATCTACTTAAGTCCTTAAGTAATTGGCCTAAGGTCACAGAGGTGCTGTGGCTAAAGCCAAGATTCCAAATAGTCTCTTGGCCTTAAGTGCTCAACCCCACATGCTACCAGTTGATTTGCAAAATTTTCTTTTGTAAATGACTAAACTACAAATCCATGAGTAGCCAGAGCAAAGACTGTTTTAAAAAATAAATGAATTACATTATATGTTAATTTGAAAATTTTAAAAATTAAAATTTTATTTAAAAAATAAAATACATGAATTAATCACTGCTTTATTTCCGTAATACAAGGCCTTTTGGTCACTGGAGAAGGGTATATTTCATCCTCTGCTATTTATTTCATCATGCTCGGTTTCATCAATAATCAGGCTGTTTGCTTCCATTATCCCTCAATGAAATAGCATGCTTGAGTGGTAAATTCCTACTTATGGGAAGAAATACGCAGTGGAATGGTAAATAGCTAAGATCAAACTTATGAGTTAATTTGACCCGTGCCTCCAGAGAATTCCAATTATAAACGGGAAGTAAACCACCAAATGATACCCCTCTTAGCTTTGTGATCAGTTAAATACAAAAGAGCAGAGGCAAATATAAACCTAAAAATCCCTATGGGGAATTTGCAGGTAAAATAAACAATGAGTCTGCAACTGTATAAGTTGCACAAAGTCAGGCAAATACTGAAAATCAGTTCAGTCAGGAGTTCCTCTGAACATATCATTTCACATAAACAAATACAGACTATTCCTCACAAAATATATTTCTTAGGGCTTCTGGGCTTCTTTGTGACTGTATTTTAAGATTTAAATTTTTTTTTAGTTAGTATAAAACTCTAAAGTGGAATGAAGACTTAACAAAGATTTTTATCATAACAAAATGATTTCTTTTGGAAAAACACAGACTTCATGGTAGTTAATCAATGCTTTCAGAAACACTTGTAATATTTCTTAAAATAAAACCACAACCCAAAGATTAAAATGAGAAACAAGCATAGTAAAGGCTATGGGAAATATTGATTATACAATCTATAAAATAAAGGATAGCAGAAAGAATCACCATTTCTCTTAAACATTAACACATCAGAGTGAGGAGTGCCTAAAAACCAAATTTGGGGTTGTAAAGGGCTTGTCAGTTTGGGAAATTTCGCTGGTATGATAGGAAGCCATTGGGAACATTGCCAGGCAAGCTACTTCAGATATCATGTAACAGAAAGGTTTCAACACCAAATTAAAATGCTTGAATCATACAGCTTCCTGACTCAATCTTAAATACATAGTGGGAAGTTAGTAGGAAGAGATGGACTATGTCAACACACGTAGGACAGGGGTCCTGTGTCATTCCTGGGCTCATTTCTCCAGTAGACTTCATGACTACTTGGTGTCTAGGCCCTTCTGTTTTTCTTTGCTCGGGTTGCAATGACAAGCAAGGTACCACAACATGGGTGGCTAACACAAAAGAAATTTACTGTCTCTTTTCTGGAGGCTGAAACATCAAGGCCATAGAGTTGGTTCCATCTGCGGACTGGGAGGGACAATCTGTTCCATGCCCAGGCCCCAGCTTTTGGGGGTTTGCTGGCAATCTGTGACAGTCTTTGCATTGGGCTTCACCCTGTTCCCTGCCTTCATCTTTACCTGGCATTCTCCTTGCATTTGTGTGTGTGTCTGTATCCAAATTTCCCCTTTAGATAAGAATACCAGTCTTACCAGATTAGGGACACATACAACTCCAGTATAACCTCATCATAAATAATTACAATTGCGCTGATGCTATTTCTAAATAAGGCCACATTGTGCCGTTCCGAAGTTTAGTAGGACTCCAACATGGGAATCTCAGGGTATGACGGTTAATTTTTTATTTCAACTTGACTAGGCCATGGGATGCCCAGATAACTCGCTGAATATTCTTTCTGAGTATGTCTATCAGAGCCTTTCCAGAAGACATAAGCGTTTGAATTAGGAGACCAAGTAAAATAGATCTCCCTCCCCAGTGTGAGCTGCCATCATTCAGCATATTGAAGTCCCAAATAGAACAAAGATTTGATTTCCCTCTCTCTCTGCTAGGCTGCTTGGGCTGAACATAGGTCTTCCTACTATTGAACTTGGACTACACCATCAGCCTCTTAATTTTCAGACCTCCAGACTTAGGCTGGAATCATACTTTCCTGGGTCTCCAGTTTGCAGACAGCAGATCATGGGACTTCTCAGCCTTCATAATCTTCATAACCTTCATAGCCAATTCCTTGCAACGAATCTCTCTCTTTCTCTCTCCCTATATATATTTATATTCTACAGATACACAGGTATATAGTAAATATGGGTACATAGATAAATACAGATACAATATAGATGATATTCCACAGATAATGTGTATTGTTGGCAAATCACTGTCATATACCTGAAACTAATATAACTATACTTCAATTAAAAATTAAAATTCAAAAAGTATTCTACAGATACTGTTTCTTTTTCTGCAGGATTTTGACAAATACAGAGGGCAAATTGCACAATTCAACCCATAACATCTTTCATCCCTTCTCCTCCTACACATGTGTGCTGTTTATCTCTGTCCACACAGCTCACAAGCCACTTGCTTGTATAATCCCTTTCACCGTTATTTCTTTTATCTCTCTCTATAGATAAAACAGAATATTCTTAAATAGAGCAGCAAACACACATCCTCAGCCAACTACTTTCATCCATAATATAATGCAAATTTATAAGAACCTACTGGCCTACAGATTGTTTAGTCATTTGGCCAGATATATGAAAATCCTGGCCTTGAACTGCAGTGGCCCAGAAAGCCTTTTATCATCGTTATCAAAGGGCCAGGCTCTTGAATCAAAAGTGACACCGCTTGCCCATTCTCAGAGGCAGGAAGCTAAATGGCAGTAGGTTGTGTACCCCCTCCCCCCAAAAAAAATCACATCAATCTGATGAGGCTCAAAAGAAAGGCTGGCTTCTATTTTATATGTGAGAAGAATGAAGAAAGATTGAGAGGTGAGAGACAGCCTTTCAAGAGTTTTTGATTAATGCCTTGCAAATGCTGGGGAACAACATGTTTCCTGTGCATTTCCAGGCTTAGCAGGGTATTTTGCTTTCGTTGAACATTGATTCTTAGACCTGCAGGAACTGACACACTGCAGAATCTGCACAATAGCTAGAGAATCATTCTTCAGTAGAGATAAAATGCCTCAAAGAACAATGAAATAGAAACTGTAACTCCTAGCATTTTCTAATTCTTTACTATTTGCAACTTTAGAGCCGAGGTACAAAGAGGACGTGTGACTTTTTTGTTTTATTTTAGAACAAAGTTTGAAATTATAAAGAGAAATACCTAGATCAGCATTTGTCCTAAAAAGCAAAAAAAAAAAAAAAAAAAAACTCGCTAAGAAATCTAAGATTTTCCTCCCACTTTCCTATCTGCATCTCTTTCTTCTGTCCAGGAAGTCTTTCTATATGCTCTGGCCTGCCTTTGTGAAACCTGTAAAAATATTAATCAATAGCTAGCTTATGAACTGCTAAGTATTTAGCTCTCTACATATCCGCAAGTCAGAATCAGCCAGAGATGTTGTGTTCCACCCTGAACACTCAGATTTAGCAAACCCAGGACTGTGCTCCAACGGTCAAACTTTAAAAGACTTTGGCAGGGAGTCTAGACGGACCAGCCAGCCTGAGAACCTCTAGTTTGATCCCTTAGAGGCTAATACAGGAATGTGCCCTCATCCAAAGAAAAAAGTGGGTAAAAAGAAAAAAAAAATTGTTCCCAAAGCCACAAGGCCCTCATTTTTCTCTCCAGAGCACAGTTTTCCAGAATTTTTTACTCACATAAATATTGTTAAAAATCTTTTGAGCATACACTGGCAATATCTGATTTGCCTTACTTAAACATTACATTTTTGGAATAGTATATTAATATATATTAGCTGTACAAAACCTATGCCAGGTGTGATTTTTAAAGGATGAAATAAAATGAATATACTGAGGACTGCATGGGCCATTTCGAGCACACAGAAAAGTAAGTACCCTCTACCTTGGGGTTCCTTCCATGAATTTTTTGAAGAACACAATCCACCTTTTCTGCTACTCTATACAGTTTGTTAATGATGTCACCATATATTTCAACACCACTTGACAGTTTACAGAGTACTTCCATGCCTATGCTATTTATCTATGAGAGCGGGCTAATTAATATGAATAATCTCTCACCCATGAGGATACGAAGGCCCTCCAGGACATTTTCAAGGTCATCTATTTTAAAACGGTGGAACTAAGGTTAAAGTCCAGATTTTTTGTCTCAAAATTGATTGCCTCATAATCCGAATATATGTATATATAAATACATATATAAAATTCATGGAATGAAAATTGTTCTCATTTACCCACTATTAGGTATTTTAAGCTTAAACACAGGATGAAAAAATCTTTAGAAACTACATTTACTTTCTCTGGCTACCCAACCTAATTGCATGTATACAGGTCCTGCCAAAGACACACTTTGACTTTAAAAAAAAAAATGTAGCTTTTGATGTGGGCTAAAGTATATACACATACATAATCTCCACCCCAAAACATCAATAGTGTTAGGATTAAGAAACCCTAAACAGCAGTCATGGAAGTTTTAACTCTGACTCATTGCGAGTAGTTAGTGAAGTATATACAACCTCCCAGAGCAAAAATATATACACACAAAATACTGCACACTCTCATGGTGTTCACAGACTTCCTCAAGTATATTCATAAAGCACATAGTGAGAATACCCTAGCTACAGAATGAAGCAAGCAATAGGTCCCGAAGCCTTCCACTGAATTGACCTTGTTTTTCACAACTCTTTGGAGACGTGAATCCCTGTAAGAAGTATTCTGGGACTCCTGTTAGTCAACCAGAAAGTCAGATTCAAAAGGAGCTTATGGATCTGTATGCATGAGTGCTTTGTGGGATATTAAAGTCATTCATTACCTAATTAAGTAATATTTGTACATTTTAATTGAGAAGGAGGTCCACATAATCTCATTCCACATGACATTTTTAATTAAAAACTAAAAGGCCACTAATCTCAAAGTGGACGTGGTGGGTTATTTTATTTCATTTCCTCTAGTCCTTCTGAGAGAGATTAGAGGATTTGCTTCATAAAGTCTATCAAGCAGTGATTAAGAAGGCCCCTGGTGGATTATAATATTTTGTCTCATAGGATAAGAATGAGCACTCCATGAAAGTCTTGTCAGCAGACTCTGAATTTAGGAGGAAATTATGAAATAGGCAGTTTGTCTTCAGTCACCTTTACTGTCTCTTTCTCTGCTCTTTCTCCTCTTTTGTGGCAAAATTCCATCTTCCCAGTTCCCACTTGAGTCTCCTGTTAAAATCTGATGGTAATAGACATCAAACATGAATTCAGCAATGCATACTTTTTTCAGTATGTATTGCTCAAGCTTTAAAAAAACTCATGGAATGAAAGTTGTTCTCATTTACCCACTGTTAGGTTTTTTAAGCTTAAACACAGGATAAAGAAATATGTAGGAACTGCATTTACTTTCTCTGGCTACCCAATCTAATAGCATGTATACGGGTCCTGCCAAAGACATACTTTGACTAAAAAAAGAAAATGTAGCTTTCAATATGGCTAAACCTTACGGTGCCATCTATAGAGTGATCACATTTTATCTTACCTAAAATAAGTCATTTAAACAAGCCAAGTCCTGTATCTATGAATATCAATTAAATGAGTTATGTATAAAATTTACGTTTTTAAAGTTGCTCTCCTCTTTCTCTCAGTAACTGAAATCTAGTTTAATATCTTCTGCACCATTTGGAGTCCAGAGAATGGCATTTTCTGCATGTTTATTTAAGCTTGACAAATATTTTTGAAATCTCATTATCTGTAGGATCATAAAATCTTAAAACCTACCAAATTCTAATTAGGTAAAGGCACATAAATCATTCAAAAACAAACATAAAGCCTTTAAAGAAAGCATAATTTGACTCAAAATATCAGCAAAGCCATTAAAATATTGCTTAAATAAAAATTTTCTTACTTAAGTCTCTCATACGACAGAGAAAGAAAGATACATTGAAGGCTCAAACAATCAGAGAGGAAGCTGAGAAGTTCAGGGGTCTCCTCAAATGCCTGGAGTCCATAAAGCTTTTATTAGATTTCAAAACCAACTTCCTTACATTCGTGTTGGGCAACACTGTAATGAATCTAACACAATTCTTTTCTCTTCAAGGTAGCTATTCCAACCACTATTACAAAAACACAAGAGGTTTTAAGAAAGGCATTTTATAATGTTCCAGTCTAGAAGCCTAATCAATGCAACCCAGCCCTCAACGGATGTCCCAACTGATTCTTTCTTTGCCACACCAGATGTGAAGTTTCTCCCCAAATGAAGAACTGACAAAATTTAAAAGTATCACTAGCCCAGGGCACCTAGGTGGTTCAGCTGGTTAAGCATCTGCCTTCAGCTCAGATCATGATCCTAGAGTTCTGGGATCGAGTCCCATATTGGGCTCCTGCTCAGCAGGAAGCCCGTTTCTCCTCCTGCTCCTCCCCTCTGCTCATGTTCTCTCTTTTTCTCTTTCTCAAATAAATATACTTTTAAAAAGTCACTAGCCAAAAGAAATGAATGTTCCTCTTTCCAATTCCAAACTTTCCATAGCATTATTATATATTCATATATTCATATATATATTCTAAGTACTCCCCAAGTTTATGCCAACCACTCGTGATGCCAGTCACCTCCACTCGCACAAGCCTCACATGGTTTCTCCTATGGTGGGCACTTATTCAAGGAATGTTTGTGTACATCAGGGAAGACTGCTCTACCATCCTCAAAAACTATTTGTGACATACTGCTGTCAATCTGCCCTTGCCTTTTCACCCTCACTTATCAATGTCCCCAAATATTAACAAAATCCATTAACTCCACCGTTCCAGTGCTCCCCTCACTTTGTCTCGTGTGGCTGTTTGTTGGTTCTCTCTCAGTCGTGATTACAACTTCCCACCCCATAACACTCAGGTACCAAAGTTCTTTTCTAGACTCTGGACTGACTGAAGTAGGAAAGGAACACTTAAAAGTTTGGGTAGATCTGGACACTTATTATTATTACCTAACACACAATAAAATATATTCAGGGTAAAACCATTCATAAAACTTGACAACTATGTCCATAGCTGGTTACATCCCAGTGCAAAATGAAAATTTTGGGATTCTTGTTCAAAAAGCAAAAAAAAGTACGAAGTCACTGAAATACAAGACATTTTATGTTTTGCAGTTTTTTTCAAATAGTCTTGGTATCTTCTGTTTGCTTGCTAAGAGATGATAGACCTTCAGAGGCATAATGGGCGCCCTCTATTGTAGCTCAGTGCATGTGTGTGCCTGGCCCTCCAGCTGTCAAGGTCCCTTTCTCCCCAGGCATGAAACCAATATCTGTGTCTCAAGTGGGGGTAGGTATGTCAATTTCCTTTTCCCATCAGCTTATTTCCCAAGCCACAGCAAACAGATGACTCCCACAGAATTGTAAGCTCCAAGCCAAGACATACTCATTAGCTGAATGGGTAGACAAGAGGCTAGCACCACACTCCCAACCTGATCATGCCCACTTTCTCTTAAGTGTTTACTGTCCAGTCTACCAAATATAGGGCTGACGATGGTAATAGGACTATATTCAACACAAGAGTGGCAGCTCACACTGTAAGAGTAAACAAGAGGAGAAGAAATGCCTTCATTCTGTGGAACTCCTTACTTAAGCTTAGCTTTACTTAGGTTTTTCTTATCAGGATAGCTGACATATATACCATTGGAATCCATATCTGGTGTTTGGAACCACCTACAGAAAAGTGGAAAAAAAATTTTTTTTAAAGGGCCACAGTTGAGTACCAAAGTATTACAAAGATCATATTGATAAAAAATGTGTGTTCTATAAAACACCTTTGGATAATTCACCAAGCCTTAGATTTAAAGCTGTGCCAACATAAACATTTAACCAAAAGATCGAAGTGTTTTCTAAGATGCATTTTCTTAAAAATCCTGAGTAAAGTAATCAAGAAGTTTACTTCCTACTCATCAGATTTAGTATCTCACAGAATTGGGCACACTTCTAAGTCACCTCCACTCGTACAAGCCTCACATGGTTTCTCCTATGGTGGGCACTTATTCAAGGAATGTTTGTGTACATCAGGGAAGATGCCTCTCTGATGAAGCCTCTTCTTTTACCTCATTAGGGAAACAAAAAGAAAGTTATCTTCCAAAAGAGATCTTAGAGGCATATATGTAAAAAGTGCTTCAAGCAGAGGATTTGCACATAGTTTAATTCTCTGCAGGGTACATGGAATTACCTTGTCAGCGAAAGTGCATGGAAGAAGGCTGGCGTCTTAAAGAACAATGGCCTTGCTTTACTACCAGCCTCTTGATCATTTAGCAAAATATGTTTCATGACAAATATAAAAATGTTTTGATCCCATGTTGGAATTTTCTTACGGACCATCTGAAACAACTCAATGGGAAAACAAGCAACTCGATGCACTTTTGAAAAATTTTTATAAAAAATTACGCTTACAGACTTTTGTTAATGAGTATTCCCAGAAGTTTTTACTTTAATAAATTAAGTGGTTTTTCTGTGTTACAAAGTTATTTTTTAAAAATGGCTGTTTGTTATGTTACAGTTCTAAAGAGATGGTTAATACTTGATGAATAACAACCAGATAGAGGATTCCACACATACATTTGAAGGAAATATTTTTCCCCTGTGTCCCTCATATTTCTTCAGGTACTAGCCAGTCAGTGGATAAATGATAATAAGAAGATATACGATCAAGATGAATTTTACTAGGTATTGAGAAAAGGGTTTGCTCATGTTTCTATGTATTAAGGAGATAAAATTAAACCTTTCCTCATTATCACACCTCCAAAGGAGTCAATATTTAATAAAAAATATTAACTTTGAAATAATAAGCGTACTTTCTGTGAGAGCACATATACAAATTCAAGCAGTATAGATAAAATCAGATTTAAACATATAAATTTATTTTTTAAATTGAGAGTAAGCTTTCTGAATAAACCACTTGGCAATCAGGAAAATGCCTTATTATATATCTACTCTGAGTTTCTGTCAGAGTGCAGAGACATTTCAACCTTTTTGAAATGTAATGTATTGAGAAAAATCAGTGGACCCAAAGCAAAGAAATTTAGATAAAATTATGGTGCTGCCATTTATCCTTTTCCATGACTTCCTTTAAACCCTTAAACAAAGGAACAATAATGTCTTTCCATTTTAAACACAGGAACACAAGGGAAAAGGAAAGGAGATACAGTCACTCTGTATTATAATACATTTATAATTCCTTGCATTATATACATCATGGGACATGTCATGATCTTGAAGCATAAGAGATATGTAATAAAAGCTCAATATTTATAAGATCTTTAAACATTTATATTGGTTCAGTTTCCCAAACAACTGTTTTTAAACATTTACATTGTATATATCATCATTTGAGATTCAAAGTTTAAGATAAGAGTATGGTAATTTTTTAAGGAAATTACTTGAGTAGTATGCTCTATATGGTGTCCTTATGGTCTCAAATATGGGAGATAATTTCTCTCAGCATCTTAGTTTTGACCTTATACATAGTATTTCACTAAACAAAATTGATCTCCTAGGACTTTAAATGATACTAAGAGTGAATAAAATTTTGAAAAACCCAAATTCACTTTGTAGTACTTCAAAAATGATTAGTAAGTAGTGTTATCCATCTACCAAAGTAACAAAAAATAAGGTGTCACTCAGAAAGAGTTAAAGGTAGTAACCTGCACTGGAGCTCTTCAGCTTTAAATGCTTAGAGGTTTTATTTTAGAGCTAATGAAATATAAGTCGTGGATGAATAACACAACACACACAGGGTCCTGGGATCATAGTCCTGGGATCATAATCCCGGGGTCCTGGGATCGAGCCCTGCATTGGGCTCTGCTCAGCAGGGAGCCTGCTTCCCCCTCTCTCTCTCTCTGCTTCCCTCTCTGCCTACTTGGGATCTCTGTCAAATAAATAAAAGCTTAAAAAAAAAGTCATTTAAGTCCACTTCTTTTAAATAAAATAATGTATATAATAGAGAAATACACCTGATAATTTAACTCATGATACCTGCTTTCTTCTTATGCCCCATTCTGGCTTTTTACTTTTTTTTTTTTTTTTGATCATTTATTCATTTAATGTCTATCAAACACTTAATTTTCTATTTCTGTGATGGTAGTTTCCATATTCTTTTTTTTAATTTAATTTAATTTTTTTTCAGTGTTCCAAAATTCATTGTTTATGCACCACACCCAGTACTCCATGCAATACATGCCCTCCTGAATACCCACCACCAGGCTCACCCAACTCCCCATTCCCCTCCCCTCCAAAACCCTCAGTTTGTTTCTCAGAGTCCACAGTCTCTCATCATTTGTCTCGCCCTCCGATTTCCTCCAACTCACTTCTCCTCTCCATCTTGCAATGTCTTCCATGTTATTCCTTATACTCCACAAGTGAAACCATATGATAATTGACTCTCTCTGCTTGACTTATTTCACTCAGCATAATCTCTTCCAGTCCTGTCCATGTTGATAGAAAAGTTGGGTCTTCATGCTTTCTTATGGAGGCATAATACTCCATTGTATATATGTATCATATCTTCTTTATCCATTCATCTGTTGAAGGACATCTTGACTCTTTACACAGTTTGGCAACTGTGGCCATTGCTTTTATGAACATTGAGGTACAGATGGCCCTTCCTTTCACTACATCTGTATCTTTGGAGTAAATACCCAGTAGTGCAATTGCAGGGCCATAGGGTAGCCCTATTTTTAATTTCTTAAGGAATCTCCACACTGTTTTCCAAAGTGGTGGCACCATCTTGCATTCCCACCAACAGTGTAAGAGAGTTCCATATCTCCACATCCTCTCCAGCACTTGTTGTTTACTGTCTTGTTGATTTTGGCCATTCTAACTAGTGTAGGGTGATGTCTCAATGTGGTTTTGATTTGCATCTCCCTGATGGCTAGTGATGATGAACATTTTATCATGTGGCTCTTTACTTCTGACAGCAGACTTCCAAATTCCTACTGAAATCACTAGATCTTCTGTCTATAAGAATTCCCAATTAATGATGAAGTTTAACAGGATATCATGAAGAGATAAAATTTAGTTTTAAAATCATTATTCTTATGTTTCCATAAAATTATAAACTCTATTCCCTGAAACTGTATTCCCTGAAGCCAAAATCAAATTTTATCACTCAAAACCCAATCAATCTTAGATCTGAAAAATAAGATTCAAGAATGGGCTGCTAATCATTGATAAGTGCCACATTTATTGAGCCTCCTGTTTCAGTAAAGGCAGAGGAATGTTTCAGTAAAAACAGAGGAATGACAGGGAAAGATAAGATATATTTCTATTTCTGTTAGGGACTAAATTTGAATTTTGAGAGACTGCATAAAGAATTATGTTGTATAATAACAGACACTGTAGAAGGAAAAGAGAGCAAGAGAGAGAGACAGGGATAAAACATAACTTCAGTTTTTGTGACTTAGTAAGTGGGTTGGTATATTAAAAAGTAGGAGGCAACAGTGGGAGGAATTATAATTTTACCACCTAAATACTAATTTGGTTAGCAAAGGCAGTAACAAATAAGATTTAATTGAAAGTTGCTGAAACAGGAAATCTAATAAAGGTATTTTGTTTTATTTTATTTAAAAAATTTTTTTACTTATTTGAGAGAGAGAGAGATAATGTAGGAACAGAGAGAAAAAGCAGAGGGAGAAGAAGGCTCTCCACCGAATGGGGAGCCTGATGTAGGACTTGATCCCAGGACCCCAGCATCATGATCTGAGCCAAAGACAGACACTTACCTAACTCTACCCAGGAACCCAAATAAAGATATTTTTAAAACCGGTGTCATTTTAGGTATCCCGTAAGCATGAGGTGGTAGGTGAAACAATGGAAGTCATTTCTTGACCAGAGAAGCAGTACAGGGGAAAAACTACAGCCCAAGTTTAAACAGGGGAACTCCAAGCTCAATAATGGAAGGAGTGAAAAAGAGCCCAGAAAATTAAAGAAAAAGAAACAGGGCAAAAGTTAGACAGCATGTGGGAAGGTTTGGTCAACAAACTGTAAACATTTTGGATAGTATTAACAGAGAACTGAGAAAAGATAAGCTACAGGTTTAGAGCTAATCCTGCACCATGACTTTGATTCAAACTCTTATTCTAGGAACTAAGATCTGGCCCAACCGAGCTAAATATGTAAAAGAAAATGACAAAACCAAAGTCAGAGATCAAATACAGAACCCTACTGTCTGTGAATTTCCTAGTAATAAATAGTCCATTGATGCTTGCTTACTCTTTCAGAGCTATATTAAGCATCTATTTCAAATGGAGTAAAAGAGGGGAAACCACAGGTAACATCTGATAGTAATTAAATTTTCTTGTATTTACAAACCTACATTTACATAGAAAAAAAGGTTTTTGATTTTTCCAAAGTTTGTTTCATGTCATGATTTATCATGATTATTCCCACATTACATTTTTTATGTTAACCACAGGAAATAGGTTGAGGAAGATATACATCATGACAACCCAAGGAAATAAAACTTTCTAATCAATATATTTTATATTTTCAGTTTTCAGATATAATTAATAGTTCACCAGACTGATGCTCTACCAACTCTTCTAGAAGTAGCCCCAGGACAACCTAAGCCCTCTTACCTATTGTTTTGAGCACACTGATTCCTTTAAATGAATTTCATTTTTAGATCCCTCATTTGTTCATGCTTCTCTCAGTTCTAGGCATTCATACTCACCATTATATTCTGCATGCTGCTTGTAATTATCTTGCCCCTATCAGAGTCGGCATGGTTTCTCACACTTCAGATCTATGTGAGCATACTTGAGATTATAATTATAGTCTCGTATTTTGGTTCAGCAATTTTAAAAATATCAAAAAGCAGTGACTCTTTTGCAAACAGAGATTCTGGAACATATCTACATAAATGGCTATTTATCTTTGGGCGGTATTGGACCTGTTTTAAAGTTGGATAAATGCTCTTTCCCCTAGTAAAAAATATATAACATAAACACACACATATACAATTTCATATAAATTTAAAGAGTTTACTTAATAGCTACTTATCCAATCTAGGGACCATAGGCTATTACAAAACTACTACACGAGATGGCTCCAGGTTAGGAAAACAAATTCCTCTCTCGTGCTCCACATAATGAAAAGTTTGATAATGCAAAACGTCTTCTTATACAAAACTTGTGTTTGTGCGTAGCATCCTTCAGTCTCATTTCTATACTTGGGTACACCAAACCACAGGAAGTTTATAGGACATTCCATGCTTTTTCTCCCCCTCCCACCCCCATTCCATGCTATCTCCTAATGCCTAATATCTCCTCTGCCCTCTTTATGGTCTTACTTTAAGAAACTAGCTTCCACTGCCCTCCCCCCTGGCCAATATCACTAGTAATCTTCATGATTCTACATCTATTAGATTTTGGGGGACTTTTATTTTACTTGACTCTGTGGTAGCATTCAAAGTTGTGCCAATCACCCCAAATGTGAACTACTTTCTCCTCTTACCTTCCGCTTTGTTTTTTGTTTCAACTTATCATGTGCTTCTTTGCTTCTACACTATTTTGTTTTCTTCATCTCAAGTAATACAGGTAATATTTTTCAGGGTTGCTCAAAGATCTCTTTCTTTCTGCACATTTTCTCTCTAGACAATCCATCCCAATTATAGCATCAGTTAAAATCCATATGTTGATGTCTCCCATCTTATTTTATATACAATCCTGATCTTTCCAGAGCCATATGTGTCTATATCCAAATTCCTCCCTAGTATTTTCTTTTGTAGATATGAAGTAGTTATCAAGTCCAAACAAAAGAATGATCTTTCGGTCCTAAATCTAATCTTTGTTCAATTACTCTCAATGAGTGAATTGTATTCCACAAAGCAGAAGTCTAGAAGTTGTTCTTGGGACCCCCTGATGCCTTAGCCCAGATTTGAGAAAATGCAGAGCCTAAAGCAAGAGTTCTGTGTTATAGCTTTACTAGCAAGGACAATTACATGGAGTTTCAGTAAAAGACAATATGAGAGGGAAAGAATAAATGAAGAATCAATACGAAGATGCACACCATGGGGGCACTAATGGTTCCATTACCCAGACAACTCCCTCTTGTAGACATAAACACTACATTCCAAGACCATTTATCCAGAAGGAAAGGAGGAGGTGGAATTTTATCCACTAAATTCAGTTTTCCATGTGTCAGTGAAACCAGACCTCTAACCTAACTAGGATTAATTTCACAAGGAAGGGAAACACAAATTTTGCTTTTGGGTCACTGGATAGAAGTTAAGAAAAACCAATCCTAAGCTGATGTCTTTGATTCTGGACCTAGGTATTTTAGCTGCTGTAGATGAGGTATTGACTATCATCTGTTGGTTTATTATATAATCCCACTGGATTTTGTACCCAATCTGGTACTTTAATTGACCCTTTAACAGCTTTTGATGGTGGCCTCTGCATTGTGGGCACATAGCAAGACTGAGGACCCTGTGGACACAGATTGTCACATTTCCACTGTCCATAACATGTGTCTAGTGCTCTGATATGCTATATGGATTAGACAAATCAAGATCAGTCATGATGTAAGTGTTGAAATATAACTGAGAGAATGAATATACAAATGAGCAATGGCCAGACCATACAGCAAAAGAGAATTATGACTCACAATCTAAAGCAACCAGCCAAATTTAATCACAACCTCTTTAGCAGTTAGCTCAAAGTGGTTAGGACTGTATCAATAACTGCCAGCTTCTCAAATTTTTGCCCCTACTTCTACCGTAGGTTGAACTAGAGAAAACCAAGTACTAACTTAAGTAATCACACAGATGTCCATTTCTACCTATCCTGTTTTCAGCTTCCCCATGCCCAAACCCTCCCATCAGAATATACTTTAAGCCTTTTCTTTTTTTGCTATACATCTAAACTTCCTATCTATGAGCACTGACTGAAGGCAAGTAGAGTTGGCTGACTCCCTTGTTACAGGAAGTTCTGAAGGGTCTTTGCTAATCTTTGCTCAAAGTGTGATCTTAAGGACCCTCAAATGACAATCTGCTTAGACACATTTCTTAGACACATTAGCTTGACCATGACCTCTTTAAAGATAGGAACCTTACTTCATTTTATAATTAATCCTTTTAGTAAAAACATTTATATATAATAAATATTTGTTTGATTGTCCAAGAAAAACAAAAAATCAACCCAAAGTAGCCATTAACCTATAAAAGAAAAATGAGTGGAAACAAAAAATGGAAGTTGGCCAAGTAAAAATGCTGTATACTTACAAAAATATTTGGGTATAAAATCAGTACAATTTTCTAAAATAATTTAAAACTTAGAATGACATATTAAACAGAACCCCAAGGTAGGGAACAGGTAAGCTAAAGGGAATCTTGAGAACACCAATGACAAAAGTAAACACAGAGCTCATTTACTATGGAGACTTATAAATATCTCCATATTTGGGATTCAACTCGCCTCAAACAGAATGATTTTCTCAAAAGAATTTTCTATAAGGGAAAACTGATTTGCTGCCTCTGACATCACCATTTATTAAATCACTTTCATCTCCAGTAAGGAAATACCTGGCTTGTTATTAAACATGGTTCTATAGTTAACCAGCAAATAGATTAGTCACACTCTAGTTAATAGAGGACATAACTCAATACATTGCTAACTTAATAACTTTTAAAAATACTGACAAGAAAAAAAAAACTCAGGTCTGCAGTGTTTTCATATGAAAAGTCGACATTTACTTCATGATATTATAAAAATGATTATTTTACAATCAATGTAAGACACCTGCAATCTATTTTACCTGGAAGACACTTAATTATGTTAGTTTCAACCTCCCCAAACATATCAGAGATTGAATTTAATATTGTTTTTGAGGTAAGCCCTATAAAGCTCTACGTAGCTCTCAGTTAATACTATTATAAACTCTTTAACACCAAAATAAGTTCTTCTTTCTTGCCAGAAAGCTTTTAAAAATAACACAGATGAGGGAGTAATTTTAACTTGAGAAATTGGCCAAGGTTTTACAGAGCATTTTAACTGGATCTTGAAAAATTAGAGGGATATTAATAGAAAAAACTTTTAGGAAAGAACATTTTGGCAGACGAAATAGAAATTGTTAAGGAACAGTGACTTGAAAGTGCATAGCACAGTTTAAAAACTGCTCTTAATATGACTTAGTATAATTAGTCTATATGATATGTCCTTTGTTTATGATTGAGACAAGTATAAATGGCTTTAGCGAAAACTAACTAGGGATCCGATCATGAAGGGAAATGAAGATTTTAGAAGAGTTTTCTAAAGACAATAAGGAGACTTCTTAGGTTCCTGAACAAATTTACCCAAGAGGTTATGTGTTTTTGAAAGATAATTCCTGACGGCCTATATTCAACATATTAAAGGGAAACAAGTTAACAGTCTAGCAATCACAAGCAGGGTGTAAAGAACCAAACTGAGTTTTAAATAACTACACAGTAAATTTTTTAAAATGCAGAAACTTAAATAATACTGTGTTTAAGCCCACTCTGAAGACTAGAGCTACAGTTTTAATATAAGTGAGCTCTTGATTTTCATTCATACTTTCCTGGTTTAGTGTCTGTATATTTGGCAGTGACAGTGGGAACCGTTAAAGAAGCAAGAGATTAACTATTCTTATTGACCAGGGAAATTCCAACAGAGCAGACAGTTGAAAATATAGGTGTAGAATTCATGGGTCTGTGAGTTACAAATGAGGATGTGGGAATCATTTATCAAAAATGGCCGTAGAAACAATGGGATGTTATTGTAGATACAAAGAAATCATATAGTTTAGATTAAAAACACAATAGTGAAACAATCATTAATGCATGTTATAAAATTAATAGTAAACTCTGAACTAACCAAAGTCCTGTTCATACAACAAAAACTTAGCAAATCTTTGTAGAGATCTTTGTGTTGGACATGGTGGGTGATAGCAACTTGTAACAAGTGTGGCTCTTAACTCAAGAAGATCACAGGCTAGTAGTTGTGATATAAATATACATAATCAAAGTATAACATATGTAATAAATATTATATGAAATATATCAACTAAAAGCTATTGCTAGACAGAAACCAGTCTGTGGTGGGATATAAAAAGATGTGAAGTTTGACTTTGGAATAAAGTAGACAGAATAAAGATAATTACAGATAGAGAAGAAGATACAAATAAATATGAAAATTAAAAAATGATAAATACTTGTAAATAAGGACAAATCTTCTCTAGAATACAAGGATCATGTACAATGGTTCTAGCACATTAATGTTAAAATATAGATTCTTATTCAGTAGGTCTAAGGTAAAACCTTAGATTTTATATGTCTAACCAGTTCCCAGGTGATACCAGTGATATTTACATAGAAATTGTGGGAAATAAGGTAGCCAGAGAGCAGATAAACAGATTATAGGCAATACTGAAAACATACTAAAAATTCTGTCCTCTATCACTGGGTCAGGTGATTTCAATTTGTACCTTAATGAGCCACAGAGAAGAGAATTCCTAGTGTCCCATAGCACTACAGAATGTATTTGGCCTGTTTTATACATTGGACTTACCAATAAGCTCTTAACACAAAGATGCACTAGGAGGGAAAATGTTTTAAATACATAGATTTCCTGCATGGGAAAACTTGTTTTTTTTTTTAACAAGTGACATCTATTAATAAAATAAAATGGGTAGTCTATGTATATCACATATTGGAAGAGTGAGATGATTGGTCTGACTAAAGACTTACTGAATAACACTTACTATGCTTCTTAAATAGGACAAGTATCTAAAATACAGATATTTAATAGAGTAATAGAAACAGAAATCATAAAAACAGGAAGACTCAATATAGATGGATGCCAAGGGTTAAGATACGCAAAACACTGAACCAGATGTGAGGAATAAAGATGAAAAAAATGATTTAAGCTTATGTACTTGGTACAATTATTGTATTAGTGATCAAAAATACCAACTCATCTAAGGATCAATAAAAAGAGTAAGTTTCCAACTGTACATTGATCAAGTATTGAATAACAAGAAAGATTACTGAACTGGATGGAATAGAACTAGAAAGTATTCAGAGTGTAGCATGTAGAGAAAAAAGAGTGGTAAGTACAGAAAAAAAGTGTGAAATACAATACAGAAAAAGCTAATGAAGTGTAATTGGAGTTTACAAATGTGAATGTATTAAAGTACTACATAATGAGAGAAAGGTCAAAAGGTCAAGAATTTCCATAGCCATGGAAGACACCGATCCATGAAATCAAGGGGTGCTGGAAAATCAAGTCTAATAGACGCAGAGAAAGCTGCATCAAAGCACATCACAGTACAATCTCTGAAAATCAAAAATAGGACAATCTGAGAAAAAAAAAAAAACAAGGAAAAACAATGGCACATTAACCATCTTGAAACAAAGGTAACAGTGACAATTGACTTCTCGTCAAATGCATGGGAATCTGAACACAATAGTGATTTCTTTAAAATGTTAAGTGAAAATATCTGCCAACCTGAATTTCTATAGTCAGTAAAAATATTCTTCAAAATGAAGGCAGAGCATTTTTTCCTTTTATCTAGAATGTAGAACAACATGAAAGAACTTTGCTCCTCTATGAATTACAAAGAAAATGGATAAAACACAAATCATGCTTTTCTTGGGGGCTATCAATGAGTGGTTGATAAAGGCTCAAAAAAGGTTGATAAAGGTTAATAAAGTTGATAAAGCTTCAAAAAAGGCTTCATGAAATGAATTTTAAACTAAAATTACTTTTATAGGTAAGCAATGTGCAGCTTCCATACCTAAAGTCAGACGCCTTATTCAGGTGTAGGCTGAACAAGGGACAGGCCTTCCTCAGATTGCAAGGATGCGAACAAACGAAGATTGACAGTGAAGCCTTTGATCCAACTGTGGACTTTTGGGATACATTGGCATCTTGAAGAACCTCATATACAAAAATATATCACTGAGGGTTCTTCTGGCTCTGGTACTTGTGGAGTAGCTTCTAACAAACTCAAATTACCATAATATATATAATATGTATGTTATATATATTGGGGGGGTAGTTTAAGGCCTTAAAGCACTAAAAAAACAAACAAAAACAGATAGAAATTAGAGTGAATTCAACATCTAAGTCCTAAAAAATGGACTCTCCCAGATAATATTCATGTGTGTGCCTTTTTCTCTGAGAGCACGTCCAAGACTATTCAACATAATCATGGAACACAAAATATTAAAGCAAAAGCTGCAATTTTACGAGCTTGCGGTGTGATAGATGATAACTGGGGCTCCCAAAACAAGTGGCAACTGAAAACGAAAACAGAATAAATGAAGGAGATCCAAAGGACAGAGCTCCTATATATGTGTCTACATACTCCTCTTATCATCAGTTGACCCTTGAAATGCATATGTTTGGGGGGACTTCAGGGAATCTAGTAGAAATCAATCAAATAGAAGCCTGAAAGAGTAAGCAATTATCTCAAATGTCAATCCCCAAAAAGGGAAAAAGAGGTTTAGATTTGGGGTCCTACTCACTTAGTGGGGTCTACTAAATATCTCATTCTCCCCACTGAAATGACAAAAGAGTTAAATCTTTCAAGTAAAGGCTGTGTACTAGGGCTTAGTGTTTCTCCTTACATTAATGGCAACATTAAAACCACACCTGCAGTGACTCTTAATCTCACAAAACAAACTGAGGGTTGCCGGGGGGAGGGGGTTTGGGAGAAGGGGGTGGTATTATGGACATTGGGGAGGGTATGTGTTTTGGTGAGTGCTGTGAAGTGTGTAAACCTGGTGATTCACAGACGTGTACCCCTGGGGATAAAAATATATGTTTATAAAAAATAAAAAATTTAAAAAAAAATAAAAAAAATAAAACCACACCTGCATCCACCAAATGTAAAAGCAAAACTCCACAGATTCACACTGATCAGCCAGTAGCATACCAGATTGCTAGCAAACAATAAAACACAGAAGACTGATCCAGAGGGCCTACAACATTTGGCCACAATGTAGATAATTCAATCCAAATCACATGGCATGTGAAGAAACAAGAGAATGTGAAGCATGTTCCAAGTTAAGAATAGTCAATAGAAACCTATCTAAAGACAAACAAGATACAGTAATGAGATAACAAGGACTTTAGAGCAGCTTTACAAAAAAATGTTCAAAAACATTTTTTAAGTATGGCCATAAAGGATATACAGATGGAGAATATTAGCATAGAAATGGACACTATAAAAGTAGATGCCTGTCAAAATTATAGAATTGAAATGCTGTGTTTTAAAATGTAAATTTCACTAGTGCAGTGATGAGATGACAAAAGCAACAGCCAGTGAACCTGACGAGAGACCAAAAGAAATAATTTAAGCAGAAGTACAGATAAAAAATGTAGGGGGGAGAAAGTTACTTTTGGACAGTATCATACTGCCTAGCATAATTGGTGTCCGTAAGAAAGAAAATGGATTTCTTTGGTGTTAGTTGTGATCTCTCCTCTTTCATTCATGATTTTATTTATTTGGGTCCTTTCTCTTTTCTTTTCGATAAGTCTGGCCAAGGGTTTATCAATTTTATTAATTCTTTCAAAGAACCAGCTCCTACTTTCGTTGATTTGTTCTATTGTTTATTTGGTTTCTATTTCATTGATTTCTGCTCTGATCTTTATGATTTCTCTTCTCCTGCTAGGCTTAGGGTTTCTTTCTTGTTCTTTCTCCAGCTCCTTTAGGTGTAGGGTTAGATTGTGTACCTGAGACCTTTCTTGTTTCTTGAGAAAGGCTTGTACCGCTATATATTTTCCTCTCAGGACTGCCTTTGTTGTGTCCCACAGATTTTGAACCACTGTATTTTCATTATCATTTGTTTCCATGATTTTTTTCAATTCTTCTTTAATTTCCCGGTTGACCCATTCATTCTTTAGAAGGATACTGTTTAGTCTCCATGTATTTGGGTTCTTTCCAAACTTCCTTTTGTGGTTGAGTTCTAGCTTTAGAGCATTGTGGTCTGAAAATATGCAGGGAATGATCCCAATCTTTTGATAGCGGTTGAGTCCTGATTTAGGACCCAGGATGTGATCTCTTTTATGACCCAGCAATTGCACTATTGGGCATTTACCCTAAAGATACAAACGTAGTGATCCAAAGGGGCACGTGTACTCGAATGTTTATAGCAGCAATGTCCACAATAGCCAAACTATGGAAAGAACCTAGATGTCCATCAACAGATGAGTGGATCAAGAAGATGTGGTATATATACACAATGGAATACTATGCAGCCATCAAAAGAAATGAAATCTTGCCATTTGCGACAACATGGATGGAACTAGAGCGTATCATGCTTAGCGAAATAAGTCAAGCGGAGAAAGACAACTATCATATGATCTCCCTGATATGAGGAAGTGGTGATGCAACATGGGGGCTTAAGTGGGTACGAGAAGAATAAATGAAAGAAGATGGGATTGGGAGGGAGACAAACCATAAGTGACTCTTAATCTCACAAAACAAACTGAGGGTTGTTGGGGGGAGGGGGTTTGGGAGAAGGGGGTGGTATTATGGACATTGGGGAGGGTATGTGTTTTGGTGAGTGCTGTGAAGTGTGTAAACCTGGTGATTCACAGACCTGTACCCCTGGGGATAAAAATATATGTTTATAAAAAATAAAAAATTATATTTAAAAAAAAAGAAAGAAAGAAAATGGAAAGACTGAAGCAATAAGATCTTTCAAAGAAATACTGAACAAAATTTTCTCAAATTTAATTTTTTAAAAGTAGTGGGGAAATGTAGGGAAAAAAATCAGTAAAATAAGAGCAGAATAAAACATTGGCACATCAGAGGACACCTGTGTGGCTTAGTCAGCTAAGTGCCTTTGGCTCAGGTCATGATCTCAGGGTCCTGGATAGAGCAGTCTCCCTGCTCAGTGGGCAGTCTGCTTCTATCTCTTTCCCTCTGCCCCTCCCACTGTTCAGGTTCTCTCTCTAGCTCTCTCTCACAAATAAAAAAGTAAAACTCTTTAAAAAAAAATTGACACATTGAAATTAATCTACTTTAAGTCAAAAATAAAGAAAAAAGTCCTGAAGTCAACCAGAACTTAAAGAGATCTTGTGTATAGAAGAATAGCAAAAATAATGACTGTTGATTTCTCAATTAAAAGAATGAAGACCAAAAGAAAAGAAAATAGCTAGGGCTTAAAGGGAGGGGGAAAAATAAACACTGAAAACTGCCAACTTTGAATTCTATATGAAATGAATATATCTTTCAAGTATGAAGGCAAAAATAAATAAATAAATCAGTAATAATAACAAATATATGATTAGAAATTTCATACTTATTTGGAAATGAATTTACAACATTTTTATAAATAATCAGTGAGTTAAAGAAACCAATGAGTTAATAATGGAAATTAGAAAATATTTTAAACAAATGACAATGATATCCTAGTCTGTCATAATTTGTGGGAGGCAACCAAAGCAGTGCCAAGAAGGAAATTTATAGCCTTAAACGATCATGTTATATAAGAAAAAAATTGTTTTAAATAAGTCTTAACTAACTGGAATTTAAACTAAAAGATTAGAAAAATTAATTTTATGCTAAAAAATAAATGAGCAAAACCTTAAAAATTAAATGGAAAAACAAATTAAACTCAAAGTAAGTAGAAGGGGAAAAAAATGAAAACAACAAGATAAATATAATGGAGAAAAGCCATAGAGGAAATCAATGAAGCCAAATAGTTGGGGTTTTGTACAGATTAGTAAAATTGATAAATCTCTAGAATGACCAGTCAAACAAACAAACAAACAAAAAAAAAACCCACAATTCATCGTTATTAGAAAGAGAAAGAGGACCTATATTTAGTAATTCCCCTGGCATCTTCCACTCCATTACACTTTTCCTTTTATAACATATATTTAAGAAAGCACAATAACTTTTCATGCCTATCTCAGTAAACTCTAAGCTTTAAATTGGTAAAGGGGGGAGGGGCAGTGCGCACGTGCACTCACTCATGTGCTTGAGCACACATGCTTTGGACTTAACCAATATGCTTCCAGTACTTACGACAAAATTATATCTCAATAAGATGTGTCTGAGAGAAGTCAGAACAAAAACGGAGAAACATCTTTGGTAGCTGATAGAGTAGGCAAGTCTCTGCTTTGAGTAAAAGTGTTAAGATGTCTGAGGGACAACTCACCTAGTGTAGGTCAAAATATGCCTACTGTCTAGGAGAAAACAGTCAATAGCAAGAATGTAGTTCCAAATGAAGTAATTAACAAATTTATTTTGTCTTTTTGAAAATACCTAGCTTAGTTAATTCAGAAATCTCTACTTTATGTTTCATGATTTTCAAAATCTCCGAGTTCAGTTTTCTTTTGTTTTCCTATGGAATTTAACAATGATTTTTGGAAGCTCTAGCATTTCTCAGCGGTAATCACACATGGCCAAGAGCTTAGGAAATAAGGTGGGGGCAGTCTGGTGTTGACTGTGGTAGAGGAAGAGAAAGCAAAGGATAAAGCAAAACTGTTACACAAATTCTAGTTCTTTCGTTCCACTTTGTGCTCCTGGAATCCCATGGGCTTATTTTTTTTCCCCTAGTCTTTCTTTTTTTTTCTTTTCAGTGTACCAGAATTCATTGTTTATGTACCACACCCAGTGTTCCATGGAACACGTGCCTTCCATAATACCCACCACCAGGCTCACCCAACCTCCCACCCCCTGTTCCTCCAAAACCCTCAGATTGTTTTTCAGAGTCCATAGTTGCTCATGATTGGTCCATGGGCTTATTTCTTAACAGTGATAGAATTTCTGAGACTACAGGTGTTGTTCTATAAGGCAAGAGGTCTTCTCTCTTCATGCAGAAGTCTGAGTATATCTATCTTACCCTCACCATCAAGTTTTAGCATGGAACATAATAAACAAAATGAGATACAATAATACTGGGCTGCTACAGAGAGGGATAGGATAAGACAAGTGAAGGTGTGTGGATCCGACCTGAGTGTTTGATACTATTACCGTCTGCATGTTTGTGCCCCTCCGAAATTCATAAGTTGAAATCACAATGCCCAATTGTGATTCAAGAAGTAGTGTCTTTGGAGTTGATGAGGTCATGAGTGCAGAGCTCTCATATAACGGGACTAATGCCCTTATAAAAGAGAACAGCCTCCTGGGTGGCTCAGTGGGTCAAAGCCTCTGCCTTCGGCTCAGGTCATGATCCCAGGGTCCTGGAATCGAGCCTCGCATCGGGCTCTCTGCTCAGCAGGGAGACTGCTTCCCCCTTTCTCTCTGTCTGCCTCTCTGCCTACTTGTGATCTCTGTCTGTCAAATAAATAAATAAATAAATAGGAACATCCTTGCCTCTTTCACCATGTAAGGATACACAGAGAAGTTCACAGTTGGGAATACTGTGGGCCCTCACCAGACCATGCAAGCACCCTGATATGGGACTTCTGGCTTCCAGAACTTTGAAAAAAAATTTTTACTATTGTTTATAAGCCACTTAGTCTTTAGCATTTTATTAAATCACTCTGAACAGACCCAAACAAATGCAAATAGCTAAAGGCCCAGAAATATAATTTATTTATAATAATGCAATATTGGTAGCATAATGTGTCATCAGTACTATATCCAAAATTTATATATAGTCAGCCTATGAACAAAATGGGTTTGAAATGACAGGTCCACTGATAAGGTGGCTTATTTTCAATAAATAGAGTATAGTGCTATAATAATTTTTCTTTTTCATGATTCTTAGTTTCTTTAACTTCCTTTATTGTAGGACTATAGTATACAATACATGTAACACACAAAATACATGCTAATCAACTTGTTTATGTTATCTGGTAAGGCTTCTGGTCAACAGTAGCCTATCAGTAATTACATTTTGGGGGGGGTCAAAAGTTACAGGTAGATTTTTGATTACGGGGGAATTGATGCTCCTAACTTCCATGTTTGTCAAAGGTAACTATGCTTATAGAAATACATCCATACTCACACCATAAAGCTCATTTAATAAAGCCATTTGTCGGTTTGCTTCTTTTCCATAAATTCTTCTCATTCATTTAGATGTTAAAGAATTTCTTAAAATGTTTTTAAATCAGAAATACATATATCCAAAAATATATGGATCCAAATAATGAGATTCAATGATAAATCTCATGGATCCAGCTAACATTTACAAGTTATTGCCTTGGTGCCCAGGGAGGAGTTGACACTTACTGGATGTTCAAGATAGCAGAGATTTCTTCCAATATAGTATCTATGGGAAATCATTCTACCTCGTTTATTTTCTTTCAAAGACTCCTGCTTTCTTAGATGTCATATATTGATATGAAAATCAGTTAAGATCTCCATTTTATGAACAGCCACTGTTCTGCGATGTACATCGATTTCATCTCATAGCTGCCTGCTTTTCCTCTTGTTTCTCTGTTTCACTGGATGGACTGGTTCAGATGCTGGAAGGTATCAGGCTTTGCCTATTACTATGCTCTCCTGTTGCCACGATCTACAAATAGAGCTTCATCGCAACTAATTCCCACAGAAGGCTTCTTTATATGCTGGGCTTTGTTTTATTAGCTCATTTAGCAAGGTTAAAAGCTTAAGGAAAATAAACCACGTCTTCTGAACCATCTGGCTTTGCTTTGATTTTGTCCCAATCCCCACTTTTATGTCCTACATCTTCAAAATAAAGAGAGTCAAAAATTGCTAAACACATAGAAGGAAATATCTTTGCTACCAAGAGAAGAGTGGTACAGCTGTGTAACAGTATGAGTCAGACATCAAAAGAAACTAAACAGGGAAGATTTTGAGAGCCCTGGATTTGATTTAGGACTAAGTTTATGATATGGCCAAGGTTAGGATTTAATTTAAAGGATACGTACACCCTTACCTAATAGCTTTCATGGTTTCCCTTTTCCCAGGCTATCATTTCATGCCAATATAGTGATTATTATAAAGAATAACATTACTATTGTGATAGGATGAACTATTATGAAAATAAACTATCAATTCCAGGAGAGAAAAGGCTATTCATTGACAGGGACTGTGTGGGAAAATAGTCCCCAGCTGGACCATTGTGTTGATCTGCATGAATTCAATAATCTCTAACCCCAAAATGACCAATGTCCCTGTCTTTTTTTTTTTTTTTTGTCTTGAGGCTGTATTCTTTTAGTTGCTTTTCATATCTAAAATATCAGAAAGAACCCTAGAGACACTAGCACCACCAATATACACAATTGTGATTATCAAAATATATTTGAAGAACTCTTAGTAATATTTCTATTTCCCTCTGGAGTCCCATCCAAGGGTTTATGAAATCTATGAAATGTCAAATCCAGTATGCTGATTTAATGGATAAAACACGATTAGAATTAAGAGTCAAATTCTGTTCTGACTTTCCAAGGAACATAATGGGTGTCTGGAGAGGGATTTATTTAATTATATAGTGACTCAATTTTCCCCACCTCTCCAATGAGGATGCAGATAATTATAATGGCATGACTACAAATGTATACTGTGCTAAGTCCTATAATCAGTGGGATAGAAGTAAACATGTTTAGGGCACATTAATCCAAAGCACTAAAAATAAAATATTACTCTTTGCCATGCCAATGAAAAGAATGATTTTTTTAAGAAAACGTCTTTCTCAAAAAGAGAAAGAAAGAAAGAAAATGTCTTTCTCATTGTCTAAAACTAAGTTTCAATCATCTTTTGCTCACACCCGCCCCCCCACTCCCTTATAACTGATGAAATCTAATCCCATCAGAACTCTGTAAACCTGGATAAATATATTTTTTTTATTCTGCCTTAGTAGTGGCATATAGAATTTCCATATTTCTTTACAATTAATGTTTAAATGAATAGTAGACTCTCTGTGTAAAGTCTCATTTCTGTAGTGCTTTACTGAATGGATCAAAGTGTTGCTTAGCAGGAGAAATACATGACTGAGAAGTGTATAAAATTGTGTTTCTTAATTTACTTTCACAATAATTTTAAACATGTTTTATTTCAAAGTCTTCTCCTCTGGAGACTAGTCATGAGAAACCTCACAAAAGCAAAAGTTTCACAGTAAAAAATAATTGAAAATGCTTTATATTCTACTTACACTCTAATAGGATCTTCAGAAATCATAGAGACAGACATTTCTCAAGTGTCCTAAATTCTGTGTTTCCTGGCTGAAATAATCACAGAATCATATTTTGAGGAACGGCTATTAATAGCCCTCATAAGAAGTCCATGGAAGCCATCATGAGACTGGCTGATGTGACTTTCTGCCTTTTATAAAATAGATGTACATTCAACTTCTCATTTGAGCCTTGAAGATTCTCTACATAGTGGTATAACAGCTTTCCAACGTGGGGAGGGTTTCAGGCTCTTAATAAGAAGGTTGGAGTGGGGTGCCTGGGTGGCTCAGTGGGTTAAGCCTCTGCCTCCAGCTCAGGTCATGATATTAGGGTCCTGGATCGAGCCCCGCATCAGGCTCTCTGCTCGGTGGGGAGCCTGCTTCTCCCTCTCTCTCTGCCTACCTCTCTGCCTACTTGTGATCTCTCTCTCTCTCTGTCAAATAAATAAAATCTTAAAAAAAAAAATAACAATAAGGTTGGAACAACTTAAGTTGCAAACTGAGATGTTAAGTTTGCAGACTTTTTGTGATCTAAAGACAGGTATTACTTACTGAAAACTTTTATGTCCTAAGTAATCTACTAGGTAGTTAAATTCAGCATTTCAAAATCTAAAAGTATACTTGCAGATATGGTTATTTTCACCAGAAGAAACAACACCTGAAAACAAGCAATTAGTGCATACTGAATACATACAGAGGTAGGCTGTCGACTTTAATCTGTTTGCCTTCAAAATCCAGACTTTCTTTCACCTCCATTATGACCCAGTATCTCTGCAGTGGGCATGAAAGAGTGAAAACCCAGCTGTAGATAAGCTAGGGAATATGAGGACATAGAGATTTTTGTACTAGATTTAGGTAGTGAAGTCATCTGGGAAAGGGCTCCCCTACTCCCCGGGTTTATGTCCAGGAAGACAGCCATTTTACTTAAACCCACTAATTTCCCTCTTTTCTCCTGAAAGTAAAGACAAAAGAAGCATCAAACTCCTCTCCTCTCTCTGCAGCTGTGCTGTCTCTCTTCAGTGTTGTAGGCATCTGTTGTTTCCCGGGAGGCCCAGCACTTCGCAGCCCTTTTCCCCACCGAAGCTCTACCTGCAAACCCAAGGTTGGCTCCCCCGCAAAGTGTTCTCAGTCACTTTGCCCAATTAAATAACAATTTCTTTGGTGGAGATCAGTGCAGGCTAACACATTAAATAGTTTGTATTTTTTTTTTTAAGCATAGCTAATATTTACTTTTGTGGCCTGTGGGAATTGGGAAGAATAGAACACTCTGTAAGTGAAGAATTAAGAAGTATTTCTCCTAAAAATTTTAAAGCTTTTCTTTGATCTTCTATTCTAATTTCTTTCTTTTCTTTCACAATTTGCTTTTCAAATTCTTTTTTCTTAATGGGAAATCGCTACCATGATTCAAACACTTGAAGTGTGAGAACAATTAATAATCATAATAATGAAGATATTCCTAATATTGAACTTTATTTTTGAATATTTATTGCATATTAATTTTAAAAATATATGTATTGCAACATTTTTTACATTTAACTATGGTATGAATTTTTTGTTTGCTTTAAAAAAAATTTTTTTTTTTACTTTTATTTTAAATCTCCAGAAACAGATGCTCCCTTAGGGAAGGAAAGGTTATCTACGTTGTTCTGATAAATCTTTTATTAGAATTTCTTCTCACATTTCTATAGTTTTCTATTTTTAATAAAGTTATTTGATATAACATTATTTTTTTTTTAAAGATTTTATTTATTTATTTGACAGAGAGAAATCACAAGTAGGCAGAGAGGCAGGCAGAGAGAGAGAGAGGAGGAAGCAGGTTCCCCGCTGAGCAGAGAGCCCGATGCGGGACTCGATCCCAGGACCCTGAGATCATGACCTGAGCCGAAGGCAGCGGCTTAACCACTGAGCCACCCAGGCGCCCCTGATATAACATTATTAAGATATATTCAAAGTACTTCACTTATTCCCAAGAAATATGTTATTTACTGAAATATCTGAATGAACAAAGTAATGACACATATTATTTGAAAATGTATTAGTTGGCTCTGCCTCCAAGATTAGGTACTAATCATTGTCTCTAGTGTCTGATTAAACAAGTCCCAGCCCTGGATCACAGATAATACTAAATATTACAGAAATGAGAGGCTAACGCATGTAGAAAACTGTATGCATTAAAAAACAAGAACCATATAGAAATTTGGGGGCAAATCTCTCCTTACAAGTACTGTATTACATACTTTAAAATTCTTAATAGCCTAGAGCCTAAATATTCTCACCACACACACACACACAAGAAATAATTATGTGAGGTAACAGAGCCATTGAAGCTGTGGTGGTAATGGTACAGCAGTATATAAATGTATCAAACCAATGCATTGTATACCTAAAACTTCCACCCATGTTAAGTGTTAATTAATTTCAAAAAAAAAAAAAAAGAGAGAGAGAAGGTAATTTAAGCAAAAGTATAATCATAATCTCAAAAACTGGCAGAGAATTCTTCAAAATAAACTAATAGTTGCTTATTCTCTTGAAAAAAAAATAAATGAACCATTTCAGGGTAATTTTCCAAACCGGAGAAAACAATATTAGCATTGCCCTTGTTCTAAGCTTGGGAAATAATGTGCTGAAGAGACGTTTACTTAATATCCAACAAAAAGAAAAACACTATGAATGAACCTGCCCTTAAGCTGCAGTGTCCACAGTAATTTTCTAGATTTGGGGTATATTCCTTACTCCATTTATTATTACCCAATTAAACTTTGAAGTGCTAAACAGAAATAGTTTTTAAAATTACAAAACATAATTCGGTTATTATTCTTTCCACCAAGGATTCATGTCCAGTATTCATGAAGCAAGGGCGGCCATGGGCCACCAGGTGATTGCATAAAGTGACCTTAACCTGGAAAGTTAAGTCAAAGCTTCTCGAAGACCTAAACAAGACAAAACAAAACAAATCCTCTGGAGAATGAGGCAGCCCAGAGGGCAGAAGCTGCAGAAAGCGGCTCATATTCTTAGGGACAAAGGCAGACATCAGTATTACTGGAACATGGGAGGCAGAACCTTTGGCCATCCTGCAGGATGGGTATAGAGTAAGTTGTTTGGGTAAATAGAGGGCGTCTGACCCACTGGAGTTGAAACTGTAAAAGAGATGCTTCCTGAAGGAAAGGAAAGGAGAGAGTGGCTTGGCCTTTGCCTTCCTCTTTCCCTGCTATTTCTCACTAAACCCAGCCAGAAACCAGATAGCGAAGAAGCCTAGAAACCATAATGCTCAAGGGTCAGCTCCTGAGACACGGGCAGAAATAAACCTGCCAACAACAGACTAAAGAACAGTGTTTGTTTTATTTGTGAGTTGTTTTTTATTTTTGTTTTGGTTTTTTTTTTTGTTTTTAGATTTTATTCATTTACTTGTCAGAGAAAGAGAGAGCACACAAGCAGGGGGAGCAGCAGATAGAGGGAGAGGGAGAAGCAGGCTCCCCGCTGAGCAAGGAGGCTGATGCAGGGCTCAATCCCAGGACCCAGGGATCATGACATGAGCTAAAGGCAGGTGCTTAACTCACGGAGCCAACCAGGGATCCCAAAGAACAGTGTTGGTCATATAAATGGGACCTTTCTTTTTTATCCTAACCACATAAGCATACAGAGAATGTTAGAAGACACGTGGGCATGAAGGTTATTACCTGGATCCACAGTAATATTCTCCAGAGATAAAGTGCCAATTATCTAATGTTCTGAACTTTTCCTCATTCAGAATAGCTCTTTGGTAACACAGCCATGGTAATATCCACATAAAAATGCAATTAACTGAGCATCACATTTCAGAAACTGCTTCAGGGTTAAGTAAAAAATATTTGATTCTCATGGCACCTGGGTGTCTCACTCAGGCATCTGACTCCTGATTTCGGCTCAGATCATGATCTCATGGGATCTCATCACAGGGATGGAGCCCTGTGTTGGGTGCCATGCCCAGTGGAGAGTCTGTTTGGGATTTTCTTTATTCCTCTGCCCCTCACCCTGCTCTTTCTCTCTCTCTCCAAAAACAAACAAACAAACCCTTAAAAAAATTATATTCTTTTAAATCAAAAGAATGAAGTCAAATAAAACCTGAGAATTAAATTATACAATACTTGATCTTAGCCAAAAGGCCAAGGAGTGATTACAAAGTGTTGTCTGTTTCTTATAAAGGACACAATACTAAAATATTAAAATGGAATCAAAATTGATTTAAATGTCTGTTTTGCTTATTTTAGGCAACGTGTTTGCAGATTCTCTGAAATAGCATCCACTGAGAGAAAAATCAGTTAGATGTTTCTGCCCCCCCCCAAAAAAAAAAGGAAAAGAAAAAGAAAATCTCTAGGAGAAATATAAGATTAGATATTGGAAACCTACATGGTAAGTAAAACAGCCAGAAAATAAAATGATTTCTTAATCAAGGAAAAGAAGAGAAGGAGGAGGGGGGCGGGGAGGGAAGGTAGAGCAGAAGCGGAGGAAGAGGAGAAGCCACCCACAAAAACATGGCATGAAAACTGTTTTCCTTCTAGTAATCAGACTTCCATCTCAAAGGTAACACTAATCAATCTCCACTATTAGTAATATGGTGCAAAGGGAAGTCCTCTAATGGCTAAACTTGAGGAATCTCAAAGAGTGATATCCTGAAGGAGTTGCAAGAAGAGAAAGCAAACTGAGGCATATTTTGAAACACTTATTTATATTTTAAATAAATTAAATTTACTTAAATTAAATTGTTTCATTATGGAAATAGCACATTATAGACAAACTCAAAATGTAATTAGATGGTCTCCAGACTTAGACAGTCTTTGACTCCAAAATAAAGTCATATTTGTCACGTTTCCCTTGAAATCTAAAATAACATGGCCTTCGAGGTCCATCACTGAAATTGCAGAAAACAAGTTCTTCCACCAAGTTCAAGGTGTGGCTGATTTTATCTGGATTCACTGTGACATGGTCTCCAGAGGTGACCCTTGAGGGGGACCTGATTGGAAAGAGCCACCACCTATTTGAAGACATGATAGAAGATGTAATAGTTTAGAACACGCAAAAGCTTTTGGCTCTGAAATAAACTTGCTACAACTGAAAAACAGAAAAATGAAGTGAAGGAATGAAGGAAAAATATGGTTGAATAGATATGAGGTAAGAGATGATGTAGGCAGAAGACAAATAATACAGGGCCTTCTAGAACATGCTGTGGAGTCTAATTTTTTTCTTTTCCTAAGTGTACGGGAAAGCCAGTGGAAGATTTCGTGCAGGACAGTGATATGGTGTGACTGTCACTTTTAAAGTATTACTCTGACTGCAGAACATGGATTGTAGGGGAAAAAGAGGGATTAGTTAAAAATCTACTACACAAAGTAAGGTTAAGAATAATGGTTACTCGAGCTGTAGGACAGCGGCAGACATGGAAAAACAAGTCTTTTGAGACTCAGCTAATAGCACCTGTTGATTGCACATGGAATGAGAAAAGAATCAAGACTGTGTGTTTATTTCTTTGTTTTGGGCTGAGGCACCTGGGTAGAACAGAGAAAGTAGGAACAGGGTAATACTGAGAGCACGGTTTTGATCTATGAAGCTCAAAATGCCTGGCTGGAATTCAAATGACTCTATTAAATTGGAGTTTCGTACTGAGGGGAGTTTTATAGCCAGTGCTGTACTTTTGTTTGTCAGTGCAGATATCGCTTAGAGCCAGAGAATTACCAAAAAAGAGAGTACCATTAGGGAAGGATATGGAGTGTAAGACTAAGCCTGTGGTCTGAGAATTCAAGGGTAAGCCAAGGAGGACCACCTAGTAAAGGAGACCAAGCTGAAGTCGTTGTAGGAGGAAAAACAGCAGTGTGGGGTCTTGAGAAACAGGAAGAAAAAATCCAGCAAGAATCTAATGGTCAATGAATTGAATACAAAATATTACGCACAAAGGATAGCTTATCAGATGCTTAGAATAAAGAGGTAAAATGATGATCACTAATAAGGCATTCATGAAATTAGTAGATTTAGGAAGTAATTTTAAAAAGTGAAAAGATAAACTATTAATACACTCCTCGAAGTTAATGAACATCTGTTGATTGAGTTACCTGCATTGGACTCACTCATTTTACACTAGAAAATAATGAAGTGTTGAAAACTGGAAGGAGAGCAGTTGACACTTTATAGCAGGAAAGCATGGGGATATTTTTAATTTGGGGCACTGAAGTTATGCTGTTGCTGACCACCCAAAAAAAGCTCAAAAGTACCACACAATTGTTATGTTTGGATTGGGGGAAAGAGTTATGGGAAATCCCATAACTTAAAACTTTATCAAAATGATCTGCAGTTGGGTACCTCTTCTTTCCTTTTTTCCTCCCCAAATAGTGATATTTTTGTCAAAAGATTTTTTTCTTCAAGTATATCTGATACAGAAAGCAAAAGTGCTGTTCCTTCTCCCAAAAGAAAAAATAAGAAATGCAATAGGCTATGATTGAGGAGGGAAAAAGTTCTTAATTAAACTTCTCTTTCCCCTTGACAAAAGTACTGAAGCTTTAGAAAGCTAGACTCTACACCCTGGTACATGGGAGACCAAAAAATAAAAAAGATAATAAAATATAACAAAGACATTTTGTAAGGCAATTTTATAAAGTGCTGAAAGATTGTCACACTAAGTCCTCCAGGGTTGGATTCTGATAAAGCTGTTGAGTAGGATCACAAAACAAAGTTTCCCAATCTTAAACCCAACAAATGCTGTCTTAAGGATGCTGGCTATACTCCGGTTGAGTAAGAATGGGCTTTTCCATTGCACAGAAGATACCACTGCCAGCCCTTAACCATGAGCTCACCATTAAGCTGCCCGAACAGTTGCAGCACAAAATCAGAGATGCCTCTGTGCTTGTATTTGCCACAGGCTGTCCACCAAGAAGAAAGGGATTTCACAGAGAGTGTACATTTACTAAGGGAAGATGGGAAATACCATAATCATGTACTTAAAAAACAAAACAAAACAAAAAAGGCTCCATCAAGCTATAATTTCATCTTGCCTATTAGAAAATGAGTTTCCCATTTATTTCTTGAGAAAATCGAGGTTACAAACCATAAATCATTCCTATTTAATTCCTTCCACTTCTACTTGATTCTCTTTCACCCTCTTCTTCTTTCCTCCCATTTCAATGAACGTTTTCTCCCCCCACCCAATTCTTAACATTAGTCTTAACTTATTTTTGCATTCTTTTCACCCATTACTTTCTTGTCATTCATTTCTTTGTTCATAATCCTCAAATGTTTCCCTGTAGAGGCTTGCTCCCTCAATACTGAAAAGCATCAGACTGAATAAAAGATGGTGATGCTATGGGGCACTGAAGCAAGTGAGCAGTGTCCTGAGAAGCTCTGAACTGGGCTCCCTGGAGACATGACTTTGGATGATCAGTTCCATGAAATCCTCAGACAGGGCACATACTGTATTGATGTTTCTGGTTTTTCTTATTCACCAAGCAGGGGAATACACAATCCATTTTACAAAGGTGAATCAATGGACCAATGAATACAATGGACAAATCATGTTTGCATTTTCTTTAAAGTAAGTACTGTTGGAGAGCTATGAACCATGTTTGTGTGGGTGTAGACTTTAGAGCACAGGGAGCAGGAAGGAAAAGAAGAAAGAGGAATGAAAGGAAGAGGAGAGAAGGACAGAGAAAGAGGCATGGGGAGAAGACGAAAGGGAAGTGAAAGAATGGAAACTAGATTTATTTTTTTTATTTTTTTTTTTTTTAGAAAATTTTTATTTTTTTTTTTATTTTTTATATACATATATTTTTATCCCCAGGTCTGTGAATCACCAGGTTTACACACTTCACAGCACTCACCAAATCACATACCCTCCCCAATGTCCATAATCCCACCCCCTTCTCCCCAACCCCCTCCCCCCGGCAACCCTCAGTTTGTTTTGTGAGATTAAGAGTCACTTATGGTTTGTCTCCCTCCCAATCCCATCTTGTTTCATTTATTCTTCTACCCACTTAAGCCTCCATGTTGCATCACCACTTCCTCATATCAGGGAGATCATATGATAGTTGTCTTTCTCTGCTTGACTTATTTCGCTAAGCATGATACGCTCTAGTTCCATCCATGTTGTTGCAAATGGCAAGATTTCATTTCTTTTGATGGCTGCATAGTATTCCATTGTGTATATATACCACATCTTCTTGATCCATTCATCTGTTGATGGACATCTAGGTTCTTTCCATAGTTTGGCTATTGTGGACATTGCTGCTATAAACATTCGGGTGCATGTGTCCCTTTGGATCACTACATTTGTATCTTTAGGGTAAATACCCAATAGTGCAATTGCTGGGTCATAGGGCAGTTCTATTTTCAACATTTTGAGGAACCTCCATGCTGTTTTCCAGAGTGGCTGCACCAGCTTGCATTCCCACCAACAGTGTAGGAGGGTTCCCCTTTCTCCGCATCCTCGCCAGCATCTGTCATTTCCTGACTTGTTGATTTTAGCCATTCTGGCTGGTGTGAGGTGATATCTCATTGTGGTTTTGATTTGTATTTCCCTGATGCCAAGTGATATGGAGCACTTTTTCATGTGTCTGTTGGCCATCTGGATGTCTTCTTTGCAGAAATGTCTGTTCATGTCTTCTGCCCATTTCTTGATTGGATTATTTGTTCTTTGGGTGTTGAGTTTGCTAAGTTCTTTATAGATTCTGGACACTAGTCCTTTATCTGATATGTCGTTTGCAAATATCTTCTCCCATTCTGTCAGTTGTCTTTTGATTTTGTTAACTGTTTCCTTTGCTGTGCAAAAGCTTTTGATCTTGATGAAATCCCAGTAGTTCATTTTTTCCCTTGCTTCCCTTGCCTTTTGCGTTGTTCCTAGGAAGATGTTGCTGCGGCAGAGGTCGAAGAGGTTGCTGCCCGTGTTCTCCTCAAGGATTTTGATGGATTCCTTTCGTACATTGAGGTCCTTCATCCATTTTGAGTCTATTTTTGTGTGTGGTGTAAGGAAATGGTCCAATTTCATTTTTCTGCATGTGGCTGTCCAATTTTCCCAGCACCATTTATTGAAAAGGCTGTCTTTTTTCCATTGGACATTCTTTCCTGCTTTGTCGAAGATTAGTTGACCATAGAGTTGAGGGTCTATTTCTGGGCTCTCTATTCTGTTCCATTGATCTATGTGTCTGTTTTTGTGCCAGTACCATGCTGTCTTGATGATGACAGCTTTGTAATAGAGCTTGAAGTCCGGAATTGTGATGCCACCAACGTTGGCTTTCTTTTTCAATATCCCTTTGGCTATTCGAGGTCTTTTCTGGTTCCATATAAATTTTAGAATTATTTGTTCCATTTCTTTGAAAAAGATGGATGGTACTTTGATAGGAATTGGAAACTAGATTTAAAGTAGATACGATTGACTAGACCTACGTGAGGAGCAGCAGAAAGGAGAAGGAACAAAAGACAAAGGAATGGAAGAAAATTTGCAAGCAATGAATGAAATCAGAAGCATAAATTGATAGTGAAACACATAATCAGTAAATACTCAAAAATAAAGTACTCTTGGCACAGAGGGATCTAACTTTTCAAGGTTATACACCATTATATATAGAAGATTTAAATTCTGGTAGTTCAATTTCTGTCTTACTAATCAACGTCATACCACGAAAAGCACGGGGATGAAGAAAAAAAGTAGAAAACTTGAAGTTGCCAGATACAGGAGCCAGTTTGACTCCACTCAAACTCCTTTCCTTAGGCGCTTGATAAAACTGTCCACTTGATAAAACTTGGTAAAAGGCTCTTCAGTTTTCCCTGTTTAGTAACTGACAAGCTTTCGTCTGTAGACAAAAGACTAAATCCTGTTTGAAAAACAAACCAGAAAATTCCCTGGAAAAAGGATGGAACCCAAGTTAGCATCTAGGAAGCTAATGTAAAAGTCCTTCTTTATTTTCAAGGAGCCTCACTTTAGTTTAATTAAGCCCTGGACAGATGTAATGCAGCAGATGTTACAGCGGTTGAGGACAGTATATAAATATATATATATTTATATACTTATATTTATATATATTTATATATAATATATATATTTATATATAATATATATTTATATATAGATATAAATATATATTATTATATTATATATTTATATATTTTATTTATTTGTCTTTATTATATATTTATATTTATTTTGTATTTATATATTTATATTCTCTTTATTGTATATTTATATTTATTATATATAATTATTATATATATTTTATATGTTCATGAATATATATTCATATATAATCACCAAATGATAGAAGAATCCAACAGGTTCAATGTCTTTATGAACAATAAAGAATGTATTAGAATCTTGGGTATCATTTCAGAAGTAATCAATGTGACAGTTGAAGTAACATCTGTATGTATGCAAACACAATGGTAAATAAGTTAAGAAGTATATAAAATACCCTTTCTTTCTTAAAAAGAATTATTATTATTATTATTATTATTGATATTATTTGGGAAAGACTAAGAACAGCCCACAAACCAATTACCTGAACCAATCCTAGGGAAGCCCAGTCTTGGTCATAGAAACAATATGACTGTTCAAACACAGCCTCTGCTACTGTTGCACTAGGTTACTTAATTGGTAGGCAGGGGTTTATTAGTGTTACCCAATGACAACCTCACCAGAATTCATATGAGAAACAATAACCTGAAAGCCTAGCAAAATTGTGTCTTAGCTGTGACATAACTTCCTTTACCCATGATGTTTACAGAGAATGAACATATTATCTCTTTGCTTTTGTTTGAGCCTCTCATTACTGAACTCTCTCCTGCACATTTTTTCTTCACAAAGTAGATTATGATGAGTGCTTTCAATCTTTTTTCAAATGTTACCCCAGATGACGTTTGATATACAAACTACAACAGAGCTAATGATATGGACTAGTTGAAAATCCCCTGCAAGATTGCATTACTATACACAAATATTATGAAAGCCCCTTCTCATGCTCACACTCAAGGTCAGGCATCCAGGAGTATTTGTTTAATTTAGTATGAGACAACCCTACTGATTAGACCTACTAAGTACGTATAGTATTTTGAATGCTCAGCAATGCCTCCATAAAAGAGTACATCCTCTAATGACCAATGACCAAATTTCATGTTTCATCCTGAAAAAGTCAGGATAAAAAAAAAATCCTAACAAAATTAATCTAAATACAGGAAATTCTCCAATGAAAACAGTTGTGGACTGTACAGGTTACGTGTCTCTTGCTTCTCATCTATTTTTCTATCCTTCAGTGTCCTCTCTGTCCTATCTGTATCTCAGGAGGCTAGAGGTGAAACTAATGTCTCAGATGTTTGCCAGCTCTCAGTTAGGTTCTGCAATGAGGCACCCTGGAGGTAAGAAGGGAGAAGCTATTTTTTGCTCTTCCTTCCCCTCACCCTGGCAGTGGAAATAAGAGCAAGGGAGAAGTACAGGCTATTCTGGGCAAATGTGGGTCTCTCAACAACTGCAGGTGAAGGTTGGCTTTAGAATTAGAATTCTTGGTTCAGCAACATCAAGAGGCTGACTTTTCATTTAGTAACAACAATAAGGTCCCAACAGCGCTAATAAAGGCAACAGCACTTCTACCAGATTAGCAGAAAGTGTGAGTTTACGAGTTTAATCCCAGAAGTAGTCTTGGCTTCCTGATCTCTGGCTAACACCTTCTTCTTCCAGGTGCTTCTCAGTGCCCCAATTTTGCTGTTCAAGACCCCCAACCACACCTCCCGTTTACTTCTCCAGATCTTCCACCATGTTTGGAACCAACTTCTGTCTTAAATCTCTGTTTTTTTTTGTTTTTTTTTTTTTTTCTAACTAGACACGCCTGTGTATCCCCCCTTGCAAAAGAAACCACATTTCAAAGATTGTCATTCATGTATCTAAAAATCACAACAGAAATCCCCATAGAAATAACCTCATGCACAATTTTTAGTTCCTGGACTATCCTGCCAAAATCAATTTAGTCCACGTTTGAAAGCATTATGTAAGCATATGTAAGATAGTGTCATTGTTCCCAAACATATCACAAGTAAAAAAAACTCTGCTGGAGGAGACTAGTCAGAGACTTTGCTTCTCTCATCTTTAAAATGGAATGAAAAAATACATTTCTCCGTTGGTTACTTCTCTGTTCTTTACTTATTTCTGTCTTTCCACATATATTTACCACTGAAGATACAGTGGGAAATAAAACCATGTCCTGCCTACCTGCTTCTTGCATCTCTATTGAGGAGATGAAAAGTAAACAAATACATTAATTATTTAGTTATAAAACATTGCAATTGCAATGTCAAAGTATGACTTTCATCTTAATATAAATGGGAAGCTTTCAAATTGTTTTAAGCCAGAGAGTATTTTTATCTTGAGTTTTAGAAAGAAATAGAATATTATGAGACACTGTATTTTTGAGTCTGAAGAGTCAGATCTTGATAAGAAGCATTGCGATTTAGGGATGCCTCCAACCCCAGTCCTTGCTGAATCTCCCTAACCTCCAGGCCAGAGCTCTTCAGTGAAGAAGGAGCAAGGAGATAATACTTGGCAGAAGTTGGGGGTCAAAAGCCTAGGATCTCCAAGGAGTCAGGAGGAATGAACTTGGAAAGAGGAGTTTTGAAGCAGTGTAAATTTCCGCCACATTTAGATCTAATCAACCTCTTTGGCTGCCCAATTTTCGTTTTTGTTTGTTTGTTTGTTTGTTTGGTTTGTTTTGTTTTTAAAGTATTCCCGAGAGCTGGCCTAATGCTTCCTTTTCCTTATCACCATATGCTTCACTGAACTGGAGAGGTTTATTTTACCCCAACCTGCCTCCACAACAGAAAAGAACGATCACGCACTTCTATTTCACATTGTTTTGTGAACTTTCTATAGCTGAAGAACCAGAGGGGAAAATGACATGGAACAAGAACGAGTATTTCTATGCTTCCTCTTTTTTTTAACCATTAAAAAAAAATCAACTTAAAGGATAAAAGTTTTTTAGAAAAATGTAATTTACATTTCAGAAAAAAAATTTATGCTGAGATGGTAACAAATCTGAGAAAGCTCCTGAAACAAGAGTTGGCAGAACCCTTGGGGAAGCCGAGCAGCTTCTGGGTTGCTACAAGCCTTTCCTGCACAATGGGAAACATTCGGAAATCATACCTCATCTGAGTGGACATAGGAAAAAAAGACATTTCTTCTGTGTGGACAGAATTGAAAAACACACATAACCCTTTCCCGTCAATACACAAGCCCCCTGCAGACTCCATGGCATGAAGAACCTAGACACAGCCATGATTAGGGAAGATGAAATGAATTTAGCCAGGCTTTGGAAGCTAGCCACCCATGGTACACTTCGCTTTAGCAGACATTCTGGAAAGGCCAAGAAAAAAGGCATATGGCTGTAAGTTGCAACCAGACTTACCAACCCCTAACAAAGAGCAAATGGAATTCCATGCAAGCACTTGTGGGGTAGGTCATGACAGTAGGCAATTCAGCAAGAAACAGACACTCAGATATTAGGGAGCCCTGGAGGGGGAGTGAGACCACCCAAATACCAGCTAGAACTCCACCAACAAGAAGAGAAAGTGAGCTAGATAAGCAAGGTAGAAACCTGCCCTAGAGTGAATGTGGTGCTTCGTGGGTCATCAAGACAGACATCCAGTCAGAGAGGAACAAGGCAGAGCCCTCTAATCAAACAAATGTCCAAATTCACAACTGTCTTGGAAGTAGGTTACTGAGTTTCAGTAGATGGGGTTTAAGTTTCTCAATTGTTCACTGCTTAAAATTAGGTTTGGTTCTAAGGATCAGAAAAAAAGCCTACGTGGTGATTTAATTGTCTCCAGCATAGGTAAAGGAAACGAGGTAAGGTTTAACATTCACAAGTGTTAATATTTTCCACCACATCCTGGCAATTCAGTCCTTCCACAGTTGACAGGGGGGTAGAGGTGGACCAGAAAATGGTACCTGAGATCATGAATATGGTCCATGAAGCAGGGAAAAGGCCATCCTCAGGAAGCAAAAGGCATACGTAAGGAAAAATAAGGGTTAACCTGAAACAATGGCAGAGAGGAAAAAGAACAGTTCATGGGAGTTCAGCATAGTAGGTCAGACACTACCTGCAGTGTTATTTCCACATACAAACCAAGGGTTTGTTGGCAACACTGACGAAAGCCAGTTCCATTGTACTGTTGTATAATACTGATGTATACTCTTATTTATAGTCTGAGGGTTTTTCTTGTATGTTTTCTCAAAGTAGGCAAAGGTAAGAGGCATTTGACTGGCAGTCCCAATTTCCAAATTCCTACTGTCAAAAGGAGGAAAAGTTAGACACACAGGGTACTATATCTTGGTTAATGAACTCAACATATAGTGTCGGTTTTGCCATACACTAAAACAGAACATAATTATCTTCTAATATTGGTTTTTTCTCCTGAAATGAGGAGTCATATGAAAGAGCTACCAAAGAATAACTTGAAAAAAAAAAAAAAATGCCTCTCCATCACCAGTAGCAGTACCCATTTTCCTACTATAGGGTCAGAGTCAGAGTGAAAAATGAAATTATTTCATGTTGCTCTAATGTAGGAGTTAAGTGAGTAATCTTTTTTTAAATCAAGGTAAGTTTTTATAACTTTACCCCTACACAGCAACTACAACAGAAAGACACAGTTCATAGACATCTTAGTGATAATATCAGTCCCAAACACTGGTGTAATGAATTTTAATCTTTCTAATTAGAAACAATTGTCAAAAACAAATAATAACAAGCAAACAAATGAAAATATTGGCTTGAAGTTTCACCTTAATGCACCTGATAGGCAGGTAGTTGAGATCTAAGTCACCATATGGAACAAAACTAAAAGACTGAAGATTTTTCACATGCCTGTTATTTTATTGAATTAAAATAAATGTTTTCCCTAAACCCAGATTTTCATGGAAGTCAGCTAGTGGTCTGACTTTAAGAATACTTAGTGTTCTCAGAAAACAGCCTGCAGGACGCCTGGGTGGCTCAGTTGGTTAAGCAGCTGCCTTCAGCTCAGGTCATGATCCCAGCGTCCTGGGATCGAGTCCCACATCAGGCTCCTTGCTCGGCAGGGAGCCTGCTTCTCCCTCTGCCTGCCATTCTGTCTGCCTGTGCTCGCTCTCTCCCCCTCTCTCTCTCTGATAAATAAATAAAATCTTTAAAAAAAAAAAAAAGAAAGAAAGAAAGAAAAGAAAAGAGCCTGCATGCATTCATTCAATCACTCACTCATTCGTTGGTTTACCAGGCAAAAATTTAAGTTCTCCAACAGACATTAGAAGCTGTCGTCAATAAGGATGAAAATCAGGGTGTAAAAGATCTCCGGTGTTGCTATTCAAATGCAATAGAGTCTACTATAGGAGAAAGGTAGAAATGCAGTAGAATCTACTATAAGAGAAAGGTAGAGGGGCTCCTGGGTGGCTCGGTGGGTGGGTTAAGCCTCTGCCTTTGGCCCAGGTCATGATCTCAGGGTCCTGGGATCAAGCCCCGCAGATGGCTCTCTGCTCAGGGGGCGCCTGCTTCCCCCCTATCTCTATCTACTTGTGGTCTCTCTCTGTCCAATAAAAGTAAATAAAATCTTTAAAAAAAAAAAAAGAGAAAGGTAGAAATGAGCAAACACACACACACACACACACACACACACACACACACAAGCTGACAAGGTTGTATGGAAATAAACGGTTTCTGTGAAAGAAATGGGTGGTTTCCTGCAAACTTACTGCCCAGAGATCACTGGTCTGTCAAGCATCAAATACTGATGGGCAGCAGAGATGTAAATAAAGGACATTGCCTAGACAACAAAAACAATATAAACATCAGTGGCATATGATCATAATCTGTCATCAAATTGCATTCCAGAAGTAAATATTTTTCAAAAACAAGATTCCTCTTTTCCCCTTGAAACAGCTGATTTCTGGCTCCTTCTAATACTCTCTTGTTTTGCAGTTATGCATAATAAGGGCATTTGTTCATGAAATGCAAATGACCTGATTTTCAACTCTGGAAACGTGGCAGTTCATTACCACCCCTCCTCTCACCACAAATCCATGGAAAATCTGAATAAAGGACAGTGTAGTACTAAGAGAGGTGTAAGGTCACTGAAAGAAAAAAGAGTATTTAAATCAAGTTATGGATATACATAAACTTGATAGATGACAGATGTCGACTGGAGGCATAGAGGCTAAATTGTTTTTTAACAAATCACATCAATAGAGGAAAAAATCACATCATTATTTCACAACATTTGCAAAAAATAAGTCCCAGATAAATTAAAAATTAGGCTATGAAAAACAGGGCATTAAATTTAAAAATAAGATACACAAAAATAATTTTAAAAGCTTTTAAATTGGGCTACATTTGTATTTAAAAGTTCAGCGTAACAAAATACACCATACACAAAATTAAACAGCCACTGATGAGATCTGTTCACAATACATATACCCTGCAAAGTATTCATATATAAACCACAAAAAGCTAAAAATTAGTAAGAAAAAGACAAAGGTGTATTTGTATATTAGGCAAAATATTAAAAATGGGCTGTTTACAGAAGAGGAAATCCAAAAGACCAATAAGCACATGACAAAATAGGCTACTTTACTGGTAATCAAGGACATGCAAATTGAAATAAATTTGAGATACCAATTCATTTCTCATTGGCAAGAAACTTTAAAAGTCTAATAACACCACAAGCTGGTAAGAGTAAGATGCGATAGGATCTCTTACTCTCTGCTCTTAGACTTTAAAGAAAATGGGTTTTTATTGGGAAGATGTAGGGGAAAGAATACAAATTTTCAGTTGTAAGATGAGTAAGTTCTGAGGATCTAAAATACACAAGGTGATTATAGTTAATAATAACATACCATATATATGAAATTTGCTGAGTAAAACTTAAGCCTTCTCACCACTAAAATATATATATATATTTCACTATGTATGTGAGGTGAGAGGTGCATCAATATCTTGATTGTAGTCATCGTTTCACAATGCATATGTATATCAAATCATCAAAGTGTACAATAAATATATACAATTACATTTGATAATTATTCTTCCATAAAGCTGGGAGAAAAGAGCTGTAGCTTCAAATGCAGTATTTCAATAGTAGTACTGAAAATAATGCTACTTCTAGGTGTAAATCCTAAGATCAGAAAAACTCACAGAATCAAGCACAGGATATTTACCGAGGCTTTTTATCCCCAAGACTTTTTAATAGCAATAGCAACATCAACAAAATGACAGAATCTGAAAAAGAAGTAAATGTCCATCAGTAGGAGACTAGATGATAAGTGGTGATGTATTTGTACACTGAGGGAGAATGCTGCAGTGTTCCATTGTATAAAGTCCAGGTATGACTAGAGCTACACCTATCAACCTGAATACTTCTCAAAAAAAATTTTTTAAAGGATCAAGTGGTTAATAAAGATGCAGAGACACACTAACAATAAAATATATTGCCATGGCACATATATTTAATAAAATACGAAAACATGCAGAAAAAGTATAGCTATCAATTCAAGACTGTTGCTATGTGGGAGAAAATGAAGGAGAGAGAGTGGACTGAGTGACTTGGCTTTCTCTATAACATTATTTTCTTTAAAATTATAAAATAAGCAGGGGCATCTGAGTGGCTCAGTGGGTTAAGGCCTCTGCCTTTGGCTCAGGTCATGATCTTAGCATCCTGGGATGGAGCCCCGCATTGGGTTTTCTGCTCAGCAGGGAGCCTGCTTCCCCATCTCTCTCTGCCTGCTTCTCTGCCTACTTGTTTCTGTCAAATAAATAAATAAAATCTTTAAAATTATAAAATAAGCAAATATGGCAAAATTACTTGATTCATCAAATCTGGAGAAAATGGAAATGTGTTATAATCCTCTCTGTACTTTTTTTAGGTATTTGGAATATTTTGTAATGAAAAATTAAAATCGTTTTTTAAAACGTTAAGAATATGACTGAGTAAAAAAAGGATCAAACAGGTCAGTGACACTTTACACTATATTGTGCAAATATGCCATTTCTAAAGCTAAAATTTTAGCTCCACTGTCCACAAACCAAGAAGCCTCGTAAGTTGTTTTATCGGAGTTCATTTAAATGCATTTAACATTATCTAGCTTTTTTCCTTGCATGTAAATTAAAGCACATTTTTAAAACTGCATTAGTTGAAAAGCTTTTTTAAAAGATTCTTCAGCACAACCATTTGTACATTTACGCTAAATCCTTGAAAATAACATTTATTCCTCCTCTAACAATATGCTATTTCATTTTTTCTTAAAAAAAAGTACAGTAGCTCTGGGATGCCTGGGTGGACCAGACAGCTGAGTGGCTGACTCTTGATTATAGCTCAGGTCATTATCTCAGGGTCCTGGGATCGAGTCCCGTGTCCAGTCTCTGCGCTCAGGAGGGAGTCTGCTTGAGGATTCTCTCTCTCTCCCTCTGCTCCTCCCCTCCCCCAGCTTGAACACTCTTTCAAATAAATAAATATTTAAATATATATATATATATATATATATATATATATATATATGATAGCTCTAAATATTTGTCTAGTATCATCTCATTAAACTGTACTTTTATATTTGTCAGGACTATAACTTCAGCCTCACCTCACACGACTTTTATTATCATCGTATATTTCTTTAATCAGCTTTGTTTAGGAACAATTAACAGAGACTAAATGCTGGCATTTTAAGCATATATTTGACAATATAATACCCATGTAACTATAACCATAATCAAGATATAAAATTTTCTCAGTACTTCCCAAAATTCTGTGCTTTTTTGCAGTCAATGACTTGCCCCAGAAGAATACTAATACTCACTCCCCAGGAGCCCCAGGCAACCACTGGTCTATTTTTCTTCACAATCTATTAGATTTGTCTCACCTTGAGTTTTATGTGATAGAATCAAACAGGAAATACAACTTTGCATTGACTATCTTCAGCACATCTTGTTTCATCTGTGCTGGTATACAGATAAGTGATTTGTTCCTTTTTTTATTTTTGAACAGTATCCCATTTATAAGTATATTATAATTGTTCAAGCCACTTTTTATATTTTGGGGTTATTTCCAGTTTGGGGATATTATGATTAAAGTTGCTATGAACATTCATTATCAGGGATCTGTGTACTTACATGCTTTCATTATTTTTGAGTAAATATCTAAGGTTAGAACTATTGAGTAAAAAGTAGATACAGGTTTACTTTTATTAGAATTGTTGTGGCTGTCCTAGGCAACTAATACAGTTAGCATACTCCCCCCACCCCAGTTAATAACTACGATAAACTGTGTATCTACAATAAAGCCATGTAGACATTAACATTTTAGCAGAATAGAGATACTGTGACCAAGACCTCTGTTCTATTCCTCTCTTTCTTTTACATTTTTTTTATTTTTAATAAGGAAAACTAAAAAACAATGTTAGGTACACTTGCTTCTGTTATTATTATTATTGCTGTCATTCTCATTCTTCCCAAGTAATTTTTTTTTTCCTGGTGTGATCTCTGTTCTCTCTTGTTTATCAACATTGTAAAGGTATAAGGGCAAGGGGTAAGAATTTTCAAGCAGAGTAGAAACATGATTAGATTTGAGATTTGCTTTTAAGGATCATTTTAGGGATGGCTGGGAAGTTGGGTAGGTGTCAGGCTAGAGTCATAAAGACCAGGTAAATGGTAAAAGACAAAGAGTACTTGAACTAAGTAAGTGAGTGAGAGTGGAGAAGTTGTCTTCTTAACTCATCTTTACATCTAATGCAAACCAGGGTAAGTTAATAGATTAGTTTGCTGATACTTTTACTACTATTTTAGTCATTTATTTTAAAACTATCCTTGGGTTTGGGGTAAAATTCTAACTAATGTAAAAACTTGAGAGGCTCTAATGGTTATATCTATCTAAATAAGTGCATTTTGTTTTGTTTTTGTTTTGTTTTGTTTTATCCTGCACTAATCACTTTCACACATACCTGTAAGATGTTATCATTTACAGAAAATCTCAGTGAAAAGAAGTCAATGACATAACGTTATTATAACTAGCAAAATTGTTTCATGGTTTGAGGGATTCTCCAGTACAGAGGAAATGTTATTTCACCTTATTTTTTCATATATATATATATAGATATATATATATATATATCTATATATATATATATCTTTCCAGCATTTTCTTTCCTAGGGTATAAATGGCACTCACTTCCTTAAATCATTACCAGTCCTATACACTGAACGTAGTCACATATTTAGTAAAATCTAAAGAGGGACAGTCATCATTTTTCTTGCATGGTTTTGCCCAGGATGAGAACCAGAAGTTATGTTGAAAGTACTAGAAAGGAGAATAGCCACAGAGAAGTTAAATACGGCAATTCTGCCATAAAGTTTGCAAAGACTGACAATGTTTTCTGCCTGTATTTTGTATTTAAAGTAATTCAATATACTGGAGTAATCTCTACTTCTCAAAAGTTCCACTGCATTATATGTTCTGGTTGATCTTTGGTCCTTAAAGAACAATTTAGTCTCTATTTTCATTTAGAATTCATTATAATTCCTATTTTATACTTATTTTCAAAGCTTCTTTTTCTCCAGAGTTTTTAAGAAAGTTGGTAGAAAACCCCTGTTATTTTTCAAACCAAGGCACTTTTCAAAGTGGAAGGAATACTATTAATAATTTCCCAGGAATATAGGCAAAAAATCTGGACTATACCAAGCAAACTAGGACATGTGGTCAACCTAAGTAAGTAGGTTTTGCTACTGAGTTTTGAGCCTTAAATGTTAAAAATCACATTTTACACTGTCCAATAAACTCCTCCACAAAAGACAACATCAGTTCTGAATATTTTCTAAACAGCTCACTGACATACCAACCCATTAAATTAAGTTTAAAACAGACTAAGTAAAAAAGACCATCATTGGTGTTTATTTAAATAAAATCACCTATGTATATATGCCTATATAGTTCTCTGTGTCTCTATCATCTAGCTGCTAGCTGGTCAGGGTCACATAGTGAAAAAAGGTTGAGAGTCGGAACTGCAGTGTTCTAGTTTCATCTCTGCCACTTCATTGCTTCTTAATTTTTGTGCCTTGGTATTTTTTCTATTTACCAAAGTGGTGAAAACACTTACTACCCTGTGTCACAGACTTTTTCTGAAATCAAATTGAAACGATCATTGAGAAAAGGAGTTGTAAAACAGCTTAAGGTACTTTACAGATACTACAAGATTCTACTCCAAAGAGCTTGAAGGTTATGTATTGAATAGAACTGATTATCCAATCCATAAACCCTTAGATTTTGGACCCAAATGAGGGTCTGAATAGCAGCCTTATTCGGATGATGGAAGCTCATTGGGCCCAATCTTCTCAGTAAATTAAAAAAAAATAATAATAATAATGACAATAATTAATTAAAAAAATAAGAAATTCACAGAATTCCTTGAAGTTACATATTCATTCTAAAATGCATATGAAGGGCGCCTGGGTGGCTCAGTGGGTTAAGCCGCTACCTTCGGCTCGGGTCATGATCTCAGGGTCCTGGGATTGAGCCCTGCATCAGGCTCTCTGCTCAGCAGGAAGCCTGCTTCCTCCTCTCTCATCTGTCTGCCTCTCTGCCTGCTTGTGATCTCTCTCTGTCAAATAAATAAATAAATTCTTTAAAAAAATAAAAAAATAAAATGCATTATTAGACAAAAGACTTTTGCCAAATTATGTTGCAAATATTTTCGCAACACAAATGTGCAACTAAATAGTATCAAAAATGCCTCTGAATAAACATTTTAGCTATACTCCAAGAAAAAAAACAGTAGAGTTGTCAATAACCTCATTCTTATCCTTGTTATAAGGCTTCCTACAAGGAAAAAATCCTGAACAAAACAAAACTTTTAAATAAACACCTTAAAGTCGGGTTATTTTCAGAATATTAGTCTCCTTAATGCTCTACATAATTAAAGAATAATTATATATTTAGACACTGATTACCAGGAAGTTCAGAAACAAATTTGATTTATTTATATATATTTGTGTTAGTAATATATTTTTCTTCCCTTTCTGTAATCCTTATTTATCATTTCTACTTTTCTCTTTAAATAACTGAATTCTCTAAAAATATTTTGCCTTTTTTTTAAGGTTGCTGCCTGTAGTTTTGGAAGGAGAAAGGTGAAAAACTAGATTGCCAATACGTTAAAGCTCAAAGCGTTCAGCAACAAAAATACTGGTATTCCGAATGTAACAACATTACACTTATCAAGCATTTCAGTAAATAAAATTTCTCCCAAATTCCTTCTTGAGTGTTTTAAAGTGCTATTTTGGTCTTTCATCACCATGGTTACCAAAATGATCAAAACCGCAAGAGTATATTTCAATTTGATACTGATTTTCTTTCCAATCATTGTGACTCTCTCCTTGGCACAGAACTCCCATTGATTGCATAAGCCGCTTTATGTGTGCAAGAACCATGGGGCTATTGAAGAGAGGATAAATATCCATTCTATTTAACCCCTGTTTTTACAGTTTCTTTACTACACATTAGCTTTCTAAAAGCAAAAGAGGCTCCGAACAGGGCCAAAAAATGGCAAAACAAAACACTGCGTACTTGTCCAGATCTCACAGTCTCCTTTCTCTACTGGTCTTTAGAACAATTTAACATTTTCAGATACCAGTACCATCTGTGCAATTGTCTTTTATAAGATTTTAGACTTTAAGACTACCTTGGATTGGGGGACATCTGGTGGCTCAGTGAGTTAAGCCTCTGCCTTTGACTTGGGTCATGATCTCAGGGTCCTGAAATCAAGCCCCACATCAGGCTCTCTGCTCAGCAGGGGCCCTGCTTCCCCCTCTCTCTCTGCCTACTATGTGATATCTCTCTCTGTGTCTGTCAAATAAATAAATAAAATCTTTGGGGGGAAAAAAAAGACTACCTTTGATAGTTAAAGGAAGAATCAAGTCAGTTACAAAAGTGGGAAAGTTGTATATGTGTGTGTATTTGTATCTCCAGAAATGAATGGACTTAGGTGGATCCCTGTAGAACTATATACCCACATCCAATCCAAAGATTCATGCATTAAATAAGTTGTTGTCAGCCTGTGCCATGTCAAGGTCATGATTATTATGATATCTAAATGTCTTCTTTCAATACTTCATCAGGGAATTCCTAAGCAGAAGCTATTAAAGAGAAGATGCCTACATATGAAATTAGGAAAACTAAAGCAACTTCTTCAACAGATAAGGTTAGGAACTTTGTTCTATGCTTTCCCTTAAATTCCTTGATGTATTAGGTGTATTTATCTCTAGGACAATGGTTGCCAACTCAGGATGCTATGGTCTGGAAACAGTTAATCATTATAAGTGGGGGGGGGGGGTGGCAGTAATGGCTACTGGCATCTAGGGGACCACCCACCTAGGAACCTCCTCCCATGTGCAGGGCAGCCCCTGCAACAGAGAGTGACCTGGTTTATAATGTCAATGGTGTAGACGTGGAGAAACCTAGCTCTGGGTCAAGAATAACAGAAGATTTTAATCTTAAGAGTAATTGGTGGAGCTGCTGTAATTGGTGGAGCTGCTGCAAGGGTTTCTTTTCCTTTCTCTCTTTCTTTCTAAGAAAGATCTTGAGGCTATTTCCTATTTTAAGGGAATTAATGGCATTTGAGTGACATCTCTCAGGGGTAAAGGATGAGGACTGGAGATGTTTTTGTTTTTGTTTTGTTTTGTTTTTTGTTTTTTATCTGTAACCCAAACTCTACATGTTAGAGTTCTAATCATTTAGCTTAAATGCATCAAACGGCTTAAGAGCCTAAGTGCTTGCTGTTTGATAAGTAATTCCTCATTTCCTGGGACCCGGTTCTCCCTGTGCATTTTAGAAAAGTTAACTAGAGACAGGGGCAAAAAAGCGTGGAATCCTTTTCAGTTTGGAGATGCTTTGCCTCAGAGCCCGCAGGAGTAACCTTTGTCCAACCTGAATTCCATGAGCCACCTTCTACATGCCTTTAGTCACACCCAAAAGTCCACCAGTCTTATTTACTATACAGTGAGATACAATAACTCAAACTACACAATTGAAAATTTAACAGAAAGTCATTATCCACAATGTCTTCTTTTATATTTAGATCACTAATGGTTGCTAAGATTTCCTACTTATGATAGAAAAATAAGACAGAAATTTAACACGATCAGCTTTAGCAGGGCTTCTGCAAAGTATTTCCTCAGTTAAATTTACTGGAACTTGGCAATTAAGGCATTGTTACTTAACCAATCATAAACCATAAAATATTCAGTGACATCTTGATGGTGATGTCCAAAATCCAGCATGTTTGGTTTCCTAAAGCAGTAAGCAACAAAACATGTTTTGCAGAAAAGAATATAGCATATGGCAAGATGGGGTAGTAATTATCGTCATCTTTTATATTTAATGATGATGGGATGTTATTATAGCCATCATATCTAGTAGCTGTCTTATAATCAAGTTTAAACATAGTCTTGGAGTAGCAGAGCCCAGCTCTGTGATTTAGCAACAATTAAAAAAAAAAAAAAAAAAAAGTGTATTTCCTGAAAGGTTATAAACATTCCAAAGGTGGAAAACAAAGTCATACAGAGGTACAATTAACACTTAGTTCTCCCCTTTAGGTTTCTCTCCTGGAGCTTAATGTCTAAAGAGAGAAAACCAGTCTCTTTTTAGTATTATAGGTACTATCATTTCTATGATTATCACATCATTTGTCTCCTCAAATTTTCCAGGGGTTTCCTGTCTCTGAGTAAAACAGGAGTCCTTACGATCCTCAATAAATTCCTACACAATCCAGCCATTCATGAAGCCAGACTTCATCTCTTTCTTTTCCTCTTGCTTACCCCATGTTAGTTTCCCTGGCGCCTTGCAGTTCCCCCAAAAAGGTAAACAGGATCCTGCCTCAGGAACTTTAAGTAACTAATTACCTTGATTGGAACGTTCTTCCTCTAGATTGCTACGTAATTCACTTTCTCAGTTTGTTACTATCTTTGTTCAAGGACTGTCACTTTGGTTATTTAAAAGTGTGAGGTGTGGAATTCAAGAAACAAAACAGATGAACATAGAGGAAGAGAATGAAAAATAAAATAAGATGGAAACAGAAAGGGAGGCAAACTGTAAGAGACGCTTAACTCTAGGGAACAAACTGAGGGTGCTGGAGAGGTAAGGGGTGGGGAGAAGGGATCGTTGGGCACTGAGGAGGGCACATGATTAATGAGCACTGGCTTTTATAGGCAACTGATGAATCACGAAATTCTACCCCTGACACTAATTTAAAAAAAAAAAAAAAAGTAAAAATAAAAATAAATAAAAATGTGACACCACCCAGCTTCATCAGATCCTGGTCACCCGCGATCCTCTTTTCCTGCCTCATATTTCTCAGAAGGGTTTCCCTTCTGTTACATTTCCCTTCTGTTACATTTCTTCCTGTGTTGTTTGCTAAGTTCTGTTATTAATTCAAACCTTTTTTTCTACAATACATTTCCACACCACTGCCCATAATGCACTTTAATACTACTGTATTATCAGTATCTAAATTCTAATCTGAAATAGACCTAAAACCATTATTCAGTGACAAATTATTGTATTTTTTATAAATTTCCCTTATACAGTATATAACTGCAGTGAATTTCCCTGAAATGCAGACACACACACACACACACACACACACACACGGTGAAATAAAAAATGAACCTCAATCATTCACAAATTTGCATCAGGGCAAACGTTACTGACTTTGCTGTTATTCTTACTTCACTTTCCCTACTTTTAAGGTTTTTTTTCATTATTAAGTGAAAAATATGAGCTCATTTTATTCATCTTTCTATTTCCACTTCTTTGCACTGGGCCTGGCACATAACTGGGGAACCAATCATACTGGTTACATTCAAGAATGAATAGATTTAGTAACAGAATTACTCAGTAAGTCTACGGCCATACCACCCTGAACGCGCCCGATCTCATCTGATCTCGGAAGCTAAGCAGGGTCGGGCCTGGTTAGTACTTGGATGGGAAAATTACTCAGTAATTAGTAGTTAGAATAATATAAAACTTCTAAATCTGTTTACCCAAAAAACTTCTAAATCCATCCTTAAAAACAAGCACTCTATAATCTCTTCTGTGTGTGTCTCTAGTTCCAAATATATATATATATATATATATATATATATATATATATATATATATCACTTTCTGTGAATGATCTTTCTGCTTTCAAAGGCACACTAATTTTTTTTTCACTTTCTAGTTCAATTCTTCCTTAACAGTGATGTCAATAGGAACTTACCTTTCATTGTAATGATAATTTAAAGCCACATTAGGAAATCTTTCTTTACCCTAAATCCAAAATCTATACATCTCCTAGAATGACAGATATTCTCACTGGCACATGACATAAATATACTATAGATTTTTGGAATTTAGTAACTAATCTTTAAAATAGAATTTAAAATAGAATTATAGAATTATAATCTTTAAAATATTATATATATGTATATATATATATATATATATATATATATAGTCTTTCTCTAAGGCCTTAAAATTAAGTCTGTAACAAATTTAACTTATTTCACATTTTTATCTAAACTCCCTTATAAGATCTATTGGTTTTTTCCTGGAGTGCTTAACAAATTATCACAAACTGGATGGCTTAAAACAACAGAAATTTATTGCCTCACATTTCTGGAGACTAGAATTCCACCATTAAGGTATCAAGAGGGCTATTTTCCTCTGAAACCTATCAGGGGAAATCCTTTCTTGCCTCTTTATAGTTTCTGATGGTTTACTTGGTATTCCTTGTCTTGTAGCTAGCTATATGACCTCAGTCTCTGTATCTGATGTCACATGGGATTGGCCTGTTATTTTCCTGTGTCCTCTTCTTAAAGAAACACCAGTTATATGAAATAAAGAGACAACCTTACTCTAATATAATCCCATCTTAAATAACTTCAGGTACAGTGACCCTATTTGCAAATAAGGTCACATTTTGAAGCACTGACAGCTAGGACTTCAACACATCTTTGGTGGAACACAACTCAACCCAAGACATAAACATTTTCCTAAAGAGGGGGAAAAAAAAACCTATAATACTTTTGTGTTAGGGATAAATCAAATAAGGTGGTGCACTGCACTGCAATGCAATGTAGAGATTAAGGGGATAGGCCCCCATAAAAGCATTTTACTTCTCAAAGAAGTTGTTTGCTAACAAAAGAAAAATATTTGGGGCAGTAATAATGGCAAAGAAAATGAAGCCAGAGCTATAAAATTCATGATGCTTCCAGACAATGGTGTTCTCAAGTCAACAGGGCAGAAAAAGTGGTTTCAAAAATTAATGAAAAAACTTCCTTATAGAGGGGTTTTTAATAATGTAAAAAAAAAAAAAAAAAAAAAACTGGAAATATCATTGCTAAACACTGCAGTAATGAGGAGAAATAGGATATTTGCGTAGCCTTAAAGTACCTCCCTCAAATTATTATTGTGTAGTTGTAATAGATTCCAGATTTTTAAATTCTTCCCTCCAAGAATGATAGCTTAAATTTCTTGAGTCTTAGATGCATTTAGCATCTCATTTCTAATAAATCTAGCATGGAAATGGAACACATGGGAGGATTACAGAAGAGAACCCAGCAGGTATCACCTTATAACCAAGTGATCAAGGTTAGTATCACCAGCAATACATCGTGTTGATATCATGCACCTTGGTATGAAGTGATAAGAAGGGTATTCCATCTCTGTGCATATTCCTTCTGAAATTCCATAACCTCAGACTAGTGATGAGAAAATACCAGATAAAACCAAATTATGGGACATCTTACAAAACAAACCATCCAGTGCTCTTCAAAAGTGTCAAGTTCTTTATGAAAAAGAACTATACTGGAGACTAAGGAGACTTGGCAACAGAAATTCAACACAGCACTCCGGAACCAACCTTGAAACAGAAAAATGGCATCCTTGGAAAAATAGCTGAAATCCAGGTAAAAGCTAAAGGTTGTACAAATGTTAATTTCTTTATTGTATGGTTATTTAATATTTTAACTTTTGGGGAAGGAGAGTAAAAGTTACACAGGAATGCTTCTATGAAGTATTTGTAGCTCTTCTACAAATCTAAAATTTCAGAGTAAGAAAAGTTTTTAAAAATAGAAGAATGGACCAAGACTTCCAACAATGTCACTATAAGTCAAAGAATCCTTTCCTCAAAAAAAAAAAAAAAAAAAAAAAGGTGGAAAAATATCAAAACATATTCATTTAAGGACTCTGGAGTTTGACCAAAAGCAATGAGTTGAGAAGTGTTTACAAATGAAAACACTCTGCTAGATCTCTGGGTAACAACAGTGCCAGTTTGCAATGCCATTCTGCCTCTCCTTGCAGCCTACCTCCAGATCCATCAGCTCAGTAGTTGTCCTGGGCCAGCGCTGGCTGGAAAACTCAGCCGTTTCACTGATAGAGGGTAAGATCTGATTCTGAGCACAGGGTGAAGTCAAATGCCCAGCAGTGCTTATGATGAAAGCAACCAACTTGGTTGGAAACAAATGATAACACCTGCAGCTCTGCTCCCATGAGGCTGCAGTCCTACTTGGGGTAAGCAATGGGTGAGAGAAATGTGAGAGAAAGACCCTATGAGTAAGACATGCATAGAAAGAGTACATAGCTCTGCACAAATCCCTGGCTGACTCAGAAACTACACACATGTTCATGGGAGACTCAGGAGCATGGTGGAAAGCCAAAACTGGGAGGCTTGAAAATTGCTGGACCTTTGAATATATTTTTCTACCTCCACAAAAATCATAATATTAAAGGATTATCAAAGCTCTACAGGTTCAGGTGTTTGAGCATAGTCTTTGCCCAAATCATTGGTTGATAATGAAGATACAGACAAAAGAGCAACCCCCTAGAAAGCTAGAAAGGCATAAAGGGAGGAACAGGGAGGAAGGTGGGAGGAAGGAAGGAAGACAAATATGGTAAAGAGACATGAGCAGCTGTGTACAGCGAAGATGACGGATTCCTCTGTTAAAGTACATACAGGATAAAAACAGCACACAGTGCTTATTGGAAAAAATAAGTCAGGAGAACAGGAAAGGCTCAGTGGGTAGAGTCTGTAACTCTTGATCTCGGGGTTGTGAGTTTGAGCCCCACATTGGGTGTAAAGATTACTTAAAAAAATCTTAAAAGAAAAAAGAAATCAAAATCCAGATTTGCTATATTATATAAAAATGTTTGCTTTTAACAAAAACTTGAGTCATGTGATTTTATATTTCTAAAAAATGTGAAAACAAATAAAGCCTGATCCTGAATAAACCTAGATGTTGGATTTATTAAAGACTGCTACAAAATAGTTACAAAGTAGCTATTACAAACATATTTTTAACAATAAAGAAAACCATGTTAATATAAAGAATAATAGGAAATATGGAAATTAAGGAAATATTAAGGAATATGGATTAAGGAAATATGGAAATTCAGTGGACAAATAGAAACTATGAATGATAACCAAATGGAAAATTCAGGAATGAAAAGTAGAACATCTGAAATAATTCACAAACTGGACACTGAAAAACATGAGATGGTAAAAAAAAATTAATCCCCTTCATTTTATGACTCACAGTTCCTTGAAAGCTAGTCTGCAAGAACTTAGTCCCATATTGTGCTTTTATTTTTAACCCTCACCTCATTTCAGGATAAAGTGGCAGAGAGTGTAAAAAACACACACATATCACACACATATCACGCACACACATGTGTGTGCCCCCACACACACTGAGAATAACAACAACCAACCTCAACCAACAAATAAAAACTTGAAGGACTCAAATAAGTTGAGAGAAAGTGTGGCTAATTTATAAAAATTAAAGAAGAGAAAAGGCAGTGACAGAGATAGGGAGAGACTAATACTAATTACACAATTACATTTTAAAATCACATGCTTTGAGAGCACCTGAGTGGCTCTGTTGGTTTAGTGTTCCACTCTTGATTTTGGCTCAGGTCATGATCTCAGGGTTGTGAGATCAAGCCCCTTGTCAGACTTCCTGCTGCATATGGAACCTGCTTAAGATTTTCTATCTCCTTCTCCATCTGCCCCACCCTTCCATCTATCTCTCCCTCTCTAATAAGGAAGAAGATCACATGCTATAATATATTAAAATACTGAACATAAAGCCTTTTGTGGCCATTTTTTAAAGGAAGTTTATTTTCTTTTTTAAGGAGACTTAAGGAATAACAAAGTGAAAGGTTTTGATGAACTAAGGCAGAAAACTGACATAATAGATTTACCAGAGGAGGAGCAAGATGGCAGAGGAGTAGGAGACCTAAATTTCATCTGGTCCCTGGAATTCAGCTAGCTATCAAACCATTCTGAACACCTACAAACTCAACAGGAGATCAAAGGAAAGAATAGCAGCAAGTTTATGAACAGAAAAGCTAACACTTACTGGAAGGTAGGATATGCAGAGAAGTGAATCTGAGGCGATATATACAGGAAGATAGACCATGGACCATGGCGAGAGGACATCTCTGTCAGCCGGCTCCTGGCAAGAGATAGAGCTGCAGAGTACAAAATCAGAACTTCTAGAAGCCTGTTCCACTGAGGAACGTTGCTCAAGTGGCTAAGCTGGGGGTAGAAACCTCGCTGGGACAGTGCAGTTTCAGGACCCATGGGGTCACAAAAAGACCAAAAATGTTGGAATGCAGTAGAGCTCCCAGGTATCAGAGCAGGGAATCCAGCTGCAGACGAACTGAGAAGTGGGCTCTCAGCTCCGGATTACTTTAAACTGTAATCTGAGGCACAGTCAGACCACTGCTCCTCAGGCAGGGACCCCACAAGTGGCAGATCTGGGGAGACCCCCTCCTTCCTCCTCTGGGAGAAGCAGCCTGGGAGCACTGCAAAAATCTGCTGGGCTTGGAGACTCCAAACGGGGCTGTGTGCCATACATAGAAATACTCAGTCATGGGCTGGGTGAGAACAGAGTGCAGCCAGAGACCAGGGAGATGGGAGTGACTGACTGCTTTTCTCTGAGCATGTACTGAGGAGTGTGACCCTGAGTTCCTACTGGGCTGGAGATTGGGAGGCCGCCATTCTCATTCCCGTCCTCCAAAGCTATATGGAAAGCGTTCAGGGAAGAAAAGCTCCTGAGAGCAAACCCAATCAGATTGCTTAGCCCAGCCCCTGGGAAGGGCAATGCAATTCCAACTCAGGCAAAAACCTTTGAGAGTCACCACAACAGGCCCCTCCTCTAAAAGATCAAAAAGAACATCCAGCCAATACCAAGTTCACCAAGAAATGAGAACAGTGGGACTCCACAGCTAGGGGAAAAACAACACCTAGAATTCACAGCTTTTCCCCCATGATTCCTTAGTCTTTCAAAGTTAAAATTTTTTAATTTTATTTTTCCTTATTCTATTTTTTTAAATTTTTCCTCTTTCCTATTTTAACATTTTTAACTATTTTATCAATTACTTTTCAAAAATCATTTTAAATTTTCATTGTTAAAGACATATTCTATCTCTTCATTGTATTTAACCTTATTTTTTGTATACATATTGCTTTTTTTTCTTTAAAATTTTGGGATACAGTTTCTTTTAATCAAAATATATCCTAAAATCTAGCACATGGTTTTGTTTTAGTCTCCAGCTTGATCACATCCTTTTCTCTTTTTTTTTCTTTTTTCAAGTAACTTATCATATCAATTCCTTTTTTAGAATAATTTTTAATTTTCATCTTAACAGTCATATTCCACCCCATCATCATGTATCCCCGTGTGTGTGTGTGTGTGTGTGTGTGTGTGTGTGTATAGATAGATATAGATAGAGATAGAGATATATAAGTTTTTTATTACTTTGAAATTTTGGAAGTAGTTTCTTCTAACAGACCAAAATACACACAAAATCAAGTGTGTGGCTCTCTTCTATCTATCAGTCTAAAATGTATATATATATTTTTTCTTTTTTTCCTCCTTTCTTCCCCCTGGTTTCAGGTCTTTTCTGATTTGGTTAGTGTATATTTTTCTGGGGTCGTTGCTGCCCTTTTAGTATTTTGTTCTTTCATTCATCTCTTGTTATCTGGATAAAATGACAGGGAGGAAAAACTAACCACAAAAAAAAAAAAAAAAAAGGAAGAGGCAGTACAGATGGCTACAGACCTAATCAATACAGACATTACTAAGATGTTAGAACTAGAGTGCAGAATGATGATTATCAAGGTACTAGCTGGGCTCGAAAAAAGAATGGAAGATACTAGAGAATCCCTTTCTGGATAAATGAAAGAACTAAAATCTAACCAAGTTGAAATAAAAAATCTATTGTTGAGGTGCAATAAAAAATGGAGGCTCTCATTGCTAGAATAAATGTGGCAGAAGAGAGAATTAGTGATATAGAAGAACAAATGACAGAGAATAAAGAAGCTAAGCAAAAGAGAGACAAACAACTACTGAACTATGAGGGGAGAATTCGAGAGATAGGTGATACCATGAGATGAAACAATATTAGAATAATTGGGTTCCCAGAAGAAGAAAGAAAGAAATATGGAGGTAGAAAGCATATTGGAGCAAATTATAGCAGGGAATTTCCCTAAGTTGGCAAAGGGAACAAGCATCAAAATCCAGGAGGCACAGATAATCCCCCTCAAAACCAATACAAGTAGGTCCACACCCTGTCATCTAATAATAACACTTACAATTCTCAGAGACAAATAGAAAATCCTGAAAGCAGCTTGGGACAAAAGGTCTGTTACACAGAACAGTAGAAATATTAGATTGGCAGCAGACTTAATCACAGAGACCTGGCAGCCCAGAAAGGACTGGCATGATGTATTCAGAGCACAAAATCAGAAAAATATGCAGCCAAGAATACTATATCCAGCTAGGCAATCATTGAAAACAGAAGGAGAGATAAAAAGTTCCAGGACAAACAAAAATTAAAAGAATTTGCAAACACCAAACCAGCCCTACAGGAAATATTGAAAGGGGTCCTCTAAGCAAAGAGCGAACCTAAAAGTAACGGACTAGAAAGAAACAGAGACACTATACAGTAATAGTCATCTTACAGGCAATTCAATAGCATTAAATTCATATCTTTCAGTAGTTACCGTGAATGTAAATAGGCTAAATGTTCCCATCAAAAGACACAGGGAATCAGAATGGATGACAAAACAAGAATCACCAATATGCTGTCTGCAAGAAACTCATTTTAGACCCAAAGACACCTCTAGATTTAAAGTGAGGGGGTAGAAAACAATTTACCATGCTAATGGACATCAAAAGAAAGCTTTGTTGACAATTTTTATGCCAGATAAATTACATTTTAAGCCAAAGACTATAAAAATAGCTGAGGAAGGACACTGTATCATACTTAAAGGGTTTGTCCAACAAGAAGAGCTAACAATTTTAAATATCTATACCCCTAACATGGGAGCAGCCAATTATATAAACCAATTAAAAACCAAATCAAAGGAATAGATTGAAAATAATACAGTAATAGTAGAGGACTTTAACATCCCCCTCACTGAAGTGGACAGATCATCCAAGCAAAAGATCAACAAGGAAATAAAGGCTTTAAATGATACACTAGACAAGATGAGCATCACAGATATATTTAGAACATTCCATCCCAAAGCAACAGAATACACATTCTTCTCTAGTGCACATGGAACATTCTCCAGAATAGATCACATCCTAAGTCACAAAGCAGGTCTCAACTGGTACTAAAAGACTGGGATCACTCCCTGCATATTTTCACACCACAGTGCCTTGAAACTAGAACCCAACCACAAGAGGAAAGTTGGAAAGAACTCATATACATGGAGGCTAAAAAGCATCCTACTAAAGAATGAATGAGTTAACCAGGAAATTAAAGAAGAATTTTTTTAAAAATTCATAGAAACAAATGAAAATGAAAACATAACTGTTCAATATCTTTGGGATGTAGCAAAAATGATCCTAAGAGGAAAGTATATAGCACTATAAGGTTTTCTCAAGAAACAAGAAAGGTCTCAAATACACAACTAAACCCTTCAATTAGAGGAGCTAGAGAAAGAACAGCAAAGAAAGCTTAAACCCGGCAGGAAAAGAGAAATAATAATCAGAGCAGAAATCAATGAGATAGAAACCAAAAGAACAGTAGAACTGATCAACAAAACTAGGACCTGATTCCTTGAAAGAATTAATAAGATTTATAAGCCCCTAGACAGACTTATCAAAAAGTAAAGAGAAAGGACCCAAATTAATACAATCATGAATGAAAGAGGAGAGATCACAATCAACACCAAGTAAATAAAAACAATTATAAGAACATATTATGAGTAACTCTATGCCAGAAAATATGATAATCTAGAAGAAATGGATGCATGCCTAGGGAGAATGTAAACTACCAAAACTGAACCGGGAAGAAAACATGAACAGGCCCATAACCAGTAAGGAAATTGAAGCACTAATCAGAAATCTCCCAACAAGCAAGAGCCCAGGGCTAGATGGCTTTCCAAGGGAATTCTACCAAACATTTAAAGGAGAATTAATACCTATTCTCCTGAAACTGTTCCAAAAAATAGAAATGGAAGGAAAACTTCCAAACTCACTTTATGAGACCAGCATTATCTTGATCCCAAAACCAGACAAAGACTCCATCAAAAAGGATGGACATGGATGCAAAAATTCTCACCAAAATACTAGCCAATAGGAGCCAACAGTGAGAGCACCGAATCCTAACCACTAGATCACCAGGGAGGGAGCCAACAGTACATTAAAAGGATTATTCACCATGACCAAGAGTGATTTATTCCTGTGCTGCAAGTTTGGTTCAACATCTGCAAATCAATTAATAGGATACAATACACTAATGAAAGAATAAGAATCCCAAGATACTCTCCATAGATGCTGAAAGAGCATTTGACAAAGTACAGCATCCTTTCTTGATCAAAACTCTTCACAGTGTAGCCATACAGGATACATACCACAATATCATCAAAGCCATCTATGAAAAACCCACAAGGAATATCATTTTCAATGGGGAAAAACTGAGAGCTTTCCCCCTAAGGTCAGGAACTCAGCAGGGCCATCCACTATCACCACTGCTATTCACAGAGTACTAGAAGTCCTAGCCCCAGCAATCTGACAGCAAAAAGAAATAAAAGGTATTCAAATTGTTAAAAAAGAAGTCAAATCCTTACTCTTTACAGAAGATATGATACTTTATGTGGAAAACCTAAAAGATTCCACCCCAAAACTGCTAGAACTCATACAGGAATTCAGTAAAGTGTCAGGATATAAAATCAATGCACAGAAATTAGTTGTATTTCTATACACCAACAACAAGACAGAAGAAATAGAAATTAAGGAGTTGATCCCATTTACAATTACACCCAAAACCATAAGATACCTGGGAATAAATCTAACCAAAGAAGCAAAGAATCTGTATTCAGAAAACTATAGAATACTCATGAAAGAAATTGAGTAAGACACAAATAGAAAAACGTTCCATAAACCAACAACAAATTAAGCCAACCCCACGCACAAGAAGGGATATAATCAAGATTAGAGCAGAGATCAATGAGATAGAAACAAGAAATACAGTAGAACACATCAATGAAACTAGAAACTGGTTCTTTGAAAGAATCAATAAGATCAATAAACCATTGGCCAAACTAATCCAAAAGAAAATAGAAAGGACCCAAATTAATAAAATTATGAATGAAAGGGGAGAGATCACAACTAACACCAAGGAAATAGAAACAATCATTGGAAACTATTCAACAGTTATATGCCAATAAGTTAAAAAACCTAGAAGAAATGGATGTGTTCCTGGAAACCTATAAACATTTAAGACCAAACCAGGAAGAAATTGATAACCTGAATAGACCAATATCTAGTAACAAGATTGAAACAGTGATCAAAAACCTCCCCAAAAACAAGAGCCCAGCACCTTATGGATTCCCTGGGGAATTCTACCAAAAGTTCAAAGAAGAAATACCTATTCTCCTGTAGCTCTTTCAAAAAGTAGAAACAGAAGGAAAACTTCCAGACTCTTTCTATGAAGTCAACATACCCTGATCCCAAAACCAGGCAAAGACCCCATCAAAAAGGAGAATTTTGGACCAACGTCCCTGATGAATATGGATGCTAAGATTTTCAACAAGTTCCTAGCTAATAGGATCCAACAGTACATTAAAAAGATTATTGAGGGGCCCCTGGGTGGTTCAGGGGGTTAGGCCTCTGCCTTTGGCTCAGGTCAAGATCTCAGAGTCCTGGGATCAAGCCCTGCATTTGACTCTCTGCTCAACAGGGAGTCTGCTTCCCACGCACTCCCCTCGTCTGCCTCTTTTGATCTCTGTCAAATTAATAAATAAAATCTTTAAAAAAAAAAAAAGAATATCCACCATGACCAGGTGGTATTTAACCCTGGGATGCAAGGGTAGTTCAACATTTGCAAATCAGTCAATGTGATAGAACAAATCAACAAGAGAAGAGAGAAGGACCACATGGTCCTCTCAATTGATGCAGAAAAAAGCATTTGACAAAATACAGCATCCATTTTTGATTAAAACTCTTCAGAGTATAGGGATAGAGGAAACATTCTTCAACTTCATAAAATCTATCTGTGAAAAACCCACAGCAAATATCATTCTCAATGGGGAAAAGCTGACAGTCTTCCCTTTGAGATCAGGAACATGACAAGGATGCCCACTCTCACCACTCTTGTTCAACATAGTACTAGAAGTCCTAACAACAGCAATCAGACAGCAAAAAGAAATCAAAGGTATTCAAATTGGCAAAGAAGTCAAATTCTCTCTTTGCAGATGACATGATACTTTATATGGAAAACCCAAAAGACTCCACCCCAAACTACTAGAACTCATGCAGCAATTCTGTAATGTGGCAGGATAGAAAATCAATGTACAGAAATCAGTTGCTTTCTTATACACTAACAATGAAAGTCTAGAAAGGGCTATTAGATAATCGATTCCATTTACTATAGCACCAAGAACCATAAGATACCTGGGAATAAATCTAACCAAAGAGGTAAAGGATCTGTACTTGAGGAACTACAGAACACTCATGAAAGAAATTGAAGACAACACAAAAAGATGGAAAAGCACTCCATGCTCATGGATCGGAAGAATAAACATTGTTAAAATGTCTATACTGCCTAGAGCAATCTATACTTTCAATGCCATGCCAATAAAAATTCCACCAGCATTTTTCAAAGTGCTAGAACAAACAACTCTAAAATTTGTATGGAACCAGAAGAGACCCTGCATCGCTAAGGAAATGTTGAAAAAGAAAAACAAAACTGGGGGCATGATGTTGGCTGATCTCAAGCTTTACTACAAACTGTGATCACCAAGACAGCATGATACTGTCACAAAAACAGACACACAGACCAGTGGGCCAGATTAGAGAGCCCAGATATGGACCCACAGCTCTATGGTCAAATAATCTTTGACAAAGCAGGAAAAAATATCCAGTGGCAAAAAGTCTCTTCAATAAATGGTGCTGGGAAAATTGGACAGTTAGGTGGAGAAGAATGAAATTTAACTATTCTCTTATACCATACACAAAGATAAACTCAAAATGAGGCAGGAATTTATCAAAACCCTAGAGGAGAACATAGGCAGTAACCTCTTCAACATAGGCCCCAGAAACTTCTGTCAAGACATGTCTCCAAATGCAAAGGAAACAAAAGTGAAAATGAACTTTTGGGACTTCATCAAGATCAAAAGTTTCTTCACAGCAAAGGAAACAGTCAACAAAACAAAGAGACAACCCATGGAATGGGAGAAGATATCCACAAATGACAGTACAGACAAAGGGCTCATATCGAAGATCTAGTAAACTCCCCAAACTCAACAATCAAAAAAACAGATCATCTGTCAAAAAAACAGATTATCTTGTCAGAAGACATGAAGAGACACTCTTTCAAAGAAGACATAAAAATGGCTAACAGACACATGAAAAAATTTTCATCATCATTAGCAATCAGGGAGATTCAAACCAAAACCACATTGAGATACCACTTACATAAGTTAGAATGGCCAAAATTAATAGGATAAGAAACAATAAGTGTTGGAGAGGATGTGGAGAAAGGGGAACCCTCTTACACTATTGGTGGGAATGCAAGTTGGTTCCACCACTTTGGAAAACAGTGCGGAGATTCCTTAGGAAATTAGAAATAGAGCTACCCTATGATCCTGCAATTGGACTACTGGGTATTTACCCCAAAGATACAGATGTAGTGAAAAGAAGGGCCATCTGTACCCCAAAGTTCATAGCAGCAATGGCCACAGTCACCAAACTCTATAAAGAGTCAAGATGTCCTTCAACAGACAAATGGATAAAGAAGATACAGTACATATATACAATGGAGTATTGTGCCTCCATCAGAAAGGATGAATACCCAATTTTAGTATCAACATGGCCTGGAAGAGATTATGCTGAGTGAAATAAGTCAAGCAGAGAGGGTCAGTTATCATATGGTTTCACTTGAGCATAAGGAATAACACAGAGAAAATTGGGTAAAGGAGAGAAGTGAGTTGGGGGAAATTGGAGAGGGAGATGAACCATGAGAGACTGTGGACTCTGAGAAACAAACTGAGGGTTTTGGAAGGGAGAGGAGTGGGAGGTTGGGAGAGCCTGGTGGTGTGTATTAAGGAAGGCATGTATTGCATGGAGCACTGGGTATGGTGCATAAACAATGAATCTTGGAACACTGAAAAAATAAAATTAAAAAAAAAAAAGAAAGAAAACCGTTTCATGCTCATGGATTGGGAAAACAAATATTGTGAAAATGTCTATGCTACCCAGAACAATCTATACATTTAATGCAATCTCTATCAAAATACCATTAACTTTTTCAAAGAAATGAACAAATAATCCTAAAATTTGTATGGAACCATGAAAGACCCTGAATAGCCAGAATAATGCTGAAAAAGAAAAGCAAATCTGGTGGGATCACAATTCCGGACTTAAGTTCTATTACAAAGCTGTAAGCATTAAGATAGTATGGTACTGGCACAAAAACAGACATAGATCAATGGAACAGGATAGAGAGCCCAGAAATGCACCCTCAACTCTACAGTCAACTAATCTTTTGACAAAGCAGGAAAGAATACCCAATGGAAAAAGACAGCCTCTTCAACAAATGCTGTTGGGAAAATTGGACATCCACATGCAGAAGGATGAAATTGGACCATTTCCTTATACCACACACAAAAATAGACTCAAAATGAATGAAAGACCTCAATGGGAGACAGGAATCCATCAAAACCCTTGAGGAGAACACAGGCAAGAACTTCTGTTACCTCGGCCACAGCAACTTCTTCCTAGAAACATTGCCAAATGCAAGGGAAGCAAAGGCAAAGATGAACTATTGGGACTTCATCAAAATCAAAAGCTTTTGCACAGCAAAGGAAACAGTCAACAAAACCAAAGACAACTGACAGAATGGGAGAAGATATTTGCAAATGACATATCAGATAAAGGGTTAGTATCCAAGTCTATAAAGAGCTTATCAAACTCAACACCCAAAGAACAAATAATCCAATCAAGAAATGAGCAGAAGACATTAACAGCCATTTCCGCAAAGAAGACATCCAAATGGCCAATAGACACCTGAAAAAGTGCTCAACATCACTGAGCATCAGGCAAATACAAATAAAAACCACAGTGAGATACTACCCACAACAATCAGAATGGCTAAAATTAACAAGTCAGATAATGACTGATGTTGGCAAGGATGAGGAGAAAGGGGCACCCTCCTACACTGTTGGTGGAAATGCAAGCTGGTACAGCCACTCTGGAAAACACTATGGAGGTTCTTCAAAAAGTTGAAAATGGAGCTATGCTACAACCCAGCAACTCCTCTATTAGGTATTTGCCCTAAAGATACAAATGTGGTGATCTGAAGGGGCATGTGCACCCAAATTTTATAGCAGCAATGTCCAGAATAGTCAAACTATGGCAAGAGCCTAGATGTCCATCAACAGATAAATAAATAAAGAAGATACTTTACATATATGTGTATGTGTGTGTGTGTGTGTGTGTGTATACCATCAACGTGTGCAACCATAAAAAAAAAAAACACGAAATTTTTCCATTTGCAATCATGTAGCTGGAACTAGAGGGTATTGTGCTAAGTGAAATAAGTCAATCAGAAAGAGACAATTAGCATATGGTCTCACTGATATGAGGAATTTGAGAAACAAGACAGAGGGTCACAGGGGAATGGAGGGAAAAAATGAAACAAGATAGAACCGAGAAGGAGACAAACCATAAGGACCACAATCTCAGGAAACAAACTGAGGGTTGCTGGAAGGGACAGGGGTGGGAGGGATAGAGTGACTAGGGTATGGACATTGGGGAGGGTATGTGCTATGCTGAGTGCTGTGAATTATGTAAGACTAATGAATCACAGACCTGTACCCCTGAAGCAAATAAAACAAATAATACATTATATGTTAATTAAAAAAAAAGATTTGCCACAGGTAAACCTTCCCTTCTTTTATAATTGTGCAATATTGGGACCTAACTGTATCTTGATTTTCATTAAATGCATTATAATAAGGCAACAGATAGATGAATTCAATTTCATGTCATCACTTAATACATGTAGAGACATTTTACTGTCAGTGTGGGATGCTAACAGCTGAAAAATGGACATCTTAGTAGTTCTTTGTTTTCTTTTACTCTTGTTTCTTTTGTGTCTTTGTTCACTACTTTGACTTCTAAATATTTAAAACAACCTTTTCATGACCCAATTGAGTTTTACTCTAGCTTATCCTGAGATTTTGACTAATTTAATAATACACTCTGCTATAAAATCAATTTGAATTAATGGCAAACAAATCACTAAAGCAATGCTGTCTGTTGCCTTAATTATTTCTATATGAATTGTTTCAGTTTGGTATTTCATCTTGTTCCCTAAATGACTTGCTACTACAGTCTTTTTTCAAAAATCATTTTTTGTGCTTTTAAAGTCAATTCATTGTTTAAAATCTCATCTTCACTTACATGTGAATAGAATCCTAATCCAAAAAATCTTTTCATCTTTCAAAATCTTCAAATGAAGCTATGTTCCCTCAAATTTAGCTTTAAGCAAGACAAGAAGCGTTGAGTCAAAGCCCAGACACTTGTTCTCCATAAATTCTCACAGGTTCAAGTAATCTTTTTTTTAGATTTTATTTATTTATTTGGGGGAGAGAAAGGGAAAGGGAGAGAAAGAGAGAAATATGAGGAGCAGGGGGAGGGGCTGAAGGAGAAGCAGGCTTTCTGCTGAGCAGGGAAACCCCCCTATGCGGAGCTCCCTCCCAGGACCCTGGGATCATAACCTGAGCTGAAGGTAGACGCTTAACCAGCTGAGCAACCCAGGCGCCCAGTTTCAAGTAATCTCATGCAGGCTGAAATTATTTCATCCGGCAGGGACAAATTGGCCTTTGCAGTTTATTTTCTTTCTAAAAATGAAACAACTTTAGCTTGGGCCAAAATAGCAAGCAAAAATGAAACAACTTTAGCTTGGGCCAAAATGAGTTCTGTTAAACTCATTTTTAACAGTATTTCAGAGGTGAGTAGGGATATGAGGTTGACAAATTAAGTGAATGGAAGAACACATCATCACCAACAACAGGTGTGAAACCATTTTTGTTTAAACCATAATCATTTGAAAGGAAGGTAAGATATCTCAAATCTAATTTCTTTCTTTTTTTTTTTTTTTTTTTTTTTTAAGATTTGAGAGAGAAAGAGAGAGAGCATGCAAGAGCATGGGGAGGGGCAGAGGCAGAGGGAGAGGATCTCAAGCCAACTGATCACCAAGCTCAGAGTCTAACATGGGACTTGGTCCCATGACCCTGAGATCATGACCTGAACCAAAATCAAAAGTCAGACACTTAACCAACTGAGCCACCCACGTGCTCCAGATCTAATTTCCTCTACTGAGTCTAGAATTATTTTAGAAAATAATATTGACCAAGAGATAAAACCAAAAAAATACAAAATACACCAGTTGCGTATAATTACTTCAAATTGTAATGATCACAAAGTAGATGTGGCACTCACTCATTGTACTTCTCAGGTGTGCAAGAAATTAAAGCCAGTCTTATAAAATTACCTTAGTTTCTGTTTTAAGCTTCTAAACCACTACTAGAATAATAAAAATCTAGTGTCAGTCAACTGAGGGTTCTCTTTTTTCCCAGGTCAGGTCGGATGTCCAAGGTCCTTATGTAGCTTCAAAGAACTGGAGAAAAAGGAACCACCTGATTCTCAAATTTTTCTACACTGATTCTCAAATTTTTCTACACTTAAAACTAATAAGAAAGCCTGCTTTCTCCTCTTTCTCTCTCTCTGCCTGCCTCTCCTCCTACTTGAGAGCTCTGTCTGTCAAACAAACAAACACACAAACAACAACAACAAAAAACCTAATAGCTAAGACAAGTATTCACCAGACTGGTCCTCAGACATTAACCTTTAGAGTATTTATGAAGATTTGTTTGGTAGTGACATTGTTGGGTGACCAGGCCTTTGCCAATCCAAGTACTTTTGCCCATAATTCTAAGCTTTGGGCAGTGGAACTCATGTTGCCTATTCTATACTTGCCTAGGGCATTAACCACCATTACACACCATTAACACAACTATCACTGTGCCGCAAGTTCTCCTGCCAGGACTCACTGTACAGCCAATTTAGGTCCCATTACATCCTTGGCAGCAGGGAATCCACTTTTCTCTCAGATCACACACACCAATTTGGATTTTGCTGCCTCCTCTCGAGCACTTCATCTCTCATTTTCTCTCTCTCAGTTGAGGTGATCTCATCTGGCCTGTCAGGCTCTGGTGAATGAGGGAGGTGGGGGAAGGAATTTACATCCTCTTCAAACCCAGTATTGTTCAATATTTATTCATGCAATTCTCAAAGTATAGTTCCTATAATAACAAAATCTGCATTACCTGAGACTTCAAAAAAAAAAAAAAAAGCCATCTTCCAACATACAACCCCAAAAGATGACCGTATCTGGAGATGGGAGAAGGGTAGAGCCATCCAGGATTGAAAAGCTATCCAGAGAATTCTGATACAACTAAGTTTGAGAACCACTAATTTATTCTACTATAAATCAAGATTAGCTTGATTCCCCTATGGACTTTAGCTTTTAAATACCAAAATCATTGAAAAGACACTTAATTTTCCTTTTTTTTTTTTCCCCCTAGTCTATCACATCCTTCTCCAAGGCATGAGCATGGAGCATTCTAAGCATTTGAAGAGGAGGTAGCACATGGACAAAACATTAAGTATCAGATAAAAAAGACACACTAGTATCTCTAGTGTGTTTTCCCTCCAAAAGTTCTATGAAAAGAACTTTTCATAGGACAATCATTTCTAATTAAAGCAGAAAGAAATACCTGAAATCTTTTGTCAATCCATTCTAAGTTGGCTTTAGACACATGATTAATACAGACATTTTGCTCATCTTGATCTAGAGGAGAGATTTTCAAGCTCTAATATGCCTAAGAATCTTTTAGGAAGATAATTTAAAACTCAGATTGCCAGGCAGGCCCGATCTACTACTTTCTGATTCTCAAATATCCATTTTTTTTTTTTTTAAGACTGTGAGTATAATAGAAATGAATCATAGAGACACCTGCTTGGCTCAGTGGGTTAAAAGCCTCCGCCTTTGGCTCAGGTCATAATCCCAGGGTCCTGGGATAGAGCCCTGCGTTGGGCTCTCTGCTCAGTGGGGAGCCTGCTTCTTCTCTCTCTCTCTCTCTCTGCCTACTTGTGATCTGTCTGTCAAATAAATAAATAAAATAATTTTTAAAAATCTTAAAAAAAAAGAAATAATTCATGGATTCCAGGTTAAAAAAAATGATGTTTAGCACATCCTTGTCCAACTCTTTTCAGTTATATATGTTACCAAATCCCCTTGTCACCTCAAGAAAAAGAGTCACTGCAGCCTTTCCAAGTATTATAAAACCTTAGGGTGACTGGCTGGCTCAGTCAGTAGAACATGTAATTCTTGATCTTAGTGTTGTGAGTTTAAGGTCCACATTGGGCATGGAAACTACTTTTAAAAAATAACAAAATCTCAAATATTCTTGAGGAATTATACATTTGAGAAAGAACTTGAGCTCAGAGTTCAAGTATTAATATTAAGTAACAATTTTTAGAAGAGCCATTTTAGTTAAACTTATTTCCTTTCTTTCTGAAAACAAAGCTGCTTCTTAATGACTTAAAACCCAGGACTGTAAGTTTTTCACCTTGTATCCAAAAGTGACTGGTGCGATGCCTCGCTCACTATAGACATGAAGTAAATCCTTGATAATTGAATATAGAAGTATTGAGGCTGAAAGCTATTAGGCTCTTAAGGAATTTGCTAAGTCTCTGGATCTACTAGAGATATTTGAAATACAGCCCCAGAAGACTGTACTTTTAACACACACAAACCATCCCACCAAATCCATCTTGAAGCTCAGGTAACATGCTGTCAGTATACAAATATTTACCTGAAATGTAATTTGCTCTGGAATGTCCAAAGAACAGATAACCATACTCAGTCAAACCATCTATAACTTTTAAGTACAAATGGGTTCTGATAGAGAGCTTGAGTGCACTGGCCGAGCATACCATTTGATTGCTGAGAACATGGTGTTTCCTCCTTGACTTTCAGCTATATTCTAAAGGCTTTAAAATAATTGACTTCTTTGTAGAGAACACATTCTTTTAAGGTTTGTTAAGCAGTCATGGTCTCTGACTGAGCCTTCACTATACAAGCTTAACAATTTCATATGACTGAAGTGGTTTTTCTTTGCCAACAGGGAGACTACAAAGACTCTAATATGAGTAAGAGGTGGTCACCCAGAAGCAAAACATTAACTTCCCATTTGTCCCTCACGATTGAACTGCACCTTTTCTTTGCTTCAAGAATTCAGAGCATGAATGGGACATTTTGCAAGATGAAACTGTTGATGACTGCTTTCATTCTCACCTTCTCCAGCAGTTTAGCCCCATCATCATACATTTTTATTTTCTTTCAGTTAAGAGGCCTAGTTAAGAGCATAGGGAATGAGCTCTCAGTGAGATGAATGAAGCTGGGGAGAGATGATTTTGTCTCAGCTACTGACATAAAAGAATATTAATTAATGTTTAGTAAATGGCTACTCTATCAAGGAACAATTATAATAAACGAAAACCCAAGTGACCCAAACTGAGAGGGGGAAAAAGCAAGAAAATAGTAGTAAGTGTATTTACCCAACTTAAAAATACATGGGTAGGATTGGCTTTAAGTACAACTTGCCTAATCTGGTAATTCATTCCATAAAACCAAGAAAAAGATTTCTTTCCATTTCTCTGCTTTTCATAAGCTACATTTTTTGAAATCTCTTCTTCCAAGATATTTCCAATGTAAGAGATGTGTTTTTGTTTTCTTTATATAATTCATAAACATATGAGAGGCGAATTCTGATTTTACTGAGGAGAAAATTGAGGGGATTTTTAAATTGTGAGAAGACAGACCTCAAGCTTATCACTCAGCCATTTCAAAGTGTGCAATTCAATGGCATTAAGTACATTTACAGTGTTCTGCAACCACCAACCCCTCTCCATTTCTAGAAATTTTTCATTATCCCAAACAAAATTGATGCCCTCATTAAACAAGAACTTCCCATTTCTCCTACCCCCTAATAACCTCTTTCGTACTATCCATATCTATGAATATGCCTGTGAGGTACCTAATACAAGTGGCATCATATAATATTTGTCCCTTTATGTCTGGCTTAATTTACTCAGCATAGTTTTCATATTGTAGCATGTATCAGAATTCCTATTTTTTTTTTAAGATTTTATCTATTTATTTCACAGAAAGAGATCACAAGTAGGCAGAGAGGCAAGCAGAGAGAGAGGGGAGGAAGCAGGCCGAGCAGAGAGCCCGATGCGGGACTTGACCCCAGGACCCTGAGATCATGACCTGAGCTGAAGGCCGAGGCCTAACCCACTGAGCCACCCAGGCGCCCCAGAATTCCATTATTTTTAAGATTATTTATGCATTTGAGAGAGAGAGAGAGATCACAAGCAGGGGGAGGTGCAGAGGGAGAAGCAGACCCCCGCTGAGCAGAGAGCCCAGTGTAGGACCTGATCCCAGAACCCTGGGATCATGAGCCACCCAGGTGTCCAGAACTGCACTCTTTTAAAGGCTGAACGATATTCCAGTATATGTATAAATCACATTTTGTTTATTCAGTCATGGATAAATGGACATTTAAGTTTTTTCTACCTTTTGGCCATTGTGAATAATGTTGCTCTGAATATTGATGTACAAGTATCTGAGTCCTGGCTTTCAGTTATTTTAGGTAAATACCTAGAAGTGGAATTGGTGAACCCTATGGTAATTCCATGTTGAACTCTTCAAGTCAGACTTTTCTGCACTGGCTGGACCATTTTACATTCCTTTCAGCAATGCGCAAAGGTTCTAATTTCTCAAACTCATTGCACCTGTTCTTTTTTTTCCTTGGATACTTTCCATTCTGCTGGGTGTAAATTGATAGCTCATTGTGGTTTTGATTTCCATTTCCCTGAGGACTAGTGATGTTTAATATATTCTTTGAGCTTTTTGACCATTCTATGTCTTCTTTGGAGAAATGTGTATTCAAAATCTTAATCCGTTTTAAAAATTTTTTTGAATAAATGGAGTTTTAAGGCATTTCTAACTTTCCCAAGATTATCCAATATGTGAGCAGCAGAAAGAGCTTCCAAAATCCATGGGTATGTCCCCAAACCCTTGCTGTCTTTATAATTCCAAAAGTTCTCCTCATGAGTCAATGCATCTCCTTGTAAGCCAGTGTTCTTCTTGACAAGGTGGACTCACTCCAAGAGGGAAAACAAACATTTGTAAATTATAGCCGCTGCTGCTCCATTTATGAACCCCTCCCAAGTAAGGAACTCCAGCATCATTGCTATAAAAGTGATAAGCACCCTCCACGCCGATTTCATGGCTTTTGTTAAGAAGTAAAAACTGTTCAAAGCTTATTACTTAACTGAGTTAACATTCCTTTTCATATGAAATTTCTACTAGAACAAATCTCTTTTTAGGTATTTGTGGCTTCCCTAAACATGAGTATTAACATGAGTAGTAAACTCCTAAGGGCAGGAGTTTAAGTTTAAAAGCCAGTGACTAAGAGAAGTCTCCAGTGAAGCAAATAATAACAAACATGGGTTCAGTTTTCACTCTGCTTCCATTAGATGTTCTCTATGTGGGAAGAAAGGTGTGGACCATCAAACATAACATCTAAGAAAGCAGTTTGAAGGAAAGAGCCTTTATTTCCTATCAAGGCGAACAGCAGCTGAGGTATACCATACATATCAATGATGGATAGATTAGTTTTAAATCACCTGTAGGGAAACCAAGATCCTCTTTTTATATAGAAAGAAACAGATTTTCTGGGAGAGAAAACCAGCCTGTTTCTGGCCATGGAGACACTAGCTTAGAAAGAGACTTTGATGCCAGTGGACAGGGAGAAAGAATTATGGTGTCTCACATAAAGGCTTGATCCGGCATTAAAGAAACAGGCCACAGAGGCATCTCATTTACAATCACTGCCTGAGAGCCCGCAGACAACAGTGGCTCTCTGGGTGACCGAAGAGGCAGCCTCTCTACCATTCCTCAGCAGGTGGCAAAAAGACGTCACCTCATCCATCTGCAAATTAATAGGGCTGGAGAAGTGCTCCATTCACAGCACAGTCTGACTTCTTTTACCCAATTCCCATGAAAACAGTGACTATTATTAGAGGGACAATGCAGAGGGTCACTGGAAGGGTAATTACAAACATAGTTACAAAAGGAAAAGCAGTACCACACAGATAAGGCAATAAAGTATCTTGGTATTTTCAAGTCGGTTTCTAAAGGCTTGGGATATTTTTAACCTGCACTTTATTATTATTTTTTAACTCTAGTAATGTGTTTTAAGAGTTAAATTGGAGCACATTCATTTGGGGAAAAATGACATAAAGAATCATCCATGCCTTTCTTGTCTCGAGACTGAAAGAGTTCAAGTCAAGCATGAAGGTGGCCAGAAGACAATGTGTCCTTAAGGGGAATGTCACTTAGCTATGGGAGGCCAAATAACTGTGTGCCCCAAAGCTCTCTCCAGGGACCTGGGAAACTGGTTTTTGTCATGCAAAATTCCTCCCAGCCTCATGGGATGATGCTTGCCTTTCTTTTCATACCATTCCAGACCAGCATTGTCCCTTTTGGGAGGCAGCTCTAAACCTGTGTTTGAATGAAATACCTCCTGACCCCCCCCCACACCCCCCCACCCGCCTCCTCACCAGCAGACAACTTTAAGTGCCAAGAGAGCTTCACCCAACTGCCCCTTTCCGATATATGTTTAAAATCTGATATTCAGGGACATCTGGGTGGCTCAGTCTGTTAAGCATCTGTCTTTGGTTCAGATCATGATCCCAGAGTCCTAGGATAAAGTCCCACATTGGGCTCCTTGCTCAGCAGGAGACCTGCTTCTCCCTCCCCCTCTACAGCTGCTTGCTTGTGCTGTTGTGCCATTAAATAAAGAAATAAAATCTTAAAAAAAAAAAAAAGACCTTCTCTTAAAATCCAATTTCAAAAATAACATGTAAATAAAAGTTAGTGGACACTGCTTTTCCACAAAAAATTCAAAGTCATTAATGCAAAAAAAAAAAAAAAAAAAAAAGGTGTCATATGATCCTAAATTCATCCTGGGCATATGGGACAGTCAGTATGCCAAGTCCTGTGCAAAGTCCCTGGCATGTAGGAATTGCTGCCAATACCACAAATATTGGAATTACTCTAGGAACTATTTATGACTCACTCAGCAAAATCAATCTCATCACCCAGTCTTGATCAACCAACTCATTCATCAAGCTTGGCTCCAAAGGCGTGATTTCTCATATTGAATTCTTGTTCAAAGTACGAAGATCTTCAATTATTGACTTGTTGTGGATGTATTTATAAATGCCGATGGCAAATTCCAGAAGAATCATTAAAAAATAATTGATAACGAAGACAATGTCTTCTGGCTAATAAATATCTAATTCCCCAAGAGGGATTATTTTGGCTATTAGCCCACTCCTTGGGATTGTCAGTTTGCTATAGATTTTGAACGTTGTATCATGGCTTTGCTAGGCATTCTTGTATTTAGTACTCAGCCCAGTTGCTCTTACACAGAGGTGATCCTATAGGTTAGTTCTAATATACTTGGTAGCAGTTTAATCAAGGCAAATATATTCACACTTTATCAACTCTAGCTTGGAATATAGCAACGATTCCACAAATTTTAGAATATGTGTTTAGAGCTAATAATAATAATTAGCAGTGTTACAACCCAGCTGACTTCTGCTGAGTACTGGTTCAAAATGATTTCATGTATTAACTATATCATTCATACCATATCCTATTGGTTTTTTATAATTCTTATGCTTGTGTTACAGGTGAAAAAACAAAAGAAGGCTATATGACTTAGAGAACTAATATAATCTGCTCAGAGTCGCTAAGCTCTTTCAACACACATAGTTTAACTTTAGAGCTCACTCCTTTAACCATCAATTTAGCTTTTGAAAATTTATAAATAATTTACAATAGGATATTAATATCAATAGAAGGTAAGAGATATTTATTCCACTATTTCTCATTTCTTGCCTAGAATCTCCTTACTAATTTTGACTTTCACAAATATCTACTTTGTTTCTTTTAAGACTTTTGGATATAAACCAATGATTATGTAAATTGTGAGTTTGCAAAAATCTAAGTTATGCTAATATTTCCTTGGTTATTATTCTATATATTTTACTTGTGTATCTTCTACCAATTACCATTTTATTAGCTTGGGAAATTCAAACATCACAGTATTTCTAGTTTTAATAAGTATTCAGAAAATTTAATAGTCCAGATGAGCCCTATTAGGTTTTCATAAATCAGAGACAACTAATTAGTTCTAAAATACTATTTCTAGTATCCACCAGTAAAGCCCAACTAAGTTTATTTGCTCCAAATTCTACATGTTGGTGAGGCAACACCATCCAGAAAAGGAGAGCAGGTACAAATTTGATGTCTGAGGGCCCTAATTTCCATTTAGTTTCTGCCACTTAATAGCTATTGTCCTTAGACAAATTGCTTGCTCAACCCTCTCATCTTAACATGACCATAATACCACCTCTTTTTAGTGTTATTGTGAAGAGTAAGTTAAATTTGTATAAATTGCCAATATCAAATTTTTCAAGTGGAATTAATAGCTCTCTAAATGGCAGTGTTTGGGGGTGGGGAACTATTGGGAAAGGAGGGTGTTTTTCTTTTCCAGAAAAAATATAATGGGGCTGGGAATTATGGCCAAGGAAAACATACTTTCCTTCCTGTTATCCTGTTTGTACTGTTTTTCATATGCCTTTCTAGTCTACAGTATCCCCATGAGGATAATTTAATGCACTTTCAAAAAAGCTCCTCCATATCAATAACAAAAACATTAAACACAACCAGATGTAACAGCATCTCCCCAAGATGTCCTGGCAGCCATAGCAAATGGTTCCCTATTCCATCTCCAGTTCCCTAACCCAGCCTAACTTCTGACCAGATCTCACTTGTAGCAACCAAGCAATGAAAAGTCATTCAATGGATCTATACATTAAAGACCAAGTAAGAAATTGCTAGAAATCCTAAGACTGGCCTCAGGAGATTCTAATTTAGCACATATCCAGGTTCTTACTCTTTCAAAGCTCCTTGGGGAATCCATGCTTAACATGAAATATTTTGGAACCACCAATGGTCTCATCATGTAACAGTCTGAACATGCAATGATGTTGCAAGCCAAGAACTCAAAGCTGCTTTGATTCGTTACACAATATATTTCAGCTTCACAGTGAATTCCCTCTCATTATTTATAATGAATAAAAAACATTTTTCTTTTTATGTAGTTGTTAGGTATGGGTGAAATTATATTTTTGGTTCAAGACATAAGGTTAAAAAAAAAAAAAAGAAGCAGAAGCAGTTGAGTTTATTCCTTTTCATTCTGGGAAAAAAATATAGATTATATGTATGAAGATGTTCTAGAGATACCTTAGGCAATTTCCATAAACAAGTAAAGAGTAGAAAACATCCAAATTGTAACTTACATTGACTCAGCTTCAAGGGGGTGGTATTTTACATCATTTTTTAAATTTTCAGATTGGTATCACAATATCCCTGAGGTTAAACTCAGAACAATGGTCAATTTTAAAAGCAAACCAAAGGATTCTTAGTATCAACACAGAGGTAGATTTTCTTCCCAAGTGCTATAACCATGTTAGCTAAACTCAGAATATTCGTGTATTTTTTTCCTAAATTCTGATTTAGAATATCTTTTGTGCAAACTTTTCTCAAAATGCTTCTAGAAATTACTGTCCCTTCCTTTTCCAATATATTAGATCCCTGTGTTAATTTTTCATTTAGGCCTAAACTCATTTTGTCAATAGAGAATCTATTAGCATGAACATTAAGATGATAAGAGACAGTGGTTTTATTTTTCTGGTACAAGTGTGAAGGTATATAATTTGGGATATCCATAAAAAGGTAAATTCTTGACAATAGCTCCATCTAGAAATGAGATAAACACTAGAAGTAGTGTGTGCAAGTAGCATGCACACACACTCTCACACACACACACACAAGCACTATAGCAGCTTTGGTATTGAGTAATAATTACAATGTATGTTGTTGAATTCATACACCTTAGAACTAGTTTGGGACAACTACAATTAAGTCCCCAGTTATATTTTGGAAGGTAGCAAGTGAATCTGAGATCATTTTTAACTAATATTGTATCAGTCAGGTCAAAATATATATATTTTTCCATCTCTCAGATGACAGTATGATAAAACAATGATTCTTTGTTAGAATTTTGGAGACGCCCACAAAGAAAATTATCTATTTTTTTCTGCCCACATTACATTATCAGGAGTATGTAGTTCAGACACCTATATGAAAGAATAAAAGATTAACCTGTATTCTTCTTTTCCTTTAGGTCAGTATTGTGTCAAGTTTATACTATAAGGCAATTGACAAGGGGACACCATGTTGTTTAACCTTGTGTTAACAAAAGTAGTGCACTACACTTCAAATATGTCAGCTCTGAAATGGAGGCTATTCTACTGTCTCTGGTTCCATTTAAAGTCAGAAACAGCCAAAGTCAGAATAGGACAGTTTCAAAGTATGTGAAAAAAGCTCTCATTGAATTTATAATAATAGGTAAATAACTACATGTAATGGGGGAGGAAGGTTGCTGATGTGGGAGGTTGGGTATAACAAAGATCCATGTATCTGCCACAACATTCTATTTGTTTGATGCACGCTTTCTTCAATAAATAGGAAAGCTAAAAAATTTCAATACACAGTCAGATTTCTATATATTTAGAAAATATACATTGAACTATGCCTATACAAATGTATATAAAATGTGTACATGTACATTTACAAATAAAGATATATGTGAAACTATATAGCTAGTATTTATAAAATGGCAACTTTGTTCTGGGAATGTACTCAATGTTTTACACATATTCTATTTAAATTTTTCAATATCCTTTTAAGGAAGTTCTTAGTGTTATCTCTTTTTAAAGTTCCAGTAAATCATTTTACTGGTTTGACATCAAACCACAAGGAGTAGAACCAGTATCAAAATAAAGATCACCCTGAACCACTTATGTGGTGAATAATAGTGTAGGACTTAGTTCTATTCACATGGAACCACACAGAGAAAGATGAATAGACAATTCTTCACTACAATTGATATTTTTAGGTTCTATTACAAAATAGGAAGAAGGGAAGGAGGGAGGGAGGGAAAGAGAGAGAGAGGGTGAGGGTAGAAAGGAAGGAAGGAGGGGAAGCTGTGAGGGGAAGAAGGAAGGAAGGAAGGAAGGGGTGAGGGGAAGAAGCTGTACTCTGAGTACCACGGCCACCTTCTTATTTTTCTCAATTGGAGCCATAACTAAGTGTTAAACTGATTACAGGGATCTGTGATAATAATACTGTATTAAGTATCGTTTGATACACAAGACCTAGTACTGCTATTGATGTTCTTTATATGGATGACTTTCATGTTTAGTTTCCTTACCCACCGATACGGATTTTTGTGATGAAATAAAAGTGATGGAACCAACGGCTCCGGTTAGCATTGGCTACCACAGTAATTTTCAGTTGCCGTGAAAGTTAATATGGCTTTAAATATCCTCATTAAAATAATAATTATCAAGGATGGATAAAAATTGTTTTTATCAAAATGTGAACTATTTAAACATATTTTATACAAATTTTAAGCTATTTTTATGGACTATGACCCAGGCCAGTTGGTTTTTTTGTCCTCAGTCCGCTGTGTTAAAGAAGCACTTTCAGAGGTTAATTAAACACTGTCTATGATATTGCGATCATCTGACCTCGAGAATTGTAACTATATTCATAAATAAGGATGTGCGCATAGACAAGGAAATACAATGATTGCTTTGGTTCTTTTCCCAAAACCATCTTGGCAAAGAGACTTTCACACCCCAAAGCTCCACATCTGCAATGGCAAAATAATTAATTGGTTGCCAAGCCATTGTGCATATTCTAGGACATCAGCCAAGATCTAATACTGGCATCATTAAGTGAAAAATATTGTAATGTTAAATACTGTATTTCCCGGCTTCGTTTAGCCAATCAATGATGTCAGTAGTATCCTGTTCTTTAGGAAACTTAATTAAATTCTTTCATTCAGATAATCAACATTTGTTCTTCCAACCACTCTTTAAATAGAGTCATTCTTTGTCTGGCAGCTGTGAGAACTTTTTACCCCATCCCCTCACAGAAACAAATGGAGGAAAAAAAAAGTTCATTTAACACTTAGATAATGAAATCCTGTTTGAGATACCATTCACAGGCATGTGGCAGTTTTAACAGTACAGCTTAATCCTGAGAGTTATTCAAACCAAGGGGGTATCTGAGTCAACCCACTGGGTAAAATGAATTAATTGCCCAATGGATCGCATCAAAATGCCATTCTCTCTTCCTAGCTGTATCAGAGATTGTACATTTTGTGAATTGTATGGCTTTAAACGTGAAGATGTATCAAACCCAAATCATGTATTTTAGGTTATGAGGTAAAAGAAGGGGTTTTAACTACAAATAGACCTTCACACAAGTCAGAAGTAAGTATTAATTTTATAGCATCTTGGTAAAGAGAGATGGGTGAAAGTCTATGTGAGGTCAAGGCAGGATCTGTTTTTTTTTCAACATTTGATCAGCATAACCCCACTGTTAATAGAAGAGCTAGCATAAGTTATAATTCACAAATAGTTGCTTCTCTCTCATATATATGCATACAGGTACAAAGGCATACACACATACATACTTTCTTTAGGCCGTTAAAAAAAAAATTACACACATACACATACATACTCCTTAGGTCATTAGTGTCTTTTTTTTTTTTTTTTTTTTTTTTTTTTTACCATCCTGTATATCCCTAATATAATAAACTGCTCATTGGGAAACTTTGGAGGAAATTGACAGTCAGACTTTCAAAAAAGGACATTTGTAAATATTTAAAATATTGATGGAAACCCTGGTCTTTGATCTTAGAGCACCTTTAGGAATTTGTGTATAATTTGAAACCACATATTTATTGCAGTTATACTGTTTCCTCTTATAAAAGCCCTAAAAATAAGAGCTGGGCACTGAACAAGGGTATCTACAAAATTCATTCACCCCATCTATTTAACCTACCACTGAACTGAAGCTTGAATAACAAAGTTGAAAGCCATCTGCCTTCTATGTGCTTCACATTTTACAGAGTATAACCATCTTAGATCGTCTGCAGAGTAATACCACTATAGAGCAGAACTATTTAGTTTATTAGGCAATATCTAATGTCTCTGGCTTTAGAAAATCCATGTCCTTAAATACCTTCTATTCGGGTTGAATTATTTAATTTATATTAACATATTTAAATTAACTGCCACTCCCTTTTTTTCTTTTTTCTCTTTCTTTTCTTCTTCTTGTTGTAGTTATTGGTTCATTTGTTTCACATACATATGAAGCTTCTGCACTTTGACCCAGTTGGAGGACACTTCTCCCAAGAGAGATCCAGACTCCTTTTGAATCCAGCTGTGTTTGACTTCCCTTACTGACCTCCCGAAGCCAAATAATGGCCAAGCATCTTCTTAATTATCTTCAAAAACATCCTTTTAGCACTTATCCGTATTTGGCATTTACTAGTACAAAGCGAAGCTATGCATCTGCATAGAAGCAGATGACAAAATAGTCAGAGCTTATCTATTTGGATCAAGTGCTTGATATCAAAACAGGGCACATGAAACCATGAAATTATAAACCTACTGGTTGTTAAATGCAAAATTTCATTCACTATGATTTAGTTAATTAGAGTTCAGCACATGTATTTCTTTGGGACAAATTCAAGGTAACACAAAAAGTCTTGTTCTGGGAGAACAAGCCTACTGTGCATGAATAAAGGAATATTTTTCTCAAGCAATGGAATCAACAGCGCTTTTATTTCTTAATGGATTTTCTATTTTTATCCTGAAAGTATGCCTTACTGCACTCTTTATTGCATGCACGAAGAAAACCCAGTTTTCCAGGATAACTGCTGAATACAAAACCTTTCTCTCCTTTTGGGAGCTATATCCTTGTTCCCACTCATGTGCTTGTTTCCAGCATCATCGCTGAACTCATGTGCAGTTTATATGTGAACAGTGTCGAAGATCCTAAAATTAGAATTTCTTTTCTAAGATAAATATCCCCTGTCACCGGGGTACCTGGGTGGCTCAGTGAGTTGAGTATCTGCCTTCGGCTTGGGTCATGATCCTGGGGTCCTCAGATCGAGCCCCATCTCGTTGCTGTTTCCCCTGCTTGTTCTCTCTCTCCCTCTCTCTGTGTCAATAAATAAAATCTTTATATATATATATATATTTTTTTCCAATCACTAAAAACATGTAATTTTACCATACCTCAGAAATTCTAAAGGTGTTTTCAACTCCTTGAAAATACATACAGCCCACACAATGAATTTCAAAAGGCTGGAACAGATTGTGTGCATTGTAAATAGGGCATAAGGCCCTTTGCTGAGAAGAACAGGCAAATGTACCCCTTTAGCCACAGTGAGCCACATGGGTCACTTTCTCCCAATAATGATTTTATTTAAAAAGGGAACCCACATGCAGAGAAGCATGGTAAGTTTTTTCTGTGGCAGCTACAAAATTTATTGTATTGTCAAGGCTGCATGTGTGAGTCAACAATTCAATAGGATTTCTCAGAGTATATTTGTATCATTGTTTGCTTTGGTTCTCACCAGGAATCTCTTCTGATAAATAGTGCTTAAGAACAAACTGTAGGTATTAGATTAACCTTATAAGCCATACCTATTTGAAATCCATTCTCATTCCTTTTTAATAATTATCACATGCAGAAATAAATCCCAAGTTTTTATTAAAGTATTAAATAATTGATGAATAAATAGATACACAATGATTAGAAAATATAAAAGGAAGCAAAATCAACTGGCAAACTTTTCTTCCTGGTCACTAGACCATTGCATAATGAGCCACTGAGAGGAAATCCCACGGGAACATCAAAATCAGACACTGATTCCAAGTATTTCTATGTTTTAAGATTCATTTAAAAATACAACCACTGTAGTTAAAACAAAGAGTTATTTTCACTGTAGTTAAAACAAAGAGTTATTTTCATGGCTAACATTGGCAAATCAGTTTTAAAACAGTCAGACAGAGCTGGCCAGAGCAGAGGAAACAGAAACTCTCCTATGTGGCTAGTTAGAGAGTAAATTGGTGCCATCATGTTGGATCTCACCCAGGTTTCCATCTTTAAATATGATGCATATGTCATGGTAGAAAGAATTCTTTTCCTCATTCTATCCACAGACTTTGCTATGTAATTTTGCCCTTTGTTGCTCAAGAATGAAGAATAAGACTTCTACTTCCTGACTTTGGGATTGGCTTTGTCATTTGGCGTAGCCAATGGGAGGATAGAAGACATATATGCTTGAGCAACGGGACTTACCTCTTATGCCCCTGCCATCATCACAAGAAGAGGGTGGTTGCTGGCCCCTAAGCTTTCGCCTGAATATAAGCACATGGAGAAGGCCAAAACCCAACCCATAGTGAGCAGCGAAGTCCAGCCTGATCCTTACTGAAGCAGAGCTCGGCAGAGAAGCCCAGCCTCCATTCAGGCAACCCCAAGTCCTCTTGCAGGTACGTGAGAAATATCAATCTTCCTATATTCTACTCATATTCCATGGTGGGATGCGATGCTCATGAGTCTTAAAAATATTTCTCTGTGCTGGCCTCTTCTCTTCAGTCCCGCTCCTACTGCCTACTCAACATGGCTAATAGGTGAGACTTGTCCTGTTCAACACTGAAGTCTTGATATTCTTCCTCAATCCTGCCTCTCACTGTTTTTCTCATCTAGTTATTGGCACTGTACACTTCTAGTTGCACTCTCCTCCCCCCACCAAGAAAAGATAAAAGGACAACAACAAAAACCTTGGAATCATCTGTTTACTCTTTCCCACTCCCTACTTTTAATCTTTCAGTTATCCTGCCAGTTCTATTTTTAGGATCTGACCACTTACTGTTATTTCAGTTATTACTGGTGTCCAACTGGTATTATTGCCTTCTATGGTATTATAATAGTTTCCTAACTGGATTCCTTGGATCTGCACTTACTCCAAATAATTACAGTCTTAACACAAGAGCCAGAATGCTAACTCAGATGGTGTCATTCCTCTCTTCAAGCCCGCCACGGCATTCCCTCTGCCTCAGAGTATAAACTACTCGAACCACAGTGCAGAAGACCCTACGTCCTTTAGCCCATTTCTTCTCTTCATGTTCTTTTACTTCCTCCTAATTCATTTGGCTTCAGCCATACTGTCGTCTTCCCAGTTCCTTCCAGAGATGAGGTACATGTTTAGCTGAGGCATTTTGAACTTGCTTGTCACTGTGGCAGAAAGTCTTTTTCTCCACGGTACTTGTTCTTTCTTTGGGTTGACCAAAACACCCCCTTCCAGAAGCAAAGAACAAAACTTTCTCTAGCTGATCTGTATGGAACTCTAGCACCTGTCCCCTCTTTCTCTTCTCTCCACATTCTATCTACCACTTCTCCTTCAATTTTCTTCGTGGCTCTTGTATATTTTACTTCCCTCTTTTACTTATTATCTGTCTTCCCCACAAAAACAAACATTCTTCTGAGTATATAGACTTTTGTCCATTTTGTTCAAAGCTAAATAACCAATGGCCAGGATGGTTCCTAGATTCATAATAGGCACTCCAAAAATATTTCTGATGAATGAATAAATGGAAACATTTATGAAAAAAAATCTCTAAGGCTTTTCAAGAATTTCTGACAAGTTAGCGGACTATGCAGGTCTTCAGCCATAAATATAAACATCTATAGACAGATTTATTCATTAAAGCAAGACAAAATTGCCTGAATATTCAACATTACAAGGCTTATAAAAATTATGGTACACCCCTATAATGAAACACAATAACTGGAAAGGAGTACATTAAAAAGCGTCATGTAGATTAATACTTAGTCACATGCGGAAATAAATCCCAAGTTTTTATTAAAGTATTAAATAATTGATGAATAAATAGATACACAAACAACAAAATTCAAACAGTGATAATCCCTAGATAATGGGAATAGAAAAAAAAATTGTGACTTTTTTTGTTTGGTATGGTTTCAGGGATTTTTCAGTTTTTCCCACACTAAAACAGGTTACTCACATAATCAGAAAAACAAAATGTCTATAACATCATTCATTCCTAGGAAGCAAGAAAATTCTGCTCTCTTTATACAAACCTCAGTTTTTAAAAAGCCAGGCAAAATATGAGTGACCAATTTGTTCATACATATAGCATAATTCCTTCCTACCCCATTGTTTCTGTGACTTTATACGAAGTTTAGAAAGACAATTCAGAACGTGAAGACTAAGATTGTACAGGGATAAACAACATCTGTTGGATCCTCTATTATAAAACATCAACTGAAATTGTTCATTTATGTCCTCCTTCTAAAAGAGCTGTCTGATGGGATGTGTGGGTAGCTCAGTTGGCTGTGTCTGGCTTCAGCTCAAGTCATAATCAAAGAGTCCCAGGGTCAAGCTCCACGTCGGGCTCCCTGCTCAGCAGCCAGTCTGCTTCTCCTTCTGCCCCTCACCCCACTTGTGCTCTTTCTCTCTCTTGCAAATAAATAAAATCTTTTTAAAAATAAATAAAATAGCCCAGTTTGTGAGCTTCCATGCAGTTCCAGTGTGAGTGTTAAGGCCTAAAAGATCCAGACGTGTCTCCTCCCATGGCTGAGTGGTGATACACTGATTCCCATGGTAATTTGGAAAAATATGGAGTTTTGAATTGTTCTTATTCCAAGACATCTAGTGTTTTTTTTAGATATTTTTAATTTTTTATAAACATATATTTTTATCCCCAGGGGTGCAGGTCTGTGAATCGCCAGGTTTACATACTTCATAGCACTCACCATAGCACATACCCTCCCCAATGTCCATAACCCCACCCCCTTCTCCCAACCCCCCTCCCCCCTGCAACCCTCAGTTTGTTTTGTGAGATTAAGAGTCACTTATGGTTTGTCTCCCTCCCAATCCCATCTTGTTTCATTTATTCTTCTCCTACCCCCTTAACCCCTCCATGTTGCATCTCTACTTCCTCATATCAGGGAGATCATATGATAGTCCAAGACACCTAGCGTTCAGAAACTATGCAAAGTAAGAAACATTGATATTTAAATGCAAATTAGTGGGAAAGATAAAAATAATGAAAATTTTGCAAAATTTGTCCCCTCCTAATCCTTTCCTCAAGATCCACAATTCACCTTTATCTCATTAATTTTGTATATAGCTTATTTCTTGTATTGCTATTTCCTGTACTTAAGATATGTAAATTGAATGGAGTACTAAATTCATTTTAGATTTTCCTTTACAAAAATATTCTATCTTTACTGAGAATGTTCTTTGAGTACTTGCAAAATGACTTCAATGTTTTTCTTTTTTTTTCTTTAGTAATAAATCAATTATTTTTAAAAAGCAATTTAGGGTGCCTGGGTAGCTCAGTCATTAAGTGTCTGCCCTTGGCTCAAGTCATGATCCCAGGGTCCTCGGATCAAGCCCCACATCGGGCTCCCTGCTCACAGGAAGCTTTCCCTTTCCCACTCCCCCTGCTCGTGTTCCTGCTCTCACTCTCTCTCTCTCTCTGTCAAATAAGTAAACAAAATCTTTAAAATAATAAAAATTTTAAAATAAAAATAATTTATTAAGTGCAAAAATCCAAGAATTACAAATATTAGCTCACTTAATTCTTCAATTTCCGTGTATTGACACGTGTTTAAAATTTAGTCCACATTTTCATACACAGTAAATCTTTAACTCAAACATAACCTGGTGATCCCTAAACTCATTTGCTAGTAAAACATGATATATAAGAAAATTATTAAATTTACATAAAGATGATAGAAAATAAAATTGAGACAAACTATTTGATAAGAGGCAAATTAGGAGGTATCTTTTCATTAAAAAAAAAAAAAACTAAAACCAAGAAATTATTTTTACAGCCCACAAAAGAAGCAAAATGTAGTGATAAAACCCTCTTCCTAAAGGGAGACTGTTTATTTTCCGAAGGTAGGAGAAATGAACCCCTGCTCTAACTGCGGTAGGCTGAGCTCCTCATACAGCATGGAAGCTCGGCTTCCCGTGCACTCACAAGCAAGATTGCATTTCTTTAGTGCCTTTCCAGCTTTAAAGCCTACTGGAGCCACACAAAGGGGGAGGGAAACTGAAGGTAAGAAGGTAGTAATTGCTCTACAAATTACATGGGATGCCTACCGCACAGTATTTCACCTTGTGTAGAAAAAAAGAAAAGAGACAATGTAACATTTTGTGTCAACTCTACTCAAAAAAAAAAGAAGAGGGAGACACATTTTATCTTTCTAGTAGCATTATATACAGTATAGTTCCATATACTCTGTATCCCTCATCCTTTTCCCCATGGTATAGGAAGGAGAGCATCAAGAAGACCCTGATTTTATTTTGGAAGAGAACTATGTTTTCGCACAGTTGCACACATAGGTGGATTCCTTCGCCTGCCAACTCATCTAAGCCGTGTGGGTGTCTGAGCGTTTGGTTTAGAGATGAAAATGCCACACCGAGGTTTGTCTTTGCTCTGTAGGAATCTCTCAATTGGCAGGAAAAAATAAACACAGTATCAAACTTGGAGTTCCTGCTCCTCCTGTAAAACTTAAAAACAAACAGGCTGGAACCCTACAGCTGCGGGTGACTCAGACCCACAAAGGAGGCAACTTCAAAAGCCGGCTCTCTGTTCTCCTCTCTCCATCAGCAGCAAACTGATTAGAGTGCTCACCCATTATCCAAAGCTTTCTACCCTCTAAGGCCCTGACATAGCCTTTGTGTGCAGAAGGCTGAGGCCCCCACAAAGAGAGACGGAAAGGTCAGCCTCGAGTGGTGATCATGGATCTCATTGAAAGCAATTAAAAAATCAGAGGGGGAAAAATCATGCAAATTAAACCCGGTAATCTGTGCAACTATTACTAATGGATTCTTCATTCCAGACCTTTAATACAGGTTTCTCGTGTATCAGATAAATATATATAGGTCTACGTATATACACACACCTAACACACATTTAAATATACCTACATAATGCTGCATACAACATAGTCAATATATCCATATTGGCTCTTTTTACAAACATGTGTAGTATTCATGAATACACACACATACACACACACGTGCAAATATCCATCCAAAACGATAGAGGAGCTACAAAAATTAAAATGTACAAAAGCAAAGGAAAAAAGTGCCTCCAAACAGGTAACTGGCAAGAAAACCAATTATCAAAGCAGGTTCTAAGATATTTGGGCCACATGAAATTACAAAGTTAAGTGAGAAACAGCCTGAGAACGGAACGGCAGTCAAAGAAGAATGATTCAACTTGGCAGCCCCTCCTTAAACCAGCACTTTCGGATTCAACAATGATTAAAGTGTAATCATTTGTTTCCTTTAATCTTGCTTTTTTAAATATCTTGTCGCCCTCTGAGCATAAAGGGGATGTTCAACTTTAGGTCAATTACGTATTTCTCAAATTCTGGACGTGAACGTTAGTACAGTGACCACGACCAGATTTTTCAAAGTTATGTAAGAACTTCTGTGCCGGCAGTTGTGTTGATGTTATCATATGGGACTTATGCAACTTCTCTCTCTCTTCTTTCAGGCTGTAGAATTCCATCATAATAACCTTCATGCAAGTGGGAACAGTCTGTTCTCTGGCTGGGACTGTGAATTGTCAACTACATTCTGGAGAAGGAATGAAGTTCAGGTTTCTTAAAGCTGGACTATAAAAGCTCAACTAAAATCATCATTCTCAGTTCGTTCTTTCTTTCTTTCTTTCTTCCTTTCCCTCCCCCGTCCCCCTGTGTGGTGAGTCTGCACAGTAACTAGATTTCTCAAACGTTTCATGAATTGCACTTTAAAGGAAAGGGAGAAAGATAACATCTTTCTAGATTGCATGAAGCTAGGTACTCCTCACATGTCTTTTTTTTTTTTTTTTAACACAAACATTTCAAACACAGGGCGAAAAAGGATGTCCGACCCACATATTGATGAAGCTATAGATGCCCCACCAAATGTGACTGACTCTGGGGTCTAAACTTCATGGTTGAACAGGGCAGCCTTTGTCCTTGACATGAAATGCAGATTATCTTCGGCTTCTACTGCCCTATTCTTTCCTTCTATTCAGAAGTTTCCATTACCTGCTGGACTATTATGTTACTCTGGGTAACACACTGTTCTTTGTAGAGAGGAACCATCCACACAAGAAACAGCCCTTTATCCCACCATTGCAAAACCTGTTTTTAGAACTAAATACATTGCTTCCCAAAATGTTTTATCAGGGATTTTTATCAGGGTACTCACGGGAGAAATGAAATTGGGGTAGAAAAAAGAACATTCCTAGTCTACTGAGCCTTTGCATTCCATGAATATCAATAGTTAACTAGTTTTTCCAATGCCATAGGCATATTTTTCCTTTTATCCTTTGAAATTCTGAAAGTCGTGAACAACAAACTTGTGGGAAACTGGGGAGTCAAAGATAATCAACTTGTCATCTTATGACTAAGTTTCAAGTGAAAAATGACAAAGTCACCCATCTGCCCCTTTATTAGGGTTTTTGATTCTATAAATTTAATCATAAAAAATTAATCATGATGACAAACTGTTTTATAATATTAGATGTCTGGTATAACAAACAAACTTGGTCTTTATATTGATAGAGGTCATTATGCTTTAACGGTGCTGTTGTGAAACAAAAATGTATTTATTAATATTTTCTTCTTTTGGATAACAACTTCAGATTCCTTGATTACCATAGGGTCAGCTCTTCCTTACAGATAGTAAGTCATTCTGTCTGTCGGGTTCATTCTGTTTTCATGCGGTGTGTAACTACAGATAGTAGGATGGCTCTATTGATGAGTGTTAACCTAACTAAAAAGATACCTTTTTCAGATAGCCAATGTTCAAAGCAGATGTATATAACAAAATAATGTCATAAGCGAGCTGTTTAATGAGAATGGCCAGTTTCTTCACCAACATCGTTAACTTTCTAACATTGAAAAGTTTTGCACATGAAAACAGAAAAATTAGAAGGCAACTGTGGGCCTTTGGCTAACAGAGTCTGAAAATTTAACTGCATAGATAATAAAGTATCTCTGTGTGCACAGGGACCTTCCTGTAGCTACCAACACGAACTTAAATCTGAGTAATGCCTCAAACTGTATTCATTTTGCTAATACTGGTCATACTTTAACATAGATTTTTAAAAAAGCAGTTCCCAAAAATAGAGCTTAGTAAAAATGACATCACACCCAAATACACACATTTTCCAGTTTTATAGTGACGGATGATCTTGAGTCGCTTCCAGTCCAAAAACAGGGGTTCTCAAAGTGTGGTCCAGAGAACCACTGGGGGTCCTTTATACCCTTTCAGCGGGTCCTTAGGATCAAAACTATTTCATAATAATACTAAGGGATTACATTCACTGTTATACTCATTCTCTCATGAGTGCACAGTGAAATCTTCCAAGGGCTACATGTGATATTACAACAGAAACAGATACACAATTCCAGCTGACTTTCCTACAACCAGACATTAATGAGATTTGCAAAAATGCAAACCAAGACTACTTTTCCCATTAACTACTTTTGTTTTAGAAAACACTTTGTATAAAAGCTTTCTATTTATGTTAGTATAGCCTAGTTTCGTTGTTGCTGTTCTAAATATTTTAAGTGCTTTGATTTTCATTTCTTTTTTATTATGCTCTGTTAATCACCATACAGTGCATCATTAGTTTATTTTTTTATTTTTTTATTTTTATTTTTTATTTAACAGACAGAGATCACAAGTAGGCGGAGAGGCAGGCAGAGAGAGAGGGGGAAGCAGGCTCCCCGCTCAGCAGAGAGCCTGATGCGGGGCTCGATCCCAGGACCCTGGGACCATGACCTGAGCCGAAGGCAGAGGCTTAACCCACTGAGCCATCCACACGCCCCGCATCATTAATTTTTTGATGTAGTGTTCCATGATTCATTGTTTGCGTATAACACCCAGTGCTCCATGCAATATGTGCCCTCCTTAATACCCATTACCAGGCCAACACAACCCCCACTGCCCTCCCCTCTGAAAGCCTCATTCTGTTTTCCTGGATCTATAGTCTCATATGGTTCATCTCTCCCTCTGATGTTCCCCCCCTTCATTTTTCCCTTTCTTCTCCTAATGTCCTCCGTGCTATTCCTTATGTTCCACAAATAAGTGAAACCATATAATTGACTTTCTCTGCTTGACTTATTTCACTTAGCATAATCTCTTCCAGTCCCTCGATTTTCATTTCCAATAGGGAAAACATTAATAGATATAAACTACATTTAAAAGTCTATTGAGAGTCCTCAGTAGTTTTTAAAAGTATTTGAGAAATTCTGCCTTAAAACACAATTAGCCTTTATGACACCTTTCTTTCATAAACTCAAGTTAAAAGCAATGTTCTTCAGTATTCCCTTTACCTGGTGCCAGTCCTGCTATTTCCTCTGTATCCACCATTTTTATCTACGGCAACATAAGCACTGAGAAGGAATTCAGTAAATACTTACTGAGTGATAGGCAATGTTTTAACTGAAGAGTAAAGACCATATAGGTTTCTAGGAGCTTCGCAACTACAGATACATCCCCTGATGGAAATGCCATTAAAATTCCATCAGGTTTCTTCCAATGAAATTCTTTCTGACAATGTGGCAAATTACTTAGAAAAAATAATACTCTAAGCACTGCTAAAGATGATGAGACTGTTCCATCTGAAAGTCATGATAGATACCGTCTGGGTATGATTTGCATTTTGATTTATTCAAGAAATTCTCTGTTCTTTCCCCCATAACACCACAGTGGATCTAGTTGTCAAGTAGCCTTGGTAATGTTCAGTATGGTTCCACCCAGTATATGAGGATTAGGGCTTTTCCCACAACAGGCACCAGAAATCAACAGCATTATACAGCTCTTCCATGTAATTCTGAGTCATTCTTGCTCAATGCAGGATCTGACACATTCTCCTTTGAATTAAAACTGAAAACTTGTAAGTTGAGATTGTTCAGTAGATTGAACTTTTTCTTAGATATTCTTGGGATAAAAAATGCTGAACACTGAATTCATTCTCCCAGACTTGGATGTAGATTTCTTTCTTTCCATTACTAATAGATAAGTGTTAGCATTTTGAATTCCAAGTTAGTCTCAAATGTCATCTTAATCTCATAAGAGAAGTATCCACTAGGAACCCTTTCCTTAAATGCTGAAGAGTAACTCAAAGCAAAGCAGCATTTCCCATTTTTTTGGACTGCCCATTAATGGTGCCATTCTGCCTGTTATTGCTCTAGAGGGAAAGAAGTTTCTAATTAGCCAGATACCCTCAAGTATGTCAGAGTATAGTCCCATCAGATAAATCCAGTCATTAAGTGATCCAAATGTAGGATGATATTACCTCCATACAACACAACTCTATTGAAATCAAGTTCACCTTTTTAACAAGTGCAGGTGGTGTGATAAGCAGAAACAGCTCAAGCTAGAAAGATTGGTATTTCAAACCCCAGCTTTGATATTTACTAGTTATGTGATATTGACTAGTTAATTGTAACCATTCTGAACCCCAGTTTCCTTTCTGTAAAATACAAACAGCAATGTTGACCTGGAAGGATAGTTTGGAGACAATACAGAAAAATTCTCTCATGTTAACTGTCATATTGCAGACAGTTAATAAACAGCAACTGTTATATACTAATCAGATAGATTTTTTGTTGTTGTTGTTGTCCTTTTACATAAGAGTATCTACTAATATAGAGAGTTTAGAGAAAGCTGGGAGGGATGAACTAAATTTGCCTAAGAAGTCCAAGAACCTGATGGGACAAATGAGATCAAGAATTCAATTCTCGGGGCACCTGGATGGCTCAGTGAGTTAAAGCCTCTGCTTTCAGCTCAGGTCAAGATCCCAGGGTCCTGGGATCCAGCCCCGCCTTGGGCTCTCTCCTTGGCGGGGAGCCTGCTTCCCTTCCCCTCTCTCTGCCTGCCTCTCTGACTACTTGGGATCTCTGTCTGTCAAATTAATTAATTAATTAATTAGTAGAATTCAATTCTCCTTTTAAAAATCTCAGACTAAGATTTGATTTTTGTTGAATTATTTCAAATAGATTAGGACGTATATTATAGCATGCAATATTTTTGGCCAATATAGGTAGGGCAGCAAACATGTGTTGGGAAAACCTATATCCAGTAGCAGTCATGAAATCATGCAGAATTTAGGAAAAATGACTAAGTTCATCTCAAGCTACTAAGCAAAAGCAAACACAAAACCAAACAACAGAACTACCTTGAAAGATTTCTTATCTGGAAAACAGGAGCAGGGTCGGCAGAGGAGACACTGGTCTTCATTTAATTTGGGTAGATGGGTTCTTGGGTGTTATAATTTAGATCTTAGTGGGTACCTCAGAATCAATTATCTAAAAAGTAGGCAAATAATTTTAGTAATCTTAGATTAAACCAGGGCTATCTGGTCATTTTTCCTTGCATATAATTTGATATGGCCATGTAGGGATGCAATAAGAAAGTGGAAATATACTTGTCCAAGCTTCTTGGTGCTGGGAAAGTTACTTATTGGTATTGTGACCAGAAAAAAATTATCTACACCTTCATGATTACTTAAAAGTAATTTTCTGGGATGTTTACAGACACAACCTCTAATAAGATTTTACTGAAAATTACTGCAAACATAAAAATTATTCTATAAGCCTATCTCTTATAATGTGGTATTTAAGAAAATCTAATTTAAGAGTTGTATCAAGATCAGTTTATTAAATAGTTATAGACTAGATCTTTGTCTACAGCAATCTCCATAGATTAACCCTGAAAACTACAATTTATTCATCCTTTTAATGACCATCACTATCAAAAATTAAAACAGGGGCACCTGGGTGGCTCAGTCGGTTAAGCATCTGCCTTCGGCTCAGGTCATGATCCCAGGATCCTGGAATCAAGCCCTGGAACAGTCTCCCTGCTCAATGGGGAGCCTGCTTCTCCTTCTCCCTCTGCTCTTTCCCCCGCTTGTGCTCACTCTCTCTCTGTCAAATAAATAAATAAAATCTTAAAAAAAATTTTTAAAACAGCCCTCAGGATATTATACTCCATCATCACAGAACGTTCAAACCTTGGTTAGCACTTTATGTTAGCTCAGATTCCCTGGCTTCAGGTGGTCTTGCAAAAATACAGATTTTTCTAGACTTTTACAAAGAATTCTTCTCCAGTGATTCTCATATTCACCCCTTCTCCAGGCTAACACCATTGAAATGCATTTCTGCATAGGTTCCCCTGAATCCTGTTGGCCCATATTACATGGATCTGTAATTTTTTTGGAGTACAGGCTATTTCTTGCTGGTAAAAGACTTATGCTTCCCTGCTCAGACTAAGATTTGATTTTTGTTGCCAGGCCCAGCACATGTGTGGTGGTAGTAATGTGTCTTGTGAAAAACAGACATTGCCTGCAAAAGGCATTTGTTAACAAACATTTGTTATAGGGTTCTCCTCTGGCAAGGAGCAAAGGACTACTACCAGACAGAAGGTTCTGGAAGACAGTCAGGGTTCAAGGTTCTCAAACTCACCCACCGAAATGTTATTATCCAGGTGTCAGAATTCCACTCCTTCTCCATTAAAAAAAACCCTGTTGTTGACAGAAGATTGACTGAGGCTGGGAATTTAGTCTCCCTTTTGGTATATAACCAAACCCTGGGCCTGATGTTCAGCCCCTCTGCCCTGTGGCTGCAGGAAATAAAAATCTCTTTCACAGCTGCTAGACGGGCCCTCTGGCTTTAGAACATCACTTCTCAGTTTGCAATTAACTGTACTCTACCTGTCATTTTCCTTATAAAGTTCTCTGTGTCATTAAAAGCAGTTACCCTACTTTATTATCCTCAAAATTACCATTGCCCTATAGTGATCAAGAACTGCAAGTACTTGACATCTAAATGCCTTCCCTCTAACTATATGTCTTTCCAATTAACAACATTACAGTTTGAGGTGATTGTCATGTAGCTCCACTCCAGAAGTTACTACCACATCACACCACTGTCACCAGCAGACAGGTCCTTATTTCTTTTACACAGATGAGCACTTCATTTCCAAATCATGTCCTAAGGGTTTGCTTTCTAGAACCACTCTGGTTTCCTAGAAAACAGACCCTGTGGCAAAGATTAAGTACTAGTCATTTATCTGAAGATGAAATTCCAGGAAAAAAAAGGAAAAGGTAAAGGAAATGAAACAATGAGATGTATGTACCCCTGTATGTGTTGGCTTTTGCTTCCTGAGAAGCTCTTGACATACAAAGCCATATCATCATGAGAAATCTGTAGCAAAGGTGGACAGAGAAATTGTGCCTTGGACAGTTCCATCAAGGGGAGAGAGAAAGGTAATTTGCCTACTCAGTTTCTTCTCATTCCCTGTCTTCCATTGGTCAAAATTCTTCCCAGTTGGATTTAATTCCTCATAGTCTTGGGTCATGTATTCTAGCACGCTGGTTGGAATATGTCTACTTAGAAGACATGCCTTATTATATGGCATTTTTTTTTAAATATAATTTTTTATTTTTTATAAACATGTATTTTTATCCCCAGTGGTACAGGTCTGTGAATCACCAGGTTTACACACTTCACAGCACTCACCAAAGCACATACCCTCCCCAATGTCCATAATACCACCCCCTTCTCCCAAACCCCCTCCCCACAGCAACCCTCAGTTTGTTTTTTGAGATTAAGAGTCACTTATGGTTTGTCTCCCTCCCAATCCCATCTTCTTTCATTTATTCTTCTCGTACCCACTTAAGCCCCCATGTTGCAACACCACTTCCTCATATCAGGGAGATCATATGATAGTTGTCTTTCTCCGCCTGACTTATTTCGCTAAGCATGATACGCTCTAGTTCCATCCATGTTGTCGCAAATGGCAAGATTTCATTTCTTTTGATGGCTGCATAGTATTCCATTGTGTATATATACCACATCTTCTTGATCCATTCATCTCTTGATGGACATCTAGGTTCTTTCCATAGTTTGGCTATTGTGGACATTGCTGCTATAAACATTCGAGTACACGTGCCCCTTTGGATCACTACGTTTGTATCTTTAGGGTAAATACCCAATAGTGCAATTGCTGGGTCATAGGGCAGTTCTATTTTCAACATTTTGAGGAACCTCCATGCTGTTTTCCAGAGAGGTTGCACCAGCTTGCATTCCCACCTAGAACTCAACCACAAAAAGAAGTTTGAAAAGAACCAAAATACATGGAGACTAAACAGCATCCTTCTAAAGAATGAATGGGTCAACCGGGAAATTAAAGAAGAATTGAAAAAAATCATGGAAACAAATGATAATGAAAATACAACGATTCAAAATCTGTGGGACACAACAAAGGCAGTCCTGAGAGGAAAATATATAGCGGTACAAGCCTTTCTCAAGAAACAAGAAAGGTCTCAGGTACACAATCTAACCCTACACCTAAAGGAGCTGGAGAAAGAACAAGAAAGAAACCCTAAGCCCAGCAGGAGAAGAGAAATCATAAAGATCAGAGCAGAAATCAATGAAATAGAAACCAAAAAAAACAATAGAACAAATCAACGAAAGTAGGAGCTGGTTCTTTGAAAGAATTAATAAAATTGATAAACCCCTGGCCCGACTTATCAAAAAGAAAAGAGAAAGGGCCCAAATAAATAAAATCATGAATGAAAGAGGAGAGATCACAACTAACACCAAAGAAATACAAAGTATTATAAGAACATACTATGAGCAACTCTACGGCAATAAATTTGACAATCTGGAAGAAATGGATGCATTCCTAGAAACATATAAACTACCACAACTGAACCAGGAAGAAATAGAAAGCCTGAACAGACCCATAACCAGTAAGGAGATTGAAACAGTCATTAAAAATCTCCAAACAAACAAAAGCCCAGGGCCAGACGGCTTCCCGGGGGAATTCTACCAAACATTTAAAGAAGAACTAATTCCTATTCTCCTAAAACTGTTCCAAAAAATAGAAATGGAAGGAAAACTTCCAAACTCATTTTATGAGGCCAGCATCACCTTGATCCCAAAACCAGACAAGGATCCCACCAAAAAAGAGAGCTATAGACTATTATATAGCATTTTATCCAGGTTCAGAAGTAAGGAGAGATACCAGATTCATGATGCTATTGGTCTCAGATGGTAAATATATTTGCCAAACACAAGGGGCTGGTTACTCAGGTTACTGCTAGGGTGGAGTGTTTGACTGAAAACTCCAGGAGAGAGCTGAGCCAAGAAAATCTGAAAAAGCCCATGGTACAACCATGCTACTTGATGCTTGAGTTTTTACAAGAGTGATGAACTTAAAAAGCAGGAACAATAGTTATTAAGGAGAGTCCTTTATGCCTAATAGTTTAGACCATTCCTACTTTCAAGAGGAGTAACGCTTGATAATCACTAACAGTTCCAGTAAGGGTTTAGGAAAGCAGAAAAGCAGAGAGCTGTGTAATTAAGCCTCCTGGGCACTATGGAAATTGTTGGACAAGGGTTTTACTCATCTATCAAGGGTAAAGACCATATCATAGAGCAAGGAACAAGAAAACACAATGCTTGGAGATATACATCAGGTCTGTTAGTTTCAGTGAAACAACTCACAATCTAACAGTTCAACTATAGGCAACCCTTCCTACTATTTTTCAATTACTACGAGATGCACAAGAGAAGGCAGAGCTTGCTCAGAGCCCAACAAAGAAGAAAACAAAGCAGAAAAGGTGATTAAAAAGCCTCTAGCTAGCAAAGACTATGCTCATGTGCCATAGCAGTGCTTTTCAAATTTTTATGTACATACAAATAATACAAAGATCTTACGAAGACACAGATTCTGATTCTGTGGTCTTGGGGTGGGATCTGAGATTCTGTAGCTCTAAGATGTTCCCAGGTGATGCCAAGGCTAATGGCCCCAAGATCACACTTTGTAATATTTAAAAATACTACGGAATGCTAATAGCAATTACAGATGATACTTAAAACTACAGCAGAAATTCTGAAAGTCTTAATCCTTTCTGAAAAACAGGAGTAAGTACTGTTTTATAGTCTAATAAAAGGCAGGTCTCTGAAATAACATCCCCAAATGGACAAACCCAGTCAGTTACCAGAGTGCGGATGAGAGGCATAGGCAGATGTATTATAATCAAAGTAAAAATGATCTGTGCTATTGCAAAACCCAGGTAAAAAGAATCCAGTGCCAGTGGTAAAAGGGCACAGGGGCTTAAGGCATAAGCTACTCTTGGCACGAACCTAGTACATTCATGTCAAATGGGATTGTAGCCCCTACGTCCAAATGGAAGCTGAGATCGGAATAATTTGTGTCTCAGTGTGTCTCTGCATTGGTCACAGGGGGCTGTGGTTTTAAAATCACTTAAATAGAAAAATCAAATCCACAGCCCATTGTGGAAATTAAAGAGATTAGAATTATGTAGTTTAAACAAGCAGAGCCTCTCAGTTGTTTCATTGTCTTGCTAGAATCCCAACATCCTAGAGACATTCAGAGAAGAGAAAAAACACTATCAAAGTTGTAAACCCAGATCCTAAAAACTGTGTGTATGTGTGCACATGCCTGCATGTGCGTGTGTGTGTGCGTGTGTGTGTGTGTGTCAAGAATGGAGATTTACTGACCATGATCAACTTTAACTCCCTTGAAACATTTGCCTAGTACTTTGTGTAGCAGGTGTTTGAAGAAACTTCTATGAAAACAAGAGCAGAAGAGATTTAATTCTTCTATTCTCCCTTTGTTCTTTGGAGGCAAATCCAATTTGATCCTCTAAATTAAATTCAGAAAATTGTGTTCTTCCTAGGGATTTTTCAACACTTGAAGAGTAAAAGAACAAAACTTGAAGGGATGCTATGAATTGAGACTAAGGATTCCCACTACTTACCCCACATAGGGTGTGATCTTAAAATTGATCTTTAAGATCCATAAGACCCAAGACATTTTGAGTAAGTCTACAAAGACTATAAACTTTAATTTGCGCTTTGTAAGGCCATACTAACAAACTCTTGATAAAAATCATCACTGAGTGCCAAAGTTCACATGCTTCTCTCATTGTGCAAAACAGGGTGAGAGATCCTGAGGATTTCTAGAACAATTCTCTTAATGATCATATGTACAGAATTAATGAAACTGTCTTAAATAACTATCTCTAAACTTAGTAACTTACCACAGAAGTCTGCATCTCTAAACCAGCAAGTCTCTTGATATTCATACTATATTTAGTAAGGTATCTTCTCTTTGATACCCTGTGGACACCTCAGACTCAACACATGCAATCTTACAGTTAACATCTCATTCCCTACCCCTGAAACTTCTTTTATCCTTACTGCATTTTGGTTAGTGTTAACCTCACAGACCCAAGGATCCAAAACCAGAAATCAAGGACTCACCATAACTTTGTCCCTTTCATTTTCTACATCAAATTTTAAGTGATTCTTTAAAATATTTTTAATACATGTGAAATCTCGATTATAAGTCCTCATTATCTTCCAATCAGACGATTGCAACAGCTTCCTAACTGGTTTTTACCATCTCTAGCCTCAACCCCTTCCTGAAAGATCAGAAGTACTGCCCATCTATCTGATCATGTCTCTCATCTGGCAATAACATTACACTGACTCATTTTGTAAAAGGGCAAGTCTAAATTCTTTAAGATGAAATGTTGGGTCTTATGTGATTTGTTTACCTAATTGGACATCTCCCAGAACTTTAAAAACTCTTCATTCTGCAAAATCAGGACACAGATTCCCAAATACGTCATGTTCTGTGCCTTTTTATGTGCTATTCTCTTCCTGGATTGACTTTTCCTCCCTAATTCTCTGGACTGGAATGACTAGAAATTCATATTCATTTCCAAAACTCACCGTAACCATTATTACCTAAAAGCAGCCTCTTCCTCCCCAAAGTGGAGTTAACCACTTGTCCTCTGTACCACTTGTATATTTCAGGTATAATTCTGTTATTTTACCAGTACACTCTATGATAATCTATACTATGTTCCCAGTGATTGCAATGTACAGCCAAGAAAGAGACCCAACATTAACAGATTTTTAGAGACACTCCTGGAAATGTACAGAACCAAGCATTGAATAAGTAGCCTCTCAGTTTAATAGGAAGGTAGGGCAGAGAGGAATAATCCCATACATCCCTGTGCAAAGAAGTGTGATGCCTTTTCACAGATGTTATCTCTTTTATCCTCCATTCTCTTCCGTGTGGTCTTCACTACTTGTGGGTAAGGCAGCCGGGTAGAGAAATAGAAAACTTGTCTTCTGGCACCAGATCTCCTGACAGTTGGTAGCTGACAGCCTGGGTCTGAACTGAAGAACACAAGTGATAAACAATGTGCAGTCCTTCCTCGCAGCCACTGTTCAGAGTTCTCACAGAACGGAGAAGACATGCAGTTGATCTAGATTTCCCATTACCTGGGAGTGTGAGTATCCCTGAGCGTGAAGGTAAAATAATTTCAGTCCTTACAAATCACTCTCCAATACCTACAGATTTTCTTTCTCCTACCTACACCTGTCAAGGAAGCCATTAATAAACTGCAAACAGCTCATCTGTAATTCGACCTTTCTCTGCTCTTAGAAACCACAGTGGGAAGAAAGGATAGAAGAAGCCAAAGTACTAGTATCATTATAGCCTTAAAAAACTGTAATATCCAAAAAAAAAAAAAAAAACAAACTGTAATATCCAACATGTTGGATATATGTCATTAACATTTGTCCAAACCCACAGAATGTACAATACTAAGAGTGCACCCTCACAGTAATTCTGGGCTTTGGGTGACTACAGCGCTCTAATGTAAGTTCATCAGCTTTAACAAATGCATCACCTGGTGGGGAATGGTCATGCGGGCAGAGGCTATGCATGGTGTTGGGGGGCGAAGGGGGCCGGAGTGGGCAGAAATTCTATGTGAAATTCCTGTGCCTTCAATTTTTTCTGTAAACCTAAAATTAGTCCAAGAAGATAATAATAAAAAAAAAATTCCCTTTAAAATTCTCATGTGACCATGATGGGGTGGGGGGAGGAAGTAGGGGGCAGAAAAGAAAAGGAGGGAGAGGCAAGAGAGATGCAGGGTGGGCAAGGGCACAATGGAGACTGAGGGGAGAGGAAAACTTATCTCTGAGGAAAGCCTGTTAAGAAAAACATGTAGGGGCACCTGGGTGGCTCAGCGGGTTAAAGCCTCTGCCATCGGCTCGGGTCATAATCCCAGGGTCCTGGGATCGAGTCCCACATCGGGCTCTCTGCTCAGAGGGAACCTGCTTCTTCCCCTCTCTCTGCCTGCCTCTCTGCCTACTTGTGATCTCTGTCTGTTAAATAAATAAATAAAATCTTAAAAAAAAAACATGTAAATGTCCTTAAACTTCAGAAGTTTGACCCATTTAATAAACTACCACCATGACATCTTAGGCAGAACTTTTGCAAATGGGAAGCTAACAAAAGTTTTGAAATTATATATCCTCAAACTTTTGTGCTTTAACATCAGGGATTCTTTTACCAAAATGATATTTTGGGAGTACATGCGCAGTGTCCAAGATGTCTTAAATTGAAGAATTTACAAATTCAGTGAAATTTACAAGTTAAGAGTAGTTAAGATTACAAATATTCTGGAAAAAGTATTTAGGGAAAAGAAATGTCCAGGAATAAATAATTTTTGAATGGTAAACATTGCCGTTTAAAAGATGAACCAGTCTACATAAAATAGATTTCCAAACAAATGCAATATTTAGTCTCATTTCAATCTTTTAGTCAACACATATTTATCCAACACCTACAAAACTAATAGCTCCTATTTCCAGACAGTGGAGATACAGTGGTCAACAAGGCAGATAAAGTCCCTTTTTTCATCAAAGTCTGTATTCTGATGGGGAGGCAGGGAATGGTTATCGACCAATAATTTCAGATAGTCTTACATGCAATAAAAAATACTCTCAATAAATAACAAATATTACCTGATAATTTTATTGGGGGTAGACAAAGCTTGGTATTTCCAGCATAGAAATTTATGGGTCTATAGAGACATCATAATAGTTGCACAGCCAACAAGATACTAAACCAATAATGGTTTATGGGATGCTTTAGATGTCTTATAAGCACATAGCTTTCACTCTCTATATCCTGGTATGTGTTTTTTTTTTTTCTTGCAAATACTTAGAGCACACACAGTCACAGAATGCTATCACCTATCTTGTGGGGCAGCACAATTTTATAGCCACAATTTATTACATTGAGACTACACACACACACACACACACACACACACGATCTCTAGGGTTTCATGGTCTTCATGATAACCAATCAATGCATTGGGAATTTGTATTGTAAAATAAATACAGCTGACCTAATCTGAATCAGAAAAGGCTTCTACTTGTCCTTTTCAAGATATAACATCTATATGGTCCTTTACAGAAGGGTTACAATTTTTTAAACTCATTCAGAGGTTGTTTTTTTTTTTTAAACCCTGAGAAATTCTATATCTTATGTGAAACTTTATGTGCCATGTACATATTGGTAGGAGGGACCGGAAAATGCTAATAATATAAAGGGGGTACTATAGAACTGTGGTCATTTCTAGATTTCCTCCGGGAGAGCTTTCAGAGGGATTCAGGAAACAATTTAGTTAGTATGAAGGGTTTAATTTCAGTCCCTTTTTCTTCTAAGCATCTTAGAAATAAAGATAAGAGAAGTATCACCAGGGCTCACAAAATTCCACACTTGTCCTTCTCCAGTCTCTTAAAAAACACACCAGTTTTAAAAGAGTCCTGATTTCCGGAAAGGGTAAAAGTCCCAATGACGGCTGGTTTAGAACTGGTTTATCATTAAGTCACTGTAAAATTCAGACTTGCACAGAAAAACACAAGCTTTGACATTAAATAGAAAAGAAAAACCCCAATCATGTTTACAGCTTTTGTGCAAGATACATGCAGGAAAGTCCACCGCCCCAGAGCAAGAGGAGGGGGAAGATGAGAAGAATGGCACAGGAGAAAATACCTCCTGATGGCAAACTAGTTACCATGTAAGCCCAGGGAACGGCATGACTTTAACTATAGAGCTGTACCTCTTAGAATTTGCTAGAACATGCAGATCTCAGCAAACATATTAGAAACACGAGATGTGGTAAAACACTTTCTACTTAGTGTTTCTGTAGGGAAATGGCACAGGTGAGTCAGCCACCCGGCAGCTGAAACGAAAAAACTAAGTACTAATCCCAGGATTGCCAACAAATTGCGTTGTGCCCTTGGCACGCGGAGCAAACATCTGTAAAACATCAGTTTCTTTTAAGAGCCTCAACCCTCAAGTGTACCAGCAAGGGCAATGCTAGTGGGCATTTCATAAATGCTGGTCCAGCTAATGGCTATTATGGGAGGTAACTAATGATTAAAAGGAAGGCCATTTACACACAGAGTGATGTGTCAATGCAGCGTGCTGTCATAGGCTTGACTTCTGTCAAGGGAGTCAACAGCAAACTTCAGGAGAACTACAGACTGAGGAATAATGCTATTACATCTGGCATGGAGCCAGCCAAAGACAGGATAAAGACTGGAAGCTTCCTGACTATTTCGCAACCACCACCAATCTTGAGCTAGACGTTTGTTGTTGTTGTTGTTGTTGTTTTAAATACACATAGGTAACTTAACTAAGTAGACTCTATATTAAAAATGTCCTTTTGTGAAATGACATAATTTCATCTGTTATCCTTAACCAGAGGAATAAAGACTGTACTTAATTTTAACTATTGAACATTTGGGAAGTGGAGTAAAAAAGGAAAAGATGGATACACTAATACAATGGAGAGAGAAGTATATTTTAAAGATGGGTGCTTTCTTGGTCAGTTTTTTTAAAAAAACCGCTCTACTGAGATATCTCCACATACCACAAAACCCATTTAAAGTGAGCAGAGCATGACACATAGAGAAGTTGAATCATTATGCTATATACCTCAAACTATTACATTATGTGCCAATTATACTTAAATAAAGTATAAAATTCGTGATAGTACATTCACAGTATTGTACAATCATCACTGCAATCTGATTTTAGAACATTTTCATTCCACCTCAAGAAGCCCCCCGCCCTTCCACTTTGACTCACCTCTCTCCCAGCCAGAGGCAGTGACTCACCTAATTTGTCTTTATAAGTCTGTATATTAGACTTAGGCACCTGGGTGGCTCAGGCAGTTACACGTCTGCCTTTAGCTCAGGTCATGATCCCAGAGTCACGGGCTTCTGACCAGTGGGGAGTCTTCTCCCTCTCCCTGCTGCTCTCTGTCAAATAATTAAAAATTGTTTTTTTAAGCTGTATATTACAGACATGTCATATAAGAGATCAGACATTTTTTTTTGTGACTGGCTTCTTCCACTTCAGGTACGTTTTTTCAAAATGTATCCATACCCTACCTCCATTATATGGCTGAGTGATAGCCCCTGCTGTGGAGGTAACACGCGTCATACTTTTATCAGTTGGCAGACTTACGGTTGTTTGTACTTTGAGCTTTTACCAGTCCTGGTCTCTTTCAAGAGCTCTATTATTCCTGTGAGGCGGATGTTCCAGCATCCTATTCTCTCAGGTTTTATTTGGTAATAGCTTTATTTCACCTTTGTTTTTGAAGGATGCTTTTCCGAGGGTTAAGATTTTTGACAGTTTTTTACTTTCAGCACTCTGCCTGTGTCCTGCCCCTGCCCTCAGATCTCTACTGTTTCTGATGAGACGTTAAATTTTTCATGTTGTTAGAGTTTCCTTATACACAGGGAGCTGTTTTTTCACTTGCTTTCTAGATTTGCCTCTCTTTCAACACTTAGACTGCAGTGTTTGTTGCTGTGGATCTCCATCCATTTACCCCGCTTGGAACTTCTTGGAACCTGTTTGGCTTCTTGGATGTGCCAATGGATGTCTTTTATCACATTTGGTTAAGTTTCCAGCCATCATTTCTTTGACTTTTTTTCTGCCCCCTTTCCTCTTTTCTCTCCCTCTGGTATACTCATCATATACATTTTTGTGTCCTTAATGGTGTCCCCATTTCCCTGAGGCTATTTTATTCATTTTTCTGTTCTCTTCAGATTACCTAGTCTCCAATGATCTATCTTCCGTTTATTGATTCTTTCTTCTGATCTCGAGTCTACTGTGAAGTCCCTCCATGGAATTTTTCACTTTGGTTATTTTAATTTTCATCTCCAGAATTTCCAGGTGTTTCTGTTTGTTTGTTTGCTTTTAGTGCACAAGTTTATTGTGAAAAACACTGTAGTGCACTTGTGCAGTAACGTGGTCTTACAGGAGGGAGAAAAAAACAGTTCTGTTCAAAACAACTCACCAGATTCTGGCAATAACAATGATCACCATGAGGCTGAGATTTGAGAAGGGAAACAAACTGAGTGCAGACAAATCATACAATTAAATGGTATCCCTAAAAATAAACAAATGGGGGTGCGTGGGTGGCTCAGTCATTAAGCATCTGCCTTTGGCTCAGGTCATGATCTCAGGGTCCTGGGATTGAGCCCTGCACTGGGCTCCCTGATCGGCAGGCAGGCAACTTTCCCTCTCCCACTTCTACTGCTTGTGTTCCCTCTCTCGCTGTCTCTCTGTGTGTCAAATAAAGTCAGCCTTAAAATAAATAAATAAATAAATAAATAAACAGAATGATTTCAAAACTCCTAAGGAGGGGAGGTCTTCCTTGGTACTTATTTTTTTAAATGTTCATTAAGCTCCAATGGTGGTTTGCTGCTACCCTTACCTACAGTCCTGCTGAGCAAAATTATAGCTAAGTGGAAGTTAAATTGTATTCACAAGGTGTTAATGTTGACATTTTATTATCTGCCATCTCTCAGAGAAAGCAAAAGTGACTACTAACAGTGCTCTTCCAGAAACTGGTTTCTCCATCAACAGTGTCACTTCAGCATGCAATGAACCAGTGCATTCTAAAGTGGTCACGGCTATTGATGACAAGAGGCTATGCAATGAACCAGTGCATTCTAAAGTGGTCACGGCTATTGATGACAAGACAAGTTTTTTGAATGTTAACTATTCTCTAACATTCTGGAGTTATCAGTCGCTCTTCCCGCTTGCATTAGGTCAATATATAGTTCATGGCAATGCTGTGCAAGTTACAGTGTCATTACAGGGCATAGTCTGGGGTACAACAAGTAACACGAGGCTCACCTCTGCGAGGTGCTGGGTCACACTGCAAGAAAGCATTTTAGAGTATCATCAAGTTCCATGATTGCAGCCTGACTACAGTAATGATAACAATAGTCTGGAGCCCTGAAAACAGTTACAACCTTCCGGCCGTGGCACCAATTACATCCGTCCATCACCAGCTGGTGAGCTCTGGACACCAGTGTGAGGCCACTGACATAACTAAATGTTTCAGAAATGTCTTACCCAAAGGTGTCACCAGCTCCCCAAGGAGCTACACCCCAACCACCCCAATCGTCTGGATCTGACCCATCAAGTCACACATTGGACTGTCACGAGGAACTTCTGGTGATCAAGCGCTCTGATGTGATCTATGGCTGGCGAGAGGTCACCATGTGGACAGAGTATCTCCCCATCCACCAAGGCAGGGAGAGAAAGAGAGTCAAAGAGATCTGTAAAATATTTTCAAGCACTTGCATTTCCATATTTCCCTTGACACTCATCATAGAAACCATATACTGGTGTGATCTCTCTGCTCTCATGATGCCCTCAAAGAATGGTGATGTGTTCAGGGTAACAAATCCAAAGAGCTTCAAGTAGCTTAAGTGTTTCAAGTGAATAAATAATATGCTGTCAACATGCTCTCCCATAAACAAGTAGTTTGGATCTGGGGATTTGCCACCAATTCTAAATAGTTCCATGAGATCATAAAATTGCCCCTGCGCATCTCTAAAGACAGTGACTGGACATGGAATTCATGTACTTCTGTCGGGCTCCCGGCAGGACCGGCCCCTGCTGCTGCCCTCCTGCCCTCCATCTAGTCCTGGAGCTCAGCTCTTTGTAATGGCAGCTGCCCACGTGGTGATGTGACTTCACTTTAAAAAAAAAAAAAAAAAAAATCTTTATCTTTTCGTTTACACTCTGATGAAGTATTGTCATCATACCTTTAATTCCTTAAGCATTATTTCTTTTAATCTGCAAACATATTTGTAATAGCTGCTGGGAAGTCTGTCTGCTAAGTCTGCTGTCTTACCATGTGGGCCCCTTCAAAAGAGATTCTTATTCCTACTTTTTTTTTCCTGTGTAGGGATCACACTTTGTTATTTCTTTGCAGATCTCAGGGTTTGGGGGTTTTTTGTGCTTTTTGTTTTGGTTTGGTTTTGAACGTTATGTATTTTAGGTATAATGTAGCAAATCTGGATACTGAGAACTCCCTAGGGGTCATTCCTGTTTTCCTTTGTGGAGGTATTTATTTGCTTAATGACTTTGTTCAAGTACTTCTGCAAATTTTAATTCCTTTCCAGGGTTCAGGCTCTAATGCTCCTCCTCAGATTTCTTTCCATTGTTTTTATCTCTTGGTCTGGCTCTGTAAAAGTCACCCCTGGGTTGGCAGAGCTACTTACTGGCTCGGAGGCTGCTAACATTCACTTCTAAAAGTTTATGGGTTTTTTTGTCACATATTCCTTCAGGGACTAGTAGCTCAAAGATCCCCATCTGGAACTCTCCCAAGAGGCAGTAGCTTGGGGTATGCATTGTTTCCCAGAATACCAGGGATTTTATTTTTAAATAAAGGTGTGATTTTATTTTTACACCTCACTTTCTAGTAAGTCTCTAGGTGTGAGCAGTTTACTTTGTTCAATCTGTGTTTGGTCAGTTCGTGTTTAAACCCGGTATGACAGTGAGGGTTCTGCCCTCTGCTGATGGACCTGGTGCAGCGGGGAAATGCTTAACAGTTGGCCCCCCTCTGCTTGGAGTGGTTGCTCTAGACTGGGAGCAGTCCAGCGCATGCGCCCAGCCTTCCTGACCCCCAGAATGGTCCAAGATCCTAAGATGGCTCTTTTCAGCTGTCTTTTTCTCTGATGCTTTTTCTCTGGTTACTCTTTCTTGGCTGGCCTCACCAAATTTTACATTGTTTTTAAAACCACCCGCAGGCATAGAATTTTCCATTCTGGGTTCCAAATAAAGCAGACTGCGTCAGCCAAGCTGTAGCTCCTTCTCTTTAGGGCCTGCCTTTCCTCCTGGCAGAATCTTTGTACCACTTGCCAATGCTAGGGTAAGAACCTGATTTTCCAAGAGTGGCACCCTTGGCCACAAGGAAAATAGCAGGATAGCTTCCTCTTGACTTTTCTGGCTTGCCGCTCCTGACATGGAATTTTTGCCCTACAAGGTAGGCAAGACCAAGGACAGCCTGCTGCATTTGGGGTGAACTTCTGCTTTATAAGTAGTGACTGGGTTAAAAAAAAAAAAAAAAAAAAAAAAGGAAACCTGTTTCCCTCAAGCGTATTTGCATGGATAGAACTTCTGCAACACAGGGCTGGGATGTAGGTGAGAAATGGAAACACTGATCCCTTTAGGAGCTCAGGAGAGGGCAGGAGCTTCTCTTCTTGGTGACTCTGCCCAGGATGTCACCTGGGCTAGAGATTCTGTAAGGGAGAGCTAGGAGTGGGGGTTAGAGAGCAGCTCGTGCAAGGTTCAACTGCCACTGGTTTTCGTTGTTCTGAGATTTAGTACATCTTCTAAACGAATGTTTCTCCATTCATTCACAGTTTCCAGAGACTCTAAATGATTATTTCATCTGTAATTTTTACCATTTAAGTTGGTATTTTGCTGGAAAGAGGGTTCATCAAGTATCTTACTTGCCATTCTGGTAGTCTCACCTCCTTCACAATCCAGAGCTTTGTATTTGGCTAAGCAGCAAAGATGTATATACTCTGAATTATAGGTCCTTTTCAGATTTCCACTCCTGCCTTACAAGGTCAGGAATATGAAATAAGAATAGCAGAAAAATTGTCCCTGTGGGCTACATTTCAATATTCTGATAAATCCCATGACCAGTTAGTCCTCCACACAAACTCTGCAAATAAGATAAGTATATCTTCAGTAAGACACAAGATTCAAAACTACTTCAGACTCAGGCTTTGGCACTGGAGGTCCTTTCCAACTTTGGGGTACCCACAACCTGTTTAGGAAGGAATGACCTTCATTTTTTACACTAAGACTTTATTTTTTTTTCTTTTTAAACCACTTTTCTTTCAAGTTGATCAATATTTTCAAAGAATGATAATGTAACTTTGTCTTTTTTTCATTCTTTCCTTTATTCTCTTTTTCAAAAGAATCCTTTCAAAAGATATTAAATGTCAACCCAAGTGTTAAGCATCTTCAGCTGGAATCCATATCCACTTGCTGACAGTTCATCAAAACAGGTCACATCTCTGGTGAATTCAAGTGCTGACAATTGCCTTCAAGAGCTGAGCAAGTCTAAGTTTCTACAGAGTGTGCATTTAGTCATCTCATTAGGTTGGCTCCCACGCCTGATAATTCAGTCCTTGGACTGGTAGAGTGCTGTCTGTCTTGCAATGACCCTGTTTACATGGTATCTGTGGAAGAATTTCCTTCCAAAAATGATACAGTGTGGTTATGCATGACACCTCTGAAACAGCACAGCAAAAGAAAATTCTAAGATTGGTTCTTAAATGGACAAGCTTAATGAAACTCAAAATGCACAGTGCAGTGCACCAATGTTATTAAATGTTATATCAAGTATTATCCTGTATATATATAAAGCATATATACATACAGGATATATATAAATATGTATAATTTATATATTTATATAATTATAATTATAAATTTATAATTATAATTATATAAATATTTATAAATTATAATTATATATTTATATATAAATATATAAAAATAAATATAAGCAACACTGTTTCCCATTTTTTAAAAATTACATGTCATGTCAGTTGCGGTTGATAAATCTTTATTTTCAATAGTGTCCTTTTCAAATATTCACACGTATTTTCACTTTGAAAGAAATTTCGGCTATAGGAGAAAAGTTATAGGTATGCTGGAAAGGACTACATAGGAGAATATGGTATATATATGGTTGCTTTCTAAGTTTCTGGAGAATTTTTTTTTTTTTTCTACAGGGCTTGAACTTATGACCCTGAGTTCAAGACCTGAGCTGAGACCAAGAGTTGGACACTTAACCAACTGAGCCACCTAGGTGCCCATTATGAAGAAATAGTCTTGTACATGAATGTTTACTTGTGCATATAGGCACAAGTAGCCAGTAATATTAACATAAAAACACAAGTATTTGTAAATTACATAGTAAAAACTAAAATATACTTTGCAAAGATGTCCTAGAAGGGGAAAGATCTAGATGTGTTTGAATGAAACTTTAACTCAAGTCTTTGTATATTTTTTTAGATTGGCACTATCCAATAGAAACATAAAGCAAGCCATTTATTTAATTTTTAATTGTCTGGTAGTGACACTGAAAGAAGGTAAAAATAAAAATATGAAATGATCATTTTTTTTACCATCTCTCTAAAAAGTTTAATACAAAAATTCAAGTCATTTATAAATTCAGAGTCTGTTAAAAAATCATTTTAATGGTGGGATCCTTGTCTGGTTTTGGGATCAAGGTGATGCTGGCCTCATAAAATGAGTTTGGAAGTTTTCCTTCCATTTCTATTTTTTGGAACAGTTTTAGGAGAATAGGAATTAGTTCTTCTTTAAATGTTTGGTAGAATTCCCCCGGGAAGCCGTCTGGCCCTGGGCTTTTGTTTGTTTGGAGATTTTTAATGACTGTTTCAATCTCCTTACTGGTTATGGGTCTGTTCAGGCTTTCTATTTCTTCATGGTTCAGTTGTGGTAGTTTATATGTTTCTAGGAATGCATCCATTTCTTCCAGATTGTCAAATTTATTGCCGTAGAGTTGCTCATAGTATGTTCTTATAATAGTTTGTATTTCTTTGGTGTTAGTTGTGATCTCTCCTCTTTCATTCATGATTTTATTTATTTGGGTCCTTTCTCTTTTCTTTTTGATAAGTCGGGCCAGGGGTTTATCAATTTTATTAATTCTTTCAAAGAACCAGCTCCTAGTTTCGTTGATTTGTTCTATTGTTTTTTTTGGTTTCTATTTCATTGATTTCTGCTCTGATCTTTATGATTTCTCTTCTCCTGCTGGGCTTAGGGTTTCTTTCTTGTTCTTTCTCCAGCTCCTTTAGGTGTAGGGTTAGGTTGTGTACCTGAGACCTTTCTTCTTTCTTGAGAAAGGCTTGTACCGCTATATATTTTCCTCTCAGGACTGCCTTTGTTGTGTCCCACAGATTTTGAACCGTTGTATTTTCATTATCATTTGTTTCCATGATTTTTTTCAATTCTTCTTTAATTTCCCGGTTGACCCATTCATTCTTTAGAAGGATACTGTTTAGTCTCCATGTATTTGGGTTCTTTCCAAACTTCCTTTTGTGGTTGAGTTCTAGCTTTAGAGCATTGTGGTCTGAAAATATGCAGGGAATGATCCCAATCTTTTGATACCGGTTGAGTCCTGATTTAGGACCGAGGATGTGATCTATTCTGGAGAATGTTCCATGTGCACTAGAGAAGAATGTGTATTCTGTTGCTTTGGGATGAAATATTCTGAATATATCTGTGATGTCCATCTGGTCCAGTGTGTCATTTAAGGCCTTTATTTCCTTGCTGATCTTTTGCTTGGATGACCTGTCCATTTCAGTGAGGGGAGTGTTAAAGTCCCCTACTATTATTGTATTATTGTTGATGTGTTTCTTTGATTTTGTTATTAATTGGTTTATATAGTTGGCTGCTCCCACAATGGGGGCATAGATATTTAAAATTGTTAAATCTTCTTGTTGGACAGACCCTTTGAGTATGATATAGTGTCCTTCCTCATCTCTTATTATAGAAAAAAAGAGAGCTATAGACCGATATCCTTGATGAACACAGATGCGAAAATACTCAACAAAATACTAGCCAATAGGATTCAACAGTACATTAAAAAGATTATTCACCACGACCAAGTGGGATTTATTCCAGGGCTGCAAGGTTGGTTCAACATCCGCAAATCAGTCAATGTGATACAACACATCAATAAAAGTAAGAACAAGAACCATATGATACTCTCAATAGATGCTGAAAAAGCATTTGACAAAGTACAACATCCCTTCCTGATCAAAACTCTTCAAAGTGTAGGGATAGAGGGCACATACCTCAATATCATCAAAGCCATCTATGAAAAACCCACCGCAAATATCATTCTCAATGGAGAAAAACTGAAAGCTTTTCCGCTAAGGTCAGGAACACAGCAGGGATGTCCATTATCACCACTGCTATTCAACATCGTACTAGAGGTCCTAGCCTCAGCAATCAGACAACAAAAGGAAATTAAAGGCATCCAAATCGGCAAAGAAGAAGTCAAATTATCACTCTTTGCAGATGATATGATACTATATGTGGAAAACCCAAAAGACTCCACTCCAAAACTGCTAGAACTTATACAGGAATTCAGTAAAGTGTCAGGATATAAAATCAATGCACAGAAATCAGTTGCATTTCTCTACACCAACAGCAAGACAGAAGAAAGAGATATTAAGGAGTCAATCCCATTTACAATTGCATCCAAAACCATAAGATACCTAGGAATAAACCTAACCAAAGAGACACAGAATCTATACTCAGAAAACTATAAAGTACTCATGAAAGAAATTGAGGAAGACACAAAGAAATGGAAAAATGTTCCATGCTCCTGGATTGGAAGAATAAATATTGTGAAAATGTCTATGCTACCTAAAGCAATCTACACATTTAATGCAATTCCTATCAAAGTACCATCCATCTTTTTCAAAGAAATGGAACAAATAATGCTAAAATTTATATGGAACCAGAAAAGACCTCGAATAGCCAAAGGGATATTGAAAAAGAAAGCCAACGTTGGTGGCATCACAATTCCGGACTTCAAGCTCTATTACAAAGCTGTCATCATCAAGACAGCATGGTACTGGCACAAAAACAGACACATAGATCAATGGAACAGAATAGAGAGCCCAGAAATAGACCCTCAACTCTATGGTCAACTAATCTTCGACAAAGCAGGAAAGAATGTCCAATGGAAAAAAGACAGCCTTTTCAATAAATGGTGCTGGGAAAATTGGACAGCCACATGCAGAAAAATGAAATTGGACCATTTCCTTACACCACACACAAAAATAGACTCAAAATGGATGAAGGACCTCAATGTACGAAAGGAATCCATCAAAATCCTTGAGGAGAACACGGGCAGCAACCTCTTCGACCTCTGCCGCAGCAACATCTTCCTAGGAACAACGCAAAAGGCAAGGGAAGCAAGGGAAAAAATGAACTACTGGGATTTCATCAAGATCAAAAGCTTTTGCACAGCAAAGGAAACAGTTAACAAAATCAAAAGACAACTGACAGAATGGGAGAAGATATTTGCAAACGACATATCAGATAAAGGACTAGTGTCCAGAATCTATAAAGAACTTAGCAAACTCAACACCCAAAGAACAAATAATCCAATCAAGAAATGGGCAGAAGACATGAACAGACATTTCTGCAAAGAAGACATCCAGATGGCGAACAGACACATGAAAAAGTGCTCCATATCACTCGGCATCAGGGAAATACAAATCAAAACCACAATGAGATATCACCTCACACCAGTCAGAATGGCTAAAATCAACAAGTCAGGAAATGACAGATGCTGGCGAGGATGCGGAGAAAGGGGAACCCTCCTACACTGTTGGTGGGAATGCAAGCTGGTGCAGCCACTCTGGAAAACAGCATGGAGGTTCCTCAAAATGTTGAAAATAGAACTGCCCTATGACCCAGCAATTGCACTATTGGGTATTTACCCTAAAGATACAAATGTAGTGATCCAAAGGGACACATGCACCCGAATGTTTATAGCAGCAATGTCCACAATAGCCAAACTATGGAAAGAACCTAGATGTCCATCAACAGATGAATGGATCAAGAAGATGTGGTATATATACACAATGGAATACTATGCAGCCATCAAAAGAAATGAAATCTTGCCATTTGCAACAACGTGGATGGAACTAGAGCATATCATGCTTAGCGAAATAAGTCAAGCAGAGAAAGACAACTATCATATGATCTCCCTGATATGAGGAAGTGGTGATGCAACATGGAGGCTTAAGTGGGTAGAAGAATAAATGAAACAAGTTGGGATTGGGAGGGAGACAAACCATAAGTGACTCTTAATCTCACAAAACAAACTGAGGGTTGCCGGGGGGAGGGGGTTGGGGAGAAGGGGGTGGGATTATGGACATTGGGGAGGGTATGTGATTTGGTGAGTGCTGTGAAGTGTGTAAACCTGGTGATTCACAGACCTGGGGATAAAAATATATGTATATAAAAAATATATGTTTATAAAAAATAAAAAATTAAAAAAAAAAATATATATGTTTATAAAAAATAAAAAATTAAAAAAAAAAAATCATTTTAAAACTTTTGTTATACCTTTCTCATTTTAGCCAATTCATCCTGTTTATTTTTTAATTTTGATTTTAAGTGGCTAATTTGATTCCCTTTGTTGAAAGAAAATATCAAATTCACTCTCATTTTATTGACAATGTCTCCTTACATTGTCCACTTACTGTTTTAAAATAGTTACACAAGAGTAAATTTTCTGGTTTTGCTCTCCTAGAGACTGTAATGGCCATTCATCATGAAATTTGTGACGCATCTTCTCTTCTTCTGCTTCGCTATTCTTTTTTTTTTTTTAATTTATTTATTTGACAGAGATCACAAGTAGGCAGAGAGGCAGACAGAGAGGGGCGGGGGGGGGGGAAGCAGGCTCCCCGCTGAGCAGAGAGCCTGATGCAGAGGCCCAACCCACTGGGCCACCCAGGTGCCCCTTTACTATTCTTTTAATAGCATCTCCACTCAGTGCTGCATCAGTAACAAGACTTCATTTCAAATTTTAAAATGTGTCTGTCCATACTTATGGTTTAAGTAAAATAATTATTTAATTTTGGAAATAATTAGTATTCTAGTTTATTTACTCAAATTATATAGGTATTGGGTAAATTAAAATTATATGAAATTAATATTTCGTTCCTCCTCACAATGGTTAGTAGCTGCCACAGTTCAAGAACAGTGTTCACCAACTCCTATTAATTAAAAACAGTTACATGCTACACTGAGATACTCCTAATACTCCTGAGGTAATCCCTCCGTGCTAGTTCTCAAGGATTTTATCTATGCACAAACAGCACTTCTGTGAGAGGGGCAACTGCTGAAGCTTCTGGAGCAGGTGGACAGGTTGGAGCTTGCAGGAGAAGCTGTGAAACAAGGCGTATCAAGTTGTTGATGGGGGACCATGAAATCATGCTGAAGACCCAGTCTGTAAAAAGCGGTTGCCTTGTTAAGCTATTCCTCCTTTGAGCAGCCAGAGATCTAGTTATTATGGGACCTGGGGGCCCCTGTTGGTCAGCAGGGCCAGCAGTCAGAAAGCTGAATACTGGAAAGGAAGGACATGCTGGAACCTACTGTCACATGTGTATTTGGACCACGGCTCAGCACACTAACCTTCCGAGAGCAAATTGCTACTGCTTCCCTTCTGCTTCCCGCCAGCTTTTTCTTTTGATCAATTCTAACCCAGTGCCACACAGGGAAGGGGCTCTGGAGGAACCTAATTCCAAATTAACCAAGCTGACATAAGATAAACTACCACAAAAACTGTGTTCAAAACTCTTCCCCCTAAAATAGAAAAAACATGATTTTTTTTTTATCAAATTACTATTAGAGAGACAAAATTCCAATTTCTTCTATGATTTTGGGCGTAGAGTCATACGGACTTTGTGATAGCATCTCTACACAGACATGTGGCTAAATGTTTAATTTATAGTTCCCTCAACTGAACAAGACTTAAAGTTATGCTTTTTCTCAGTGAACACATAATTTTGGTGATACTTTGCTAATCTTTGAAAAGATTCTACCTAAAGAACAGAGAAGTCAAGTAGGAAAGAGATATTTTAAAATAATTTAATATTCCCTTTGTCAGGGGGTGCTTGGGTGGCTCAAGTCATTAAGCATCTGCCTTTGGCTCAGGTCATGACCCCCAGGTCCTGGGATGGAGCCCTCCCTGCTCAGTGGGGAGCCTGCTTCTCCCTCTTTCTCTGCAGCTTGTGCTGCTTGTGCACCCTCTCTCACTCTCTCTCTCTGTGAAATAAATAAATAAAAATCTTAAAAAAAAATACCCTTGGCCAGAATACTGTTGTTTGAAAAAGAGCGAGATTGCTCCGTACGAAAAATACTCATATATTATAACGAAAATATTATCTTCTCAAGGACAGATACAAGTCATCTCTACTTTTTTGAATAGTACAAAAAATGCTTAAGGAGACCTCAGAAAAGGACTTATACATGGGCTCTAAGGAAAAGATTTTCTGTAAGAAGTACTCTATACTTTTCCTGAGTGTCACCTGATCTGTAATTGACATGCCCTGCAGAACAGATAATTATATTACCAAAGACCAGATTTACTAGTAATTATCCATTAGCATGTGCTCTTTTGCAAGAATGGAATTTCATGGAAATAAATCTAAAGGTTACCTTTACTCTCAAAATTAATGTTATCCTAAAACATTTTAGTTTTCTACCTTCAGAGATTTTCATTTAACCCTAAGGCTAAAGATTTGAAAACTTCCGTGGACCTTTTAAACTTCTAAATGGTCAAAGGAATAGAGAAGCTTATACATGGCTTCAGGGGAGTTACAAAGTCCATTTCTGTTCTGTTCTTCGGCCAGAGGAACAGTTAGTATATGAAACATTCTTTAAAGTAACTGCGTCAGATAGAGTAAAATAATCATTTTTATTTTGGTGAAAATTGTTCTGACCAAACTTACTCCCCTCTTGGTAAAATAACAAAATGTCTAAATCGGAAAGACAGACTTTTCTGTTCTGCTGTTCTGAATTAATATCATTACTTTTGGTGGCTTTGTCTGAGGAAAAGGGTGATTTCCACCAGAAAAACATCTCTGGAAGGTCAACGCCAAGGAAGGGAGAGGAAAGCGTTCACAGAGCAAGAGGTACATATGTCGTCTGACACTGCACACATCTCTTTACTCCTACCTATAGCTCATCACTCCATGCCCTCTGCCCCACTGGTCACCATAGTCTACTTCCTGGTCTACTAAAAGCTACTCCTAGGACACCATAAATAACAATGTCAGCTGTGAGGAAGACCCCAAAAGCCTAGAAACCCCTTGCCAGGAAGCAGAATTGGGCCCTAGACAGAAGTGTCAGTATACACCTACCTTTCAGAATCCCTGGGAGCTAGTGACTAGTCTGTGTCTCCTGAAGGCCTTGCCACCAGCTCCCCCAGCACTGTGTGATCAGTGGAGTCTATTGAATTATTCTAAGCCTGTCCCACCAGGGTCTGTTGGATGGGGGGGAGGGCAATTAACTTGTCTCTTCAATTCACAGGTCTCCAGATTGAAAGGAACCATAAACTCTTCATCCTTACATAGAACTGACAGGAATATCCAGATTCTGGAGCTCAAGCCTGAGCCTTATCCCATAATGGGCTGAAACCTTGCTACATCTTGGGAGGAGGAAGTCTGTTTCCTCAACGTTAATTAAACAAGGAGGCCATGAGACTCATACGGTTCTAATGTTTTGGCAGCCTACAAAAGCAAACCGAAACCTAAGCCTGCAAATCCCTCGAGGTTAAGAAATGGAAATCTAAGGACAGTCAGTCACAAACAGCCAACGAGCCTTTTCCAAATAAAGTAAATGCCTAAGCAATACTCCGTCAAATAGTTCCCTTGCTTTGCTTTGTCAATTTCTCTATCTAGTTCGGTCTTTCCCTAGCTCCTGTTAGTCAAACATTTCTGATCATCTCCCTTCTGGGGCTGCCTGATTACAACAGATTTTTGCTCAAATTCTTACCTTTTTTAAATATGCCTCAATGTATCGTTTAACATTAAAAAGATTGTGAAAATTATGGGTATATTATGGTTATACTGGATAAAGACAAGGAAGTTACGAGACCATTACATTACCTCCATGAGTTTAGTTTAAAAAAAAAAAAAGAAAGAAAGAAAAAGAAAAAAAGGGTAGGGTGGCTGGCTTATGGACATTGGGGAGGGTATGTGCTATGGTGAGTACTGTGAATTGTGCAAGACTGATGATTACAGACCTGTACCCCTGATGATTCACAGACCTGTAACCCTGAAACAAATAATACATTATATGTTAATAAAAAATATAGCTAGCTAGCTAGATAGCTAGATAGCTAGATAGATAGATAGATATTACTCTCCATATTAGGAAATGCCAGTTAACTTAGAAGTAGATGGATTAAAAACGTATAGAAGAGATAGAATTAACTTCTGAAGACTGACTGAAGATAAGGGTTGTGTGAAAGGCAACATTTTATGGTGACTTTGTTTTCAAATTTATACCTTGCAAAAGTTAAGACAATGATGGGATTCCATTCACTAAAATATGGGAAGAAATAGAGTTCTACAGGAAAATTAAAGTTTAATTTTAGACATTGAGTTTAAGGTGCTTAGAGATATTCAAGTAAAAATATTCAAAATGTAATTATATACTGTTACAAAATCAGACAACAGGGCCAAAGTGGAGTTTCTTATGCTAAATCCATGTTACTGAACTGAAATTAATTACAGTTCTGGCCCTCCCAAAAATGGAGTTGTAAACCCATCAATCAGGAATCACCTGATCAGCACTAGTTAGGTAATTTGCCTGACAGACCCCCGCCACCATCTAAAAAAAAACCTTAAGCATGCAATAACAAATCCATTTTTTGCCTAGCATAACTTCCATGTTCCTGCTCCCTTCTGCCTATAGAAGTCTTTTCGTTTGTACAGCACTGTGGAACTTTCTATCCGCTGGGCTGGATGCTGCCTGGTTCTAATTGATTTTTGCTGAAGTAAACTTAGAACGTTTAACATGTCTCAGGTTGTCATTCAATACAGTAGTTTGAAGCTTAAGAGAAGTTTAGGCTACAAATAAGATTTTTAGCCCAAGTTTTCTGTATCATGTCTGAATCCTTGAGAATGGATGAGAGAATCTAGAGGTAGTATGTATCATAAGAGAACCGAGTCTAGAACTGAACCATATTCAACAAAAAGACTCAAGAGTCAAGGAGAGAAAAAGAAGGAAAGGGCAGAGGATAGAAAGCAGCAGAGAAGTGCAAAGTCTTAAGACTTTGCCAACAAGGGAGACAACCATGTTTCATGAAAGTAACAAGGGCAGGTCTTCTTACTCCCTAAGAGGGAGGAGATAAAAACCCAAGTAAGGGTAAAAGGAACAACACTAACAGACACATTAAGAGAAATACATTCTCCAAGAAAATCAGAGAATGGAATGGGAGAAGGGCAGGAAAATTTATCTGATAGTTTCTACTCCTTCCATGAAACAGAATCATTGTTTTATTTTGACAATAAAGGGAATGGGGAAGGGGAGCAAAGTTGAGGAAAGAACAGATGATTTGACAGAGCTGCTTCAGGAAACTAAAGAAAGCCAACTCTCTAGGAGATTTAAAAGGATAGTTGGAGAGCATTTGAGAGCCTATTTATCTTTGGAGGCCGTAAATATGTCGTTTTTCGTCTGGCTTCCACAGAGAGCAAGAAATTTAACTACATTTCACAGTAGGCAAGTCACTAGATTTGTGATGGCCATTTCTGTGGAGCAGGGAGGACAGATACCGTCCTTAGCAGCATGGGCTCCAGAACCTGAACTTCGGGCTTCATAGCCTCGTTCTCAGTTTGGTCCAGTTGTGTGACCTTAATCAAGACTTTTAATATAATTTCCTTCTGTTTTTTCATGTGTGTGTAATGAGGATAAAACAATGTAAACTACAGAGGTGTAATGATTAAATGAGAAACTACATATGACGAGATTAAAATAGTGTGGGCCATAAAGCAAGGCCTCAAAAATGTTCTATTTATGTTGGTTTAGCTGTTAAATTTAGCATTAGTTTTAGCATGGAATTTGTGTTAATATTTATAGTTCATCTTAAATGTGCTGCATATACTTTTTGGAAAGAGAGTGGTTGAAGTGATAGGCCATTAAGTCCAATCTTTGAAGATAGAAAGTTATTATAAAATTGTCTTATGCTTTGAGGCAAAGGAAAATGTTTAGTGAACATGAATATTGTTCCTTTTGTTCAGCAAAAATCTTGATCCTGAGGCTCATGATTAGATAAAGTTCGAATTATCAGCTGAAAAACCACATTTGATGAAAACATAGGATATTATGGTCAGAGAGCTAGTTGTTCAAGTATGTGCATTAAAAATAAAAGATTTCCAAGTGTTGGCAGGGTTCAAGATGTAGTCCTGCAAGTGGGTAGCTGATAGGGAAAGAAGGAACAGAATATTGGAAGCAAAGATGTGACAAGTATTGGTTGCAGTATCTATACCACACCGTAGTTACTGAAGAGGAGAGTGGGGACTGTATGCATATGATCAAAGGAAGAGACTGCAAACATATTGTTTCTAGGAAAATATATATACTTTTACATATATAAATATATTTAAATGTTATTTAAATATCATTTAATTATTCCTTAATTTATTGATCGACTTATTTATTATTTAATTATTTAAATATATTTTTGAATATATTATTAAATATATTTAAATATTAAATATATAAATATATTTTTATATATTTGACATATACATTTAACATATATATGTTATGTCAACACTGAAATATATTATGATTTTAATAATTAATATAAGCATGCACTTGGGTTGCCGTGTTTCACCACAGAGGTGCTTCATAAATATTTCATAGATTCTGAATGTTTAGCTAATCTGTTCCTCTACTCAGCCTATGAAGAATGCTTTTCAATCCTTGTATTTAATTTCTACCCTTATCTAATAATTCACTCCAATGTTTTGCTTTTATGGTGATGAATTTCTTCTGTATACTTTCATGTATTCAACATTTATTGAATGCTTATGGGGTACCAGCATTATTCCAGGTGCTAGGTATACATCAGAGAACAAACAGACAGATCTCTGTGCTCCTATAACTTGGGTCTCAATAGGAGAGACAGACACAGTCATAAATATAAGTGTATGAGCTGTTAGAAGTTGATAAATACATGAAAAAGGAACCTAGAATTACCTATGAAGCCAGAAGATACAATGGATGGCTGAGTCTACTTTTAAAATGCAATGGTCCAGGGGCACCTGAGTGACTCAGTTGGTTAGACTTCTAAACTCGATATTGACTCAGGTCTGGATCCCAGGGCGGTGACTTGGAGTCCCACATTGTGTTCCACATTTGGGGGTGGAGTCAACTTAAAAAAAATTAAATAAAACAAAACAAAACAAAAATATGGGGTGGAGATGGTCTTCATTAAGAAGATGCCATTCAAGCAGATACCTGAAGGAGGTCTTGCAGCTTTCTGAAGAAGACCCAATTAATTAGATAGTCCTGCACTTTACTGAGGTATTTCTTATCCCTTATGTTCTTTGTTTTGCTTTGGATAATCTTGATACATCAGCATAAGGAAATAAAGAATGCCAATGAGTATCTCTATTAGCTAGAAATTGTTTATATAGACAAATTTATATACGGAATCTGGAATAAAAATGTCCAGAAGAAGATGATTCTTGAACTTGCAAGCTAAGTAACAATCTCAATCTTTTGATGTAAGCTTTAAATAAAACCTTATTGCAAAGAAATTTATATAAATCAAGATCCAAACTCTTTGCTTTGCTGATTTGAGAATTGCTAATTTCATAATATTTTCAGTCATTTAAAAAACATACTTGGGGGATGCCTGGCTGGCTCAGAGGGTTAAGCCTCTGCCTTCAGGTCAGATCATGATCTCAGGATCCTGGGATCGAGCCCCACATTGGGCTCTCTGCTCAGCGGGGAACCTGCTTCCTCCTCTCTCTCTGTCTGCTTCTCTGCCTACTTGTGATCTTTCTGTCATATAAATGGATAAAATCTTTAAAAAAAAATATTTGGAATATGCAGCAAAAGTCAAACACTTGTTCCTTGTTTAATTTTATTTGGGTTTTTGAGTTTTGTTTTTGTTTTTTCCCCAAAATCACTTATGTTGGCCAGGTACTAATTAGAATTTGAAAACCACCATGATGCACACTGAAAGGGTTACAGAATTTCTAACAAGGAGGAAAAGATGAATGCAATTTAAAAATTACAATTTTGACAAGAAACATATATATTCTTATTAGCTTAAGTAATGTTGTCATGAAATATTAATTGCATACTTCATGATTCTGAATCTAATTTTAGCTAATTTAGAAGGATCATTAGAAACAAATTCAGTTATCTTTGATGTGTTCCCAAGAGCATTTTATTTCCCTTTTTTTTTAATTTATAGCTCTTCTTTTTGTTCCAGTTCCTTCCATGTTCAAATCATATATGCATGAATAGACTTTTTTCTGTAAAATTAAGATCCCAGCATCCACAATGTTCTACAGCTTGCTTCTTTTACTTTCATTTCAGACAAACTTAATCTTTAACCATCTAATAATTACATGTAAGGTTAAACAAGTTCATACTACATAATTTAATGTACAATAAAATTATGTCTCTTCATCTTACACAACCAATTTCTATCCAATGACACAGTTGTCAGTTTTTTATTAACATTCGAAATTGACATCAAATATTCCAAAAGATATGTGTAATTACATCATTTCCTATAAGTGTGAGGACATCATCATACACTCTTGAACTTGCATCAATAGATTTCACTTGTTCATTTGTTATAAGATGTTCATTTTAGCAATCTGTACTGTGGAAACATCCTAATGCTTAGTCATGAAGCCCTATTTACATAAATTACGATATAGTCATACAATGGAAAAATACAGAGCTATTCAAGAAGAGCAGATGCTTGTGTTTTAGATCTGAAGAGTGTTTGTTTTATATTATGAATATTTATTCACCAATGTTCACTATCACCGAGGTTGATTATGGTATTAGTTTTCTTTTTGACTTTGAAAGCAGTTAAGTAGGAAATAGCATTTGATTCAATGCTACATATTGTTAATTATTTGAAATCTAACTTCATTATGACATGAATTCTCACTAAAATCCAGTCTATTTTTTACTACTATATTCTGCTCCATTTTTTCTTTCTCAGAAAAAAATAAAAGTATTTCTAAATTTTAATAAAAATGTCATTGTTTAGTTGGGGAAACTTTAATTTATAAATTAGGAGGTATTTGACACATTTACAGGGAATCTTTCATTTCAAGAAGGAATATTATATTTCTATTTAGTCAAGCCTTGTATCCAAGTTTATAAATGGAGTTAAGATGTTTTTTTTTCGATTGCTTATAGTTTATCTTAAATGTGCTGCATATATCTTTTTTTTTAAATTTATTTATTTGACAGAGAGAAATCACAAGTAGATGGAGAGGAAGGCAGAGAGAGAGAGAGAGAGGGAAGCAGGCTCCCTGTCGAGCAGAAAGCCCGATGCGGGACTCGATCCCAGGACCCTGAGATCATGACCTGAGCCAAAGGCAGCAGCTTAACCCACTGAGCCACCCAGGCGCCCATGTGCTGCATATATCTTATCTTTTGATTTGTTACTAGATAGTTTCTCATATTTTCTAATGCATTGTTATGTGTATATCAATGCTACTGATTTCATGTCAACTTTGTAACCAGAAATTTTAGTGAAATATCCTTTCTTTCTGGGGTGTCTGGGTGGCTCAGTCATTAAACATCTGCCTTCAGCTCAGGTCATGATCCTGAAGTTCTGGGATCAAGCCCTGCATCAGGCTCCCTGCTCAACAGGAAGCCTGCTTCACCCTCTCCCTCTCCCCCACTCTTGTTCCCCCCTTGCTGTGTCTGTCAAATAAATAAATAAAATGTTTAAAATATATATATATATTTTTTTCTTTCATACCGTTTCTCATTTTTAAACTAGTCTTTTTTATTTTTCAGGTACTGTGCCAATTACAAATAATAGTTTTTCTACTTCCTTTCCAATACTTACACTTTAAATTTCTCTAGATAATCTTATTGACTAATATTTGTAGGATGATATTAAATAGATGACAGTGAGTGATATTTCTTCTAGATTTTAATAGAAATTAATCCATTGCTTCATCATTGAGGGTGATGTTGGTGTTGGGTTGGAAATAACCTATTTGTTTATGATTATGTGTGTGTATGTCTGTTTTCAAATAAGGAATGAATATAAATTTAATCAATTGCCTTTTAGCATCTCTGAAGAGGAACACGGTTTTCCCCACCAACATGTTAATAATTAGTTATACATTAATATTGAGCTGTCATTACTTTCCTCATATGACTTTTACTTGGACATAATATTTTTGTGACTTAATGTGAATATTTATTTTCTGTAATGGTGTTGCTTAGGATTTGTGAGTGGGTTCTCTAATTTTTTATTGTATTATGTTTATCATATTTTTATATTAATGTTATGCTGCCTATGAAGAAAGGAAGAATGTTTTTCTTCATACTCTGCTTTGAAACATCTTAAAAGAATCAAGTATTTGTTCAAAATGTTTTGATAAACTTCAATAAGAAGTCATCAGGGTCTGGCAACTTAAATTACTATGAGAATTTTATTTTATGCCTTCTATGTTAAAATGTCTATTAAACTTTTGCATTTTGGGGGCACCTGTGTGGCTCAGTGGGTTAAGCCACTGCCTTCGGCTCAGGTCATGATCAGGGTCCTAGGATCGAGCTCTGGCATGGGCTTTCTGCTCCACAGGGAGCCTGCTTCCTCCTCTCTCTCTGCCTGTCTCTCTGCCTGCTTGTTATCTCTCTCTGTCAAATAAATAAATAAAATCTTTAAAAAAAAAAACTTTGCATTTTGTATAAGTTTTAGCAACCCAATTTTTTGTGGATTTGTTTATTTCTTATAAGTTTTTAAATTTTTATTTGTCTTGAGTTGAGACAAGTCACCTCTTTGATTTGGCAAATATATTTTGTAACTATACTAGGTCCTTGCTTTGTACATGACTATGTCAATGATAACTGTCACAAATGGGATCTGTGAAAAGTGAGAACCTAGTTCTAATATGCACATGTATCATTTAACATGGTATGGTGCAGTGAGAACTGACTGTACAGATTTTTCCCATTCTGTTTCTACAGAACTTAAAGACAATACCTTGTCTTTTTATAAAGGAGGAATTTATTCAAAATGTCTAAAGGGAATGTTTTTCACTCATTTTTAAATAACCTTTAAGGAAAAATTGTGTTATGATATCCCTTCAAAAGCAAAATCATATTTTTCAAAACTACATTTTGGATGGGAGTTTTAAAAGACAGTAATAAGGGTAGAAGCATAAAACAAACAGATCAAATAGACAACAAAACCCCTGAATAATCTACCCCCACAAATAAGAAAATTGAGTTAATGGAGGACATTCTACTCCTCAGGTTGGAGTACCTCACACCAGACATTCACTCCCACTAGGAATGACTTAAAAACAGGCTCGAATACATAAAACAGTCATTTTCAGACATTGGGCAATAACCAAAACAGGATTTCTGAAGCAAGGGAATAAAAAAAGGTGAGGCTAATGGTTGTCTGAAGCTTCTACCTGGAGGCAGATCTGGACCATGATGTAGAGAGGAAGGACACAAACAGAGCCTGGTGGTCTCTCCAAGTTAAGAGAAGAAAGATTGGAGCTCAGGCAGTTTTGAGGAAGATAGTATCAGTGGGACAGGGTAACAGAACAGGCAGAGCCACAGATGACTAATTTAAGCTCAAAAACAAAAACAAAAACAACAAACAAAAACCCCAAAACTCAGAAGCTAACTTGAACAGATTCCCACTGCCCAAAGATGAGGCAATTTGAGTTTCAGTAAAATAAGAATTGCAATGGATTGAATATAAAATATACATATATATTTTATATACATATATAAGTATATATATATATATATATATATACACACACACACACACACACTTAAATCCACAAGTTCATAGTGTTATATAATTTTAAAAACTGATTGGTTTCTAAAAATGATGACAAGGAGACAAATTTATAATCTTGAAAATGAACTAATAAGAGGAAAATGTGACCAAAAAAATTCTTCCTTTACTAATATGATACAATCATAGATTAAAGGAAACATAAAATTTTCTGAGATTAAAAAATGTAAATAAAATGATAAAACATAGTTAATGGAGTCAGATATGGCCAACTGCTGGCTATTAACTCAAAAAATAATGAAGATTGGTATCATGGGCCTTCTGATAAAATAACACAGTATCAAAAATAGTCTTTGCTAAGGAATACAAGCTAAGTCAGAATAAGTTTTAAAATATGGCTGCCAATTTCCAGGAAAAGCAGAGGATAGAATAACATGTAAAACTACACCAGGAGCACACTCCACCTCCAACATTGTTGGCCTTGCTAATTGCAGGCCTGTCCTATGCCCAGCACTTTTTCCATGCATCAATAATGCTGTAAACATGCATTGCCCTCAGCACTATCTCACAGCATTGCTAATGCCAGCAGGTGAGTGCAGTCCAAACAGGAACCACCCCCTTGATCACCTGGCCATGGTGGCCAGAGGGGCTGGCCTTTCAGGGACCCATGAGACTATAACCATCAGAAAGAGTTTGGGGTGGGTACCATACGCAGGTACAGCACAGAAAACCAACTGATACACACCCTCAGACAGCCTGTGAAAAAGCTCTATTTGTTTATTTTGGAGCTTTAACCCGAGGGTTAGAATTCAGGTCCATCACATATCTAGAGGCTACAAAGACACTCTTAAAAAATATAGACAAAGAGACACCATCTTCAAGTCCTCTCTTGGCTTTGCCACAGTTTGATGGCACCTCTCAGAAAGGAACACATACATTCATCTGAAGCCCTAATTTTTTCAACTGTCACCTGAGGGACACCTCCAAATCTCCTAGTCTGGGAGGTCAGCAGGGTTTAAAAAGGACTACATACATTTATGTACTCTAAACTGTGCTAATTAAGGATCTAGCTACCAATCAGCCTGAAATTAGGTGCTGACAGAGATCTTAACCTTTGGAACACTGGCAAGTCCTGACATACTGTCAACAACTGGGACTTATCAAGAATCAAGGCTATGTAACAATCACAATAATTAAAAAACAACCAAAGCTAGGGCAAGTTTGAACAATAACATTTATCTCCTAAATAAGGTCACTCCTTCACGACTGGTAAATATAGTTATTTTACCCCAAAAATAGAAACAAACACAGAGAGTCAAGAAAAATGAGGAACAAAGGAAAATGTTATAAGTGAAAGAACAAGACAAAACCTCAGAAAAAGGGGCGCCTGGGTGGCTCAGTGGGTTAAGCCTCTGCTTTCGGCTCAGGTCATGATCTTAAAAGGTCCTGGTTCGACCCCAGGACCCTAAGATCATGGGTTCTCTGCTCAGCAGTGAGCCTGTTTCCCCCTCCCTCTGCCTGCCTCTCTGCCTACTTGTGATCTCTCTCTCTCTGTCAAATGAATTAATAAAATCTTTAAAAAATAATAATAATAAATAAATAAACAAATAAAAATCCTCAGAAAAATACCTTAATGGGCCAAGGTGATTATTCTACCTGTTAAAGAGTTCAAATAATGGTCATGAAGATGCTCATCTATTTTGGGAGAAGAATGGATGAACATGAGAGAAGCTCAGCAGTGAGATAGATAACACAAGAAAGTACCAAAGAGAAGTCACAAAACTGAAGAATGCAATAAATGAACTGAAAAATATGCTAGGGACGAGCTTCAATAGCAGACTGGATGAAGTAAAAGAACACATCAGAACCTGGAAGATAAAACAATGGAATTCACTAAGACAGCTGCAAAAATTAAAAAAAAAAAAAAAGCTTATTTGAAAAACTTATTTGAAAAAAGAATGGCTAAAAGCTTTCCTAATCTGAAGAATGAAACAAACATCCAGATCTAGCATCAAAGAGTTCTAAGTAAGGTAAACCCAAACGGAGCCATAGCAAGACACACATAATTAAGGTTTCAAAAGTTAAAGATAGAGAGGGAAACTTAAAAACATCAAGAGGAAAAAAAAGTTACATACGAGGACTATCAACTAATTTTGTAACAGAAATTTTGCAGGTCAGAAAAGAGAGGCATGATACATTTAAAGTACTTCAAGAAAAAAACTTCCAATAAGAATATTCTACCTGGCAACATTATCATTCAGAAGAGAAGTGGAAGTAAAGATCTTTCCAAACAAGCAGAAACTAAAGAAGTTCATCACCACTAATGGGCCTCAAAAGTAATGTTAAAGGGTCTTCTTTAAGCTGAAAAGAAAGGCACTAATTAGCAACAAGAAAAGCTATTAAAGTAAAAATCTCACTGGCAAAGATGAATAGATAATGACAGTAGTGGTTTAAATACTTATAGAGCTAGTATGAAGGTTAAAATACAAAAGTAGAAAATTTAACCATAACTACAACAACTAGTTAAAGGACACAGAAAAATAAAAAGATGTAAAATAGAAGATTAAACACCAAAAATACAGAGTGAAGATCAAAAATTCAGTTTTTAGAATGCATTCAAATTTCAGTTGCTATAAACTTAAAATAGACTGATCATACAAATATTATATATATTATAGACTGATTAAAAAGATAATTTATATTATATATATAATCCATGGATTATCTAGATATATGAAATTTTATACATATATATGACATATGTATCATATATACACAATAAAATTTTATATATTTCTCTATAAAAATTTATATATTTCTATATATACATACACATATATATATATATATATATATATATATAAAACAGTCACATATGTGAATGTCATATGTGAATGTGTGAATCTCATGGTAACCACAAAGCAGAAATCTATAGTGGATACACAAAAATAATGAGAAAGGAATCTAAACAAAACACTAAAGAAAGGCATCAAACCACAAGGAAGAAAACAAGAAAAAAAAGAAATAGAGAAAAACTACAAAAACAACCACAAAGCATTTAAAGAAATTACAGTAAGTACATACATATCAACAACTACTTTAAATATAAATGGACTAAATTCTCCAATCAAAAGACAGAGTGTCTTACTGAATAATAATCAAAACTTACCTATATATCACCTACAAGAAACTCACTTCACATCTGAGGACACATATAGATTGAAAGTAAAGTGATGGACAAAGATATTCCATGCAAATGGAGACAGAAAAAAATGGTGTAGCCATACTCATCTAGGACAACATAGACTTTTTAAAAAAGATTTATTTTGGTGGGGGGAGCATGTCTGAGTGGGGCTGGGGAGGAGGGCCAGAGGGGGAGAATCTCAAGCAGAATCCCCTCTGAATGCAGAACATGAGGTAGGGCTTGATCCCAGGATCCTGAGACCATGATCTGAGCTGTAATCAGCAGTCAGATGCTTAACCAACTGAGCAACCCAGGTGTCCCAGAACAAAAGAGAGTTTAAAACAAAGACTATAATAGAAAACAAAAAGAGCAATATATATATTATATTATATATAATTATTATGATATATATTATTATTAATGATAAAGGGGTCAATCCAACAAGAGGATATAACATCTGTAAATATTTATGTATAGTAGCACTTAAATACATGATATAAATAGGAACAGCTCTAAAGAAAAAATTTGATAGCAATACAAAAGCAGTAGGATACAGTAATACCTCACTTGCCTCAATGATAAATCATCCAGACAAAATACCAATAAGACAAAAATCAACTTTAAACAACATATTAGACTAAATGGACTAAATAGGTATGTACAGAACATGTTATCCAAATGCAGCAGGATATACATTCTTTTCAAGTGCACATGAAACATTCTCCAGGATACATGATATGTTAAACTATAAAATCAGTCTCAAAATTTAAGAAAACTGAAGTCCTATCAGTCATCTTCTCCTACCACAATGGTATAAAACTAGAAATCCATTACAAAAACTGGGAAAATCATACACATGTGAGAATTAAACAATATGCCACTGACAACCAAGAGGTTGATGAACAAATCAAAGAAAAAATTTAAAAATACCTTGAACAATTGAGAATGAAAATACAATAATCCAAAATCTATGGAATGGAGCAAAAGCATTCTAAAAGGGAAGTTGCTAGTGATACAGGCCTATGCAAGGGAGGGTGGTGGTGGTGGTGGAACTCTCAATCTAACTTTACACCTAAAGGAACTAAAAAAAAGAACAACAAATGAATCACAAAACTAGTAAAAGAAAGGAAATAATAAATATCAGATCAGAAATAAAATAATTGGGAACAAAAAATAGAAAATATCATTGAAACTTGGAGCTGATTCTTCATAAAGATAAACAAAATTGACAAACCCATAGCTGGATTCACCAAGAAAAAAAAGAGAGAGATGGCTCAAATAAAATCAGAATGAAAGAGAGCAAGTCACAACAGATACCATGCAAATACAAAGTGTCATAAGACTACTATGCACAATTATCTACCAAAATTTATACAACATAGAAGAAATGATTAAGTTCCTAAAAAGATACAATATTCCAAGACTGACTGAGGAAGAAAAAATAATTAGTCTATTCAGATTTTCTACTAAGGGGATTGAATCAGTAATTGAAATCCAACAAACCAAAGCCCAGGACTGAACATACTCAGTGGCGATTTGTCCCAAACATTCAATGGAGATTTAATTCCAATCTTTCTCAAACTCTTCCAAAAAACTGAAAAGAGAATGTTGCCAAACTCATTTTACAAAGCCAGCATTACCCAAAAACCCAGGCAAGGATAACACACACAGACACACACACACACACACACACCCCATCATCATCATCATCATCATCATCATCATCACAACCAATATCCCTGATGAATACAGGTGCAAAAATTCCCAACAAAATATTAGTAAACTGAACTCAACAATACATTAAAGAAAAAAAAAACCATGTTCAGTGAGACTTATTTCAGAAATACAAGGATGATTCAATATCCACAAATCAAACAATGTGATACACCAAATTAATAAAATGAAGGATAAAAGAACTGATTAAAGATGCAGGGAAAAAGCACTTGACAAAATTCAACATCCACTTCTGATAAAAACTCTCAACAAAGTGGGTGTAGAAAGAATGTAACTCAATATAATAAAGGCCATGTATGAAAAGCCAACTGCTACCATCATACCCAATGGTAAAGAAGCTAAAATCTTTTCCTCTATGATCAGGAACAATACAAGGATTCCTGCTCACCACTTTTATTCAACATAGTGCTGTAAGTCCTAGGCATTGTGTTAAGATAAGGTAGATACAATAGGATAGATAAGACAGGTAAGATAAATGACATTCAAATTGGAAAGGAAGAAGTAAAACTGTTTCAGAGACTTGATACTCTGTGGAAAACCCTGAAGACTCACAAAAACATTGTTGGAATAAATGAATTCAGTAAACTTGCAGAATATGAAATCAATATACAGAATATTTTTGTGTTGTGTTTCCACATATTAAAAATGAACTATCAGAAAGAGATAAGTAAAAACAATCCCATTTACAACTGCATCAAAAAGAATAAAATACCTAGGAATAAATTTAACTAAGTGGAAGATGTGAATATTGAAAACTATAAGACATTAATTTTAAAAAATGAAGAAAACAGAAACCAACGTAAAGATATTCCATACTCATGGATTGGAAGAACTATGGTTGTTAAAATGTCTGCCTTACCCAAAGCAATCTACACATTCAGTGCAATCTTTAGATAAGCTATCTAGCTGATCTCCTGGTAGCTGAAGTAGTCTCAGCCTGCTACTTCTCCGCCATCTTGACTCCTCCCCTACACATTCAGTGCAATCCCTACCAAAATTCCAAAGATATTTTTCACAGAACTAGAATAATTCTAAATTTTGTAAGGAACCACAAAACACTCCAAATAGTCAAAGCAATCTTGAGAAAAAACAAAGCCAGAGGTATCATGCTCCCTGATTTTAAGCCAAACAAAAGTAATCAAAACAGCATAGTATTAGCATAGAGACAGACACGGGTCATTGGAAGAGAAAAAGTCTCAAAGTAAGCCCATGCATGTATTTATTCATGCATTATTAAGTTATTATAAAGATCCAAAAATATACAAACAGGCAAAGGGTAGTCTCTTCGATAAATGTTAATGGAAAAACTGGACAGTCACATAAAAAAAAGAAAGAAAGAAACTAGACCATTATCTTACATAATATGCAAAAATTAACTCAAAATGCCTTAAAGACCTAAATGTAAGACCTGAAACCATACAACTCCTACAAAAAGACATAGGTATGTAACTCCTTGGCCTTGGCATTAGAATTTTGGATCTAACAAAAAGCAACAGCAACAAAAGTAAGAATAAACAAGCGGGACTATAACAAATTAAAAAGTTTTAGCGCAGCGTGGAAACCATTTAAAAAAGGAAGAGACAACCTACTAAATGGGAGAAAATATTTTCAAGTCATATATCCAACAAGGGGTTAATACCCAAATATAGGAAGAATTCAAACTACTCAATAATAAAATATCAAATAATCTGATTTAAAAATAAGCAGAGGATCTAAACGGACATTTTCCTGAAGAAAGCATACAGAAAGCCAACTGGCATATGAAGGGATGTTCACTATCACTTATCAGAATAATTATCAGAAAAATGCAAGTCAAAACCACAAGGAATAAACACCTCACACTTGTTAGAAGTGCAATTATCAACAGGAGGAGAAATAACCAGTACCAGAGAGGACATGGAGAAAAGGAAACTATAGCTCACTGCTGGTGGGACTGGAAAGAAGTACAGGTACTGTAGGAGACAGTATGGTGATTCTTCGAAAAATTAAAAATAGAAATTCCAGTTATTCCACTTCTGGTTATTTATCAGAAGAAAACAAAAATGCTAACTCAGAAAACTACATACACTCCTATGTTCACTGTAGTATCATTTATAAAAGCCAAGATATGGAAAACAACCCAAGTGTCCAGAGGAATGGATAAAGGATATGTGGTATATATATACAATTGACTATTACTCACCCACAAGAAGAAGGAAATCTTGCTATTTGCAACAGCTTGGGTGGACCTTGAGGGTATTACATTAAGTCAGTCAGATGGAGAAAGATAAATACTGTGTGATTTCACTTACATGTGAAGTCTAGCAAACCAAATCAACAAAAACAAAACAAAACTCAGATACGGACAAGAGATTGGTTATCAAAAGAGAAAGAACTCTGGGTGTGGGCAAAATGGATGAAGGTGGTCAATTGTATGGTGACAGATGGGAACTACACTGGTTGTGATTACTTTGTAGCATATATAAAAATTGAATTATTACCTTGTACACCTAAAATGAGTTATTTACTCATTTTCCCTCATTAAAAAAAAAAAAAAAAAAAAAAATCAGCAGTAGCACAGAGGGTGTAGCTCCAGATGGGACTGGTGGGGAGGGGCACCTCTGGTCATAACAGGGATAAGTCAGCCGTGGGGGCACAACATTTCTCATTTTGTAATGCAAGTGGAAGTACAATTTGGCTACTACCATATGGAAGAGTAGAAAGAATCAAAGGAGAATTGAAATTGGGGTTTGGCCTTAGGCCTCAGTTTCCTCAGCTGAGAAACACCACTGTTAATACCTAAAATGTGGGAGGTGGGAAGTTAGACATAAGACAGCTAGCATGGGATTTGATATAAATATGAACTTCCAACAATGGTAAACAACTCTACTAATCATTTAAAAAAAAATGAACAAGTAAAAAAGGAGAAGAAATGAGGGAACTGACACAGATAGTGTAATGTACAATTAAGGACTGCGTAAGTCTTAGATACCAGCTGCCTTTTCAGTGATGACCTATGTTAAGAGTTAATAATTAAATGCCCTTTTCTGTGATAGAGATGCAACTCTTGTTCTTAACAGTCATTTAGACTTATTAGAGAACTCTGGGCAAGTGAGAAAAGGTTAGAACATAGGGAGGTGAGCTGTAACTGGGCTTTCTTAGATGGACCACAGACCCTTTGGGAGGTCCCAGGAGGTTGGTTATTTCAGGTCAAGTGCATCTGTGACCACAAATTGCTCCTCTCCGAGTAAGCACTTTGTTTTACGCCATCACACAAAGGAAATTAGATTATTAAGAATGCAGGCTACTCAAATAACAGGAATAAGCAGCATTTTAAATCAGCATTTAATATTCACCTCAATTAAAGAAAAGGCAAGCCTTTGTGTCAACCACAGGTTTGGTCTAGAAATACTGCTGCAATTTTCTGCATTGCTGGTCCAACGTGAACATTACTACAGGTTAATAAACTTGCAGCTTGACACAGTGATAGTTTCACCTATAAATGTGATTTAACATGTTTATAAGATGGGGTTATACAGAAGTCTTATTCAGGCCATTTCTGCTTAGCTCAAGCAGTCAAGAAAGCAATGGCAATTCAAGCTAAAAAGATCAAAAACTAATTGCCCAGCAGTTGTCAGCATCGGGAAAATGCTGACAACTGCACAATTAAGACCTCTGAAAACAGAAGGAGTTGTTGAGGCTGATTTTAAGTTAAGCTAACAAACCAAAGGCAGCAAACATTCTTTCTAACAGACCTTATTAATGGCCACAGGAATTTAATTTCTGTTAAATTAATTCCACATTAATTTAAACTTGCATACTCTTTTACTCCTTGCTTAGATTTTTCTATGCCACTCCTTTCTTTTATACCATTTCTCTTTATAAATAGATCAGATTATGTGTAAGACCACAAAAAAAAATGGAATTTACGATGAAAATAAGAAAAACCTGCCTAATGAATTACATTTTCAGCAATGAGATAAATAGTATCAAGAGATTCTTCAGGTTAAAATCAGTTCAAAGATGAACCTGAAAGAAGAGAAGATATGTAAAATTTTCTTTGATTGACAGAGACCCAAATTTGCATCACCCCCAATTTTGACTAAATAGTGCTTTCAAAACTAAAAACCACTAGTAAAAGTTTACAAATACTTGACCTAGTTTTTCTTAAAATAATGTCTATAAATTTCTATAAAGTTCTTAAAGTAGGGATACATTGCTACTCTTTTGCTATTATTTTTATGTTATTAATTATGAAATTCAAAAACTACAGCTGTATAAAACTCAAAAAACAAGCAAAACTACTTCACTTTGATCTTCCAGCAGGCAGCAATGAACCACAGTCGTTTGTAATCCCAAACTTTACATGTTTCTGTTTATTGTTTTCAGTACAATTTGACATGCATTTTATTTTCAATAATGAACCATACAACAGAGGAGGAGGTTTAAAGAAAACAACAACAGGCGATTAAGTCGCAATATCTTGACAGTAGGAAATGCTACCAGAAAAACAATCCTTCCTTTAACAATAAACATTACAAAACTGCAAAGGATGGAGACAGATCAGTTATTTTTTGCTGTATAAGAAGTCACTCAAACATATGGTGTTAAAGTATAAGTAGTAATTATTTATTATCATCTTTTATGGTTTGGTGGTCTTTTGAGTTCAACTAGACCCCTTATGTGGGGTCCCAGGCCGTTATGGTAACATGGCAGGGGCAGGGCTAAATAAGTTAGACATTAATACTTAATTAATTAATACTTAAGTTCATTAATTGTCATTCACAACTAAAAAAAAGTAAAGAAAAATTCTAATACTCTCCTTACTGCTCAAATACAGAAATCTTGTGGGTGTTTTAGATAAAGAAGTTTGCTCATTGTACTTTACCTCTAGGTAGGAAGAGAATGTATGTGGTCAGATTCATCCTCTTCAGGAGTTGTTTGGTTAGTCATTTGCTCTACAGAAGCATTCTCAACAATTCTCTTCATTGTATTGCAAGCAACCAATGCTTTCTGCAGGTTTGAGACCATGAAGCCTATCTCCGGTTGCAGAAAGCATGAGATGAGGTCTCACTTGCCCATCCTCAAACACAATCATGTTGGTTCAGTGTCTTCTGTGCCCTCTTCAGAACCAAAGCCAAAGCCACGGCTACCTGCTGCTCGTTTGAACAGCCTGTGGGTCATGAGTGCCAAAGGAGCAGTGCAGGCATTTGGTAGAAACTAAGTTCACTCTCAACCCTGACCCTTTGACTCAAATGGCTGGCAGGGTCCAGCAGCCCCCCGCCCTTTTAAAGTGGGCAGACACACAGGGAAGAGATTCATGAAAGTTTATAGAGATGGTTGTTTTGGAGCCAAGTGCAAGGGAATTAAATCAATGAAACCATCAAAAATGAGTTTTGGGAAACTTCGGATGCATGATCTTGTGTCTAAAATTCCTTGTCCAGATAATCAAAAATTGGACCTTTTATCATGTATAAGAGGAAGTACATCACTGCACAGGTGAGGGTTACAGAACGGGAGCAGGGATATGTAGAAGAGGCGATGTTCTTTTGACGACAGTGAAAGTTAATGGAGCCAAGTGAGATAAACCGTCTAAGTACCCACAGAGAAATTGTGTCCCCTCGGCTGGTTTTGACTATAGGAAAAAGAGCAATGAAGAGGCAACATGCACAGGTACCTTATCCAAAGAATGGTAACCAGTACCAAAAGACTCAGATGAAAAAAACCACAGGATGATGGCAAGGTTGCAGGAAAAAAAAATTACAATACAGACTGCTAAGAAGTAGAGCCAGTGGCAGAGGCCACTTTATTGATCATCTCATTATATAAATGATGTGACATTGAAAAATCGTCAACCGATGTTTACTGTTAGGGTGGGCAGGACATGAACCTTTACCCTATACTAAGAGTAATTTCAGATTTCTCTGTCTATCCCTGAATAGTCTTTCCTGAGTTCCCATTTTGTTTCATCAGACAGAATCTAATTTCTTAAAAATGCCGACTTCTAGATTCCAACTCCAGAAATTCTGATTGAATGGGTGTGGTTAGGGGGCCTGCAAATGTATTTCGCAAGCTGTCTAGATACTTTTGATGCACAGCTCAACTTCAGAACTGATGACATGCTTAGCAAGGCACAACTGGAAAGCATCCATCTGATAGTCAATTAGTCACAATCCTAGTATAAGCAACCTCAGCATGCGCATCTACATTCTAACTGTTTCATCCTGATACCAAAATGCAGTCTACAGTAAACACCATGAGATCAGGGATGATGTCCCTGTGATTTATTATCTTTCCCCGGGACCTACCTAACACTGGTACATTGCAGGCAATATGCATTTAATGAATGGACAAGTCACTAATTGTTGAATAAAATATGTAATATCCAAATAACTTTCTGATGCTGCCAAAAACGGCAAATCAAGAAACAGCATTCTTTCATTCTTTTATCAACCCACAAAGCAACAATCACTTTTTAAGGATTTATTGTATGGTAGGTATTATGTAACAAATGAGCGATGCAGCAGTAAATGAAAGTATCCCCACTTCCTATGGTTATATTCCTCAACGGTGCTTATTCCTAATAAAAAATAATAAAGCCTTTTGAATCTCCAAGATGAGAGGTGGGTTTTTTTGTTTTTGTTTTTGTTTTTTTTTTAGTACTTTAGTGTCTCTCTTTTCTACAAAGGCAACTGTTAGGCAGTTGTGAGTCACTGCAATAAAGTCGCAGGCAACAGTTCACATCCTAACTTTTACAGCTGAGGTTTGGGATCTGGTTCATCTCCCCTGTGATTTTTGTGGCTGAACATTCTTTTTCTTATCAGAGAAAATTTCGGTAAATTCCCTCAGAGACAAAGCTTTCAAATAAATCTATGACCTCTTCACCAGAACACATTTTCTATCTGTTGTTTTTTTTTTTTTTTTTTTCTTCTTCTATTTTATTAAATGAAGGATCGGGGTGGGGGGAGTCAATACTTAACAAACAAATATGCACAAATATTTTCCCAGCCATGCAGAGGGAAGGTATTACATTAATACAGAAAAGGAAACCCAGGGAAGGTTGACTTAGGTAAGCAGAGTAACTATGGAATTATAAGTGACAGAAACAGTCAAATCAGTCAGAAACTAATTTCAATCTACTTCCTATCTCTGAAGGATTATCACGGGAAATCGTTAGAAATAGATCTGGCGTGTTATTTCCTGGGGAGGAAGATGAACCATTTCCTCATGGCTTTCTTAGAAAATCCGATCAGAAAAACATCTGTTCCTGAAATAATCAGTCTTCTCTAGATTTTTAAGTCAATTCTGCATAAAGCCATATTCTTTTCAACAGTCCTATTTATTATTTTAGAAAATTCACAAGCCCCACACCCCTGCCCAAACAGCAGGGACATTACTGGATTTCAATTTTTAAATATCCCAAGGAGTCCCAAACAGTGGGCATGAGTGGATGAGGACATTGTGAATTAACCAAACCGAACAGGCGTGTCTTTTATGTGTGTATGTCTTTGTGAGAAGACACACATATGCCCCCTACTTAACCAGGGTAATCTTGAAGAGATATACTCTACCTAATTCACCTTAGTTACAAGGTCTGTTTTACTTTGTTGGAGGTTGGGGGTTTTTTCCAGAGAAGTGTTTGACAAAAATGAGATTTATGATTACTGTTTTGTGTGTTCTAAGTTTTTATCTAAATTCCGCTATTTAACATACAGTTTAATGTCAGCTGTATAATATAGTGATTCAACACTTCCATACAACACCCTGTGCTCTCTAACTGAACTCCTTCATCCCCACCCCCTGTCTCCCCCACCCCTCCCCCCTCTGGTAACCACCAGTTTGTTCTCTATAGCTAACAGTCTCTTTCTTGGTTTGCCGCAATCTCTTTTAGAAAAAAAGAAATTTTCTTATAAAGCAGTACACCAGATCAAGTACTCAAGGGATCTTAGAGTTTATTTGCAATCAGACTTTACAGTAAAAATTAGTCCTAAATTACTTAAAACCTTAATTCTCTTTCAGGTTTTTACAACTCAGATTGAAACTTTCACTAATAATTTCAAGACTATACCAAGTATTTGTCTCACTTCTGTTTAGTTAGTTATATTAAATGATCATTTTATAGGATTATTAGACATAACCTAAGCAAAGGAGCTTTGACATAACACATAGCAAATTTTTAGTTTATTGAGTTATTTGAAATAGAATGTTGTGATTCATAAAACAAGTGTTTATCAAAGATGAAAGAAAATTTTAAGTCATTCCAGATGTGCTGGATTCATTTCTCTTCGGAGGCATCATGTAATTGTACTCGTTTGCTTGTTTATTTACAGGATCTACAGACCCTGACCCAGTATACGGCCTTTCCAAAATGGCACAGCAATGTGCTGCGAAAACCACTGACCATGTTAAGAAGTGACTAATAGAGATGTAGGCTTTTAGGTGTCATAGCCATTTTGTTTCCTCATCCTTAAACACATTTTAATCAGGGAAACCAAAAATCTTAATTCTAAAAGAGCTGTCTCTTCCCAATTACCAGCAATATCTGAGCTAAATTTAGGTCAGAACTTCAGGCATTTTAAGACTAAGGTTCGTATGAAAGGAAAGGTGTCTCAAAAGTTTCATACACAGGAGTAAGTTAAAGTCCTGCTTGGAATTTTCTAGAAATTATTGCTGTTTTAATAACACAGCAATAGTAGAGTGTGATTTTTTAGATATATAACATATCTGACACATATTTTGTGATATAATGGGTGCTAGCCTCCAGAGACCATTAATTCTAACTGTAATTGGAACAAGTAGAAAGTATAGGCCATCTATGACCAACATCTCCTGCAAATACTTTTACCTGAAACCGTTATTAGAAAGAAGACCTCGAGAATGAAATAAAATTCAATAAGATCAACGTTGTCTGCACCTGAAAACACAGAGTCAATCAAAGAGATGATGAAATAGCACTGTCTCCCACCTAACCCAGGAAGCTTCCTAATGTGAATTTTCCATGGCAGCATGATGCGAGGTTTTGAGAAATGCTCAAGAAAACACTGGAAATGTGCTTCAGTGGAAATGAAGAAAGTTTAATCAAAACCTAAAAAGATGGTTTTTCGGGGAATTCAAAAGTCAAGTGGTTAATTATTTTGTCTAAACAGCAGTGCTTTGCACTAGAGCAATAAGCCCATCTTCACTCCGATGATTCACTTCTCTAGAATCACAGAGCAAGCAGAAGGCACCATTTAAAATACAAGTCCCATCATGTACTTCGTGGGCTCCCAACTATTCACTGGATTCTCTTCTCTTTCAGAGTAAACCCTAAGTTTGGCCGACCAAGCAAGACAAGGCCCTTTCCTCACCCCTTCCTTCTCTACTTTTCTCCCACCCCTGCCACGCTGGCCTCCTTGATTTTCCTGACACATGAGGGATGGGACCAGGCCCTTTGCTTTCTTGCATCCTCTAAACTGCTTTCCCAGATTCCAGCGGATCACATCCACACCTCCTTCTGATTTCGCTCACTCTCTCAGTGATACCTGCCCCCCACCAGGCTGTTTGAAATTGCACTCCCCTGCCGTCCGCACTTACAATCCCTACCTTCCTGCCCTGCTTTATCTCGCCATCACTTATGGCCCACAGAAATGATAAGTCATATCTTCTTCTAACTAGAATGTCAAGTCCATAAGGGATTTGTTCTGCTTGGTCAATGCTGCATCCCCAGGGCCTGGAAGAATTTTTGGCAAATGAGTGCCCCATGAATCAATGAGAACTTCTTGTATAAATGAATCAATGAGAACCGCAAGTCCCCAAAGCTCTGGGAATATTAGCACAACTGTCAGCTAGGTGTGGCTAATTCCCAATATTCATTTCCAACCTCAGGGGTCTCCGTTGACTTTCTGGCACCGTTGTCACCAGCCAGTTGACATTTCATTTTGGTTTTCTCCTCCCGACCTTAAACTTTAATTTCCCAACAAAACCATGTGCCCAACCAAACTTGAACATTTCTATCCATGACTACCTTTGAAACTCCTACATGGGAAAACACTGTTCTCTCTACTGTTTCTCACACTCATTTTTTTTCTATTCTTATCACACCCATCTAGCCTATTTCTACAGATTTAATATCTGATGACTCTACCCTAATTTCTCCTTGCACCAATCAAGTGAAGTGGGTAACAAGGCATCCCCAAAACACAGCTACTCTGACCCTAGGTACATACTCAAGAAAAATGCACTTGCATGAATTTAATGAGTAAAATACATTTTTCAAATATACCACTCTTATTTTCTCACATGGTCAAAAGTATATGCCTTATTTAAAAATTTAACATGTTGTATCCTTGTCAACACAAACCTTCTAGAATTCATCCCCACCCCTATCACTCTCTTTCTTTTCTTAAACTAAAGTCTCTACTTTTGCTAGCATACGCTGACTCCATGTCAAAGGAAACAAAGCCTTTCTCCATCCACTTCTGATTTAGAAGATAGAAGGCATCTCTTGTACTTGTCACTCACCTAAATCCCATCTATCTTTGAAAGCCCTGCTCAAGTTACATGTCCTCTTGGATTTCCATAAATACATATCAGATAAATGCAGTATGTTGTGTACTCTCTAAGACATGTCATTGGATACAGATACTCCCGAGACAAAATCTCTCTCCTTGAGCATTTATGACACTAAAAACTCGAGGAAAAGGCACATGTCCACGCGTGTCCTATGAACATCCACGAACAAAATCTGTTCTTCCTCTCAAAGAACTCACAATGTAGTGAGTGGAGACAGCTAGTAAACAATAAGAAAATGCACCATTTGTCGAAGCTGGAGAAGCCTGTGTGAGTCAGTAAAAGGTGCCCCAGGGAAAAATACAGGCAGGAAAAGTGAACAGGTAAATATGGGTAATTTAGAGTCAGAGTCCCTGTTAATTACCTATTATTTCAGCAGAATTCTGACAGAACTGAGAGAGCAAGCCATGGGGACATCTTGAGAGGAGTAACCCAGGCAGGGGAAGAGCAAATGCAAGTGCAAAAAAAAAACCCAGGTCCAAAAGATCCTTTCAAGATGCCAGCATGGACAGGCAGGATGGGGGAACTAGGGAAGGAAAGGTGAAACTAGGGCATGAGATCATGGCAGGTGTTGGAGAATTAATGGTGTTTCGATCCTGCCTTCCCAGCTTCCAGGTAAAGTTCTTTAAGCCAGCGCAGTCTTACATACATACTTTAAACCCTCTGTGGAAGGCACTGTGAGACTGTGCACAGAGCAGATGCATGAACCGTGTTAAGAAACTGCCATTTGCACACAAAGAAATTGGTTCCAAATATCTTCATGTTCCTCAAATGAGAACACTTTACCCCCTGGAAACATGAAATGAGTTGTAGACCTATTGTAGACCTATTACCCCATCTATTAGGAATTCAAAACACTTAGGCCAGAGAAAAACTCCGAAAATTATGATCTCTCTCTCCCCCAGAAGACCATATCATTCCAAATCTTTTTTTTTTTTTCTTACTGTACTTGGTTCGTGGTTGTTGTTACTTTTTTATTTTTTTACTTCTTTTTTAAAGATTTTTTTATTTGACAGAAAGAGAGAGAGAGCGCACACACCCACGAACAGGGGTGCCACAAGCAGAGGGAGAAAGAGAACCAGGTTTCCTACGGAGCAGGGAGCCTGATGTGGGGCTTAATCTCAGGACCCCAAGATCATGACCTGAGCCAAAGGCAGATGCTTAACCAACTGAGCACCCAGGCACCCCCTCCTTTTTTTTTTTTTTACTTCTTAATTCATCTTACAATTTTTTTTTTTCAATGAAGGATTATACCCTTTGGATCTCCACTATTTTTCTTCTTTAGACACATGATTCGCAACTTTAGGTTGTCCTTGGTTATAAGTAGTACACAGTCAGTCATCCATTAAACATGGACTAGGTGCCAGTTATATGCAGATATTTATCTAGGCATTGGGATGAGACAGAATTGAGATTCGAGCACAAACCCTGAAATTAGAGTCAAGTCTAATTGTGAAGGCATTTACTAAGGAGGAGACCACATTTATAAAAGAAGGCCAAGAAGAGTAACAAGTTCCGAACTTTGGGGGGACTTAAGAAAATTCCTATCAAGTATTTCTGATAGACCTGTGACATAATATTATCAATTATATTAACAGCTAATACTAATCATCAATATCAAAATAATTTTCAAAATTACATATCTAGTATGTGATCATTTTACTTATCCATAAAGCATATAAGATGCACAACTTCAATTTTACACTCTCTCCATCTCTGCCATGTCTCCCGAGCTCTGTTCCCAGGCATATTTCTATCCGAACATTGACCCAGTGCCTGCCTGCACGCAGCGAACCCAGAACAGAGCTTTCATCATCGCTCTGATACAACCTCTGCTTTAGGATACACAGTCCCCCTACCCTTTGCCATTTATCTATAAAGCACTCACACTGGAAATTAGGTACAAAAATAGCTCTCCACAGAACCTTTCTGCCTTCACCTTTCCTCCCCTCCAATATGTAGAGTATATCATCTGACATTTGTAGTTTTTATTATTCGTGGCATAATGTTTTAACTAAGAAAGCAAAGCAAGGGATAGGTTAGAAATGTCAGAATGGCATTAAAAAAAAAAAAAGAAAGAATTCCTGCAATTTTTAACAGTGTGGATGAACTGGACACATTATTTTAAGTGAAATAAATCAGACACAAAGACAAATACTGGGTGATCTCACTTCTAGGTGGAATTTTAAAAAGTTGAACTCAGAATTGAAGGGTAGAATAACGCTCCTAGGGTCAGTGGGGGGCGGGGGGATGGGAGGTGGGTGTGTGTTCATCAAAGGAGACAAATTTCTAGTTATAAGATAAGTAAGTTCTGGGGTTCCGATGTATGGCATGGTAACTATAGCTAACACTATATTGTATACTTAAAATTTGCTAAAAAAAAAAAAAAGATCTTAATTGTTCTCACTTCACACATTCATATGCAATAACTTTGAAGTGATACATTTTGTTCATTAACTTGATTATGGTGATCATTTCACAATGTATACATGTGTATCAAATCATGTTGTATACCTTACACATACACAACTTGTATTTATCAAAAAAAAGGGGAAAAAAGTCAGGCTGGCCAACTCACTGGCTTCTTAAGTATTAAATGATGTGGTCTAACTTGGTTTAAGCGGAAACTCTGGGAACAAGCTCTTCTTAAGCCAGCAGACCCTCCGTTTACGGAGGGTGAGAAGGATTACCTGTCTCAGGCAGATCACAGGTTGATAGCAGTACAGGTGAAGAGATGATAAACAAATCTTTCTTCTCTGGGCTCTCATGGGGATTTACTTCAGCTAAGTCTTTAGGCATTTTCTTTTATTACTTGTACCTAAAACCAGTGACAATTTTGCTCTGCCTTTTGCCCACATATTAGGAAATTTTATGAACACTATGTTTTGAAAGTCTGATCTGAAAAGGTAAAATGCCCATGTTTTGTTTTCAGACATATGTTTCAAAAATCTCAAGTAAGGAACATAATTTGATAGAATTTCAAAACCCAAAATTTTGAAAACCTGAACTCTTAAAATACCCTCTCCTGACTGCAGAAATAAAATATGCCATTGTTAGCCTAGGTGTTCTGGCCTTTTTTGTTTTTGTTTGTTTTGCCTAGTAGTGAATGAATATAAAATTAGGATATATTGTGACCTCATTGTGACAATAATACATTTCAATTTTCCTTTTACTTTATGTGGCTTTTTCAGTTTGGGCAAGCAAAGGCTACTATCAAGACATAATGTGAGATGGGGCACCTGGGTGGTTCAGTGGGTTAAAGCCTCTGCCTTCACCCCAGGTCATGATCGCAGGGTCCTAGGATCGAGCCCCACATCAGGCTCTTTGCTTGGTGGGGGCCTGCTTCTCTTTTTCTTTGCCTGCTTCTCTGCCTACTGGTGATCTCTGTCTGTCAAATAAATAAATAAAATCTTTAAAAAAAGAAAAGACATAATGTGATAAAGTCTGGAGAATGTTGCTATTTTTAAATACATTTTGCCATTCAAATAGTTTATAGTTATTTAATAAAATTTTAAGTTACTTATCCAATTGTGGCTTTGCAGGTTACAATACAGTAAGCAATGTGGAAATGACTGTCCTCATAATTTCTTCATTCTGTTTGTGATGAAATCAAGTTTTCTCTAAAGATGAATGTCTAACACTACAGAATTACATGAAATCTCTTTTAGCTGTTAACAGATATTACCAGCATGTCAAAATTTTATCAATAGATTCTTGATATTTTTCCTGAAGTAAACATGTAAAAAGATGCTTCCCTAGGAATTACTTCTGCTTTACTCTCACTGAGTTGTGATTCTTTTGTTTCCTGATTACAGTGCCTAATTCCCTATTACCCTGCAAAGTGTAGTGTATGGGACTTAAAATCCAGACATCTTTTCATCAGTTAGAAAGGCTCTGCCCTTTAATAAGTAGTTTCAAAAGATGTTGGTCCTAAGGAAATGTTCTAGCATTGGGGAATGGTAAAGCTTTTCATATCTTTCTGAACAAAATATTTCCCTCCAATTCTGTGGGATTGGAAGGTATTTTTTATTTGGAAAAGCAATGGTTTTCTCACCAAATAGTCTCAATGGGTTTCTGTTGTTGAATGTTTATTGATTTTGTTTTGTTTCCTGTTTAAGTATGTTCTTTGGTCTCAACTGGGTAAAAGATTTTCAAAATCTAAGACAGGCCTCCAGCCATAAGTAATAACAGCAGAACTAGACAAGTAGGATTATATTAAACTAAAAAGCTTCTACATGGTTAAGACAAAAATCAACAGTGAAATGGCAGAGTGCAGAAGGGGAGAAAATATTTACCACCTTTATTTCTGATAAAGAACCATAAATATATATATATATATATATATATATATATATATATATATACACACACACACACACACACACACACGTACATACATACAATTCAGTAGCAGAAAACACAAGTTAAAGTCTGCAGCCCGTCTTAAAAATGGACTGCAGACTTTAATAGACATTTCTCCAAGAACAATATACAAATAGCCAACAAGTACATGCCAGACAGTCAATATCACTGAACACCAGGGAAATGAAAATCAAAACCACAATGAGCTATCACCTCACATTTGTTAGAGTGGCCATGATCAGAAAAGCAGGACAGTAAGTGTTGCTGAGGATTTGCACAAATTGGAGGATTTGCACACTCTTAGTGGGAATACTAAGTTGTGCAGCTGTTGTAGGAAACATTATGAAGGTTCCTCAAAAACAAACAACAAGTCCACTTCTGGGTATTTATCCAGAAGAAATGAGTGTGGAGCCCAACACAGTGCTCAATCTCACACCTCTGAGATCACCTAAGCCAAAACGGAGTCAAACACTTAACCAACTGAGCCACCCAAGATGCCCTTAAAATGGATCACAGAAGCAAATAAGAAAATGAGTTGTATCAACTTTGGTCAAAGTTTTCTACCAAAACAGAGTATTCACAGAAGTAAAGTATGGTGGTTTCCTAGGGCTGGAATGGAAGGGGATTTAGGGAGTTGCTAACCAACTTGTACGAAATTTCAGTTGTGCCGGATGAGTAAATCCTAGAGACTTGTTGTATAATAGCCTATAAATAGCCATACCATGTTGTAGACTTAAAAAATCTGTTAAGAGTCACCTGGCTGGCTCCGTTGTTAAAGCATATAACTCTTGATCTCAGGGTTGTAAGTTCAAGTCCCACACTGGATACAGAAATTACTTAAAAAAAAAAAAAAATCTGTTAAGAGAATAAATCCCTTATTAAGTGTTCTTAACAATTTTTTAAAAAATTAAGAGATTGAAAAGTAAATAAATAAAAATAAAGTCTGGGCCCTGGTACATGACCTCAGTCTTCTTTCTACCTATTTTTTTTTAAAGATTTTATTTATTTGACAGAGAGAGATACATATACATACACACACACACACACACACACATTCTGAACCAGAGCTAAACTCTCAGCTCAAACTGTGTGAAATTCAGTCCTGGAGAGAAAGGAGTTTGACTGTACTTTACCAAGGAAGCTTTGCCGCAAACTCTAGGGACAGGCAGAGTTCCTCTTGTCCTCGTCTAGGCATCCTCACTCCAGCCAGTGCTGCGACAGTGGCCCTTACCACACTCGCATTGGTCATCTACATTCTTTGCCCTCCCACCAGGCATCTGGGCTTCTTGAGATTAGACAGGTGTGTCAATCTTCTGCTCTATTTCTCCTCAAAGTCTGACTGTCTGGAAGAGTCTTCAGTGCATAACGGCTGCCAGAAATGATGCACTAAAATTTACAACAGCAGATTCACTGATGGGCTGAGAAACGTGTGCCCCATTCAGCCAAAGTGTGAAAACTGCCAGTGCTCTTGCATGGAGTTGGGAGGGTATCTTTAGGGATCCTGACACTCCAAAGTTAGTTTTGAATTCTGAGGGGCGGGGGTTGGGGGGGCAGGGGGATAACTCCTATGAACATGTGCACCAGCCACTTCCTAGGCATCCTTCTTCCCTTATTTTTCTGCACCACCACCCAAAACGCAACAACTCTGTCATCACACTGTCATCTCAGTCTGCCTCTGTGGCATTAGCCTATTGGAGGTGATCAAAAATACTTGTTGAGGGGCGCCTGGGTGGCTCAGTGGGTTAAAGCCTCCGCCTTCGGCTCAGGTCATGATCCCAGCGTCCTGGGATCGAGCCCCACATCGGGCTCTCTGCTCAGCAGGGAGCCTGCTTCCTCCTCTCTCTCTGCCTGCCTCTCTGCTTACTTGTAATCTCTGTCTGTCAAATAAATAAATAAAATCTTTAAAAAAAAAAATACTTGTTGAAAGAAAGGATAACTATTTTTCTCAAATAATCAAAGTTAAGAAAAAAAATTTTCTCAGAATTCAGTTTCCTCCTTTTTTCTCACCTCACCTCAATACTATCTTAGTATTTCAAAGTTCCCTTTTCACCAAGGCTGTCCCACAGTGTTGTATGAACAAACACATTCCTGACAATGCAATCACTGTTACTCTTGTGTTACTTCATGGCGCGTTAATATTAAATACTTGCTAATTTTTTTGAGACCCTCCTCTCTTGGATTCAGCCTGTGTGTTGTCCCTCATCTCCTTACTCCATGCCCACTTCCTGTCCTTTCCATGGACTTAGTAGGAAAAGCAATGGTTAATGAGAGAATAAAAACGACACTGACTTTTTACATATGATTACAGATTTTACAAGGTGTTTTGCAAGGATCACTACTTCTTAAATATTTACTTATCAAACAGAAATCATAGATCGCATATGAAGGCACATACATTGGAGTTTCCTCCACATTTTTTCCCTCAAAGGTTTTCTTTTTAAATAGGGACCTGTTAATGTTGTCACTTTTTAGCTTGCAACCTTGTGACATTTACTTATAAGGATGAGGATTCTAAGATTTGAAGAAGATTTTTCACTGAACTGAGGTAATTTTATTAATGGTCGACATTGTGCTGAGCACTTCATATGCATAGTTTCCCTGTACTCTCACAACACTCCTCTGAAGAAGACACCATTCCTGTCCACATTTTATAGTTTGGTGAAAATGTTAGAAGCATCGGGAACATGCCAAGGTCACTAAAATCCTGATACAATGGCCTGCGCAAGCCTACCCTCCTCCTTTTCTCCACCTGCTAAGGTACAGCCCACTTCAGGCCACTCTGCTCTGCGCTTGGACACCAAATGAATTGAAAGCCAGGTTATCCCCCAATCTTCATCCCACGGCATCTGATTGCCCTGGGTTATTTTTTAATCCAGAAAATACCTGGGGTATCCAGATATAGAAAGTTTATATAATCAACATTTCCAGCAGACACAGGTATTAAAGTGAACCTGTGGTATAAAAACCAACTAAGAACAGAGGCCCTGAAGAGTGTAGGCGCCTGTTCATGCGAGAAAACACCGCTTGCCTAGTTGGCTACTTTTCCTTAGGGAAATTCTCTCTAGCAATGGAGATTCCTAAGCTACTGGGGTCATGGGAGGGAAGGACTGCAGATCTGGAGACCGGGGAAGCTGAACACGTGTTATTTAAGGTGTAGCTTGGGGGAAAGTTCCTAAGGTGTCACAGATGGAGTGAAGAGACAATGTTCCTTCTAGGAAACTGTCCATAAATCACTTTGTAAGAAAGCCTCTGTAGCTTTCACAGTAGCCTGGAGGGTGTTTTCCTGGCGAATTTATGGCATCTGCCAGAATGAATGGATGGTCCCCACCCAGCTACACTACAACATTCTTGCAGGAATACCAGGGAATACCCCAGATATTAAGAGCTCAGTGGAATATTCTCTGCATTTTTTAGTCATTCCAAACAGGCTACTGACATCCGAAATTAGAAATAAAAAGGCTGAAGCACTTCAAAGAAAACAAGTGCCACTGATATACTTATTTCTCCACGAAAAACAAATAGTATTTCAGCACGGCAGCTGTTCCAGATTCCAAAACGGGCCACATGTTTTGTGACAGCTGCTGACACGAGCAATTTCCTCAGATTAAATCTTCCAGGGTACTTCCTACAGAAAGGACCGTGTCTTTTCCTAAAGACTAAATTTTAACTTAAAAGATGCTCCCATTTTGTTCTTTCCATATATGTATAAAATAATGAAAACAGCACACCCTATTAAGGTATTTAAACAATTTACACAATGTAAATGCAGCGCAAAATAAAAGGAACTGTTGAGAAATTATCTAAAATATTTTCTTGCATTGTCGCTACAAGAGAATAATTTGCACTGTTGAGAACAATGAAAGTACCTCTCAGAATTGAGGCCTCACATCTATGAGGCTCAGAAGCTTATTCATTCACCTCTCCATATTCAGCCCTTAGGGCTCACAGCTTATACTGGTCAAGCATAAAAACCAGAAGACATATTGTATTTGACTCAAATTTTTAGAGATGTTTAAAAATCTTTATGGGGGACTGGGTCAGTTACTGAAATACATGTAAATAGTGGGTATGCTCTGAGCAAAATCCCTCTCCTCCATAAGATTGAAGAAAGTGTTTGTATTTAAGGGGAAAAGTGGGGGGGTGTTCTTCGGAGAAGAAGAGAACAGATGACAAAGGGAATGGAGGCGTATTTGCCAAAACTGTGAGGCTCTGAAACACATCCTCCAGGAAGAAGACAACAGAAGTTCTTTGTAACAAAGGCATCCTGTTCTGGAAATAATCCCAATAAGCTCAGGTGGTGACCTCCTTAGAATTAGCCTTTCCCTTTTCTATGCCAGGGATGATCCAAACTTTTATTGGATGGCAACAGCGTGAGAAAGCACCATTGTCTTGCCTACCCTGGTTTTATGTCCATGCTTTCCCTCATTTTTGTTGTTCTTGTTAAGAAAGTAGTCACTGTTGTTAGTGATACCATAGGGATGTGACATCTGTCCATGCTAGAGGTTGTCTTAATATAGGTCTACCATCACTCTGTTCTGCAGAGTTCCCAGATGCATCCAGACTTCCCAAATTTTTATCAATTTCAATGTTGAATCTTATTCCAAGATAACTGGGTTATATTAAGCTTCAGCCTAAAATTCTATCCCAGAAAAATGTGTTCCTGTCTATCAGAGATAGTTAGTAGTTAAGGATCTTTAAGACAATAAATGTAGGTCTTCTTTATTTCTTTTTTTTTAATGGATAAAAAGGAACAGCATAACAAAGGTGAAGATGACGTGCCTAAACCCTATGTGGCCAAAATCTTATATTGGGTCTCTTTCATACTTTATTGTTTTCTTCCAAATACTGACCTATTAAAAAGAAATTTTACCCAGAATTAAGTATTCTAGTTAGAAGTAAAAATAAGTATCCTAGGAGCACCTGGGTGGCTCAGTCAGTCAAACATTCAACTCTTCATTTTGACTCAGGTCATGATTTCATGGTTTTGAGATGGAGGCCTGCATTGGACTCCACGCTGGTAAAGGAATCTGCTTGGGATTCTCACTCTCCCTCTGCACCACCCTCCCACCCCAGAAAGTGTCCTAATTAGCATTGAAAGCCATTTTAGATCAAGGGGAACATTTTAGTGATCGTCAGTCAGAATGGTTAAAATTAACAAATCAGGAAACAACAAAGATGTTGGCAAGGATGCAGAGAAAGGGGAACCCTCCTACATTGTTGGTGGGAATGCAAGCTGGGCCATTCTGGAAAACAGTGTGGAGGTTCCTCAAAAAGTTGAAAATAGAGCTACCCTATGACCCAGCAATCACATTACTGGGTATTTAACCCAAAGATACAAATGTAGGGATCTGAAGGGTCACGTGTACCCAAATGTTTAGAAGCAACGTCCACAACAGCCAAACTTATGGAAAGAACCTAGATGTCCATCAACAAATGAATGGATAAAGAAGACGTGGGAAGATGTGGTGTGTGTATGTATATACACACACACATACATACATACATACAGTGGAATACTATACAGCTAACAAAAGAAATGAAGTCTTGTCATTTGCAACCACATGGATGGAACTAGAGGGTATTATGCTAAGCGAAATAAGTCAATCAGAGTAAGACAATTATCATATGATCTCCCTGATAGGAGAAATTTGAGAAACAAGAAAGAGGATCAGAGGTGGAGGGATAGAAAACTGAAACAAGACAAAACCAGAGAGGGAGGCAAACCATAAGAGACTCTTAATCTTAGCAAAAAAAACAGGGTTGCTGGATAGGCGGGGGGTGGGTGGGAGGGGATGGCCGGATGATGGACACTGGAGAGTGTATGTGCTATGTTGAGTGCTGTGAATTATGTAAGACTGATGAATCACAGACCTGTACCCCTGAAACAAATACATTATATGTTAACCAAAAAATAATAAAATAAAAAAATGAACAGATGGGAAGCACACAGTCTTAATTTAGTTACTAAAACTTATACTCTGTATGACATACAGACAGTTAAAGGAAATCTGGTCAACATTTCTAGACTCTCATGGAGGTGATGAAGTACAGAAACCTAGGTTCATTCCCTATTAGAATTCCAGAATTGAAAGATTCTTCAAGACCATTCAGTTCAACTACCAGTTTATAATCCAAATCCCTCTTCTCACACCTCTTCCACGGTATTACCCAGCATATGTTTGAATGTATCCATTAGAATGGGGCGCCTCGGTGGCTCAGTGGGTTAAGCTGCTGCCTTCAGCTCGGGTCATGATCTCAGGGTCCTGGGATTGAGTCCCGCATCGCACTCTCTGCTCAGCGGGGAGCCTGCTTCTCTCTCTCTCTCTCTCTCTCTCTCTCTCTGTCTCTCTGTCTACTTGTGATCTCTCTCTGTCAAATAAAAAAAAAAAAAATTAGAATGCTTTTGTGTTTCAAGTAACAGAAACTCAACTAATTAGTTTAAATAATGAAGATATGCTGTTGGTTCATATAACTGAAGTTCACAAGTAAATTGGATTTTAAGGAAATATTAATTCAGTGTCAAAATAAGACCACCATCATTCCACCTTCTATGTCTCTATAAGGCACTCTACGGTGTTGAATCCTCCCAAAGGTAATTCTTCTCATGATTAGCAAAGAGCCTCCGGTCTCTAGACCATCAGGATACCAACTTTACATTGAGGAATTTTGGCTGTTAATCAAAGCAAAGTCCTAGACTCACTAGGACAAGCTGCCTTAAGTCACCTGTTCAATCAACAGCCAATTACCATTAACTGTCACATAGGTCAAAACAGCTGTTTGAGTTGCCCTTAATCATGTGTTCCACTTTAAGAGCCAGGGTTGAAATGAGCTTTTCAAGAATTACATGAATCCTAAATGATAAATCAGGAGCTCTGAGGGAAAGTGAGGCAGAGAATACAGGGCCACGACGCTGAGTGTGTCCAGTGATGGAGAGCTCACTACTTAGCAGAATTGTTCCTTCTATCTTTAGATATGTGCCTTCTATCTTTGGATATATCTGAGAGTTGGAAAGTACAGTAACTATTCAAATACTATAAGTTCTAAACAATAATTTTGTCCACTACAAATTTTATGAGCCAAACATGAAAATAAACACAACTATATGAAATTGTTATCACTGAGGAGTTTTATTAAGTGAGAATCTTAAGAACTACAATTAGATGGGTCATGTGTTTATCCCTTGCTAGAAAGGAATCTGAAGAAAAAGCATTTTTTAGCTGGTCGTATTACAATCCTCACTGGAAAGGGAAGGGAAAGGAAGGAGAAGGAGAAAAAAAGAGAGAGAGAAAGAAATAGAAAGGGAGGAAGGACAGAAGGAAGAAAGAAGGAAAGAAAGAGACAGAAGAGGGAGAGAGAGAGAGAGAGAGAGAGAGAGAAAGAGAAAGAAAAGAAAGAAAAGAAAAAAGGAAATGAGAAAGAGAAGTTAGGCTCTCATAAAAAGGAAAAGAGTGGGGTGCCTTGGTGGCTCACTTAGTTAAGCTTCCAACTCTTCGTTTCAGCTCAAGTCAAGATCTCATGGTTGTGGGAATGAGCCTTGGGTCAGGGTCACACTCAGGGAAAAAAATATTGGTCAAACATCCAACAGTGTTTTCCACATTAAAATAAAAAAGATATACATGGGAATTTTACAGAAAGGGAACCACATATATCAATAAACTATGAAGAGATATTAAAAAGTGATCCAGTAAATGTCAATCAAAACAACAAAAGGACACAATTTTATGTGTAATGATTGGCAAAAATTAAAAAGGTTGATACCCATCAAGTATTAGTAAACATGTGAATCTACAATAGCTGATAAAAATGTAAAATGATATAACCACTCTAGAAAATAATGAATTTCCTATGACCTAACAAGTCTACACTTAAATATATATGTTTAGGGAAGGCTCTTAAATGTACATTCCCAGAGACACATGTAAGAACATTCATAGCAACATGTTTTAAAGTATCAAAAACCTGGGAATAATCATGATAGGATTTGCAGATGGAAAAAAATTTAAGAGTTAATTTTGAAAGAATCCTCCAGATGCTGGGAATATTTCTGGAGAAAAACATTTACACACTGTCTCGTTCTAAAGAAATGTCCCATCAGTAGGGAAGTAGATGAATTAACTATGGTAAATTCACACAATCAAATGTATACAAATACATACAGCAGTCAAAATTAATGAAATATAGTGAGACACAACAATATGGATAACTCTTTAAAAATAATATATAAAGATAAAAAGGCCCAAAATATTACATACAGCATAAACCCTTTTTATCAAGCTTGCAACTCCTAAAATCAAAAATACATCCTTTTTAGGGGTACCTATGAATGCAATAAAAATATATAAAGGACGTCAAAGAAATGACGAACATAAGATTCAGGAGGATAGTTATTTTGGGAGAGGTATGGAAAAGAAACATTGGAGAAGGAGAACATATGGTTAGTTATGAATTTAAAAAATTCTGGCATTTTTATGTACTACTCTGATTTTATCAGAAGTACATCACTAAAAAGATTAGGGCTGATGGGTACATTATAGCCGAATTTGTAACATGCTTCATATAGTTTGCCTCTCTGAGCACTTGGTGAAACCGCAGCTGACAGTTGTGATCTGGAGGCTAAGAGCCAAATTTTAGTAATGGGGTAACATTTTTCTTAAGGTACGTGCTCTCATAATATTCAGAGAATGCCACATCTGTGCATGCGGACAGTCATCCCCATGCACTAACTAGGGTAACTCAGACCATTCGAGTTATTCACACATTCTTATTTTACACATGACTCTTCATGTTACATGCACCCAAAAAAGTGGCTTTAATTGTTGCCTTGTCAACCAAGGGCTTATTTTCATGACCTGTTAAGCCAGGCCATATCCCAAATAATCTGACAACAGGAACGCTGAATCTACCACCAACCTTTCAGACCAAACTGGATGCCTGATTTATACACTTGGGAATTGAAACTGAAGCTTTGTTTGTTTACATGCCTCACTTTTTAAACTCAGGCCACCTTTTTCATCAATATAAGTGCCGTAAGTATGTTTGAGGAGAGAAAAACAAAAGCCGGGGTGGGGGTGGGGGGAACCCGTATTAACAATACTTATTAAACTCTTTAGGGGAGATCTTCTTTAATGTAGAATTCTAATTGATAAAGTCATAGTAGCTGGTAAGTTTCTGAAAACAGAGAGCATCTCTTCTTTTTATTGTACCCATCAGGACTTAGCCCAGTACCTAATTCAAGGTAGGTCTTCATTCGTGGGAGTCAAGTAAATAAATCTGACAATCTTCTCACTTGTTTTGACCATGTATTTTAACAGATTTCTTGTATGAAATTTCCTGGATGAAAATAATGATTTGATGATTTCCAATTATTTTTATTTTTTAAATACAAATGCCAAATGGACGAAATGAAAGAGAAACTGGTCAATCAATTATTTTCACTTACTTCCTGCTCCATCAATCTCTTTAAAGCAAGCCTGGAACAGAGAGGAGCTGCGGGGGAGGACAAATTTACCACGGCTTTGGAACTTGGTATGATGGATTTGAGGATCTCTTTAAATGATTTCTTCAGAACTATCATCTGAGCTCTGCCAGGCGCATACACACTTGGTGGCACTGCTTTTGCAAAGCAGCATCTGACTCTGTCATCTATTTCCGAGGCCTCAAGGTTCATCAGGGCACAGGGAGACACGATGCTACAGCAAGAAATGCCAATGTACAGAAGGAGGAGACCTCTCGCCGTCCAGAGAAATCTTTGTTTTCAACAAGAATATAGGTGACAATGACTAGTCCAAATTATTAAATTAAATGCTTTCAAAGTTCTAAAAGTTTCATAGTTCCAAAGTTATGTTATTATTATTTTTTTTTACAAAGAGTTGAGAGAGCATGCACATGTAGGAGCGTGCGCATACGTGTAGGAGCATGCGCGTGCATTAGTGGGGGGAGGGGAGGGCCCTTTAGAGGGAAAGGAAGAAGCATATTCCCTGCTGAGCAGGGAGCCAAAGGCGGGGCTCCATCCTAGGACCCTTGGATCACAATCTGAGCTGAAGGCTGACACTTAACTGAGGGAACCCTCCAGGAGCCCCTAAAGTTGTATTATTTAATATATAGCCAATATGGAAAGAAAGGGTGTCTTGGTTTAACATGACTTAAAACCATCTTGCATAAAGCCACTTATTCACTGTTCAACTATGAAACTAAAAATTTACAGTGCAAGAAAAATTTCTCTAGTATCTTGTATCATTCAGTGAACCATCTTAGAAATTATAGGAACTATTTCATACTAATAACAGATGTTTGACTACAATGATGAACATTCAGTTTCCTTTAAGTGAAGTCAAATGGGCCGGTCAATCACATCTCTACCTTTAATATATGTTCATATCCTACTTGAGGACAGAATTATGATTTATGTTAAAAACCATTGACTTCCTGCCATTCCATCAACGGTTCCCCTTTGTAAAATCACAGAATCTATCATTATTAAAACGTACAGCCCCATTTTGTGAATTAAAAAAATGTCTTTATCAGCTAAGCAGTGCCCCAGTGCATGATTCACAGCAGTGACCTGTACTTTTCGGATAGGAGAGTCTGAGATCAAGGGTGCTATAAAGCAAGCCCACACAGGCTTGCTGAAGAAAAATGCTTCTCACAGATAGTATTCCTTATAAAGCCTTATCTTATATGGCAAAGATGAAGATTAGAGTTTTGGGGCCTGAAGACTAACAACGTGAGTAATACCATCTGTCATTTAACTGCTGGTTCTACCCATCATTCTCATGTCCTTGCACCTTTGCAGACTCCTAACTTGTTTGGGCCAGCAAACTAGGTTTGTGCTTGTAGTCCTACCATTAATCCTGTTATATAAAAACAAGTTTGTCTGGTGGCTGCACAATTTATAGATGAGACAGAATGTCTTTGTTGTCAGCACACAATAATGAAGCTACCCTGCTCAGAAAGAACACTAGTACACTGACAGCACTTGCTTAACTTTTTTTTTTCCTGAGTATTTTATTCAGTCAATTTGTTACTGCCACGTTCTTGATGAGACATGTAGATGAAGACACCAAGAGAGTTGACTGAGCTAGCTCGCAATGGGAGGAGACAGAATTGAGTTAATGGGGAGTAAAGCAAGCTCTTGGGAAATTTTCACATGCTACTCCTTAATCAATCACCTTAGATGCCAAGAACACCTGGTGTTAAGTTAGTAGGCTGCACCCCATGAATCCCCATCAATTCTTATTCATAGTCACCGGGTCAAAAGGACGCTATGTTCTCTTCTAGTCCATCTTTACATAGTCCTCATCATAATATACATACACACAAGTTTCTTACCGGATTTTTTTTCCATTTCTGCTGTGAACATTTTTATGTCTTACCATAATCATCACAATTATTACTGTAATGGCTGCAAAATATTCTATCCAGTGAAATGGATTTACTTATAGCTCTTTCCACTTATTTGCCAGTACTCTGCTACAAATAGTAACTCCTTGCAAGCAGTTTTCCCCCAATCTTAAGTTTCTCTCTGTAAAATAAGCATCTAGGAGCACCTGGGTGGTTCAGCTATTAAGCATCTGCGTTTAGTTCAGGTCACGATGCCAGGGTCCTGGGAACAAGCCCCACATCAGGCTACCTGCTCAGCCAGGAATCTGCTTCTCCCTCTCCCTCTGCTGCTCCCCCTGCTCGAGCTCTCTTACATTGTCTCTCTGTCAAATAAATAAAATATTTTTTAAAAAAAGTAAAATTAAATAAGATAAGCATCTAGATGTATTATTCAGGAAAAGGCTATTTGATCTTATGGCTCCTGGAAGTTCTTGTCAGAGTTTTTCTAAGTGGAGTGGATTTTCACTGATCTATTAATATAAGAGTGTTTTGTCTTCACTGTACTTCCCCAAGGAATGACATAATGACAGAATTGTTCTTAATAAGAACTAACATTGATTTAGTACTTATGTCATGTACTGCAGAGAGCATTTTGGTATATAATCTCACTTAATCGCAGAACAACTATATGAAGTGGGTGCTACCTTTATTTCCCTTTCTTTGTGAAACAATACAATACAGAGATTTAGTTATTTGTCCAGTTTCACAGTCTTTATGCAGAATCAGGAGTCAGGTGTGATTGGCTAAAATCCATCCGCCTAACCTATAGATTGTGTTGCATATATATTTTTTATATGCAAATTGTTCAAAGATTTGATATATTTTATTGTTAACCTACATTTTATCTTTATTGGGTATGCAACTAATATGCTCAACCTGCATTTTCTTTCACATTGCAATACTAGTCTACTATTTAAAATCTCCTCCAAGGAATAAAAAAATGCAGATTCAAAGGGGAATATTCACCCCAATGTTTATAGCAGCATTATCAACAATAGCCAAACTATGGAGACAGCCCAATTTTCCATCAACTGATAAATTGATAAAGAAGATGTAGGGAGGTGCACATGTGCACATACATGTGTGCGTGTGTGTGTGTGTGGTAGAATATTACTTGGCCATCAAAAATAATGAAATCTTGCCATTTGCCATGATGTGGTTGGAGCTAGACTGTATTATCCTAAGTGAAGTAAGTCAGAGAAAGATAAATACCCTACAATCTCACTCATATGTGGAATTTAAGAAAGAAAACCAATGAACATATGGGCAAGGGAAAAAGAAAAAAAGGAGAGAGGGAAACAAACCAAAAGAGACTCATAACTATGGAAAACAAACTGAGGGTTGATGAAGGGAGGTGGATGGGGGATAGGATAAAGAGATGATGGGTATTAAAGAGGATACCTGGTTGTGATGAACATTGGGTTTTCTATTAGGTGATGAATCACTGAATTCTACTCCAGAAACCAATATTGTACACTGTATGTTAACTAAAATTTAAATTAAAAAAAAAAAAATAGTAAGTAGGGATGCCTGGGTGGCACAGTCGAGTAAGTATCTGTTTCTTGGTTTTAGCTCAGGATGTGATCTCAGGGTCTAAAGACAGATCCCTGCATCAGGCTCCACACTCAGCACAGTCAGCTTAAGTTTCTTCCTCCCTCTCCTTGCACCCCTCCCCTCCATGCTTGTGCAAACGCTTTCTCTCTCCTTCTCTCTCTCTCTCTCAAATAAATTTTCAAAATAAAATAAAATAAAACCTACTCCAAGGAATGAAGACATTAGTCCCAAATATATCACAGATTTACTACTTAACCATGAAAAAATCACACTGTCCCAGAAGATGCCATTAAAAGTACCATGGCATTCCAAAGAGGAAAAAGCTTTTAAAGACTTATTTCTCATTACGAATGACCTAGTTTCAGAAAGGTGGATCCAAAGCTATTTATAGTCTCTAAGAACAACAAAAAGGAATAGAAACAGGTTATCAGTCCGTACTTTTAATTAGTACTCTAAGTTTATTGTTAAAAATCATTTAAAAAGACATAAAATTGCTTCACATTTTCCATTCAATATTTTATAGTTTTAAAATTCTATCTACAGAGTATTTTCTCACAACACCTTAAGTCCCTTCATATTTGTGAGCCAGATACAATACTCCTTCAGTTAGCATTTTGTATACAATTTAAGATAATGATTATATAGTTTATAATAACTTAAATTATTTTAATTATTTTCAAAATGCCTCCTGATGTTCAATATGAATATACTGTGGATATCTGAACAAAGGAAAAGCCAGGATAGAGCTCCATATATGCCTAAAAATCTTATTTAAGACCCCATGCTTATATAGCAGCATTATATAAATGCAAATCCTAAAAACAAAGGGAATGTCCCTAGATAGGCAAATTGGTAAGCATATTTTGGTAACGTCCACACAATACAATTTTCTGGGTTAGTGAAAATGAATGAATTAAAGTTTTTCATATGACACAGAGAGAGAGCAAGAAAGAGCACAAGTAGGGGAGCAGCAGGCAGAGGAATAGGCAGCCTATTGTTCTGTCTGCTGAGCAAGGAGCCCAGTATGGGACTGGATCCCAGGATCCTGGGATCATTACCCCAGCCAGAGGAAGACGCTTAAGACTGAGCCACTCAGGCGTCCCAGTCTTTATAATGTTTTTAAGAACTGGCAGAAGAATATACATGTTACTAGTCTATGTACATTTCAGTAACTATAAAACTGAAAAATACCAACAAAATTATCAAGTAATAGGATTATTTACTTGGTAGGGTAGAGAGATCAAAAATACTGGAGACTTCACAGGTCCCTTCAAATCTACACGCTTACTGTATATTGTTACTTTACATGCACGTCATGCGTAATTTTTTAAAATGCAAATCCTAATTAGATCGTCTATGTTTGCAAAACAAGGGGGTTAGGAAGATTTCTTTTAAAAATAAATAGAAACTTGGAGTCTTTAAATAGAATTTGAGAAGAAATTTTAGAAATAGATCTTGAATAACAAACCAAATAAATTTCAGCTAAAGTCAAAAGTTGATGCAAAATTTTAAAAAGGTGAAAGGGGGAATTTATAGATATTTATTTAATGTTTATCATATTCAGGAACAAATGATTATTTTGTCAACAAGAAATTGCGTGTAAGACTTCACCAACATGTTGAACTCGGTTAATACTTTAAACATCTGTACTGTGGAAGAAACTGCAAAGACTGTTAAGCGATCATAAATTTGAAATAACTTTAACACTATGAAAATGAGTGGAGACTCTTACAGGCACAGGACATTATTTAGGGGAGACCTACAAAATTGCTTCTGTTAGAGCTCACTGCTTGTGAGCTTCAGCTTTCCCAAAGGTACTGGTTGTCTAATAGAATTTCAAAGCTAAATGCGAGAACCACAGTAGGAGTAAACAGATTTCATTTTTGCTTTATATTATTCATGCAGCTTTTGATTTCATCCACCCATTAAGGAGACAAGTCAGTAAATACCAGCTGGTTCTTGCCGCTAATCCAGAGAGAAAGCAGACCTATCATTTTGCATAATCGTATGTTTACTTCTATCCTACTTCACTTAGTAAGGGAAAATATTCTTGTGAACGAGGATCACAACAAAGGTCATTAAAGTCCATGATATGGAAGGAATTTCTTTCTGCTGTTGTCATTTAATTGGATCACCCCCAAAAAAATCACAGTGATTTTTTCTGCATCACCTCATGATTTATCCTAGCAAAAAACTAATCACTCGGCCCTTGGGAGGCAAACATAAATTATAATAATTCTACAGAATGAACCTGCAATTTATATGTCAGAATTCTGAACTTCCCAGGGGGGAAAAAAGTTAGCTTTAGGTAAAAAGGTAAAAGAGAGAGAATGCTTAACAAATTTTTTAAAAAATGTCTAAGGAGTGCACATGATGTGATGAACACTGGGTATTATATGCAACTAATGAATCATTGGATATTACATCAAAAATTAAAGATGAACTATATCGGCTAATTGAATTTTTTAAAAATTAAAATAAAGTTGCATTCCACACAGGAAAAAAAAATTTAACTGACATGTAAATTGAAATTAATCACAAATTAACATTTTCTTTTTCTCCAGTCACTCAATGGGGGTATTTACATATATATTTAAACATTTTGTGATTGGTAAATTATATATTAAATCACTTGTTTCATCAATGTAGGTACAGAACATATATGAATACTAAATTTTTTATAGGTTAATTTTATTTTAATGCCGTACAAACAATATGATTTCTTTGAATCCGGTAAGCCAAGCTATCATATTATTTTCTGATCATACTTTCATCTAACAGTTAGCCTATTTGAGTAATTAGAAAAGATACATTCACATGCAATTGACCTAAATCATCCAGGCAAGTCTTATCAATTCTGATGTTTGGTGAGACACTGGTGATCTCACATTTACCTATAAATGAAGGAAATGGATAAAAAAGCTTCCCCTTCATTTTCATGTTATTTCTTGTTGTCATACATGGGTTGCTGTTCTTCTGGATGTATAGGTGTATATGAACATATTATGGTTGTTGGGGGAGGGGGTGTGCCGGGAATGTGGAACAAGTAGTCTGAAGCATCTAGGTAAAATAATGAGGTTCATGAGAATAAAGGATAAAGTGAAGAGTCAGCAGTTGAGTTGTGGAATATTCCTGGGAAGGTGAAGTTTGTGTTTTGACATTTAAAATCAGTTTACTTATTTGCATCCACTGACCAAAGATAGTCCAAGCAAGAAGTTAACATGAGCAATGTCACAGGAAAGATTCTAGAAGTTCAATACCCATTAGAAAGCATAGGTGAACAAGCAAGTAAAAATTGGCGACAGAAAATCCATGTATAGATTATATTTTAAAATACACACAGGTTGCCAGAAAAAATTATGTAAATACATACAGGAAGGAAAGCTATCAGCATTAAGGAAAATCTTTTTTTTAGGAGGCAAGTCCCATGACCACCAGGTTTGAGTAATTGAGAAAAATTATTTTTTTGAAGTGGAGACATACCTTGAAGGATTCTAGGATACTACAAGAAAAAAGCTCAGAAGCTGGAAAAGAAGTTTATCAGAGAGGTACAGTGAGAGGATACTGGCATACCAAGACCAAGATTCTAGCACACAGATACTGAGATGAGGATTTTGGTGTAAAAATCAAAGTTGGGGGTTGAACTTCAGGAATAAAAATCCTATTGAATCATAAATTGATAATCAGTCTAAATAACAAGAGTGAAGGTAAAATACAGACACTCAGACTAAATCTTCTTTAAAGTACCTCTTGTCCATGTTAAGATTTTCATCAGAGACTATAATGAGTATGTAGAAATTTGGGAAGAAGATGCCAAGATGTTGGGAAAAGAATGCAGAATCTGAGCTCTAAGAAAAGCCAACCCCATATGATTTAGTAAAAACTCTAGTAGGTCTTGAGAATCAGCTAGCTCTGCATTATACTCATAAAATAAAAAGTTCATTCGTTTATCCACTAGACATTTCAGTCTGTGAATGATCAAGACCTTCAACAGTCTGGTTGGGGGAGCAGAAGAAATCCAACAAACAACAGACCATGATCAATGCTTCATTAGGAGAGTATGTAGGAGGGCCACCTACCTACATGACAGAATGTTTCTCTGAGGAGGTAATGTTGGAGCTACTGGTAAGTCGCCCTTGGAGAAGGCAGGTAGATGGCACCGCTGCAACAGAAGTGTGTGGAAATAAAGCAACATCATAGAACTGTAGTACTACGTGGAATAAGAAATACTTCTGTCTTTCCATTCTAATCTCCCTTCATCCTTACTCAACAAACAGCTCATTTGTGATGCTAGAGAAGTTATTTTGTTAACGTGTATCTGTGTTTTCTTATTGGTAAGAAAGATGTTAACATCTGCATACATATAGGATACGCTCAAGGTTCAAAGTCTATCTATCCACCTCTCTTTCAAAAATACATAAAATACTAAAAGATGAATGCTATTTTTATAAGGCTATTTGATATCTAGACATAGATACATGTAGAATTCCGAAATAAAATATCTTAATATGTCTTTTCTCTTATTCCGCACAAAGATGGGCGAGGGGTAGTAAAGGAGGGATCTAAGACAACCCGTTTCTGGCAATGTCCAAGAAGAGGGCATCAGTGTCTTGGAATCACCCAGCTGTCAAGTATTTCTGACCACTAAAGACTTGGCAATGCATCTGCACTCATATTTCAGGATTCTTATTCCAAGTCCAATTTTCTTTTCAAGATCTAGGTTAATTATTGCTTGGACCAGATCAACCTAACAAAGCAAAGAAATCCAGATGAAAAAGACAAAACAAGTTGTTGTTTATATAACTAACATCATGTCTGCCTTGAAATTTATATGGTGTTTAACTATTTGACAGGCACTCTCTCCTACATTAATTCAGTTGTCCTTACATCCACCCTTTAAGGTGGGGCAGGAGCAGGTTTCATTTCCATTGTAAAGGTGAAAACAACAAAATCTGCATTAAGTTACTGGTCCAAGGTCTAATTGTGGTGAGGACTAGAACTCAATTACTTTCTCTAATTAAATTCCAAGGTGTTGTTTGTTGTTGTTGTTGTTGTTGTTTTTCTTTTATGACCAACATTCTATCTCAAGACTAAATCATAAAAGCAGCAGTACACATGCTTAAAAATGCCACATTCCTTTCTGAGCTCACTTAAATTTCAACATTCCTTTACTGGATAAGCAATTCATTTGAAATATTTAAAGTGGTTAAAAACTGCCCTTTTTGGCAAGTAACACTTCATGTTTGTAAATAAACAGTGATGACTGCATGTCATTCTGAATGTTAGCTTTTAAAAGAGAAGAATGTTTTATTTGCCTTGTGCTTAACCAACTCAATCCAGTCCAAGATACAGTACAGAGAAAGAGACAGATCTGGATCTTGGCCAATCATTTGTACTGCATTACAAAAACCCAAGAGAACAAAGTACCAAACCTTGCATTTAATTTTGTCTATCTTGGATCCTGAGTATGTAAGAACTTACAAATTAGTTGATATAACCCTATTTCTAAAATATTTCATTGCCCTGGGAAGCAGACACACCATAGGACCAGCCTGGCAAACTTTTATCGGGATCTTCCTATCTCATTGGCATTATCTGTGTTCCTGAGCAGATAAGGTCACTCTGACCTCTGGCATATCCATGCAAGGATAAAAGAGGACAACCTAGTAGCTCTTGTGATGTCAAGGTTTTGGTGGATTGTACATGAGTAGGTCTTATTTTCAGATTGTTCTTAAAAGAACCCACAGGCAAATAACTATCAAAGTTATGCAAAGATAGCTTAAGTCAGTTTCGGATAGCAGGAACTGTACAGGCTTGTCCAGATCCCAGCCTACACGTGCCCTTCATTAAGTCTATGGATCACCCTTAAGGGAGTCCGCTCCTGTGGTGCAATTTCATGTGTTTACACCTTACTGTTTGACAAAGGGCTTGTTTGTTGTCTAACTCTGCCTGTTCACACAGGTAAGAACAGATATAATCTTCTTAAACCCATGTACCTAGCAGAAAAAGAAAAATGAAATTCCAGTATCCAAATGGAGAATTTGACTTCCTATCATGTGTTGCCATGTAACTCTGGGATGTCCTCTTTTTTTTTTTTTTTAAAGGAGTACAAAGTTGCTTATAAATATTTGTATGTTCATAGAAACCATCGACACATTCAAAAGATAGAGGTACATTCCCACTGATATTCATGTTGTAGTTTTTTTCAAGTTTTCAAAATATTTTTATATATTGTAAAACTCATGATGTCCATTAATTACACTTTAAACATAAAGGGCGGGTAGGGAGAAAGCCCAGCCCTATCACTTAACGCCCAGTCATGTTGACATTTTACAGCTTCCTTCCAGACTTTTTCTCGGCAGATCTTTCATTATTTTCACCCTATTGTAGATATTTTTCATTATACGTTTTAATCTCACAGGCATTCCGTCCAATGTTTTCCACATATATGAATTCACTTCCTCCTTCTTTCATTTACTGCAGTGAAAAATGTACATGAGGCACCCTATACAGGCTGGTACTCTGCTAGGTGATAGAGACTTGACAAGAAAAAACAGTTCTTCTGCACATAGAGGATAAACTTGTGAATGGTGGAGACTTGCATACTAGAACTTACCATACAGTTTGATAAGCGCCAGAGTAAGGAAAGAATAGACATTCTAGGAACAGGCAGGATTCAAGGCCCCCTGGCAAGAGGAAAGCAAGCATGAACAGACAGAGACAAGGGAGGACATGATTTGGGGAAACTAAAAATAAATTCAGCATGACTAGATTATAGTAAGGTTCATGGAGGAGATTTCAGAACACAGGACATGACCAGTCACTGTACCTTGTATACCGGGGATACATTCATGAACAAGGCACCAGCATGGTCCCCACCATCATAGACTTTTGAGCATCAGAAATTTGACGTGTAGTATCAGAGAAGAGGAAACGACATTCCTGGAATAGACAAAGCAGTCCCGAGGCCTGTTTCGGGGTAAGCAACTGTGTCCCTGACAAATCGGCCCTTGAATGTTGAGTCAGATTTGGACAGATAATGGGGAAGTAAGGATTGAGGAGTCAGGCAAAAATATCCAGAGCCTTCTAAACCATGTTAAAGAGTTTAGGTTTCTTCATAAGAGCTTTCAGGTTTTAAGTAAAGGCATTACGTCTTCAAATTTTTATTTGGGCAAAATCTGTGAGGTAGAGCTTGGGTCAGAAAAGCAAGATTCTAAGCAAGGAAATGAACGATGAGGTGGTGGCCTTGGTGCCGGTGAAGGATGTCGGTGCCCTGAATGAGGCCCGTGCATGGGGCTGGATGGACTGGAGAGATATTTAAAAGACAGCATATGGATTCAGAGAGAACATGTAATTGACAACATACGGACAGAGAAAGAACAAAAGTTAAAAGTAATGATAAGTAATGATCACCCTAGTCAAAGACAATGGCTTAGGCCAATAGGCTAGACCATTCCAGAAGAGGAAACAAAACTTAAATACTTGTTTGGAGAGGAAGAAGGGTCGTTTAAATTGGTGCGTAGTATCACTGAGTTCTTTCAGACATTCAAGTGAAGTTGTCCAGTGTTATACGGTAACTAAGGCATAACAGAGGCAGAACTAATACTGAATTCTATCTCATTTCCAGAAAAAAAATCTGCCATTCTTTCTCCTATAACACAGGAAAGCAGATTTTGTTTAACCACGATTGCAATCTTTCCTTTCTGTTGATTTTCTAAGAGCAGGGACTCAAGCACTTTGGAAAGGGCTAGGTCCAGGGCCCTAAATGGGCTTAAAACACACGCGGATGGGAGGGATGTTCCATACAGTGGACATGCGGACCAGAGAAAGAATTGAAGAACAATCAAGAATGGCTTGAAGAGCACGAGTCACCCTTCCCCACAGTCCTCACTAGACGCCAACAGAACCTCAGGAAAGAAAGGAGCTGTAGATTAGCTTTGCTCTGTGTCCTGAGTCTGTACAGTCCATAGACCTACAAGAACTTTACTAACATTTTAGGCTTAGATTTGTTACTGCTCATTGGGCCGCAGTGACTGAAGGTGAGTATATGCTTCTGAAGCTCAAGAGACAGGTTATAATACCCACCTAGTTTTGACGTGCAGTTTTCTTTTTTTTTTTTTCCTCCTGAAAATGTGGGTAGGAAAACATTCCAAATCTTATCACTTCACCTGCTGTAAAATACATATTGAATTCAAAACATGATTATCTGAAAATGGGACTTGTAAAATTTTGAAAATGGTTTGTTTTGGGATATTTTCATTTAAAGCAGGACTTAAGTTAAATCATTCTTTTAAAAGCAACTTGGAGTGCTTAGCTGGCCCAGTCGGTTCAGCAGCCACTGCTTGATTTTGGCTCAGGGTCGTGAAATGGAGCCTCATGTCGAGCTCTGTGCTCAGTATGGAGTCTGCTGGAGACTCTCTCCCTCTCCCTTTGCCTCTTTCCCATCCCCGCCCCATGCACGCTCACCCTATAATAAATAGGTTTTTAAATAAATTTTAAAATGTACCTATTTTTAACAGTAATAACACACTATTGTATTTATATCCTTGATTCTATTTACATGATTTGGACAGCACTATGGGTATTTCAAACTTAAATACAACAATTCAATATAAAGACTCTCAATAACTATTTCTATTTTTTTAAGAAAATATAGCAGCATTTTGTGAATCAAATCTCATCCATGTAAAGATCAAGGAAATGCTCCCTTTATGATAATTTAAGGTAATTCAAAGACTATAGATTCTCTAAAATGTAGTAAAGGCTTAAAATTAGTCCTTCATTTCAAAATGTTTTATTCATCACACACAAAGATAACGCTTTTTTTTTTTTTAAGATCTTATTTATTTATTTGACAGAGAGAGATCACAAGTAGGCAGAGAGGCAGGCAGAGAGAGAGAGGGGGGAAAGCAGGCTCCCCGGCGAGCAGAGAGCCCGATATGGGGCTTGACCCCAGGACCCTGTGATCATGACCTGAGCTGAAGGCAGAGGCTCAACCCTCTGAGCCACCCAGGGGCCCCAGATGAAGCTTTTAATTAAAAAAAAAATCATATGTGAAATTGCACATCTCAAAAGAAAATTCGTTTCTAGAACTGTTTTATCTGACTTTTTATTCAAAAGGTCAAGAATGTCTGAGAAAAAGAAATGTATTCTAGACAGCAAACAGTCTATCTTCCCTCTATCCACTTGTCATTTATTTATAGGATACAGGAATGTATTATTGTAAAATAATTACATAATTCAGAATTCTAGCCAACAGTACAGGAGAATCAGTTTACATTACCATAAACGCATGACTCTCTTTCCTGAAAGAAGCTGTATCAGCAATCTAGGGTGTCTTCTATTCACTTTTTGTGCCCCCTTCTCTCCATGCCACCCCCCATTTTTTTAAACTAGTGTTAGAAGTTTATTTAACATAATCACTAACCTCTAAAGAAAACCATGTTTGTGTACTGACTGCAATCTTTTACACATCGTTCTCTTTTCAATTTTTTTTGTTATGTTAGTCACCATACAGTGCATCATTAGTTTTCGATGTCGTGTTCCATGATTCACTGTTTGCATAAAACACCCAGTGCTCCATGCAATCCGTGCCCTCCTTAATACCCATCACCAAGCTCACCTAACCCCTCCTTCCCTCCCCTCTGAAACCCTCAGACTGTTTTCCAGAGTCTACAGTCTTTCACAGGTCATCTCCCACTCTGATTTCACCCCCCTTCCTTTTTCCCTTTCTTCTCCTAATGTCCTCCATGTCTCCTAATGTCTTCCATTCCTTCTGTCCCACAAGTAAGTGAAACCATATGATAATTGATTTTCTCTGCTTGACTTATTTCACTCAGCGTAATCTCCTCCAGTCCCATCCATGTTGATGCAAAAGTTGGGTATTCCAGCATGGAATAGTAAAACTCTTTTCAATTTCAATTTCTTAAAACAATTAGTTTTTGGAATACATTAAAAAAATATTTTTAAAAAAGCAATAAGTTCTCATATACCCACATCTTTGCTTAAGCAGTGTAATACTGCCAAAATGCTTCAAAGCCTGGGGAAACATTTCCATGCAGCTGACTGTTTCAGTGTCCCCATTCTACTGCTAGCTGCTATTATGAAATTATGATTTATAATTCCCATGCATTTATAACACTTATGTAACACTAAAAAAAAAAAAACTGCATTCTTTTCACCTTTTAGCTTATATAAATGTCCTATCACTTGTCGTCTTTTGTAGCTTTTTAAATTTTTCATTTCAAAATTATGCTTCTTATGGTCACTTATAGTAATCTATATAGCTGTGATTCATTCATTTTCACTATTCCTGTGTGTGTGTGTGTACACAAACATACCTGTATCTAGGTTGGTTCCAATATTTACCATCAAAATAAATGATGCTGTAGAAGCTCATATTCATCTTCAATCTTCTTTTATGAATGTTTCTCTAAAGCCCATAAATGGTATATGTTGGGCCAGTGAGTGTGTTTGTCTTCAACTGTGGCAAATATGGTCCAATTTTACTCCAAAGGTAACCCATTCAGCTTTCTACCTAAAGTCTTTGAGAGTTGCTTTTGCTCCAGACATGCAAAACTTGTCACTAGACTGGGGCACCTGGGTGGCTTAGTAAGTTAAGATCCGAATTTTGATCTCAACTCAGGTCTTAATCTCAGGGTCGTGAGTTCATGCCCCATGCTGGGCTCTGTGCTGGACATGAAGCCTACTTTAAAAAAAAAAAAAGAAAAGAAAAGAAAAGAAAAAGGGTGCCTGGGTGGCTCAGTTGGTTTAAAAAAAAAAAAAAGTTTTCAGACTTTCAATTTTTTCACTGACTTGTTAATATAAGAAATAATAGTTTTAATACTGGGTTTTCTGATTATTTTGGTAAAAGGGTATCTTTCCAAATTAAAATTTGATATCAGAATCTGCAAGGGGCACTTAACTGAAAAAAACTTTTGCATAAAAGGAGAAGACAGGGGCGCCTGGGTGGCTCAGTGGGTTAAGCCGCTGCCTTCGGCTCGGGTCATGATCTCGGGGTCCTGGGATCGAGCCCCGCATGGGGCTCTCTGCTCAGCGGGGATCCTGCTTCCCTCTCTCTCTCTCTCTCTGCCTGCCTCTCCATCTACTTGTGATTTCTCTCTGTCAAATAAATAAATAAAAAATAAAATCTTTTAAAAAAATTTTTAAAAAATTAAAAAAAAAGGAGAAGACATGGTAAATTATATAGGATTCCATTTTGCTTAACATAAAATTTAGATAGCTTTGTATCTGGTGCCAGAGAATTGATATATTTTGTATGACCAAGAAATATCAGCAAGAAATTGTTGGCTTCATTTCACTGATTAAATTTTTATGGCCCAGAATGATACCAAAAATTTTTAGAAATATAAAGTGTAGCTTTACTTATCTGTATACCTACACCTATGTTACATGAATTAAATTCTGGACAGAATTAGCCAAAGCAAGAGAAATGTATGTGACACACAAATTTGGAAATTAATATTAACAGAACTTTTTTTTTAATCCACTAATTGGGGGTTTGAACATTTTTTTATTTCTTTGAATCATTTAGATTTGCCTTGCAAGTCATATCCTGCTTTTCTCTCTGGACATAGCTTTGGTGGAGAAAGGAGGGAGTCTGATGACCTACACTTAAAGCTATTTTTTTTCTTAAAAAAAAAAAAAGGCACTATCTTTCTCTCTTTCACAAGTGGAATATTCATCTCGAAAAATAACATTTTGATTTGTGTGCAGATACAATGCCACTTTTAATCTAAGCTCTTCAAGGTATATGAGAAAACTCAATTGATAGACTTAACCATGCTTCTCAATGCCAGCACTCAACTTCAAGTACAGCAAATTACTGTCTTAGCTTTTCACTGAGTTTGCCTTTTTTTTTTTTTAATTAAGAAATCTCCTTTTGTGTCCAACATTCACATAATGAATAGCTACTTTACAAGAATATTCTCTACATCTTTATATACTAAATATTGTACCACTGAGTATATGTATATGTAGACTCTATTCTCTCCCTTTCCTATATTCTACATATTTTCCAATACTCCTATATTCCTATATTCTGTATGAATTGAGGACTCTTTGTTCAGAAAAGTTTGAAAGCAAACAAATCTGTTACAAACTCGAAGTTTGGAGAAAGCATTTTGATTGGATCCCCAAACTAAATTCTGATGTAAGTATGCATAACTTACGTTGTCTTACATTTTTACCTTGTGTTAAATATACCTTCATTTAAAATTTGGGCACCTGGGTGACTCAGTCCGTTAAGTGTCTGCCTTCGGCTCAGGTCATGATCTCAGGGTCCTGGGAGGGATCCCTGTATTGGGCTTTCTGCTTAGCAGGGAGTCTGCTTCTCCCTCTCCCTCTCCCCCTCACTCCCCAACCCCCGGCTTGTGCTCTCTCTTTCTAGCAAATAAATATATAAAATATTTTTTAAAAATAAAATTATGTGCATCTGTATTTTCAGGTTCTTCTACAACGTTCTGTTCATGTAACTCCTGACACATCCAAGGACAACCTTTATGCTTACAGCCCTAAACCACGCACATCTCCAGTTAGCCCACTGGCCATATTGCAGAGACAGTCTTCTATTTTAAGTTCTACTGATGGAGATCAACATGGTACCTACATACACAATGAACAGTAAGAAAACATTTCCCCCAAAATGAATCACATCTACATTTCAGAAACCTTTGGCCAGAGTATTTAAGAGAAAAACACTTAGGCAATTACTATTTCTAATTGTGAACAATCTAAAATGTTCATAAAGGAACATTCATTTGCTGTCACATATTTTAACTCTATATTTGTTATAGACATTAGCATGCGAAGTCCATTTCATGAATCTCATATCATATACTCTATTTTTTTTCTTTTTGGTACCTGAGGGTTTTTGTTTTTTGTTTTTTGTTTTTCAGAATAAAATCCAAAACAACAACTAGGAAAATATGCTTTGCCACCAGTATAATTTGGTTCATTTGGTGATACAATGATAATATATCATTATCAAAATGACATAATTATGTATATATAATATCTTATACATATAATTGAATTAATATATATTAGAATATATATAGAATATAGAATATAATATCTTATATATGATATAATTATATTATGCCTTATAAAATTATATTTATTTTCTATTATATATAATAGAAATATTTAATACTATATATGATTATATATCTAATGATCAAAATCAACCAAATCTAATGCAAGAAGGACAGAGAAAGAACTTTACACATCATTATATATAGTTACAGACACTAGATGTCTGTCATGACAATATTAATTTTCAACAAACTGTGTTGGCATTAGTATAATGCCAACACAGATAAATCCATCTTTATTTCATTATCTCTATGGATTCAATGCCACATACAGTCAAGCAAGTTATTACCCAGGGAGCCTTAAACATCCACCTACTGAGAGCCCTTTCTGCGCAGGTTTTTGCTTCAGCTTGCCCCCACCCCTACTCCCATCCCCCACACCCATCTTCTCTTTTTAATTCACTCCAGGATCATTGCCTCTAAAGTTTTTCCTCTAAGATTGGCCTCTCTGTACTTGGGATTTAGCAGTAAGAAAGATAAGGGCCGCTAAAAATTTTCAGCATGAAAATGCTCTTATTTTGTACATAAGGAAAGCGAGATATGAAAGGTTTAATTATTTCATTAAAATGAAACAGCTGAAAAAAAATAATGAAAAAATAAAAATAAAATGACACAGCCAGAGCTCACTTTTCTTCTCTGTGCATTCAAGCTTTGTTCTGCTGTGCCCTGTTATTTATGTTCAAATATAGCATGTCTTTCCAAATCAATCTCCACTCTAAAGTCTGAAGAAAAGATCATTGAGTGAATAAAAATCCATTAAGTCAGTATATCCAGAAATCTCTTTTCCTTCTTTTACCTACCATAATATGCAACTGTAAGCAAAGCAACTAATTTTCTCATCAGCAACACTCTGGAATGCTGATTCATCCCTGTTCCATTTCTTCATTGTAAAGAGCACAGTACCTACACCAAGTTCACCATCACAATTAGGACTCTTTCACACACCCGAGGAGAAGAAAAAAAACAAAGCTGTATGTTCAATTCCTGAGCCCCTCAATAAAAATGACATAAATTCAAGAATTATAATGTTGGCTTGGAGGACATCAGCTAGAACACATTACCCATAAATATGTTTCTGCTCAGGAAATTTTGCACATGGGATATGAATGTACTTTACAGAGCCTTTCAGGAAGTCTTCAATAAACTGAATCCAACATATCAACCTCTAATATATTCATTTGATACCAGTGAACAGCTGAATCAAATTATTTTTTTGGTGTGAGTTATTGAAGTCTTTGATGCTGGACTGCATCAGAGTCTTCTGAGGCAAATCCACTGTCCTTGTGTCTGGAAGAATGACTGTCAAAGAAAACTACAAAGCACTTTCTTTTTATTATTATTTAATCCATGTTCTACTACTTCCACCCTTTCCTTCCGAACAAAAGAAGAAAAAAGAGCAAGACATCAAATAGGAATGGGATCAAATAAGAATATTTATGAAAGTGATTCAAAAATGTAGAGTTTATACAAACATCAAGGATTACAAATTTTATGACCATAACCATGTGGAAGGAAAAGGATTCTGTCTTCATTCTTCAACACTGACAACCTCCCTACTCTGTCCCTCATCAGGAACCAGCAAGTGAGTCCATTTAAATCTTTTTCAAAGGATCAAGTTTCCTGAGATAAAGAATAGTATTTCTTTGCTACATTCCTAAATGGTTATGTTATGGTCTCTATTTAGGCCGAGAAATTAACACCTATCAAAGAAAACCACTGAAAGAGCCCAACTCAAAAACAACCACGTAAACAGCGGATAGCTGTATCCAAATGTTGTAGGCAGAGGACCTGGCCAACCACTGCAGACATGGAAAATTTCAGGGAAATAAGGCTTGGCTGCATTCTTCAGGGGCTCAAACGTTCTCTTGTCAGGGTGGATCTTCTCTAGACCTAACTCGGTGGTGATTCCATTAAAAGAGCACTTGATAAATACTCTTGATCAACTGAGAGAGAGTCCATTATCTTGCTGATTTTCTTGTGGGTTCAATTTTATCTCCAGCCACACCTAGGAGCCTGGAGGTTAGCGGTTGTTCAATAATCTAATCTTTAGTTGAAAGTAATACAAGTTTAGAATAGTTTTTGACCTGCAAGCAGGTTTTGCGAGTTCTGCAAGATATATTTTCAGTGCTCTCAGCAGCCTCTAGGAGTCTATGAGATAGTGCTTTTAAATGCCATTTGCGAAGTGGTTGGAACTAGAGGGTGTTATGCTGAGTAAAATAAGTTAGTCAGAGAAGGACAATTATCATATGATCTCTCTGATATGAGGAATTTGGGGGGGGGTTCTGGGGGATAGGGGAGGAAAAAATGAAACAAGACTGGACTGGGGAGGGAGACAAACCATAAGAGACTCTTAATATCATGAAACAAAGGGGCTGCTGCAGGGTAGGGAGTTGGGATAGGGTGGCTGGGTTATGGACATTGGGGAGAGTGTGTGCTATGGTGAGTGCTGTGAAATGTGTAAACCTGACGATTCACAGACCTGTACCCGTGGGGCAAATAATACATTATATGTTAATATAAATAGATAAATATTTAAAGAAAATGCGTATCTTGCTTCAGGTAACCTTCTGAGATTTTAGTAGATATATCCTTGCTAGGGATTGGTGACTTAGCTTACTTGAAGTTAGCAAGTTAGTAGCATGGAGAAATTTTAAAGCAGCAGAGAAGTACTGATAAGTTTGAGAAAGGAAGACACTCCCTGGAAACTACATAGGTAAAAAAAAATATTACCTAGTACAGAAATCCAATGTTCATTTGTTGAATTTTCAATACATAAAGGAGCTTGTTTTGGACATTTCTTAGCTATGACAAATTTTCTAGTCTTCACAATTGGTTCATAACTGACTTTTTCTCAGATAAAACCTTCCCTCACTGTATTCTCCTTCTTTCCCCATGTTCTCTGGCTTTGTCTATGCAGTATTTCATCTTCCTCTCTTAAGATTATCTCCTGGAGGATGAGTCCACGGCGGCCAACTCTTTGTATCCCCTCAAGTTGTGGGAGTACCTACACGAGAATATGCAAACATCTCTGAGGAAAAGCAGGATTTGCTTTTGTTTCCATTTCTTCCAGTATGAGGTTTGGAAATTCATTTCTATTACCAGCTTATTTTGGATTTAATATATACATTATTTCTGTATGACTTCTCTTTAAGACTCCCCAAAAGATGTATTTCCTGTGTCATTGTGCACTTATCCTTCAGAAAATGAGTTAAGTTACTGATCTTCTCTGAGAGTATGGTGAAAAGAGGTTTGGGGGAGCAAAGGCCAAAATGTGGGGTGTGAATATGTCCACCAGTGTAATTTGTGGGGAGGAGACAGAGTGTCGTGTAGGCAAAAGACACATACAAGTGCCATGCCCACGGTTGACGTTTCAAGTTCAGAAATATAACCTCCATCAAAAATTCATCAAGATTCACCAACTACTCTTTTGCGTCGAAAATTATCTTATTGAGGGTAAGTGGGATCAATCATATTTAAATATGGGTGGTTTGGGGGTACCTGCGTGCCTCAGTCATTTAAGTGTCTGCCTTCAGCTCAGTTCATGATCCCAGGGTCCTGGGATTGAGTCCCTAATCCCTGCTTAGGGGGAGTCTGCTTCTCCCTCTCCTTCTCCCTCTGCCCCTCCCCTTAGTGTTGTCCTCTCAAATGAAGAAATAAATTTTCAAATAAATAAATAAAATATGTAAGAGCGGTTTTATCACTTCTGACAGTGGGAGAAGTGATTTTGAAGTCTGAGTTAGTGCAAGGAAGCCAGGCCCAGGTGAGTGACTCTTGGCATAAGAAGAGTTTGAAGATGGGTTTACCTATTTGGCAGTTGACCTGTTGTTAGTAGTCGATTTTCCTTGGATCAGAAGGGGATGGCTGAAACAGCACTAAATACATTTAGACATCTGAGAAAGGACAAAAAAACAATTATATTACTAAAAATAGGAACAGCGAAGTTACACAGTAAGCCCCTCACGGGTAGAGCGCTTCCCACAGGCCAGGCACTAGCCCTTCACCATCTGTGCCAGTTAGTAGTGGGGCATTTCCACCCAACTTCAGGTCAAGCCCTCCCGGACGATTTTTTGGAAAACGGTTTTCTAATTGTGTGTTTGTGGACTCTTGAGATCCTAGAGAAAGGCCCACTTATTGAGCCAAGTTGAGCCAAGCTTGATCGTGTACCTGACCACCCACAAGAAGAAAACGAGTCAGCCAAAGGGGAAGAAGTAACAAGGGTCGGTGAGAATGTGAAGGAGAAGGAACTTGCACAGGGTTGGTGGGAACGTAAATTGGCATAGCCGCTGTGGAAAACAGTATTTTTGAGTATTCTCCTCCAAAAATTAAAAATTGAACTACCATAGGATCTAGTTATTCCACTGCTAGGTATTGATCCAAATAAAATAAAAATACTTATTGGAAAAGATACATACACCCCTATATTTATTACAGTATTATTTCTAATAGCCAAGACAGGGTGCTTCATTAAGTGTCCATCAATAGTTAACGGAATAGAGAAGACGTGGCATGTATATGTGTTTGTGTGTATAGATATATATACACACAGAGAGACATATGATGGAACATTATATAGCCATAAAAAGGCTGAGATTGTACCATTTGTGACAAGATGAATGGATTTCGAGTTTACTGTGCTAAATGAATTAAGACTCAGAAAGACAAATAATGTGTCATTTCATTCTATGTCTAATCCAAAATAAAAATAAATAAATAAATAAACAAACCAAAAGCAGAACCTGACCTATAAATAGAGAACCACTGATGATTGCCAGGAGGAAGTGAGGCAGAGGGATGGGAAAGTGGGTGAGGGGGAATAGGAGATGGAGGCTTCTAGTTATGGAATGAGTAAGTCATAGGAATAAAAGATAATAGTATAGGAAATAGTCATAGGAATAAAAGATAATAGTATAGGAAATACAGTAAATGGTGACAAATGGTAGTTATACTTACGTTACTATATGTTAAGCACAGCATAACACAGAGATGTCAAATTACTATTTTAACATTCTATATCAACTCTACTGAGACAAATAAAATAGACAAATAAAATAGGGTGGGCCCAAGTGATTGGAACATTTTAGTCATTTCCAATTTGGAAACTGCAGGAAGCTTTACGCTCTTTAGTAGCAAAACTAAAAAAGTGAGCCTTCAGAATTCCAGCTGTTGCCCCCTTCACTGCAGGAGACGCACACACAAAGAGAAGCAGGGGCAGGAGATGGAGAGAGGGGGTCTGGTAGCAGGTGGGCATCTAGGTGGTTCCTACTTCGAATGCTTCATGAGACCAGCTCCTCGTTCTCCTTCCTGTACTTGGTGATGTGAGCCAGTAATTCTATGCTTTCCCTCACTGTGAATGCAAGTCCTTTACTTACAAAGGTACATGCGACATCTAATTTACTCTTTGCAACCTTCAATTTATCAGTGAAGCAATGACAGCTTAGAAAGGGTAAATAATCAAAGATCCTCCCTCAAGGTCAGGCCGGTAGGAGGCGCCGGCCAGGTCCAGCGCGCAGGCTCTGAGCTCTCCACTCCAAATTTGTCCACCAGGACCCTTAACCGTTCTAGGCTCTGTTCTTCAAGGTTGATTTTTCTTGCCCTTTTTTATTCTCAGGAGAATCGAGTCTGTTAACGTAAGGAAAATCGCTTAGACTACTGAAAAATGCCATAAGCAAAAGCCTTTTCCCACTGGTCCAAGTGCCTGCTGCGGGCTATCTGGCTTGAAATTCAATCTATTCTACCTTAAATTGGGCTTGTTAGATGGCTAACTGATTCTACTACTTACATTCTGCTTGTCTGTCTCATCTAAGGCTTAATTTCTGCGGGCTTGACAATAAAAACTTAACAGATGATAAATGATCTCAACGTTAATTTAAACTTTAAAATAGATACGGTGCAGCCTTAGTCAGGGTCCATGAATTTTAAACCTCTGTCCTCAACATAGAAAGATGTGAGCAGTTGAGAGGGCTTTAGAATTAATACCTTGGGAAATAAATGACAGCTCCCATCATGCTCAGGGAAAAGAAAGGACTACAACATCACTCCGAGAAGAATGTGAAAATCACTTCCATGCTATTGCCACTGACTAGTAAGAGAGCCAGGCTACCTGACAAGAGTATAACCTAGGAAAGAAAAATGCTATTTCATCACATTAATTGAGCCCAATACCTCTCATGCTGAAAGGGTTAATTGCTCACTGTAGCTTCTGCCTTTATTTTAAACTGCCACAATATCCTTTAATGTTACACCTAGGGAGACAGAATGTAGCCCCGTTACACTGAAGTTTTTGATGAAATCGGCTATTATGTACTAATTGCTTGCATCCTATGCTCATTTAAATCATGACATGTGAACGGTTAGTTATATTCTCTTGCTAAGAAACAGCAAAGTATCTTTGTATCCATACTCACTAAACAGGCCAAATCGGAGCTCAATTTTACCAGAAATTTAAGTACATTTGTATCCAAAAAAATACTGATCCTAAGCAGTGTCTGAACATGAGAGACATTGACTTAACCCAAATAAAATTAACAAAGCTAAATATTGCTCCCAGTTTTGGAACAGAAAATACCAACCTTTGTACACGTACAGGTCTCTTGTATAAAATCCAGGATGGGGTAATGAAATCTTGTTCTTTCTCAGCCAGGAACAAGTTAAAGCTGATCTCAGATACCATAACGTGGTTTCCAGAGCAGGGGGTGGGGGGAGTTGGGGCGGAATGGGGGCCCTTAACTCTTCTGGAAAACTGGTAACTTTTCAATGCAGACAGCAGGGAATCTGGCCCAGACTGCACGCTCTTTGGTTTTATACAAAAATGCTGCCAGGTTGGACAGTGCTACTGATGGTAGGAAAGTAGGGCAGTATTCTCTAATGAGAGGCTACAATTAGAGGCAAACCCTTCTGTATGTAAATTTCAGTGTTCCTTTATTTATCTACATTTTTATAAGGGATTCATAACGTGTGCATGAGGTTGCCTGCCTTATTGACTGCTATTCCTTCTCTAAAAGTATATCAGATGTAAACCTTTTTCTTTTCAGATAATCTAGGTTACATTTTCTCCTTTCTTCACTTTGATTACTTAAAAAAAAAAAATCTTAAAAAAAAAATCCTCTCTACACCCAGTGTGGGGCTTGAACTCACCCCGAAATCAAGAGTTGCACGTTCTACAGACAGAAAGAGCCAGATGCCCCACTTTGATGCCTTCATTAAGATTCGAGAGTGTAGGAGGTAAAGCAAAACCTCGTTTATGTCTATATCATCCCTAGATGGTAAGCTTAGGGTGTTACTCAAGGTAAGAAATCCCCCAGAAGCCACCAGATGGTTGTGGGAAAATAGTGTCCCCTCCCCCCACCTCAACTCCCTGCCCCCACAAGCATACAAGACAAGTGCTGCACAACACAGGGGAATTTTTCCACCCTGAGCATACAGATCAACAATTCTCAGTGAAAAATAGTGTTCCTCAATTTCAGAAACTTGTCTGCTTTGGGGGAAGCTACTGATTCATGTTTCTGTCAAAAAGTACAATTAAGAAAATACACATTCCAGGGAGCTTAAGAGACAAGCTATTCAACTGTTTCTCAGGATCAGTGGTGTTCAAAATACACACCCATGCATGCAGGCATGCACACATCCACCCAGGTATCAAATTGAAAATGTGTATTTCCGAGGTTCCAGAGATGATCATTCAATAGGACTGAAGTCCATGTTTTCAACCAGCATCACAAATGATGGTGAGGATAACATTTTGAGAAGTACTGCTAGGATCTGTACATTTCATTCATTTACCATATCCTTTCAGAGAAATATTTATGGACTGATTACTGTGATTTACCACAGACGTGAATTAATTAATTGTAGTTCACTTTTCTGACTTTTGTTAAAAATTACACAAAGTGACTACAGGAGGAACCATTCACCTTCTGCCAAACCCATTAAGAACAGTGCCCATTTTTGTTCTATGTCTTTTCTGTAATGAACGTTATGTTTCTAACACCACTCAGTGTCAAAAAAATTTTTCTCCAACTATTTGCTACTGAAGCTTCTTATTTATCATAATATTTGTCTTGGCTGCCTCAAAACCCAAAGAGACACTGTTCTGAATCATAGCAAATTTCGCTGACCCTTTACACGGACTTTAATAATAGTTTTGTCTTTCAGTAAGCATATTAAATCCATTCTCCAGGCCGTTGGACTGACAATAGTAAGTAAAATGGCAATGGCAAATGTCATTTTGTAACAAATGTCTTTGCTGGGGAGGCATTTCAAACAAGTTGGTTGAGCCACATTTTTAAAAATAGTTCAAAACCACAAATTCAAATGGTCTAAGTACAGTGAAGACAGCTTCCCAAGGTCCATGGTTACGTTTCATACAGCAATATACCATGTTGCATTAGCTCTGATGATGCACATTACTATGTTCTGCTCAGCCCTACTAATACCGTGTTTCACCCATTATGTCAAAACAATGCTTCCTATACCCTCCCACATAGGGTGGATTTTATATCCGTATCTTTACTTTCTTCTATTCAAACCAAGGGGTAGAAGTTAGAGCCCTTCACCTAGATTCTCTCAGCCTTGTAACACCTCTTCTTTTTTTTTTTTTTTTTTTTTTTTTTTTAAGATTTTATTTATTTATTTGTCAGAGAGACAGCGAGCGAGAGTGAGCATAGGCAGACAGAGTGGAAGGCAGAGTCAGAGGGAGAAGCAGGCTCCCTGCGGAGCAAGGAGCCCGATGCGGGACTCGATCCCAGGACGCTGGGATCATGACCTGAGCCGAAGGCAGCTGCTTAACCAACTGAGCCACCCAGGCGTCCCGTAATACCTCTTCTTATGCCAAAAGCTTTCCTTACCACTGCCAGATTTATCCTCCTGGGGAGTAACTCCAATAAAATTCAAGTTATTTAGCCTGGCATCCAAGGCCTTCTGTAGTCTTGATACAACTTGTCTTTCGAAGTCGATTTGCCACTCTGCCTCCATTAAGCCTTCTACTCCAACCAAACTCATTTTCCACTTTATTCCCTTTTTGCTTTCTCACTTCCAGGTAGAATTCCATTTAGTTGGTCTTTAAACACTTCAATTATACCAATCCTTATAAGCTAGCAAAAACCTTTGCAAGGAACTGCCAATAAAAGTAATTTCTTTTCCTGATATAATTCTCATAACACCTTTTATACTTCTTTTTTTTTCCCACATTTAGTTTCCATTATCATTATTAAGGAATAGGTCTCACTTCCCCTCCAAGACTGAAAGCAAGATCTGCTATTATTACTATAAAATAATCCCTGTACATTCTGTACCATGGAGTAGGCAGACTCAGCCATTTGTAGAATGAATTGCTCAAATTGCCTCATTTTCAAGAAACGATTCAGCATTCCTATTTGTCTCAGCAACACTGTGTACACCAGTGACGTAAAGCAATCTGACAAACGGGGTTACAAACAAGGCAATTAGCTAAGCAGGGCGTATTTCGAACTGCTAGAGGAGTGTTCCTTGGGGAAAGCTCCCGGATTCTGGATAAAGAGCAGAGACATCAGTCTCTCTCACTCCACCACACTCTGTGGACATTCACAGCCATCTCACGTGGCCAGACATCTGAATCTCCAAGACCAACACCTCCCAGATTTGTTATGCTGGGGTGCATTTAAGACATGTATGTCATGGTGGAATTTTGCCTCCCATCCTAACTGGCAGCTCACTAGATGTGGGGATAAGTTCAAGGCCTTCATCTGAGGAGGCATCCAAGCGTTTAAATTCCAGCAGCAAGGCTGGCAACAAAGTTCAGCTCTTCTGGAATCTTGCTTGGGAAAATGCTAGCGCATGATGCGGGAGCTATGGTCCAAGTCTTGTAGCTGACTAGTGCCATCAGCAGGAAGCTGTAACTGGTTTCTATGTTGTTTTTCAGAAGATAATTTTTACTAAGAAACTAGCTTCCAGGGCGCCTGGGTGGCTCAGTGGATTAAGCCGCTGCCTTCGGCTCAGGTCATGATCCCAGGGTCCTGGGATCGAGTCCCGCATCGGGCTCTCTGCTCAGCGGGGAGCCTGCTTCCTTCTCTCTCTCTCTGCCTGCCTCTCTACTTGTGATCTCTGTCTGTCAAATAAACAAATAAAATATTTTAAAAAAAAGAAAGAAAGAAAGAAAAAAAAAGAAAAGAAACTAGCTTCCAGGGGCACTTGGGTGGCTCTGCTGAGCATCACACTCTTGGTTTCGACTCAGATCATGATCCCAGGGTCATGACATCAGGCAGTCTGGGTCTCTGCACTCAACCGGGAGTCTTCTGGAGATCCTCTCTCTCTCTCTCTCTCTCTCTCTCCGCCTTCCTCCCTTCCCCAATAAATGAACAAATATTCAAAGAAAAGAAACTAGCTTGCAGAAAATCAGTCTTAGACAAATTCATATTTACCTTTCAATATTCATAGTTCTAAAACATCCTGAATTTTGTTGTATAAAATGTACATACTTAGGGGACAGGCCTAAGTATACCACGGAAGGCACTCCCTATTGTGTGTGTGTGTGTGTGTGTGTGTGTGTGTGTGTGAGGCACAGGCAGACAGGAATGAATGCATTCACTAAAGTAAAACTGATCAACAACTAAATTACAAGAAAACCCAGCCGAGGGTAGTTGTCTAGGTCTTGGCACTCTAGGTCCAAAGAGAGACAGTGGATCTTTCTCAAGCTCTTCCTTAGGGATCAGCTGAAGAGGACTATCTTCTATGTACTCTCACAAGACTGGGAAATATTAACATTTATCTCCTATGAGACAAGAGGACTTTTAAGTCCAAGGGCTTGTTTTATCATTGCTTTGAAGTCTAGAGAAACATGATTCTGGCTGTCATCAATTTTAATGGATCAAGATCAAAGGAAGAGCCATCTGAGTCAACCTAACCACTGGCCCTGTATAAACAGATGATGTGGATATTTAACCAAAGTGCTCAGGAGAAGGTAGTGTTGATCAGAAGCCATGTCCAAATTCATATCCCGACCAAATCCCCTCCTCACAAAGAGCAACAACAAGAAAGACAAAGGGAAGATTTGCTGTTCAGTTTAATCACTAGTAAGTGCAGTCAGAGCTATTACCCTCTTTGCCACCCAGAAGCAAGTTTAAAAAGCAAAACAGACTAATTTGTGTGGGCTTGGTGTGGGGGACAGCCTTCAAAAATCTACTTCCAAATGTCCAGAGAGGGGCAGAAGCAGTACCCACATTCCCCAAGACCTGTACTGCTCGCCATGATGGAGCAGAAGATTCAGCAAGGAAGAGGAAGGAGAGCAGGGCTTCAACAGGATTCTCTTCAAAATTGTACCAGGGAGAAAGGAGAGGAAAAGAGTCAAGGCAGGAACAGAACTCTGAGCTCAGAGACATACCACCTCCCTGGAGGAGGATGGTCTGGAAGATGTGGCCATAAGACTCAAAGACATCCTACAGCATCAGATAGGCTGGCACTCCCTCGCACAGCCAGCACTCGCAATCCTAGTGACCACTGGCCCCACCCAATAACTTTGTTCTACATAGTTGCTCCATCAATGAGAAAATGGAGCGTAATTTTCAAAACACATTTGCAATTTTTATAAAGTCCCTGCAGTTGGGGGAAAAAAAATTCATTTGCAAGTATTTAGGATACATAGTTTTCAAATGTGAAGAGAACCATGTTAACAATGCTGGCCATGGAGATAATTGCTAGATTAAGGAAGGAAAGTGAGTTTTTATCAGTGAAAAAAGTGGGGGTGCCTGGGTGGTTCCATCGGTTAACCATCTCCCTTTGGTTCAGGTCATGATCTTGGGGTCCTAGATTGAGAACCTCATCAGTCTCCCTGCTCAGCAGGGAACCTGCTTCTCCTTCTCTCTCTCTCCATGTACTCTCTCTCTCTCCCACCCTCCCTATGAAAAAGTTTAAAAAAAAAAACCCAATTTTTTCAAATGTAACTGTTGAATATTTCCTCAATATTTATATTTTAGATGGTACCTAATATTATGTAGATCTAGAGAAATCTCTAAGCTTATACACTGAAAGCAATGTATTTCCAGTAGTATATTGAACATTATACAATGTTTTATTCCTGAGATTTAGTTTTTGTATAATTTAATTGTACAACCTGACCACAGAATAGAAATTCATAATTAAGATGGTCCATGTTGATCATGTTTTTTGCCTCTGAGCAAAAAAAAAAAAAAGGTTCTCACACTTTCATGGTTTACCAAGTTGTCTCTTTAAAATTTATGAACCCAGTATATTTAAAAGTGCATTAAATTCCATGTTGTCCGTGTAAACTGGCAATATTCTATTTTAATAGGGGGCTGCTTATATTTTCCTTTAACTGACTTATCAGATGTTAGAACTAAAATCTACCATCAAAAACTCCCTGCCACTGATTCCAAATACCCTTGGATTTTTTTTTTTTTTTTTTTTTAATGTGGACAATATCATTTACTGCAGTACTTTTGAAGGGTGTAGGCAGACATTAAACCACTACTCTATATTATGTTGCAGCTGCTAGGCTAACACTTTCCCTGGTCTTTTTTTTTTTTTTCAAAGGTTTTATTTATATATTTGGCAGAGAGAGACACAGCAAGAGAGAGAACACAAGCAGGGGAGTGGGAGAGAGAGAAGCAGGCTTCCCGCCAAGCAGGGAGCCCAATATGGAGCTCCATCCCAGGACCCCAGGATCATGACCTGAGCTGAAGGCAGATGCTTAATGACTGAGCCATGCAAGTGCCCCTTTCTCTGGTCTTTAAATTAACAAATGGGATATTTGGAATTATACAAAACTCTAATTCTCTATGAAGTTTTCTAAAGAAATGAAACATCCACAGTGAAGGACTTATTTCTTTCACTGAGATAATTTACTTACTTTAGGAGAAGTAAGCTTTAAACTTCTGAAAGTGTAGTAAGACTGTATTGACTTCATTGGATGTTTTCTTTATAAAACTTAAACTCATCCATAGGTATCGGTTTCTAAAATGCTTGAATATTATGCTCTCTTATCATGATAAGAGATCATGATCTCTTATCATTCTCACTCATACAGCATTTTAATACAGTTTCACAATGGCACCAAGTAAAGGGACAAAGCACAAGACAGGAAAAGGAAAGACAGAATGAAAGAGGAAAAAAGAAATGAAGGATGGAAGGAAGGATGGAAGCTTATCTAAAAGGTCTGTGGTGTGGACATGGACCTTCTTAGCTGTCCATCAAGTCTGAAGAGTCTTTCAACCTTTCGATTTTTCTGCATGTCTTGAGTGCCATCTTCACAAAATAGAAACAACAACAGAACCTCTGGTGACCCTGACCGAGTGTCCTCAGCACCACAGAGCAGGTGACAACTCCAGAGGTGTTTCCACGTCCAGCTTCAGACCCCTTTTCTCCAGGCAAGGCAGCATCTCATTCAGATTCCCTTTGTAAAAACAAGGACACTCCCTATCCCAGATAAAAAGGAGAATCACAAATAAAAGACCTTCTGTTTTAATATTTCTCTAGGTCATTCCATTGAGGTTAAAAGAGGTCTTAGCAATACAATTCTCCGAATTAGCATTATAGCACAGAATTTTGAAGCACTGTGCACTCCTAATGCATGGTCTCCCAGCTCTTGCCAATTTTGATACATTATGTCAGTCTTTTTCATAGTGCCTCATGCTGAAATCAACACCCAATGAAAGAATTTGGTAAGTCAAATACGTTTTAGATCAATAGCCATGAGTAATTAAATTCTATGCGTCGCAGGCCTTTGGCGAAGTATTTACAGTTTGAAATCATTGTCCATTAGCCTTTCATTTTCTTCATCTGTACTTAGCGTCTACACCAAAGTGAACTAAAAACATGCAAGAGACATGCCTCACATGAATATACATACATGTGTTGAACATCACATACAAAACGGCCAACATCATTCTCAGCAGCCATTTGAGCAGTTTGGATAATTCAAGGGGAAATTCAGCCACAGTAAAGATGATCCTTAATTAGGCAGATCAATAGAATAGCTGTCGCATTTTGGCAGGCCATTAAAATCGGTTAATTAATCGTAAGTCAGGTTCATCCAAGCTTGGAGTGTATTTATTGTACTGGATTTTCTACCATTAGTAATTAGGAAAGTGAAGAGCTATCATTTCTAATTTTACTCTTCTCTTATTAATTCAGTGATACCCCCGTCTTATGGTTACATATAACGCAGTAAGGCCCAATACACCACAAGCACCCACATGGCACCAGGACCAGGCACTCCTGGCCAAATCAGAACCCCTCTCACTGGAACTGGACCCACTACTCATCCCTGACCTCAGGTTTTCTGTACTTTGAAAGGATATGTCAAATTAATTTATAAAACACTCTGAAAAAGGAATCCTGCTAAATAATAAGAGATATTATATTATAATATGAGATATTAATAATAATATGCTAAATAAATGAGATCATGAGTTTAAAGTATCCAGGAGTCAATCAGCTAGAAAGATGGTTTCCAAGGCCAAAGACATTGTAATAATGCTGCACTGAAGCAGACTACTAATCTTTATCCTTTGTTTTTTATTGTTTCAATGTATAGTTCTTTTCACTTACATCATTTTGTCCATGCTCTCCCCAAGAATGAAAATTAAATTGATTTAACCTTTCCATTTTCAAACGTCTGAAAGGATGAATCTGTACATACAAGGAACATACATGTTGGTAGCTTTATGTTAAGTAACACTATGGATTCTATCAGAAATAGCTCTGGAGTAGTCTTCTCTCTTCTTTGTGCCCTCAACTTGATACACACCCCACCCACTTAGTAAACAAGATTTTTTTAAAAACACAAAGTAGGTCTGATGTCCATGGAGACATAGGCACTAAAGGACACAGCTTCGATCCTCAAGTAACTCCTAGAAGGCAGTCACAAAAGCCACGAGGACAGCAATGAAGTATACAAAAAGTGGTCAGAAAGTTACCCCCAGATATACCTAATAGGGGTACCTAACTCAGGCTGAGGAAGGGGGTCAGGGGAGGCATCTTTGAGGAGATGCCTTTGAAATAGCTCTTCAACAGTAGCAAAGAATTAGCCAAGTAAAATCCCAGGGTGAGGCTGTGGGGGAAGGCAAGGACCAGAAAGAAGGCAAGGGGATGGGCATTTCAGAAGGAAGGAACACCATATTGGAGAGTTCACAGGGAATAAATACCTGCTTTGTTCTGGAACAGCTTTTGTTGAAGGAATCAACAAGAAAGGAAAAAAAGGATTAACATGTATCAAGTTTTCCTGTATTCCAGGCACTGTGTAGGGTACAATTCCCATACAACGAAAATCTTTACATACTTCACTGCTGTCTGCTGACCCCCTATGAAAGTGGGGTTTTGGAGGCGGACCTCATGAAACATTGATCCTATGACACCACAAGTAATTTGCACCGAAGGTTTCACACAGAACTTTCTTAAATGTTTTTCCTAATTGAAGACAGGAGTCTAAGCAAGACCACACCATGTACTAGAGGTGTGACTTTTTTTTTTTTTTTTTTGGGAAGGTGGTTAGGGACTCAAACATACTTTGTATCTCTAAGCTTGAAGAGTAAAGACGTGTTTCTTAGTGCTCCGAATCCCGTAATGAGCCGTGGAAAAAAGCCATTGATGAGAGAGATGGGTGTGAAGTTGAATAGAGGGTACTCACATAGAGTAATACTTTTAGCACAATTACTCTATTTATCATCATAGATCACTGAAATGACAAAAATGGAACAACAAAGCACTTGTCATGGAAAATAAATCGTAGGACGTAGACTTTTTCAGTTTAAGTTTCTGTCTGGAGCCCACATCTAAATACTATTAACAATTTGCTCTGGGAGGACTATTATGTCACCCTGGGCATGAGGCAAATGGAGGCAAAACAAGGAAAAGGAGACTGCCAGGAAAACAGGCCAAGGACAAAAATATGTACAAAGAAATGGAGGAGAGAATAATAAATTCCAGTGAGAAAAAGCCAAAGAAAGATTTTTTTTTTTTTAAACATTCTGGTTCTTAAGTCAGCAGGCTAAATACATAATCAGAAAATGGGGATGCTATTTAGTACTATACATGATCAGAAGGAAAAATTGATTTAATGGAAAATGAAATATTTCTGGATACTTTCTTCCAATTCAGAGTATCAAATAAATATTCCAAATGAGAAGCAAATTAGATGCTTCCTCTTTTTCTTCTTCCAAGGACTTTTTAAATTTTAGATATAGGGCTTTTAGTTTATCGTTTTAAGGCACTTTTTTTTTCCAGATACAAATGAGGCTTATTTTGTCTTTTACTTTGTCGATTTAGTATTTTTTAATTCAAAGTTTTCATAAACAGTAAAGCTAATTCTCCATGGTTGCAATTGTCCACATACAGTCTTATAGTTTAAACAGGAATATTTAAAATATAAAATAAAGTTAGCTTAATGAATAGGTTTCCCAGTGTTATTTCAGCAGACTGTTATTTCTAATTCAGAAGTGTTATTAATATTTGCTTAGTTATTGTTCTATTAACTAGCAAGTTTTTTTAATGTCCTCTTCCATGTAATTCTACTAAATAAACTTCTTTTTTAATGAGAGTACTGTTATTTATTTTTAAAGTTATCTCTGTGCTCAATGCGGGGCTCAAACTCACAACCCTGAGATCAAGATGCATGTGCTCTACCAGCTGAGCCAGCCAGATAACCCTAGATCAACTTTGAAAACTAATTCTCAATCATTCTAGAACTGAACAAGCTAGGACTTAAAAGATAAATTGTGCTCCTCATGGGTATGATAGTAACCATATATTTTTTTAAGATATTATTTATTTTTTTATTTTTTAAAAAGATTTATTTATTTATTTGACAGAGAGAGAGAGATCACAAGCCTGCTCAGCAAATATGAGGGGCTTGATCCCAGAACTCTGAGATCATGACCTGAGCCGAAGGCAGAGGCTTAACCACTGAGCCACTCAGGTGCCCAAGATATTATTTATTTATTTGAGAGAGAGAGAGAGAGTGCACAAGCAGGAAGAGGGAGCGGGAGAAGCAGGCTCCCCATTGAGTTGAGAGCCTGATGCAGGGCTCATTTCCAGGACCATGAGATCATGACCTGAGCCGAAGGCAGACACTTAACTGCCTGAGCCACTCGGGTGCTCCAGAAGTATGTACTTTTTTTAAAATGTCAATTTTTATATGTTACTCTTCTCCAACAGGTTAACCAGTCAAAGAATATGAAAAAGCAATTTTAAAAAAGAATAAAAACCATAAGGGAAACCAAAATAATTAACCCAAATAATTAAAAAGTACCAGATGTCATTCTTAACATTGTAAATTAGTTGACATATATGTCTATGTATATTTATGTACAAAAATTATATTATTAGAATGGGTAAGGATACCATTTATTCAAAAAAAATGGGAGTGTGAGTTGCAACCAATTTCCCAGTCAATCAGACAATATTACTAAGTAACTCAAATGTGTATATATACTTTGTAGTTATTTCTAACAGTTTGCAAGTTGGGAATCAAGTTACAGATCTTTAAAAAATTATAATGTCGCACTAAATAGAAAGTTCTTGAATAATGACATACTGCCTTGCATATGCTAAAATATAGGTCCTGATGGATGTACTTTTTATTAGTATGATCCAATGCTTTATATATTGATTCTTGTTTAAAAAAAAAAAAACTACATCTTTGAGTAAGAAGTCTAAGTATAGAAAAAGAGGACTGATTGGAGAAGAGTATATAAAAATACTTTTTTTTTGCTATTTCAAAAACTATTTTGAGAATAATCAAAACTGAATATTCCCCTCAGATTTTATAGCTTCATCATACCAATGGTGATAAACACTTTCCCTTTATCGTGATGAATCTTGAAACTTCTACTCAAACATGTTGAGCCCAGATCTCTGTCTTTAAGTTAGATGTGTATCATCGAATAGTTTTTCTGTGGGGGAAAGGCATGACACAATTTGAGGGCCTAAATATAAAATTCTTGGACTGCCAAGCAACACCATGAACTGAAAGAACATCAATTTGTACAGAGTTCCGTGAAGATGAAGAGCAATCACAGATGCAAGGGCCAAGAGCCATTGAAGTATTTTCCATCCAGATCACATACTGCTAGAGCAAGATTTTCTGATGTAAATATAGATGACACAGAAATAACACAGAATTTCTTTGAAGTTTTGAGTATTTATTTTTGAATTTAAAAATAAAACTACAAAATCCCAAAGGTTTGTTGAGTTTCTGAGTAACAGAGCACATAATGAATGCTTCTCTCAAATTTGATCTGGAAACAAAACTTGAGTAATAAATACCCCAGTGTTTTTTCTCTACACATATGTGGAAAAACTTGGCCAAGGAACTGAACTAATAGACTTAACATTCATTCATCTACCAAATGTATCAAATGATAGGGTCAGAATCAAATTTTCATTGGCTTTTCCCGAGCAATCCTCTGTTGTCCATCATGTTCAGTGTTAAAGACATGTTGGGCTTCTAGGAATTGATTATGGAAATTTCCTTTTGATTATCACACTCATTTACAAAGAAAGTCTTGTATCAACAGTGTAAGGATTGAGTTTTACTGACTTCATGGGAGCAATAGATAATGTTGATTACAGTCACGTTTTTAAGGAGTTCATAGCCTATACTAACAGTTTATGCAAATTTACAAATCACACGCCACCTGCTGCCATCAGCATCACATGCTCATCACCGCCCTTCTTAGGGCAGTCATGGGAAGTCTGATGCACAATCACCTTTTTACAGGCTTTTCTGACTTTTTCCATGATACCTTTCTTCTCACAGTCCATCTCCTGACTCATCATCTGTTCTAGTTCAATTTCCTTCACTGACATTTAATCCTCTGCAATGATTTCTGACACTAGCTCCCCAAAGATGAGCCAAACTTCTCAAGTTTATGGCACAATCTTCCATATGGCCCTTAGTTCAGACACCAGTCCCATGTTCCAGGTCCCTGAGCCATCCATACTTTTGACCAACTGACTATGAAATGGAGGCGCTTCCACGAACCCTCAGAATTTAAAATACTAGAATGATTCCCAGAATTCAGGAAAGTGTGATACTATTATAGTTTTATATAGCAAAAGGGCATAAATCAGAGCCAGACAAAAGAGGAGATATACAGATCAAGATCAGGGATATTCTTTAAACACACACATTCCATAGCATCTTTCCTGTGGAGTCAGGACAGGTCCCCCTCCTCCCAGATCCATGTGTGACAATACAGAATATTGCCAACCAAAGAAATTCACCTCTACTTCAGGGTCCAGAATTTTTACTGGGGCTTTTATTACATGGGTGTGATTAATTGAATCTTTGGCTGCTGGGTTGAATTTCCACAGGTCAGGCTAAGGTCACGAAGCTCAGAGTCCCAACCCTCCAATCACATGCTTAGTCTTGTTAGTGTGGCCAGGCCTCATCAGGAGTTACCTGGTTAGCATCAACCACCTAGGGACATGCTGTGTGCCACTTCATTAGCATCAGCTAAGCAGGGCCACCATGAATAACAAAGACACTCTCATCTCCCAGGAAATTCCAAGGACTTAGGCTGCCTCCAGGAACCAGGGACAAAAGTCAGCCACATTATCTACTTCACAGGATAATCAGTTCTTCAGGTGTTGTTCCCCCCCACCCCCACCCAGGATTCTGTCTTTCTTATTGTCATCAAGACACTAAGAGAACTCATCTTCTAAAATGCATGCTATTATTCTCTTTAGACAAGTGATTCCCATGTCCCCATCTCTAGATGGACCCTCTTCTGTTTTCCAAATCAATTCTCCACGTGCAATACCTACCAACACCATCAATATCACCTTCAAGTTTAGTAGAAATCTAAGTTCTCAAGTCCCACCCCAGAAATACTGATTAGCACCTCTGAGGTGCTGCCAAGTAATCTGTATTTAACAAATCCTACCAGTAACTCAATGAACATTAAAGTTCGAGAACTATTTCTCTTGATCTGTATCCCAGCTACCTTTGGGATGTCCAGACACCTCAAACCCAGGGAAGAGAAAACCCACAATCATATTTTTTCTCATAGCCTCTTCTACTCATATTTTCCCTGTTTTAGGAAATAGCACCATTAGTTAATTTACTGAACAGATATTTCATTTATTCAGTGCTTTTTATACACTAAGCATATCCTCATGGAGGTTACAGTTTAGGAAAGGTAAAGGACAGAAGTGATATCCTGGGTAGTCTGAGAGTCCTAGCCTAACTCAAGACAAAAACCAGCAGCAGGGAGCCAGTGGGGATTTCCCAGAGGATGCCCCATATGTAAATGATTAAGGTTGGATAGCCTCTGGCTTATTTTAGGAACTTGAGGAAGGTTCTTCCAGCATATTAAAGCACATTGAGTGGGAAAGCAGAAGAGTGTTGAGAATTAATATTTTTTCTGGAAAGGCATGATGCTTAACTTTGCAAGCCTTCAAAAGATTTTGATCATTAGATTAAGAGCAAAAATTGAATTATGAGTAGGGACTAGTATATTCTGCACTTTCTGAAAGGTCACTCTGGATAAGCAAGTGAAGAAGAGAAACAAGGATATGAGGAGCCCAGACAGGAAGCTGCTCCTACAGTGGTCTACAGACAGGCCAAGGTGGCTTGGAATAGGAGGGGACATGGAACAGAGAGGGAGACCACTTGAGAAAGTATTTGGTTCTCCCAACCGAACAACTCCTTTCCTTGACCCTACTCCTATGCTCTTCTAAACAAATCAAACTTACCATCATGGCATTTTAAAAATCTAATTTTCTTTTAGATTGAATGTTCTGATTCCTAGAGCTCATTCCTAGTCTTCCTTGGTCCTACAGTAACCATTTAATTGTTAACTTTCAGGGCCGTATCACAAGAGAACTCAGGATGTATTCTGATTTTATCACCCCCTCACACACTTAGAATGCTTTTATTTTTAGCCAACTGAAAGAATAATGCCCAAAATTTGTAATAGGACTTAAAATGCTTCATAAAATTCAGGGATTCTTATTAAGGCACACCACAACCTTTTTTTTTTTTTTTTTTTTTTTAAGATTTTACTTACAAGTAGGCAGAGAGACAGGCAGAGGGGAGATGGGGGAGCAGGCTCCCTATGAGCAGAGAGCCCCATGCAGGGATCCATCCCAGGGTCCTAGAATCACAACCTGAGCTGAAGGCAGAGGCTTTACCCCACAGAGCCCCCCAGGTACCCCAGCACAACACAACTTTTAAAAATGTCCCTCCCAGGGCACCTGGGTGGCTCAGTGGGTTAAGCCTTTGCCTTAACAACCTTATTTTTTTAACACAGCCTTATTTTTTTAACAACTGTATCATTTTAGACCACTCGACAGCCTTCTGAACTCTGGTTTCTCCATCTCAAAACCAAGATAACATGTTGACTCGAAAAGGTTTACCAGTTAATTGAGCATGTAATAATGGACACAAATTTAAATATATTATTAAATCTGATATGATTATATTTAATTTCTTGGTATTTTAGTTTTCTCATCTATATAATTACTAAGGTTTGAGTAGGTCTGGCTTTCAAAGAAGCCCAGTAAATGTTAAGTGACTAAATGCATGAATGCGTGTAGGTAAACATAATTTTCTGTTTCTTTGTTAGAAAAACTTTGCTACTACTTACTTTTTGAGTCCTTTTGAAATTCTAGCATTGAAGCTTTTATTAACATGATTCTCTTGAAACCTTTATTTTTAGTATTATTCCTTTTCACTTTGATTCAACCTCAAACACAGAAAATTGAAATTCTCACATTTTTCCCGGTCTGACAATGAGCCTCTCCTTCATAAATGGAGTAAGCATAAATACAGTCCTTCTCTATTTTTTATTTCTCCATTCTCTCCATTTAGAAAGTCAACTCCCTACACACACCCCTGCTTTGCTTGTCATATTTTCCAGTATTCATGTAAAAATAACTTAGACTAGATAAAAATGGTGAAATTTCAGTGTAAACAACCAGTATAACAAATCTAGGATACAGCAAACAAAAATTCTATTCTTTAAAACTCTTGTAAAAAGGGGGATGTAAAATAAGAATTTAGGAATAGAAGCCTGCTGCCCCCACTATGTTATACTTGGGTAAATTGAGTTTGAATATTGATGTAATATGCAATCCTCAAGAATCAACCCAAAACAAGGACCCCTGATCTTTTCCTCCTACTGTGACCTCTGTTCAGCTCAGGGTCAGTGACTTAAGCAGCAATGGAAGGTGAAGTCAGGATATAGCTTGTGCTTCTTTACTCATCTTTAGAGATAAATATACTTCTTAGAAAGTTTTAAAGATGAAAACCAAGTTACCAATTTTCTTCCTTTCAGAGAAGTGCCCTTGAGCAACAGATAAAGGTTACAGTATTTCCCATTACACTAATTTAGACATCACATGGTGTATTCAAGCTTTTAACCCAATTTTGTATGTAACGTGTTTCATGTTTATTCTATGTAGAAACTAACTTAGAGTTCTTACCAACTTCAGTGGCTTTAAAAAATGGTTAAAGGACAGAGAGAGAGGACAATTTTCAGAGATAAAATAATTTTGTACAATAGTCCTTTTTGTCAAAGATATTTTTTCTTCCATTATTCTAATGGAATTCTAATCTAGTATTAAAACATAGTTTCAAGATTCTGAAAATCCTGCAGGAGAATTTGAAAATGTCTCTTTTCTTCAAGTCTAGACTGGGAGTCTAGCAAGAGAAAAGGATCCCATTAGTTGTTCCCCTAGCTTTCTCCTGGGCTGACTCCAGTTTTTGGCAATGGGACCAGACTTACACTTTGGTCATCATTCACAAAAAAACGCTTTCTCAACTATCAAGGCCTTATACTCTCATATACTGAGTTGCTCTGAGATTATGATGAGGCACTTTAACTTTGGGCAAGTAACAGAATCTTTCTGTGTAACACATATACCTATTTCCAACTTTGTAAAACATGCATCTCTTAAATATATATGCAATTCTCTTAAGTTGACACACTTGGTTCGTTCTTAGTGTGGTGCTGGTCACAAAAAAGAGAGTCCATGCTAATTGCATTATAATTTCAGTCACTTAGAGTATTTCCTGAATACTATAGACAATACTCCTCAGAAAATTTTAATATCCTCATTTTTATTCCCCCACTCACTTGTCCTCACCCACCACAACAGCTTGAATCGTAAATCTTTGCTCCCCCAAACACACACCTGGACACCCCCAAGGCTATTATGTTTATTATTCTCTTCCTCTGTGTTCCTGGGCACCTTCTATCCCCACCTTCTGACACCTCCTGATTCTGCCTCCCCTGATTCACCATCACAAGACTAGAAGAGCCTGTCTAATTCTAATTCTAAGGAGTGCAAGACATTCCTTAGAAAATGAAGGAAAAATTGCATCTTCTTTAGAGAACTGAAGAAAAGACATACAAACGCATTGTCCTCCCTTAATTCTTCACTACACAGTAAGTTCAATAGGTCGCAATGTGGGTGGTTAAAAAAAAAAAGTACTGGGTCTTTGGTTCTACAAAAAATATATCCATAATGATCAGAGTACATCTGAAGTAAGGTACGTGGGCTACATTTTTAAAGTATTATACACAAACTAGAATGTGTTCCAAAAAGAATGTGAGACTCAAGAAAGAAATTTAAGTATTATATGAACTGGAATTAAAGATTATAAAGTTAAAAATTGAGACCTGTACCCCTGGGGATAAAAATATATGTTTATAAAAAATAAAAAAATTTATTAAAATTAAAAAAAAAAATTGATAATGTGTCAATATAATGAATTGGGCTCTTCAAAAGCTCAAACTGAGGGGGAGATGAAAGAATATCATTAGTCTCAAGGGCCAGTGGATGAAACCTACAGGGAGACAAATTCATCTTATGAAAGTGATGTCCCCAAGTATTACCCCAAACTACAGATTTTGCTTTAGGGGTTTATGATGTTTCTAACAATGTAAATATTGAAGAGTAAGCTGGATAACCACTTGAAAAGGATGTTACGTGTTTTGTCCCTGTGGAGTTCTCACAATTCTCCAAGAACTCTGTGGAGTTCTTACAATTCTATATATTCTCCTCATCTTCTAGAATTTGACTTGATAATGTAATTCCTTGATTTTGCCCAAATTTCTTCCACAGACTCCATTTCCAGGCTCAGGAAACCTGGATAGACTTAGCATTGACTATATATATTTTTTAACCTTCAATTGGATGTTTAAGATTTACATGCATATTTTTGTTTTATGATGAAAGTTTTGCTTATTATAAACCAATACTATAATGTTTAATCACTTAAAGAGTCTTTTATTCTTCCCACAGTAATGAAATAAACTGTATGCAAGCCTAAAAAAGGGGGAAGGAGCTATGAAGATACATGCTGAAGTGTCTCTATCTAACCTCAGGAACTACAAGGTAACGTATTTATGAGGCAGTGAAACACAAATCAAGAAACTCGGGGCCAGTCAAGAGCTTTGAAAAGTAGAACCAGTCTACTTTAGGTATAAAATGAAAGAGGGGGCGCCTGGGGGGCTCAGTGGTTTAATCTCTGCCTTTGGCTAAGATCTCAGAGTCCTGGAATCAAACCCCGCATGGGGCTCTCTGCTTAGCAGGGAATCTGCTTCTCCCTCCCCTTCAGCCTGCCTCTCTGCCTACTTGTGATCTCCCTTTGTCAAATAAATAAATAAGATCTTTGAAAAAAAAAAATGAAAGAGCTGTAATGGATGGTGCTGATCCATTCCAGTTCTGGGGAGACCAACTAGTCCCAGTTTGCCTGAGACCATCCAGATGTTTAAATTCAAAGTCCCACTTCATGTAATCCCCTCAGTCCCTGGCAAAGTTGGATGGTTGGCAAGTGATTACAAGGTTTAAAATATTCTCCAAAAAATTTGCAATTATATTTATAATCAAATATCTGTCCTTTCTGGGGTGGAAAAGAGTAAAACAATTTTTTTTAAGTTTGCCTTTTACATTCTTATTCCAAATACTACCACAATGTCTACTTTTTAAAAAGTGATCATTTTAAGTGGAGTATTATGTGGGTAATAAGTATACAGATTCATACCACATTACAAAATATGGGAAGACAAAGAACGTGTTTTCTTATATTATGTGTATCTATAAGGCTTGCACCACAAGAAGGGCTGGAAGAAACTACAGTGAAATCCATTGACCTGCAAGTTAACTGTGTGTCATTTCTATAAATAATCATGAGCCTAATTATGAACACACAGTTGATTGTTTTGCAATACACAGAGGCATATAAAAAGCTTACCCTATTTTGCCAAATTAAAAAAACAGTATTAATGAAATGAGAGGAAGGAGATGAACAAAGATGAGGCATGGGGGAGGAAAACAAAAAATTCAGTTAAGGGAATGAGAAGCTTTCTATAGGTTCTGGACTTTCTATACTTGAGGAAATGCTTCCTGAACTGGAGAACTAAATAGTCATGGATTCTTTCTTTTCTTCTAGCCCCTTGATTTCTTTTTTTTTAAAGCTGCATGATTGGAAAAAAATATTACATCTCAGTAATTGTGACTTACAGCTATGCCAAAGAGAAAAAACTTGTGATAAATTATTCAGACTCAATTAGCTGATTTTGCTTGACTTTTTACATGTTTAGACATAATTAATGAAATGAATATATACTTTTAAAAGTAATTCACTAGGGATTTTTTTTAAAATCCGATTTTCTAAAGGACTTTACTTCAAATGCTGTTTTAATTGGCATCAGTGATAAGGTATATAATTTTAAGCTTCAAAAAACACTTCAAAATTCTTTTGATGTTTCATTAGGTAATGTGAAATAATACATTAAACAATGTTTAACAATTTTGACACACCTCAAAATTGTGTGTTATAGTTCTGTGAAAAAAATGAAAGTCATTCTTATTTATCACTTAAATTCATTAGATGTTCTGGGAGTGGAGTTTTGAAAGAATTTCTTATGCATTCCTTTTAAAAATTTACTATTTTGATCATGTACAAATAGTTACTGAACATTCAGGCAGTGTATTATAAGATATACACATTTCTAAGAGAATTAAAAGTCAGACGCTCAATAACCTGAGCGATGAATTAGCAACTAAGAAGCAAGTTGTTGCATTTAGATAAAATAAATATAGCTAGGTAGTCTGATCCCTACCCAAATATTTAGTGACCTTAAATGATCTTCACACCTGTTTACATTGACACACTGTTAATTCCTATGCAATTATCTTCAGAAAATATTCCACATTTTTCAGGTCCCTCATCTATCTTCTAATATCCCACACCTAAACACTGAGTGAATGACCTTGTCCCTTCTTCCAAGATAAAGTATATCAAAAAGATGTTTCATTTTCATCTCTTCTGTCAAAAATCCCATGTGATTTGTTCACTTTAAGTTGAAAATAATATATGGAAGGCAAATTTTAACACTTTGAAGACAGAGGATATAAAATCTACCAAATAATGATACACTTATTTTACCCAAAGGGCTGATTTAACAATTAGTCCAACATAGTCCACTGATATACAATTGATACTATAAAAGGAACTTGTGAAATTATTCAATATGAAAAATTCCATTAACTTCATTTTATAATGGGGATAAAATATTGATACATGTCTAAGAAGTGACTCAGTCACATCTTGTGACTGCCACCTACTTTATCATTGACTATGACTTCCTGAGCTCCTCCAATTCCATTTCCTCAGTTCCCCTGGAAAGAGTGCCTAAGTGTTTCTATCTCCTTAGCTCTGCTCCCCCCTTCCAAAGGGGGTAGGGACAGTTGATTTCAAGGACAAAGTAGTAGCTTTTAGGAAAAAAATCAAGATGTCAACCAAGTCTTAAGAAAGATCTGTAAGCAAAACTCCAAGTTTATCAAGATGCTATTTTCATTCTTCCCTGTCTCTTTAGATGAGCTTTTTCTGTTTCTCCCTTTGCATGTGGCCTTTGGCTATACCATATCCCAACATTATATGCTATAATCCCTGCCACGTTTTTACTTTCTGGCTGTCTATCATTCTCAGTACCAATACCAAAGATAGCACCTGCTTGAACTACTTTAGCCAAGTGTTTTATCTCTTGTTCCATAAATATGGCCTAAGCAGGAATAGGGAGGTCACAGTGCACATGACTAGATGATAGACTACAGAGACAGTATGCATGAAATTATAGAAAACAGTGTTATATAATTAACAAATTGAATAGCAATTGAACAAACTGTAAGTACAGATCTGACTAAGGATAAATCCCTTCACATGAAATGTAATGAATAGAAAGTCACTATTTAAACATAACTCTCAGTTCCATTCTTTAGTGAAGGTCCAACTGTGGGTAAAAGAACCCAGAAAAACATACAATGTAAATTAGTAAAATGGTATAAATGGGATATCACTCTCAGACTATGACCAGGACTTGTTTACCACCATTTAGGGTAAACAATCTCCAGTAGATTATATCCTCACTCAGAACTTGCTTCTGGTTCTTGCCTCTGGTTCAGATATTGTTCCAACAAACCATTAGAAAGATTATCTTTTCAACAAGCATTTCTTAATGTAGGCCTGCAGGAATAGTAATTTTTCCATTCCCTAATGAAATACTTGGAAACAAAGCAGAGGTGATTATGGGGAAAGTGGCAGCTACATATCCCTCAGCTAACATACATGATGCCGTGAAATAATTAAGGCTTGAAGGTTCACAGTTGATAGAGAATATAGTCTACCTGGTTGATATTACAGTGAGAATTCACAGGGGGTTTGTCAGTTTTGAGTCTAATAATGTACACTCTGTTGGGTTCAAAATTATTTCTTGGTCAACTTTAAAATTTTTTTTCAGTTGTGCATATTCAAGATATACAACATGAAAACTTGATATACATATATACGTTACAGGATTATCCTCCTCAAGCTAATTAACCTAACTTATCCTCACATAGCTACCTTTCTGGTGTGTAGTGAGAGCACCTAAAATCTCTTGGCAAATTTCCAGTTTTCAATACTATATTATTTACTACAGAATAATATCACATGCTGTGCATTCTTTCACCTCAACTAACGGCAATTTTACACCATTTGACCAGCATCTCCCCACTTCCCCCACCTCCCTCCCCCTATGAACCACTATCCTACACTCTTCCTCTATGTATTTCACCTTTTCAAATTCAACTTTAGTGAGTAACAGTAGTTTTTTTCTTTCCGCATCTGGTTTACTTTGCTAAGCATAATGTCTTCCAGGTTCACCCATGTTGTTGCAAACGGCAGGATCTTGCTTTGTAAAGCTGAGCGACATTCATGTGTCTACACATGCGCACCCTGGTAGACTTTTTAAAAGGCACTGTAAGTATATCAAGGAACACTGCTTTTCCTCCTTTAAATACAAAGCATTTGGATGAGACTGGAGTTTCATCGATAGGAAACGTATGTTTCCCTTTTAAAATGCTATTTTAAAATTCTAGAAGACAAATTCAAGTTTTTATATTAAAAAAAAACCTATCAGGTTGAGGAGATGGTAGATCTTCTGAATCATAATACATATGTAGCATTTATCTTTAACTGTGAGAGAGTAAGAAATTCCAGATGGTTTTTGAGAAAATGACTTAATCTTTCATTTTAAATAGTTAAGAAATACAAAATTATTAGGCTACTTCTCTAAAAGTGTTATTCTAGTTTACCTTAAACATGGAAAGACAATCATTCTTTTTCATAGCAATTATATCAAATTCATTCAAATTTTAATTGGACAGATATAGCCATTTCCTATTTTAGAAGCCCAATTTTAATCTTCAGACCCGTTACTTTCTTCTCCTTTTTAGATAATTCATAAAAAGTATAATTGGTGCATTCACCAAGAATATTGAAATACTGACAAAAATTCAAAGTCTCTTGTTGATTCCAAAAGTATGATTAATTAATCTATGAGACAGAAAAATCACTTTTTTTGTCTTTTTTTTGTGGGGTTATTTTCTGGGCAATAAATGAATAATTCATACTTTGTACTACAAAGAGGATTCTATAGGATTATTTTTTTTAATGACTGAGTCATGATAATCAGTATGTAATTTTAATGTTTAATTTTCTCTTTTTATATGGTAAATAAAAATTGTCTAGTTGGTAATGAACAATATTCTGTCCCCAGTATTTTATAATTGAGTTTTTTCTTTCTATATAGGCAGGTTTGTGAAAAGATACCAGATGAGATAAATTAAAGTCACTGTAATTCAAGTAATAATTTTCTTTAACCATTAAATGTATTACTGAAAATTCTCCATTGTATGGGTGATGGGTACATTCTGACTCCTCCTAATTCACAAAAGCCTTGAAGTGCCTTTCAGCAAGGGAGAAAAATTACTGATTCCTTGCTTTCAAATCTATCCAGGTCTCCACCTGTAAGCTTCCACACCTCCGTCAGATTATCACTTTTCCTTCCAGGGTTGATCAGATGGATAGACTAATGAAACAGTTGGAGGGGAGTTAGGAAAGGGTAAAATAATATACAATGTTGTTTTTGTTTTAAAGATTTATTTATTTATTTATTTGACAGAGAGAGATCACAAGTAGGCAGAGAGGCAGGCAGAGAGAGAGGAGGAAGCAGGCTCCCTGCTGAGCAGAGAGCCCGATGCGGGACTGGATCCCAGGACCCTGAGACCATGACCTGAGCCGAAGGCAGCGGCTTAACCCATTGGGCCACCCAGGCGCCTGTTTTTGTTTTTTTAATCACATCCATCCATCCATCCATCCAGTTTTACTGACCACCACAGTATGGCAGTTTTTCTCTTGACACTTACACTTCAATAAAAGTAATTCAGGAGAGGGGCACCTGGATGGCTCAGTAGGTTAAGGGTCTGCCTTCAGCTCAGGTCATGATCCCAGGGTCCTGGGATGGAGCCCCACATGGGCCTCCCAGCTCAGCGGGGAGCCTGCTTTTCCCTCTGCCATTGTCCCTGCCCCACCTCCAACTCCTGTGAACATGCTCTCTCTCAAATAAATAAAATCTTAAAAAAAATTTTTTTCAGGAGATACAAAGAATTCCCAAGGTAATTGGAATCATTACACCAGGACCACACAGTAGGTTATGGAACCCCTAACAAAGAAGTCATAGAAATGGAACATAGGACCATAAAACCTCAAGTCTGAGTAAAAATAAACTGGATGAAGAACAAACACTGGGAAAAAGAACCAAGATGAGAGTGGGAAGAACTGGTATCTAGGGCAGCTTGGAAATAAAGAAAGGGGTGTAGACAAATCTGAGCGAAGAACCATCAGGATAGTTTAGAGAACAAACAAGTCTAGCTGCCCTGAGCAAAAAAGGTAGGGTCTGGAGAAAATGCTGAAGATGTAAGCAGTGTGCAGATCACAAGGGCTGTGTTAGTCACAGGAAGTGACCGGGATTTTCTCCCCCAGTCATAAAAACCCACCATAAACTCATGTACGTTTTATCATGTTCACCATGTTTGTCTCAAAGTACTTTAAGTTACCCAACAGCCTAAGGGTATCTGCTCAAGGGGTCAAGACTGAACTAAGAAAAATTAGGTCCACATACACTTTTCAGATGCTAAGCCAAGCTGACTCGACATGGTGGATAATACATCTGGGTGTTGGTTAATAAAAATAAAGATTCCACAGAAATATCTTAGATCCAGAGGAGGAGACCAAGTATGCACAAACAATAATCAAAACAGAATCTGTATAGCTATCCCTGGAGCCAGATAAGGCAGAAGTGCTGGGAAAGGTATTTCAAAGGTAATTATTATTCAGGCAGTAAGTGAGTCTAGAGATTAGACAAGGCAAGCGGAAAAAAAAAAAAATCAAAAAAAGGAAAAGCAGAAAGCAAAAGAGGAGTATCAGTGTCTTAGTCTGAGTTTCTCCCATAACGTGACTTGATATAAATGATTCTTACAGATCCACTATCTGGGAATGCCACACCAAGGAACAGAAGGGAGGCAAAGGGACATTCAAACCAAAGAAGACAGAAAGTACAAAAAATAATTACCTAGTTAACCGCAGCTATGGCTAAATGGTCATCATATCTGGGAGCACTTTTGAGAAGCTTATAGGAAATTACCTCAGACCTGTCTGCCAAGGGAGCAAAGAGCAACCATTTACCTATCCATTGGGTCCCTTTGCCATGAATCAGGGATAGCAGCTTGGGTACAAATTCCCCCAAATTTGTGCATTGCCAATGCAAGGTGCCAAGAGGATTGTTACGGCTGTCACATGAGGCTGCGTCAATGAAGTCCCTGGGGAACGAAGGGAGAGAAGAGTAGGCAGCAGAAGCTGAAGCAAGATGCCATCTGGCTCCATCTGTCCAGAACTGGCTGAAGCCAGAATAGAACTGACTGGAATAAGAAGCGCTGCTAACAGATTTTGGTAAGATCTAAGAGGCTTCTGATATAACCCAAAAATGCCTCTCAGTAACCAATAGAAGTTGGAAGATTGATCCAAAAGGATGAAACGGTGGAGCCTTAGATGAGACAAAGCCACTGGTCTGGAATACACAGATGGCTAGCACAATGGCTGTTCCTCACCAGCTTATGAGTGCAAAAAAGTTATGTCCCCTCAGGAGTCCTCTGTAAAGGGTATACTGGAATGAAACCTATGAGCGTATCTGCCTTAGGCATTTAGAATCAAAAAAAAAAAAAAAAAAAAAAAAAAAAAAAAAAAAAAAACCCTAGGGCAAATAGGTATACCGTGTATATTAGAGAAATGCAGACACTAACGCAGATCAAGAATAGCCAAGTATTTGCATCATTATACACAGCTGTATGGGAACCCAGAGATCACGGAGCAGAGGACACTAGGAAAGTAAACAACAGATGGTTGAATTTCACTGGGCAGGGGAGGAGAGGGGAAAATGTGCGGGTGGTATTCTTTGTTCGAATTGATGTTTAAGCCCTAGATCAGGCAACAATCGATTTAACTGAACTTTGAGACTCTAATGAAATTGACATTTGTCATTTACCTAATTGTTTTAACAATCAAAAGAACTTCAGTACCTGAAAACACTTAAAGCTCAAGTTTTGTAGGTGGACATACAGTACATGTGCACTCCACAGATTTATTTTTTCTTGTTCTTTCCATCAAATTATCAATTGGCAGAAGATCAACTTTAGGAAATAATGGCAAAGGAGGGGACTTAGAGGAGCTTAGGGCAATATGGGGACTCTCCAGAGCACTTGATCTCCAACTGCATTCCTCTCCATCAGGAGAACTCAGTCTTGGTTGGCTCTGCCAATCCATAAGAGAAAGGCTTCTTGAAGCTGAATGTAGGACAGGCGGGACTTCCCAAAGATCACTTCACAGATCACTTTTGCTACCATGCAACTCATCTGCTTGCTCTCCGTCAGCTTGTCTGAGTGTCATGCCCTAACTCTTCCTTCATGCTAGGTTTGAATGCCAAACCAGGTCTCATTCCCATGTTCTTGGAACAAGTTATTGCCCAAGCTGGCTTTCCAGCTTCCCACTGCCAAACCAAGTGAGTTTCTGCATGTACACCCAGACTACACCTTTGTTTGTGCTGCATACCAGGGCTGAACATCTGCAAACTGAGGATACTATGCAGAAGAGTAAGCAGCTCTTGTAACTGCTTTTAATTTTTTCTGAAGTTTTTTCTTTAAATGTCAAGGAGTAAGCTTGTTTATATGACGAGGAGAAAAACTTGCAGAATCAGATCCTGTTCTGAGGCAGGAGCCCTTGCATATCAAGAAATAAATCTCTCTGGGATCTCAAATACCTACAGGGCTAATAATCTGGAGGACCTTGAAGTATGTGCTTTAGGAGTGTGATTTATTTGTGTTTGAGATATTTTAATGCTCAGAGTTAGAAGGTCAGTTCAACTTTTTTGTCAACATAATGTTGGAATTAATTATTTTCTTAGCTCCCACTTCTAGCTAATCCTTCTATTTAGAGTATTGTGAAATATAAGGCATCTACTTGAGAGGTAGGTTCCTGGACCTCTCCTCCTTATATATGTTGCCCACTATTGACTATAATTAGTGGTGTTACTTTGTTAGGACCTCCAGACTTTAACATATACTGGTTTGGATCATCGAAGGAGCTTTAGGAATTACCTGAGCCACAGCCTAGAGATATTGCTTTAATCCTTGGCATCCAGATTTTTTTCAGTCTCCTCAGAGATCATAAAATGCAACCAAAGTTATGTATCTTGACTGCAGCACCTGCCCAAGTATGATCCCTTGGGCCAGTATCATTGTCAACAATTGGGAATTCACTACAAATTTAAATTCTCAGACAACTTTTCATACTTACCAATTCAAAGACTATGGTGATAAACTCAAGCAAATACACACACACACACACACACACACACACACACAAACTAGCCTTGAAATGTAATTCATATGCCATACAATTCACCCATTTAAAGTGCACAAGGGTTTTTGGTATGTTCACAAAATTGTACCATTATCACTACAATCAATTTTAGAATACTTCCGTGACCTGAAAAAAAAAACCCTGCAGGACTCTGGTCATTGCAACCAATCCCTTCATCTCCTCACCCCTAGGTAACTCCAGTTTTTTGGCTGTATGGATTTACCTCTCGACGTTTATTATAGATGTCTTCAGACAACTCATGGTCTTCTGTGACTGATGTCCTTCATCAAGCATAGTATTGTTAAGGTCCATCCATATGACAGCTTGTAGCACTTTTTTTTTGCTGCCAGATAATATTCCTTTGTATGGATATGTCTTAATTTGTTGACTCACCAATTGATAGACAATTGGATTTTTCTACTTTTTGGCTATTTTGAGTAATGTTGTTATGAACATTCATGTGCCAGTTTTCCTGTGGACGTTTGTTTTCATATGAATATATGCACACATATACACATATATACATATATAAATACGCATATGTATATACATATGTGTGTATGTATGTATATACATATACATTATATATATATATGGGTGTGTGTATGTGTGTATATATATATATGTATATATATATGAAATGTGTGTATATATATATGTGTATATATATATATATATATATATATATGGCATTGCTGGATCACATAGTAACTGTTTAATCTCTTGAGAAACTGCCAGACTGTTTTCCAAACCATCTGCACCATTTTACATTTCCACCAGCGTGGATGAGGGTTCCATTTTCTCTACACTGTTGCCAATATTTGTTATTAGACTGATTGTAAACACTCTAGTGGATACAATGTGGCATTTAATTGTGGTTTTAATTATCATTACCCTGATGGACAAGGATATTCAACATTCTTTCATGGGCTTATTGGTCATTTCTGCCTCTTCTTCAAAGAACATATGTAAGTTCTTTGCTCCCCCCTCTTTCTAATTTTCAGTTGTCTTGAGTGTTAATAGTGTTTGTTTGTTTTTTAATTCTAGCTACAAGTCCCAAACTGTCATTTGATACTAAAAACTTTTCCCATTCCATGAGTTGTCTTTTCACTTTTTCATATTCAAGATATAAGTGTTTTGAATTTTGGTGTTATTCAGTTCATCTATTTTTTTATTCATTGCTTGTACTTTTGATATCTTACCTAAGAAACCGTTGTTTAATCCAAGGCCACAAAGATTTAGGCCTATGATTCATCCTGTTTTTATAATTTTAGCTCTTATTATTTAGGTCTTTGATTCATTTTGAGTTAATTTTTGTGTATAATTGACTAAGTAATTCTTTTTCATGAGAATGTCTAGTTGTCTCAGCAACACTGTTGAAACCATCTGTGTTTCAATAAACCCTACAGGTAATTCTGACACACACTCAGGTTTGAGGATCACTGCACACTACATGTGCTAGAGCTTCTCTCTCATCACTAGGACACCCTTTTTATGCCTAGTACATAGGATTCTTTATTATAGAAATTTATCAACTCTCTCTTAAAAATCATATAAATCAAGTAAGTTTAATACTCTAGCTCTCCATTCCCTGCCAATACAAAGCTAGACAAAATATACATATTATATATATATAATATATATATATAATCATATTCTGACTGTTGTGGTATTCCCCAGCTTCTGGTACTTATGTACCTAGTAGTTCCCTTTCCAGCTGCCCCTGTTTAGTACAGAGAAAACTTTACTACTCTTCATCAATTAGACTGTCCTGTGACACCACGCCAACACTTTTCATGCATCAGAAGAGGCTGGGAATGTCCAAATATCCAGCCCGTTATCCTCTACCCTACCTTTTTGTCAGGTGAAGGGAATTAAGTATTTATTAATAATGAAAGGAGTGGTTCTGGTGATGTCAGGAGTTGATATGTTTTCCAAAGCCAGCTCCATTCATTTCAGTTCTGCCAGATTGAAAGTTGTTTAAACTTAAACATGGCCAATGCCAAAGCCATCTGTCAAGCATGTATGTATGATCTTCTTAAAAATACTCTTTTCCCTTGCTACAATTTTTAGCCTGTTGGAGAGCTTCATTTGGTTTATAGGTCTTTTAATACTGGCCCCATCAATGTGAAGTTATAGTTAAACTTGAAGAATTTTTTAATCTAGTAAATTTCTCCTAGTTATATCTCTTGAGGCAAGGGCAATAAAAGCAAAAATCAAAGTAAGAAGTCTCTGCACAGTGAAAGAAACAAAACTAAAAGACAAGCTACTAAATGGAAGAAGATATTTGCAAATGACATAACCAGAAAAGCATAGCCTATCCGAAGTATGGAAATAACCAATACAACTCAATACCCAAAAAAACTAACAATCCAATTAAAAAATGGGCAGAAGACATGAATAGACATTTCTCCAAAGAGGACATACAGATGGCCAAAAGACAAATGAAAAGAGGCTCAACATCATTAATAATCGGGGAAATGTAACAGATATACCCTCACACTTATCAGAAGGACTTAAATCAACAACTCAGGAAACAACAAATGTTGGTGAGGTTGTGGAGAAAGAGTAATCTTCTCACACTCTCGGTGGGAATGCAAATTGGTGTAGCCACTGTAGAAAACAGTATGGAGTTTCCTCAAAATAATAAAAATACAACTAGCCTGTGCTCCAGGAATTGAACTACTGGATATTTATCCAAAAAATAACAATATACTAACTCAGAGGGATACATGTACCCTTATGTTTATTGCACCATTATTTACAATAGTCAAACTATAGAAGCAGTCCAAGTGTCCATCAATAGATGAATGGATAAAGAAGAAATGTACACATACATGCACACAAAGAAATATTGGTCATCCTTAAAAAAAAAAACAAACACAATTTTGCCATTTGCAACAACATGAATAGACCTAGTGAGTCTAATTTAAATGAAATACGCCAATATTCATTTATTCAATATTAAAGGAAAGCCAAATACATTATCTCACTCATATGTGGAATTTAATAAATGAAACAAATGAGCAAAGAAAAAAAAGAGAAACACAGACAAATCAAGAAGCAGACTCTTAATGACAGACAACCAAGTGATGGTGACCAGAGGGAAGGTGGGTGGGTGGATGGAGGAAATAGGTGATGGGGATTAAAAAGTACACCAATGATGGAAAAAAAACATTTTTAAAAATGTCCCATTTTATACAGCAAATTATGTCGTCACCTGTTGTGGCTGGCAACTCTTATGGAGGCCACTGCCTCTCTCCTAGGTAAATTGCCTACCTGAAAACTACTTAAAACTTGAACTCAACATCTTGTAACTGTGTGCCTGCCTCAGTCTTTTCCTTCCACCAGCTTACTACAGAATGAAAAACACACCATTAGAATTATCTCTTTGAGTTAAGGCACTGTTATCTCCAAATGACCTGTATTTGCAATGACGTGAAGCAGAATCTGTGCCAGACCCTGCTCCATTGGCTCAGGTTATTTACCTCAACAGCCACCAACCTTGTGAAAATGGACGTGCAGGATTAATGGCTAACATGGCGTGAGGCATGGGTATTTACTTGAGGGGAGTAAAGGTCTTTCCAGGGAGGCGCCTTGCGAGCTTGCAACTAACAAAAGGAAATCTTAGTTTCTTCAATGAAGCATAAAGAATTGGAGGAATGGGGGCGGGGTCGGCGGGGAGAGGCATGAGTCCAACTTACTGGAGTCAGAACTATAGTATTTTTTTAGATGTAACCCTGGAACCCAAAACCACCTCTATAATATTGTACTTTAAGTTAATCTACTAATCATTCAACAGTGCCTTTCCTCAATGTCAAGTGAACTGGCATGGAACTTAAGCTCATTTTAGAAAATGGATGATTTGGGGGCGTCTGGGTGGCTCAGTGGGTTAAGCCACTGCCTTTGGCTCAGGTCATGATCCCAGGGTCCTGGGGTCGAGTCCCACATCGGGCTCTCTGCTCAGCGGGGGGCTTGCTTCCCTTCCTCTCTCTCTGCCTGCCTCTCTGCCTACTTGTCCTACTTGTGATTTCTCTGTCAAATAAAGAAAAATCTTTAAAAAAAAGAAAAAAGAAAATGGATGATTTCTATGTGGACTTACTAATCAAGTTGTTTCCTTATCTCTGAATCTGAATTGGAGAGTCACTCTGTTCTTTAGAAAGCTACTTTCCTAATATGTTCCTAGTGAAATATTCACATTATACTTCATCATGATCAAGGGCTGTTGGGGTTGAGCCTGCTCAAAGGACTGTATATAATTACACACAAGGTACAAGAAAAGGAGTGTGATAAATCTGTTCATGCTTCCTGGCAGCCAAGAGAAATAAAGATGATCATTCTCAATGGAGCTTCAACCCAAAGCCCAACTAGTTCAGTATTCATTGTAAAATTAGGTCAAGTTATCTGATTTCCTGCATTTAAAATGTCAAACTTTTCTTGTAAAATGTAGCCAATTCTCAGTTACCTGGACGGGGTTAATACTTGGGCTGGGCTTTCTTCAAGGCAGGTTAGGGCAGAGTCACAAGATTGCGGGAAGTGGTCCTTTGATGGTTCTCCACTTCCCCTCCCTCTTAACTATTTGTGGAAATCTCCAGCAGAAGTCGGAACTTCGCCCTCATCCTCCCAATTCTTTCAGGCCCTTCTTCATGTGCTCCTGCCTTTTCAGAAGTGTTCCTCTGACTTAAAAATCAGAAAAGGAGAGATCTTCCATGTTTATAAGATCCTTTCTCTATGCCAACTCATATTCATGAAGGATGATCAATTTTTAAAGGCAGCTCTGATTTTTTATTTTCCACCTTTTTAATCCTCTCTTCTTCCTTTAAATTCACTTCCTGAATCTAACTTCTTTCAAGAGTCCCATCAGTTTTCTCCTCTCTACTTTTCTTGTACTCTTTTCATTTTTTCCTGTCATTCTCTAGAACTTCTACTGTTTATGATATATGCGTCTTCTTATGGCCTGGTATTCAATCTACATCAATTAGCTTCCTTTATGTCACCCTTTAGAAACTATACAAAACAGTATAAATTGTTCAATAGCAACACTTCAGTATAAACACGAGCTATTATGGTATATCTTCTCACGCAAAATTGTCTGACGGTATCAGGATGTTCTTGACATAACTGAGGTCAGTCCTAAGAATTATTCATAGTTACCATAGCACTTACTATGAGCAATACAGTATTCTGGATGCTTTACATATATAAAATACATAAATAATCACATAGCAGTCCTATGAATTGAGGAGTATGAATACCATGCCCATCCCCCAAATTGGCGACTCAGAAAAACCAAGGGATTTGTTTAAAGTCTTAGAGGCAGTAACATAGCACATGGACATCCACCAGAGCCCCTCTCTTTTAAGGCTTGCTCTCCACTGCTGCCTGCCCCACTCTGCAGCACTGGGAGGGCTTTACATAAAATCTCAGCTTGTCAGGTTAAAAGTCATACCACTGTGACACTATTTTAATAAAATGCATGTATTCAAATACATGGGTATCAGAATTAGAACTTTTTCTCCATGTCCTAACTGGCTAATACAAGGAATAAATTTCATAAAATTTTTCTATGAATGATGGTAGAAGTAACATAAGAGATGTCATCTATCTGGACTGTAAGATTAAAGTTGCTTTAATTTTCAAGTGCAAATAAGAGAGTAGTGAATTATTTAGGTTTGGGCATTTTATGTGACAACATAAGAAACTAAGAAATTGTTCAGAAACAATGATAATCTCTTGGAATTTAAATTTTACACTGCATCTTTCTTCTGGTCAACTTTGACTGCCATAGTTCTTTTTCCATGTAGTATTACTTTCAACATTCTATCCTCTCCCTTCCTGCTAAGAGAAGAAAATGTAAAGTTTTTTGTTTTTTTAACAAGCTTATTGGAGAGCTCTTTTTTTTTTAAATGCAGGAACTTATTTTGCCACTGTAATAATCATTATACAGAAAATTACTAGTGTAATTTCAAGTATAATTTAGTCCCAAATTTCTCTGATTTGGTGAAATTATACAACAAATTAGAGATAGTTTTATAAAGGAAAAACAATGATTTCATTAAACGTGGTTTTATTGTCCAATGCTCCATTTTTCTAATTAAGTTGTTTTATCTTCTAATTCATATTTTTCAAAAAATTTTATCATATGGGGACATATTTACTGAAAGTCAAACTGACCACATGGAACCTACAAATGAAAGTATATACACATATGTAATATGAAATGATTGAGTTTGTATTTCTTTGGAAAGCAATTAACATTAGCATTTAACAATCTATTTTTTCAATTTCCTACCCATATAGCCACTAATTTCTAAGTTACTTAAGTAACAGATACTGAGCCATATGACCTTTTGTTTTTGAAATTTTGTTTCTTACACAATCTGAATGCATTGCTAAAAATTTGGCTGGAAAGAGAGTAAAGTTTCATTAGCATATGGTTGACAATGTTACCTTAGTTTCAGGTGTACAACATAGTGATTCAACAAGTGCATACATTATGCTATGTTCCCAAGTGTAGCTGCCATCTCCTCAGATAACATCACTACTGCAAGATCATTGACTATATTCCTTAGGTTGTGCCTTATATTCCCATGACTTATTCATTCCATAACTGTATTTCTTACTTACCTTCACCCATTTTGCTCAACCCCCGAAAGCTCCCTCTCTAACCATCAGTTTGTTTTCTCTATTTGTAGTTCTGATTCTGCTTTGTTTATTCATTTTCAAACCTGATTTTTTTTTAAGACCTTATTTATTTATTTGACAGAGAACACAAGTAGGCACAGAGGCAGGCAGAGAGAGAGAGAGAGACAGGCAGGCTCTGCACTGAGCAGAGAGCCCGATGCGGGGCTCGATCCCAGGGTCCTGAGGTCATGACCTGGGCCGAAGGCAGAGGCTTTAACCCGCTGAGCCACCCAGGTGCCCCTCAAACCTGATTTTTCTTACCTGAGTAGAGTCAATGCGAAATTTAATGAGTGGCGTTCAAATAATGGTATAGCCAGAAGTTCCTAATTGTTCTAGCTTCTCCAAAAAATAGCCCATGTATACAAATACTATGGAAATGATATCCTAGTACTGTGAAGTCCTCTAAAGAACTCCTTTCTTTCTTCCCAAAACCCTAGTCTCCATGGCAAACTATAATTTTCCTAGAGTAAGGACCTTTTAGTCTTTCATTAATGAACAGGCAACAAAGGAAGATTTTAGATTTTAGATTTTACATCTTTTCACCCTCCAAAATTGGGCTCAGAGGTCTATTTACTAATGTCACATTGATCAGTGCTTCTAAAAAAAAAAAAAAAAAAGCCATTCTGTAGGACTAAAGAAAAGAATCCTTTCTGCATGGGGCACTTATTCATCTTTTTATTTACCAGACTCTAGACCTCTGGAGTCTCAACTGAACACCCAGACAGTTTAAAAAATGTAGCAGCATTGCTTGCTTACAAGTTAGCACTCTGAACTGCCATAAGATAATTTCAGATTTTCCATTTTCTTTTTTTTTCTTTTTTTTTTAAGATTTTATTTATTTACTTGTCAGAGATAGAGGGAGAGAGAGCGAGTGAGCACAAGCAGACAGAGAGGCAGGCAGAGGCAGAGGTAGAAGCAGGCTCCCTGCTGAGCAAGGAGCCCGATGTGGGACTCGAACCCAGGGTGCTGGGATCATGACCTGAGCCGAAGGCAGCTGCCCAACCAACTGAGCCACCCAGGCATCCCCAGATTTTCCATTTTCATTTCAAAATATGAAACGCATTATAACATCCTTTTATTCAACCAATTTAACCAATTCACAACCTCCATTCCTTCAACCTGTATTTTTTTTTTTTTTTTGAGCATGCATTATGGGACAAAGTCTCACAGCACTATTAAAACTTCAAAGATAATCAAGATGAGTTCAGTTTTCCAGTATGCATGGAACACATACTACCCCAAGATGTAGGTGGAAGACCCTATAGAGAGAGAAAATGAAGAATCCTTGCTCTGGGAGTTTTTATTCTAGTTTGGGGCACTGGTTAGTAAAGCAATGGTTCATAGAGTACTGTGGTGTAAGTAGACACAAAGTACTGGGGATTTGTATAAGGGACAAGCAGAGGCACTCTAAGGTATCTTCTAGAACAATGTTTATCCTTGAAGGAATAAAAAAGAGAAGAACCCTGCCCAGGAAGCCCCTGAGCTAAATCCCAGGGGCTTTGTCCCAAAGACACAAGCAATGGCATGGATCTTTCTAGAAAGTACAAAAAGGCTTCAGTGTAGCTAGAGCCTTGACTTCCAACAGATGAGGGAGGAAAAACTGGTAAGAGATGTTCCTGAAGAGGAGAAATCATCCGATCTGAATTTGAGATGCTTATACTCATGTGGAAAATGGATTGGAAAATGTGAGAAGTATATTCAGATACTTTATATTCAGAATATGTGTGTGTGTGTACACATACACACACACACACACACACACACACACACACACACACACACAACACAATCAGGGCCATACCTAAGATCCCTGAGAAGGTAAAAGGAGAGAGAGTCTCCTCTCAGTCATCACACCAAGATAGCAGGATTATAATAGATCATAATAACCCCCCAAAATGTGTATTCACTATTGAATTGCTTTTAGAGACCTGATTATGTTACATGCATCATATAAGATCACATGTCATATACAATCTTTTTAAAGATTTAAAATGAGGGTGCATCTGGGTGACTCAGTTGGTTAAGTCTCTGCCTTTGACTCAGGTCATGATCCCATGGTCCTAGGATCGAGCCCCATATTGGGCTCTATAGCGAATAAGAAGCCTGTTTTTCCCTCTTCCTCTCTGGCAGCACCCCACCCCTACTTGTGCTCTCTTACTCTCACTCTCTCTCAAATAAAATATTTTTTAAAATTTTAAAATAAAGATAAATGTTTTTTGGATGTAGAGTTTCTCATTTGAAAATTTAATTATAAACCTTTACCTTTGCTTTATCATACAGCTCAGACCTATTTCCTATTTCCTAGTACTTATAAGAACTTCACCCTCAAAGTACAAGTATCGCTTCCATTTCTTACCTATTTTAACTACCTTTTTAAGTATAACTACCCTTTAAGAGGGAGTTAAAAATGGCGGAGGAGTAGAGAACTTAGTTTCTTCTGGTCTCAGAAATTCAGCTAGCTATCAAATCATTCTGAACACCTGCAAACTCAACCAGAAATCTAAGAAAAGAATAGCTGCAACTCTACAAACAGAAAAGTGACCACTTTCTGCAAGGTATGAGGTGCAAAAAGAAGTGAATCAGAGGCTATATATGGGAAGATAAACATGTGGGGAGGGCATCTCCATCAGCCAGATACTGATAAGTGATAGAGCAGCGTAGCACAAAATCAGAACTCTTAGAAGATTGTTCTGGTGAAAGATGTCCCTGCCTGAAAGGCACTAAGGTGGCCAAGTGCAATGGAATCCTGAGTGGGATAGTGTGGTCTCAGGATCCCCACAGTCAGAAGGAATGGGGGAGCCTAAGTGTGGCAGAGCTCCCTGGCATCAGAGAAGGGAAGCTAGCTCTAATCAGCAAGCCTTGGAGTGGGATCTCAGCTTGGGGTTGCCATAAACCTGAACAATTGCGGTCAGGCAACTTCTCTCCAAGTAGAGGCCCAGCAAGAGGCAGAACCAGTGAGATCGCCCATTGTCCCCCAGGAGGAATGGCGTGGGTGCACTGCATGTGTCTGCCAGGTTTGGAAACTTGAAACAGGGTTGTAGGCCTGAGATAAAAAGGCTTGGTCATGGTCCAGGTGAGCATGGAATGCAGCCAGAGACCAAGGAGACAGGAGTGAGCTACTGCTTTTCTCAGAGAGCACACTGAGGAATGGGGGGCAGGAGCTCTCGGCTCCAGGGCTGGAAATCGAGAGGCCACCATTTTCATTGTCATCCTTTAAAGTAGCCTGGAAAGCCTTCAGGAAACAAAATCCCCATACAGCAATCTGGAGTAGATTACTTAGCCTGACTCCCTGGTGAAGGCAGTGCAGTTCTGTTTGGAGCAAGGATACCTGAAAATCAGCACTACAGGCTCCTCCCTCAAAAGATGAGTAAAAACCCAGCTAAGATCAAGTTGACCAATCGCAGAGAACTACAGAACTCCAGGGCTAAGGGTAAATAGTATATAGAATTCACTTCCTTCCCCCCTACCCCATGATTCTTTAGTCCTTCCATTACAATTTTTTTCTCATTCCTTTTTCAACCAATTTCTAATTTTATCAACTCTTCCTATCTTTTTTTAATGTTCATTTTTTTAAAAATTTTATTTATTTGACAGACAGAGATCACAAGTAGGCAGAGAGGCAGGCAGAGAGAAAGGGGAAAGCAGGCTCCTTGCTGAGCAGAGAGCCTGATGCAGGGCTTGATCTCAGTACCCCGAGATCATGACCTGAGCCAAAGGCAGAAGCTTTAACCCACTAAGCCACCCAGGCACCCCTTAATGTTCATTTTTACAGATACATTTTATCCATTCATTGTATTCCATTTTATTTTTGTATATATACAAATTTTTCTTCCTTTATAATTTTGGGATTCAGTTTCTTCTAACAAACAGATCCAAATATACCCAAAAGCTAGTGTATTGCTCTGTTCTCTTCAGTTTCATCTGTCTGATCATATTCTCCCTTCCCCCACCATTTTGTTAAGTCTTTTTAAAAATTTCATCTTTAAGCTTACATTCTACCCTTTCAATGTATTTATTTTTGTACATAGTTAAATTTTTCTTTCTTTACAAAATTTTGGGATGTAGTTTTTCTAACAAACAGACCAAAATACACACAAGATCCAGTGTATTGTCTGCTCTGTTCACCTGTCCGATTATATGAGGTTTTTTCCTTTTAATTTTTTTTTCTTTGGTTTCAGGTCTCTCCTGATTTATTTACCATTTATTTCTCAGGGGTCATTGTTGCACTTTAGTATTCTCTTCTCTGTGCAAATGACAAGACAGAAAAACTCACTTCAAAAAAGAGAACAAGAAGCAGAACTGACTGGCAGAGACCTCATCAGTATGGACATAAATAAGATGTCAGAACTAGAGTTCAGAATAATGATTATAAAGATATAACTGGGCTTGAAAAAAGCATAGATGACACTAGATAATTCCTTTCTGGAGAAATCAAAGAATTAAATCTAATCAAGTTGAAATTTTAAAAGGCCATTAATGAGATGTAATAAAAAATGGAGGCTCTAACTGCTAGGATAAATGAGGCAGAAGAGACAATCAGTGATATAAAAGACAAAATGATGGAGAATAAAGAAGTTGAGAAAAAGAGATGAACAACTACTGGATCATGAGGGATCCCACTGTAGGAATCATGAGGGGAATTCAAGAGAGAAGTGATACCATAAAATGAAACAAAATTAGAATAATTGGGATCCCAGCAGAAGAAGAAGAAGAGAGTGAGGGGAAGAAGGTATATTGGAGCAAATTGTAGCAGAGGATTTCTCTAATTTGGCAATGGGAACAAGCATCAAAATCCAAGAGGCACAGAGAATCCTCCTTAAAACCAATAAAATAAGGTCCACACCCTGTCATCTAAGAGTAAAACTTTCAAGCCTCAGTGATAGAGAAAATCCTCAAAGCAGTTCAGGGCAAGAGACCTTGTAACATACAATGGTAAAAATATTAGACTGGAAGCAGACCTATCTACAGAGACCTGGCAGGCCAGAAAGGACTGGCATGATATATTCATAGCACTAAATGAGAAAAATATGCAGCCAAGAATACTGTATCCAGCTAGGCTGACGTTGCAAATAGAGAGAAAAAGTTTCCAGGACAAAAACTAAAAGAATTTCAAACAACAAACCAGCCCTACAGGAAATATTGAAAGAGGTCCTCTAAGCAAAGAGAGAGCTTCAAAGTAACAGACTGGAAAGGAACAGAGATAATATACAGTAACAGTCACTTTGCAAACAATAAAATGGCACCATATTCATATCTTTCCATAGTTACCATGAACGTAAATGGGCTAAATGCCCCAATCAAAAGACACAGGGTATCAGAATAGATTAAAAACAGCAACAACAACAACAACAAAAAAAAAAAAACATGACCCATCAATATGCTGTCTGCAAGAGACTCATTTTGACCCAAAGACACCTCTAGATTTAAAGTGAGAGGGTGGGGAAAAAATTTACCATGCTTATGATCATCAAAAGAAAGCTGAGGTGCCAATCCTTATGTCAGATAACTTAGATTTTAAGCCAAAGACCATAGTAAGAGATGAGGAAGGACACTATATCATACTCGAAGGGTTTGTCTAACAAGAAGATCTAACAATTTTAAATACCTCTGCCCCTAACATGGGAGCAGCCAATTAATTATATAAACAATTAATAACCAAATCAAGGAAACACATTGACAATAATACAGTAATAGCAGGGGACTTTAACACCCCCCTCACTGAAATGGACAGACCATCCAACCAAAAGAAATAAATAAAGGATAAATAAGGAAATAAAGGCTTTAAATGACACACTGGACCAGATGGCCATAACAGATATATTTAGAACATTCCATCCCAAAGCAATAGAGTACACATTCTTCTCTAGCACACATAGAACATTCTCCAGAATAGATCACATCCTGAGTCACAAAGCAGGTCTCAATCAGTATGCCAAATGACTGGGATCATTCCCTGCATATTTTCAGACCACAATGCTTTGAAACTAGAACTCAACCACAGTAGAAAAGTTGGAAAGAATTCAAATACATGGAGGCTAAAGAGCATCCTACTAAAGAATGAATGGGTCAATCTGGAAATTAAAGAAGAATTAAACAAATATATGGAAACAAATGAAAATGAAAACACAACTGTTCAAAATCTTCAGAATGCAGCAAAGGTGGTCCTAAGAGGAAAGTATATAGCAATACAAGCCTTTCTCAAGAAACAAGAAAGGTCTCAAATACACAACCTAAACCTACACCTAAAGGAGCTAGAGAAAAAACAGCAAAGAAAGCTTAAACCCAGCAGGAAAAGAGAAATAATAAAGATCAGAGCAGAAATCAGTGAAATAGAAACCAAAAGAACAGTAGAACAGATCAAAAACTAGGAGCTCATCCTTGAAAGAATAAGATTGATAAACCCCTAGCCAGACTTATCAGAAAGGAAAGAGAAAGGACCAAAACAAAACCATTAGTGAAAGAAGACAGATCACAACCAACACCAAGGAAATACAATTTTAAGGACATATTTTGAGCAACTATATGCCAACAAACTGGCCATTCTGGAAGAAATGGATGCATTCCTAGAAATGTATAAACTACCAAAACTGAACCAGGAAGAAATAGAAAGCCAAAACAAACTCATAACCAGCAAGAAAATTGAAGCAGTAATCAAAAGGCTCTAAACAAGAGCCCAAGACTAGATAGCTTCTACCATGGGAATTCTACCAAACATTTAAAGAAGAATGAGCACCTACTATTCTGAAGCTGTTTCAAAAAATAAAGAAGGAAAACTTCCAAAATCTTTCTATGAGGACAGCATTACCTTGGTCCCAAAACCAGACAAAGACCCCAAAAAGGAGAATTACAGACCAATATTCCTGATGAACATGGATGTGAAAATTCTCACCGAAACACTAGCCAATAGGATCCAACAGCACATTAAAAGGATCATTCACCATGACCAAATGGGATTTATTCCTGGACTGCAGGATGGTTCAACATCTACAAATCAATCAATATGAAACAATACATTAATAAAAGAAGCAACAAGAATCCTAGGATACTCTCCATAGATGCTGAAAAAGCATTTGACAAAGTACAGCATCCTTTCTTAATCAAAACTCTTCACGGTGTAGGCAGAGAGTATCATCAAAGCCATTTATGAAAATCCCACAGCAAATATCATTCTCAAGGGGGAAAACTGAAAGCTTTACCCTTAAGGACAGAAACATGGCAGGGCTGTCCACTATCACCACTACTATTCAACAGAGTACAAGTCCTAGCCTCAGCAATAATACAACAAAAAGAAATAAAGCCATCTGAATCAGCAAAGAAGTCAAACCTGCACTCTTTGCAGATGATATGATACTTTATGCGGAAAACCCAAAAGACTCCATCCCAAAATTGTCAGAACTCATTCAGGAATTTAGTAACATGACAAGATACAAAATTGATACACAGAACCAGTTGCATTTCTATACACTAACAATGAGACAGAATAAAGAGATATTGAGGATTCGAACCCATTTACAATTACACCAAAAACTATAAGATACTTAGGAATAAACCTAAGCAAAGAGGCAAAGGATCTGTACTCAGAAACCTATAAGAACACTCATGAAGGAATTGAGGAGGACACAAAAAAATGGAAAAACATTTCATGCTCATGGATTGGAAGAAACAAATACTGTTAAAATATCTATGCTACCTAGAGCAATCTATACATTCAGTGCAATCCTTATCAAAACTTTTTCATCGAGCTAGAACAAAAAATCTAAACTTTGCATGGAACCGGAAAAGATCCCAAGTAACCAAAGGAATGTTGAAAAAGAAAACCAAAGCTGGTGGCATCACAATTCCAGACTTCAAGCTCTATTACAAAGCTATAATCAATAAGACAGTATGGTACTGGTACAAAAACAAACACATAGATCAATGCAACAGAATAGAGAACTCAGCAATGGACCCTCAAGTCTATGTTCAACTAATCATTGACAGAAAAGCAGAAATGAATATCCAATGGAAAAAAAAAGACAGTTTCTTCAAGAAATGGTGTTGGGAAAATTGGTCTTCCATATGCAGAAGAATGAATCTGGACCATTTCCTAACATCATACAAAAAAATAAACTCAAAATGGATGATAGACCTCAATGGGAGACAGGAATCCATCAAAATCCTTGAGGGGAATACAAGTAGCAACCTCTGTGACCTCAGCCACAGCAACTTCTTGCTAGACATGTCTCTAAAGGCAAGGGAAACAAAGGCAAAAATGAAAAATTGGGACTTCATCAAGATAAAAATCTTTTGCACAACAAAGGCAACAGTAGACAAAACCAAAAGACAACTGACAGAATGGGAAAAGATATTTGCAAATGTCTTATCAGTTAAAAGGTTAGGATCCAAAATCTATAAAGACCTTATTAAACTCAACAACCAAAGAACAAATAATCCAATCAAGAAATGGGCAGAAGACATGAACAGACATTTCTCCAAAGATGACATACAAATGGCCAATAGACATTGGCCTCCACATCATTTGGCATCAGGGAAATCCAAATCAAAACCACAATGAGACACCACCTCACCCAATCAGAATGGCTAAAGTGGCCAAATCAGGAAAGGACAGACGTTGGCAACGTTGTGGAGAAAGGGGAACCTCCTACACCGTTGGTAGGAATGCAAGCTGGTGCAACTGCTCTGGAAAACAGTATGGATATTCCTCAAAAAGTTGAAAATATGGCTACCCAATGACACAGCAATTGTAGTACCAGGTATTTACCCCAAAGATACAAATGGAGTGATCCGAAGGGGCATGTGCACCTGACTGTTTATAGTAGCAATGTCCACAATAGCCAAACTATAGAAAGAGCCTAGATGTCGATCAACAGATAAATAGGCAAAGATGTGGTGTGTACACACACACACACACACACACACACACACAAATACTACTCAACCAGCAAAAAAAAAAAAAAAGAAATCTTGCCATTTGCAGTGATATAGATGGAACTAGAAGGTATTATGCTAAAGGAAGTAAGTCGATCAGAGAAAGACAATTATCATAGGATTTCACTCATATGTGGAATGTAAAAAATAAAATAGAGAAGCATAGGAGAAGGGAGGGGAAAATATGACAATCAAAGAGGGAGATAAACCATAAGAGACTCTTAATCATAGGAAACAAACTAAGGATTTTTGGATGGGAAGGGGAAGGGGAAAAAGGGTATCTGGGTAATGGACATTAAGGAAGGCATGTGATGTTGTGAGCACTGGTTATTATATAAGATTGATGGACCACTGAACTCTACCTCTGAAATCAATACTAATTATATGTTAATTGAATTTAGATTTTAGAAATTAGATTTAGAATTTAGATTTTACTATAAATTAACTCATGAAGTAGCTAGCTAGTGTGTAAATAGCAAATAGACTATCTTTATCTTGCTAATTTACACCTCTAAATCCTAAAAATGATACCCTAAATAATACAGCAAAACCACCCAAAGGGTAACTAAACTAGCTTCAAGAGCGCCTGGACTAGTATTTATAGCTCTTTTAATGTACTTCCCTAGAAGAAAATTTTCTCCAAAACCAGAGGGTTAGGTCATGGTAACACTTTTTTTTTTTTAAAGATTGTATTTATTTATTTGACAGAGAGACACAGCCAGAGAGGGAACACAAGCAGGGGGAGTGAGAGAGGGAGAAGCAGGCTTCCCACTGAGTAGGGAGCCCGATGCAAGGCTCGATCCCAGGATCCTGGATCATGACCTGAGCTGAAGGCAGACACAACAACTGAGCCACTCAAGAGCCCCAACACTTCTAACTTACTTAAGAGAACTTTTTGAAAATGGAAATCTATTTTCATTATAACCTTTTGACTTTTTAAACTACTCAACTATAAAAATTAATCCATTTTAATCTACCCTGAGAATAGATTAAGCTACTCTATGGATGTGCTTTTCTAAGAAGAATTTACCTCATGTCAATGATAGAAAAACATAATGTACTTACTACATCTAGTCTAAGTCAGGGAGCTATTACAGTGCACTGTGATTTTTCTTTTTTTAAAGATTTACTTATTTATTTATTTGACACAGAGATTGAGAGAGTGAGAGAGATCACAAGTAGGCAGAGAGGCAGGCGGGGGTGGAGGGGAGCAGGCTCCCTGCTGAACAGAGAGCCTGATGCGGGCCTCAAGCCCAGGACCCTGAGACAATGACCTGAGCCAAAGGCAGAGGCCCAACCCACTGAGCCACCCAGGCGCCCTGCATCGTGATTTTTTATTCTAGCCATGTGAAGCTTTTGTAGACATAATTCTTAATGACACCAAATTCTCAAGAACAATTCTAGAAAGAACTGTTCTTTCAGTAAATTGTGTCCTTTAATTTTGGTTGAGAGAATTCAGCATAAACAGCTTATTGCTAAGTAAGCTATGTTCATATCTTCCTATACAACCCAAAAAACTACACTGATGCTGACATAGTATATACCATCTTCCACATAGGCTGACAACCACTCTGAATTCAGGCTACAAATACTACTTGGGTATCCTCATGCAGCCATGTTTTACTAACAACATCTGAGGAGTTTTGTTCATGCTAGTTATAATTTTATATTCAATATTAAATACTAAATATTACCTATGGTACCCTGTAGATTGAGAACTAAACTAGTTTAACTTAAAAATATACTAGTCCCGGGGTGCCTGGGTGGCTCAGTGGGTTAAGCCTCTGCCTTCGGCTACAGGTCACCATCTCAGGATCCTGGGATAGAGCTCCGCATTGGGCTCTCTGCTAGGCAGGGAGCCTGCTTCCCGCTCTCTCTGTCTTTCTGCCTACTTGTGATCTCTGTCTGTCAAATAAATAAATAAAATCCTTTAAAATATATTTACTAGTCCCTACTTCCTGATTGTAGTAGTTTTTCCTTAATGCATCTATTGCCTTAACGTCTGATAGTAGGCATGCCTGAGCAGGTGCTAACCACTGATGGCCTCCAGCGTACTGAGCTGCTTATGCCTGTACTGAATTTATCCAATTCCCCTTTCAGGGTGTCTGATTTTCCCTCTGCTTTGTCTTTACTGAACAAGCTACAGAGGAGAAGTATATGAAGATATGCAAGAATTTTAAAAAAAGAAAAGAGAAAAGTAGCCTTCCTTCACCCAATATTAAGTTTCCTGAGAAAGTAAACTTGGTTGGTTGGTTAAGCATCTGCCCCTTCAGCTCAGGTTGTGATCCCAGGGTCCTAGGATTGAGTGCCCCCCACCAGCCTCCTTGCTCCGTAGGGAGCCTGTTTCTCCTAAGGGGAGCCTGAAGCTCCCCTTAGCTTGCATGCATGGACGCATGCGCACTCTTTCACTCTAGCAAATAAAAATCTTAAAACAAAACAAAACCACGCTCCATCCCTCTTTTCTCAGACTATGTCACTCCTGCTTTTGTGTCAGCTACACACACGCACACACACACACACACACACACACACGCACACACACCTCTTTCCTGCCATGTGCCCACAGAGAATCACAGAGGGCTGCCATCTGAGGCTCCCTGTACAACATACATGCATCAGGAGTAGGTCTGTTTCTGAACCTCTGCACCCATTGTCCTCTAGTCCAATAAAGACTTTCTGGGTCATCTTTACCCACATTGATGGACTCGAGTAGGCTCTCCTCCCTGGACTTTGCGGAGGAAAGCTGGTCCTTCTTTTCACCTCAGTTAACAATTATCTTGCTTTGCTGGCCAGGATCTTCAGGTGGAGCTCCATTTTCATTAATACATATTGAAAACTATTTTGTAACATATATACAAGTTTAATCCCACTAACATCATCATTATCAGTGTAAATCAATATACATTGCAGTGTATGTGGTCCTAACTCACTGCCCTACACTTGGATAAAGGATGTGGCTAAGCAGTGCCTTGGTCCTGGTTCTCACAGCTCTTCCTCTTGAGTTAACCACACGTATGTCTCCTGCCGAGCGTCTTCTGCATTCCATGGTCTACATTTCATGCAAGTCCACAATGAAATGATGGTCTCATAGAGAAAACTAGCTCACTTGTAATTGCTCAGTATTCAAATGAGCAGTTGAATAGAGTACTTCAATAGATCTAACATTCCCAGCTCTTATTACCGAACACACGCCATTTAAATCTTAAACATAGCAGAGTTATGATTTTTCAAATATGCAAAATAGTTCAAGTCTCTCTGGGAGAGGTCACAGGACTTTTATAAATGCAGACTTTGCTAATGGGAAGGGGAAGGAAATTCTAAGTTTTTCTGATGCTACCAGTGTTGAATTTCATGTAGGTCATTGAGATTAGAAAAGTATTTCTGGCAGGACCATCAGTGGTAGAATTAACAGTTACAACTTCCTTACTCCTGGTCCCCTAGCATCTTGCTATTAACTAACCTTATGTAAACATAAGGTTAGACATTTTAACATCTAAAATACAATTGATTTTACCATTCAAAAATGAAGAAAAGTTGCCAAAATCAGAAAGTAGGAAATGGTGGTGCCTGGGTGGCTCAGTCATTAAGCGTCTGCCTTCAGCTCAGGTCATGATCCCAGGGTCCTGGGATCAAGTCCCATATTGGGCTCCCTGCTCAACAGGGAGACTGCTTCTCCCTCTCCAACTCCCCCTGCTTGTATTCCCTCTCTCACTGTGTGTCTCTCTGTCAAATAAATAAAATCTTAAAAAAAAAAAAAAAAGTGGGGCACCTGGGTGGCTCAGTCTTTGAGAATCTGCCTTCAGCTCAGGTATGATCCCAGGGTCCTGGAATCAAGACCCACATTGGGCAACCCGTTCAGCGGGAGATCTGTTTCTCCCTCTCCCACTTTTCCCTGCTTGTGTTCCCTCTCTCGCTGTGTCTCTGTCAGATAAATAAACAAAATCTTAAAAAAAAAAAAAAAAAAAAAAAGGAAGGAAGTGCTGATCCTAGTAGGAAAAAAGAAAACATGTAAATGGCTGGATTAGAAGGAAATGCTAATAAAGAAAAGCATTTAAACCCATCAGGCAGGACTAGCACTGGGAAAGAGGGTGAGGAGCAGGCAATAAGGAATTGTTACTATGGTCGACAAGTACTTTTTTGGAACTTAAAAAATGTACAGGCAGTATAAACACACAAGGGTCACCATGAAATGATTATATTTTAAATACATGACATTCATCAAGATTATACTAACTGAAGGATTAAGAAACAGACTGTAAGTAAGACATGTAATAGCACTTTTACTCTCAGTATTATTTCAATAAGGGTTTTATGGAGTATACTAAATCTATAACCCCCAAGGACTAAGTTACACTAAGCAATAGGAAAGGAAGGAGAAATAGGGTTAGGAAGTACTATTTACCAGCTCTTTGAAGGACATAGTTAAAAAAGCTAGATTGAAATATCAACTATTTCTGAGGGACACATTTGATGTTCCTGTGATTGAAAGCCAGTTGGAAAACTTTAATTACTGTCAGATTCTGTATTTTCAATTGCCAGTTTCATGGTTCTGGAAAGTATACATTGGTTTAACGTTAAGTGTTTCTTTTTTTTTTTTTTTTTAAAGATTTTACTTATTTACTTGAGAGAGAGACAGTGAGAGAGAGCATGAATGAGGAGAAGGTCAGAGAGAGAAGCAGACTCCCCATGGAGCTGGGAGCCCGATGTGTGGAGCGGAACTCGATCCCGGGACTCCAGGATCATGACCTGAGCTGAAGGCAGTCGTCCAACCAACTGAGCCACCCAGGCGTCCCCGTCAAGTGTTTCTTACATGTGATTTGTAGCTAACAGTTAGAAGTTGTTCGGTATCTTAAAGATTTTTAGCAATGTGTCCTACATGAGAACTAAAAGCATGCTAAATGGCCACATTTTTAAGAAAATTCAGTGAAGACAGTTCATTCCAGTGAAGTCATTATCTAAATCCCAGGACTGCTCTTCCGTGTGTCTTGGCAGCCCTGAAGGTATACACCAGGCTCATGAAGCTCATTAAAAATTTGAAATTCATGATTAAGTTAACTGAGATATTAAAAAATAGAGACTTCAAGGAAAACATGTTTGCTCTGCAATTTGTGCTTAAAAGTTACTTTCAGCATTATCATCAGACATGCTAAACCAAAAGGTCGGAAGTGGGGTCTGGAAGTCTGCATTCAGCCAGTTCATCGCGTCAAGTTCATGTTGGAAGACTACAAGACACACTGAGAAAAACTGCAGCTTCAAGGTGGGAGCCAACAGCCCCAGAACTGCCATGGCTCGTGTGGACTGGCTAAGGGAATCCAGAGGACAGGACAGTGCCCAATGCTAATGGAAAATGGATTCCCATATCATAAAGAGCTGCAGGAACAAGTTCAAGGTGTTTGGAGATTATAGCTTAGTTTAAATTAGAGGTGGGCGAACTCATCAGCTAGTTTAACATAGTAATTCTCAAGTTTTAAAACTTAAGACTCACCCAGAAGATGTGTTTTAAAAGAAAGGTGCTAAATTCTTCACTTCCAGAGTTTCTGATTCAATCAGCCTGGGTAAGGCCAAGGACTTTGCATTTTTATAAAGTTGTATAAGTTATTTTGAGGTGAGGGATCCTCAGAAGCTACTGGAAAACACGGACCCAATGGGATTCTTTTAAGCATTTAATGAAATTGATGCACTTACCAAATTTATTAGATGTCTTATGTGATTTATAGCTGTTCCACCATTATTTATATTAGGCTTTGAGTATCTCTTGACATTTCAAATTTGTAAATGGGGACACCTGGGTGGCTCAATCAGTTAAGCATCTGCTTTCAGCTCAGATCCTGATCCTGGGTCCTGGGATCAAGCCCCGCTTGGAGCTCCCTGCTCAGTGGGGAGCCTGCTTCCCCCTCTCCCTCTGTTTCTCCCTCCCACACATGCTCTCTCTCAAATGAAATATTTTTTAAATAAAATAAAATTCATAAATAAAAGCAAATAGACTAATTACCTTTTGCCTTCATATAGTGATCACAGTCCTGTAAGGTTTTCAAGTAATTAGCATGGAAAGCCTATTTTCATTTACCACAGTTGCTTCTCAGTGAGTCATGATCTCCAGCCAATTAGAGATTTGGTTTTTTAGGTGGATAAATGTCAATTAAGCAACAGAAGCCAGTATTTAATATCACAATTCCCTATTAGAAGCTATTCAATGCACATTTCAACTATACAATTAAATACAAATTCAACTGTATATAAGTTTACCATATAATTACATTGTGGTCTGCTCTACTAGGAAAACATTTTAAAGATTAGATTTCCTATTAGCAAGACCTGAGTCTGCCATTACTGTGCTAGATTGGAAGCCAGTTTCAAAGTATACTTTACTGAAAATGAATGGTTGATTAGCTCTACAAGTAAGAGACCACGGTAAGAATCTAAACTGTATATCCACAGCAAATATGGGTATATTTGGTTAGGCATGATGGCAGCTGGGCAATGGGGAAGAGACTGCCTTCACTAGCCATAGGTCCCCAATGAACTCATACATGAGATTAACTGACAACTGCGACCCCAGCAAGCACCACAAAGATGGTCATCCTGTCTGTCTTGTTCACTGCTGTATGTCCAGCATCTAACACTGAGCTTAACATATGTAAGTATTTAGTAACATATCTGTTGTACCAAACCATCCTCCCAAAAACTGGGAAACAGTGAAGACCGTTTGATCTCTGAAACAGTGTACTTGATTAAAAGAAGCTTTACACATAAGATCAAAAGACACTGGTCTGAGAATAGAATGAAACTGGGTATTAGTGATCATGAGGATTTATTTCCTGGTGTCAAACCTTGGAAAAGAAATGGAATTTTATTTATACTAGATTTCACTAGAAGTAGTTTGGATCAATTATGATTCTAAAAGGGCTTTTTAAAAAAATTTTATTTATAATGTGATTTTTCACTAATGCCCTATTTTCCAAGCTTCAGTTTCTAAATAATATATTTTAGATTTAATTACTGAACAATGGTTCTTATACTGTAACGAGAATGTGATAGCAGTAACCTCCCTACGGAGCTCCCAGTATCTTTTTCTGTGTCATAGAAACTTATTTGTAGGAGTCTATGCAAAATGGCTGTAATCATTTTTAAGGCTTGACAAAAGCATCTATACCATTATTAAAAGTTCCAGAAACTTAACAGATACATGTGTCATCCATCACATAAAATAAAAAAATAAATAAATAAATAAATAATAAAAACACATGCACAAACATTTAGGAAATAAAATTTTAAAATAAGGAAAGTAAATTCAAAGTTAATTCAGAATTCTAACATAGTTTATCAGACATGTTTATAAATGTGCTTTTCAGGGTCTATAAGAATAATGTAACATCCCTACTTAATTTGCCTATTACTCCAACCTTATTCTCTCTCCTAAAATTTGAGGACAAAACAACTTCCCTGTTACAATTTGTAACACAGGACAATAAAGCATTCTTCAATGGCTTTTTCAATAGTTGGGAAAGGTGGCAGTTCACCAAGGTCTAGTGTCTTAAAAATTAGAAACTCAAGACCTCCCAACCAACTGACTCTCACACCCACCCTGCTCCTCAGTGTATCAGGGAAAGCGATTTTTCAGAAATTTGTCAGAGTAGACACAAGAAACAAAACAAATAGAGGATATGAACAGAGTAAAAGGTGACAGACAAAAGACCTTCTACCTGTTGCTCTTGCTTCCCCTCCTTTCTTCCTTCCCGTACAGAAAATCATCATCAGTAGGTTTAGGTAATAAAGTTTGAACTTCAGTTTGGATCTGCTTCGAAAATAGAAAGGAGCATACAATCTGGGATCAGGACCATGAGGGAATTGTCGAGATTTTTTCTTTTTTAAAGATTTTATTTATTTATTTGACAGAGAGAAATCACAAGTAGACGGAGAGGCAGGCAGAGAGAGAGAGAGAAAGGGATAAGAGAGCAGAGAGCCTGATGCAGGACTCGATCCCAGGACCCTGAGATCATGACCCGAGCCAAAGGCAGCAGCTTAACCCACTGAGCCACCCAGGCGCCCCGGAATTGTTGAGATTTTTATAAGGGAATTGATTCACCAGGACTTTTTTCCATCTTTCCACGGCCTTAATAACCTAGGCTAGTATGTGATTTAATTTACAAGTATTGATTGTAGTACATTTTCTTTTGATTAAAACCACAAAGCAAGAATAGACTTAATGAATCATTATATCATAAATTGAAGATTTGTTTTGAATATTTCAAACTCAAAAGTGAGAAATGATCATTGAAAAAGATTGCTTTAAATATATATTAATTATATATATAAATATATATATATTAAATGTATAAATATTACATTTATCAAATATATTAAATATGTTATGAATATTATATATGTATTATATAGAGAGACAAATTGACCAAGTAACCAAATTACTCCAAAGTGAATTTTGGCAGGGAAAACACACACGTGTGCTCACGCAGGCATTAATTCAATAACTGTCCCCCTCCTCTTAAAAAAAGCTTTCTCTTTGAATCTTTTTAGAAGAAATAATGAGGTAGTATGAGTTACTAAAGGTTTTGGGTTTATTCTTTGAGTCAGATGTTAGGTTTCTTATCTAAGAAGACATGTGATGAAAAGGATACCAGACTTCCATTTGTCTAGTACAATTAGATTATGTTACTAAAGATTCTTATATGGTTTCACTGGGAGTTCAAAAAATAGGGAGCAAGAAGAGGGTATTATGATGCCCACTGGGGATGTACAGAAAGTGAAGATAACATAGTACCAGCTTGTTAGAACCAAGTCTCAGATTACTATCATTTAGTCTTTAGTGCTTTGAAGAAATGTATTAACAACTTGTGATAGTCACACCATTGGGTTAGGCCTTCCTTAAGAAGCAAAGAAAAAAGCAATCCAGTAAACAGCCACTTCTAATTCACTTTATTCTTCTTATCAATGTGCCCTTCACCCCCAGAAGTCAAGCATCAATAGCTACAAGTGTCAAGAGTCCTAAGAAATTTATCAAAACCTAAGTCAATTTTTAAGAAAGTAGAATACTTCAATTTCACTTAGATATAACCATTTTTAGGTCAAAAGCAGCTAAACACCACAGAAAAACAAACATAGAATTCCTCAGTTCAAATTCCTGAAATTACAACTTCTATTAATCACTATATTTTTCAAGTCTATCTTAGCAGAAATCTAAATTGTGTTGAGAGAGTAACTACTCAATTAATATGAAGTTACAATTATACTAATTTGAAGATGTCAGTTACTCTGGCATTCTCTATGAGGAGTGAAGTAAATTTAAATTGAAACTTTAAGTCCTGTAAAGATTACTGGACAGTATCTTATATGAACATATTTACTCTGAAATATGCCATATTAGCATTACCATCACATACCACCACTGGTCTTTCCTTAGAATTTAATGATTGGCCTATCCCATCTTACCCACTGAAACTCATTCTATTCCTTCTGCCCCCAATAAACTGTCATGTAGGAAACTATTATTAGCCAATAAAAAAAATAGAATTCTTATACACTTTTTACATGAAGACTATACTGGGGGAAATATTCATTGAGTTGATTATGGAAATTGAATCTTAAAAGACATGAACCATATAATTAAGTGTCCTATCAAAAAGACTAGCAGCCAGCAATTTGCCACAGGATATTCACATTCCAATTCAAAGAGCAGAGTTAGTAAATCCCTTAGCAGTATCATTTGGAAAATTTAAATTGTCCTTTGGTTCAACTTAATGTACTAGGAAAGGGCCCTGCATGACATTTCATTCCTGTAAACAATATCATTTAGAAATCCCTGTAATTTCCTTCACAAATTCTACAAATGAAACTACAGTCTCTTAAAAAGCCACTTGAGTAAACATGTAAAATTCTAGCTTTTGACAAATAACTGTGTGTTTCTTCTTTAGGGATCTATGTGGGGTTTCCTAATTTAATCATGATCAAAAGAGTCCCACTGAGTAAACTTATTTTTAAGGGGAGATACTGTCCTGAAAGTAAATTAACTGTTTCCTTTGTAATGTTCATTAATTATAGCTCACGGCCTATTCCTCTGTTCTTCAAACAGGGAAACAAAGTCCATTCACGTTCACAGACAGCACAGAATTCTCTTCCACATTCCCAGAGATTTAAGAACATACTGCCGTGGAAACAAAATAGCATAGCAATTGAGTAGAAGAGAAGCTAAGGTATGTTACAAAAAAATACAACTATAAAAATACAACTTTAGAAAGTTGTTAGTAGTCTACGTGGCATTCAGGTATGGGAGTGGGGAGGGAAGTTGTGCACTCATTCATGCAATATCACAGAAGTAAGAGATCACCTATAAAAGTAAGCCAATATTTTATCGTGACCCCAGAGAGAATTCCTTTCCCTATATGTAGTTGGCCACCATGTTCCAAGAACAGACTTTGTCAACTACATCCTTCTATTTATAAGAAATGTTCTTGTAATTAGGTACTGCAGAAGAGCCCTAAGTTCCTAAGAAGTCAGGACTTGGTTCTCTTCATCTGAAACTTCTAGTTCAAATGTTTGTCTTGGAATTGTACTTCCCCCTTATAATTAACGCAGTGATGCATGATTCGCAAATTCCTCAAGGTCTGTGAAATGGGAGTGGGTTCTTGGTTCCATTAATAAGAAAAATCAAGTAGTTACCTAGCTTCTGTAGCCAAGTAGATAGGTCAGCCAGTCATTCAAGTTGAAAAGCAAAAGCAAAAATGTATTCTTCCAAAGTCATTTTCAGGTAACATTCAGCATGGTATACGGGCATCCCATCACTTGCCTACTTTACCTGATGGGTAATGGTTGCCTAAAGAACTGTGTTAAGAATTCAGGACTGCACCTAAGCTCAGCCTCAGTGAACACTCTGGATGTTTAGCAATTTTGTTCATTGAGGTGAGAAGCAACCGGAGACGGGGGGTAGTTTAGGTATATTAAGAGTCCATTTAAAATGATATACATTACTTGTGTCCATCAAACTCACTGAGAAGCACAAAAATCTTCATTTCCATATTTTATTCTGAGTTTTAGAAGTTGGTGCCACTAAATTAAGTATTTTTCTAAAAGTTTCCTACCTGCTATCCCTGAGATACAAGGATGGTTCAATATATGCAAATCAATAAATGTGATACATGATACTAAGAATGATAAAAATCATGACTATCTCCATATAAATAGAAAATGAATTTGATAAAATATACAGTCCTCTTTTATGGTTAAAATCTCTAATTTTATACTGGGCATAGTGAAGACCACATTTCAGCATAATTAAAGCCATATATAACTAGCCCACAGCTAACTTTATATTCAATGTCTAAAAATTCAAAACTTTTGAATTTGAAAAGGCAAGAGGGCCCACTCTCACTTTTTAAAAATAGTACTAGAAACCATAGATGGAACCATGATGCAAGACAAAGGTCATCCAAATTGAAAAAGTAAAATTTTCAGTATTCTCAGATACTATCATCTTATATAGGAACTCCTTAAGAATCAACCAAAAAACTGTTGGAAGCAATATGCTCAGTAGAATTACAAGATATAAAATCCCCATACACATATCAGGTGTTTTTCTACACACTAACAATAAAATACCTGCAAAATAAATACAACAATGCCATTTGCAATAGCATCAAAAACAGTAACATATTTAGTAATAAATCTACGTAAGGAAATATAAAATTTATACAATAAAAACTGTAATACAATGATGATAGAAACTTAAGATAGAAGTGTAAAGATATCCTGTACTCATAAATAAGAATGAGTATTTTTAAAATTTCCATCCTATCCAAACCCATCCATAGATTCAATGAAACCCTTATTAGAATTCCAATGACATTTTTCACCAAAATAGAATCTTACAATATGTGTGGAACCATAAAGGACTCTAAACAGCCAAAGCTATTCACCCTTCAGGATTCCAAGCTATACAATAGAAGCTATGGCAATCAAAACAATATGGAGGTTCCTCAAAACTAAGATCAGATTTGCCATATGATCCAACAATCCCAATTCAGGGTATATATCTAAAGGAAAAGAAATCATCATTTCCAATAAATGCATGCACTTCCATGTTTATGGAAGCATTTTTCAAAATAGCCAAAATATCACAACACTTTAAGTGTCCATTGATGGATGAATGGATAAAGAAATTATTGCATATAGGTACAAATGCAATATTATTCAGCCATGAGAAAAAAGGAAATCTCACCGATTTCAACACGGTGGACCTGGAGCTCATGTCAGACAAATGCTGTTTGTCCTCGCTTATATATAAAATCTAAAAAGGCAAACTTATATATCAGACAAGAGAATAAAGATTATAAGGGACTGGGGAGTGGGGAAACCACCAAGAGGTTGTTGAAGTATACTAACTTGTGGGGTGCCTGGAGGTCTGAGTTGGTTAAGGGTCAGACTCTTGCTTTCAACTCAGGTCATGATCTCAAGGTCATGACATCAGGCAGTCTGGGTCTCTGCACTCAGCGGGGAGTCTACTGGAGATTCTCTTTCTCTCTGCCCCTCCCCACTTGGCTCACTCTCTAATAAATGAATAAATATTGAAAGAAACTGGCTTGTAGAAGATCAGTCTTAGACAAATTCATGCTTACCTTTCAATATTCATGGTTCTAAAAGATCCTGAATTTTGTTGTGTAAAATGTACATAATTAGGAGACAGGCCTAAGGGTATACCATGCAAGACACTCCCTATCATGTGTGTGAGGCACAGACAGGCAGAATTCCACATTTGTGACGCTGGCTCGTTGCCATCTAATAACTATGTATGGGTCAGTGTCGCATGCCAAAGCACCTCTTACACTACAGAACATCTTTTATTTAGTAACATTTGTCTCACACAAATCTGCGATTCTGAAAAGAGGCAAAGCTAATTTTTCCCTAATGACTCTCCTTCATGCTATTTACTCCTTGACTGATTTGTCATCTAGATTAATGGCTCCTTTTCTTTTCCAAAGCCATAGATGCTGTAGCTTATTTTACTGTGGGAGAAAAACTTAATGCCATTATCAGTAACACTTCATCACCACTTAGGAAACACGAGGGTGAGACTTACGTTTAAAAAAAAAAAAAAAAAAATCAAATGCCACATTTTGCATATATATATATATATATTTTTAGAAGTTTACACGCTAGGGGTGCCTGGGGGAGCTCCATCGGTTAAGTGTCTAACTCTTGATTTCCGCTCAAATTATGATCTCAGTGTGGGGGGAATCTGCTCTCAGCAGGGAGTCAGATACTGCTTCTCACTCTCCTTCTGCCCCTCCCCCACCAGTCACACTCACTCTTAAATAAGTAACTCCTCAAAAAAGATAAGAGGGGCGCCTGTGTGGCTCAGTGGGTTAAGCCTCTGCCTTCAGCTCAGGTCATGATCTCAAGGTCCTGGGATCGAGGCCTGCAATGGGCTCGCTGCTCAGCAGGGAGCTGCTTCCCTTCCTCTCTCTCACTGCCTGCCTCTCTGCCTACTTGTGATCTGTCAAATAAAAAAATAAAATCTTTAGAAAAAATACTTAAAAAAAAGATAAGAAGAAAGAAGAAAGGCAGTGGAGGAAGAGAAGGAAGAGGAGAAGGAGAAGAAGAAATTTACACACTAAGTTTAAAACCAAAAGCCAATTCGAGTGCATGATGTCCACAGTAGCCAAACTATGGAAAGATCCTAGATGTTCATCAACAGATGAATGGATTAAGAAGAGGTGGTGTATATACACAATGGAATACTATGCAGCCATCAAAAGAAATGAAACCTTGTCATTTGCGACGATGTGGATGGAACTGGAGGGTATTATGCTGAGCAAAATAAGTCAGAGAAAGACAATTATCATATGATCTCTCCGATATGAGGAAGCTGAGAGGCAACGTGGGAGGTTTGGGGGGTAGGAAAGGAATAAATGAAACAAGATGGGATCAGGAGGGCGACAAACCCTGTGAGACTCTTAATCTCACAAAAGAAACTGAGGGCTGCTGTGGGTTGGGGTGTAGGGAGAGGGTGGTTGGGTTATGGACATTGGGAAGGTATGTGCTTCCTTAACTTCCTATGGTGAGTGCTATGAAGTGTGTAAACATGACAATTCACAGACCTGTACCCCTGAGACTAATAATACATTATATGTTAAGAACAAAATTTAAAAATTTTTTTTAAAAGTCAATTAAAAAAAAAAGCATTCTTAGGCAGAGACACTACTTCACAAAGAAGGAAAAATCAAGAAGCGGTCTTTGGTCAGTAGTGCTTGCTGCCCCTTTCCTTCCTCCCTTCAACTATTTACTTGTTATTCTATACTTTCTTTTGCTTAGGCTTTCTACCAGTCCTCATACCTACTAGAACTTCAAAAAGTGGAACTGTTTGGTGACAACTTTACAATAATGGAGTTATCCTATTTAGAATTTCCAGTTTGATTCTCACTCATCACTTGTGTATATTAGTCATCTGTTAATGCATGTAATTGAGTTTTTGTTGGTTTTGAAAATGCAGTGTGATTTCTAGGGTCCTAAAAAAGGTCTTGGGATTCAAAAGAATCCCAAATTGCCCTCCACACCTGCTGAGCAGTCCTACTATCCCGGAAAGGCAGCAATGTGGCAATTCCTGTTCTTCATTTTATATCTTTGTGTGAACAAAGAGAGAGGAGAAAATCTGTGATGGGAGCTGGGAAAGGGGAACACAGCCCACAGAGCACTGAGAGGAAGCCGTTGTGCAGTTATACAGTTAGTGGCTACAGACAGTGGGTATTTTAAGAGACTCAAGTATATTCCCTAAGTTCCTGGTGCCAGTGTGAGTGAAGGCTTCCCGTGGGGTTGGAGGAGCAGGTAGCAGCCAAAATATCTTCAACACAGGCTGCCTTTAGAGGATGTTTAAAAATAAAAACAATCCCATTCTGTAAGTATGCTACATGAAGGGGACTTGTGAAAAGATGGCACATACATTCTGTGTAAGGAATACCACTGAAGAAATACTCAGACATGCATTTATAATATTCTCTTTACAGTTCTTCCCTTAACACACTCCTCACTACATGGAAACTTCCATTAACCACAGGAAATTTAGCTACCAACATTCAGAAGGATCCTAATTCATCTTCCAATCTATTCACCCCAGAGCATAATTTTAAATGGTAGCCATCATCCACTTCCATGTGTCAAAGATGTAAAACCATAGATTATAGTAAAAACTGAATTTGACTCTAATACATGTGCTTTTGGAGTCAAAAGGTGGGTTTAGAAATGTCTTTTTTAAAAACTAAGCTCTGCCTTTTCTCCTTTAGAAAAGTTTTTCTGTTGCCATATTTACCTAAAAATAATGTGTGCCTACTACACAAAACAATTGAAGAATTATCAGAAATGGATTACAAGTCATGCAGGTTACAGTATTTATGGACATGACCACAGGTCTCCTGTTTTCTCAGTGATCTTTAAATCCTACTCAGTTCATCGTAAAAGTTAAACTGTTAATGGTACATTCATGAAGATCAAATATTAAATATTGTTAAACACCTTATTCTTGGGGACATATATAGAAACGATCTCAGATCTGTTAAATTCCATTCCCAATTTAAGTTTTCAATTCAGATTATTCACTGCTCCTCCCCACCCCACCCCCAGATTTATATTTATACCTCAAGGAAAAATAATACCTACAGTTTTAGGTAAATCATCTCCCCTTTCACTCACTCCTAACAAAATTGTAAAGATTTAGCAAAGTTTCAATCTCTAGCAACCTAAAATTGTCTTCTCCAAATTCCAAATGTTCTACATTCATGTAGAGTAGAAATACAGTTTCCCCTCGGGTTTGACAGGAATTCTTCAAACATTTCTTAAAACTGTCAAAATCACTTACAACAAATATATACCCAAAAAACTTGAATATGCTAGTGGCCAGCATTCACAAACTTGTACTATCAGACTGACTTGTCTGGGAGTACAACTAGTCATCATTTCCCATTTCTCTACGTGTGTCTAAGTCTTGAAAAGACCCTTTTATCTCAAAGGTTGTCAACTGCAACTGCTTTTTTTTTTTTTTTTTAAGATTTTATTTATTTATTTGACAGACAGAGATCACAAGTAGGCAGAGAGGCAGGCAGAGAGAGAGGAGGAAGCAGGCCCCCCGCTGAGCAGAGAGCCTGATGCGGGGCTTGATCCCAGGACCCTGAGATCATGACCTGAGCTGAAGGCAGAGGCTTTAACCCAGTGAGCCACCCAGGCGCCCCACAACTGCTTCTTATACGCAAAACTGAGCTTGTAGCTGGACATTAAAAAAAAAAAAAAATTAAACATGACAGAACTTTTTCTAGTGCTTACCTGCATGTCAAGATTGGCACAGAGAGATCTGTTCTTATGTTCAACTCATTGAGCAATAGCCCAAAATACAAGCTTATGTTCTATTTGCAGAAATAAGGTATCACGTACAGTTTTAGTACTTACTTGTTTAAGTTACTTCCTTAATGGCTTACTTAAAACTTAGAATTTTCCTGTAAGATGAAGTAATACTTCTTGAAGCTAATTACTGTTTCATTTCTGTGGTCATAGAAATTGTTCTGCAGAAATACACCAATTCTGAAGAAGGTAACATCTTTCAAACATGTCCTCATTTGTGTATTTTATGAAGGCTCGGTTTTTAAAATGTGAACTTTTCGTAAGTATTTGTGGGCAAGGAGCTCCAAAACTCACTATACCGAGTTAAAAGTTACTGGGTATCTAAGGTCAAGATGCTAGTTCAAATTTATCACGTGAAATAAGCTATCAAGGTTGTTTTCTGATAAAGAGGCATTTCATACATTACCTAAATCGCTCTCATTACAATATAGCTTTATTAACCTCATTATCCTGCTAGTAATTTCATCATGTGTATGACTTTGTCTTATAAAAATAAACTCAAAGTTACCATGACTTTGACTTTAAAAAACATTTTTAAAAAACCCTTCTGAATATGCAAAGCCATTTTCATTAAAACTTTTTGATCATCTATGAGATGTAGTCACAGTTCCAGGTCTAATTTTTTCTCATTACCAAGACAAGGACAAGGCCTTTGTGTTCCCTCATCAAGGTCTCATTTATGTTGAGGCTCTCTTTTCTCATTCAAGGGTACAGGCACTATTTTTGTCTGTATGAGTACCGGACACCATTACCAATCATTCTTTGGGGTGATTTTATCCTCACTGGCATCTAGTAGTTCTCTTACACACATTTGCTGCTCATAGAGTCATACCTTTTGTCAGACTGAGGATTTTATACACACACACACACACACACACACACACATGCATACATACACACACACACACACACACACACACACACACATATATATAGTTTGGAAATACACGGATTCTAAAGATCATCCTTGTATTTTCCTTAAGTGTTTCTAACACAATCTAACACTCCCCTTTAACTCTTACTAAGCACAGTTTTCTCATTTTACGTGAGCCAACAGGATTGTTTCAAGTAATGTTATAGCAATGGATCCAGAATGAGTGATACAGTATCCAATCATGTTTATAAATTCAAGCAGCGTTATCTCTTTCTACATGTCAGAGAAAGTTCATTAGCCTATAAGCCCAAGGATACAATTGATTTGTTACTTGTTAACTGTATCAATAGAAGATTGCTCAACATTAGAAAAAAGATGAGAAGAGTTAAGCCTGATATGAAAACAAAATGCCATTGAATTCGTGAGCTTGAAAACTGGTGTTAGCTATGACTAATCATAGTTCACAGATCATCTTGCTCAGCCTTCCCAGACCATGCAAAGGCTTTTGTAAATTTTAAAGAGTCAAGAGGACTTCTTTTCAAGTTTAATATTGGGTATCTGTGACCCCAAGTTTATTATATCCTGGAGATTCACACATTCATAAAACAGGTTCTAATAGTTCTGTTAGCTCATTCTTAGTATGTTCAGATTTCAAGCAACATGACATCTTGGACCAAAAAAATATAATTTTGCAACAAATGTTCATCTCCCCACTACTTCCTAAATATAACACTTTCTTTATATCAAGGCCTTTTATAATAGATTCACAATAACTATCTGTTGATGTTGAGAAATGCACGAAAAGGTTTTTCTGCAAAGGAATTCACCATGTATGTTTATTGCAGGACTGAGTTCTGGAAGTGGCCAATCCATTTGTATGCCAAATGGACTTAAATGTGTTTTGTCTGTTTAGCACTCAATAGCATTTTCACAGAAGGCAAGAAGTAGCTTTTATTTTCTTAGTCCTCACAAAAACCATCTAAGTGCTGTATTATTCTTACTTAGAGAAAAGAAAAAGGATGTGGGGGATTTGCCTAAACCACAAGATTAGATGCCAAACGGTGAGAAAAGTCTAGAACCCTGCTGTTCTCACTCTATTCTAATGCCATTTTTACTGCAGGACACAGAGCTGCTGCTTAGAGTTACAAAGACCTCACCCCAATTCCAAGTATTTTTTGTCTCCCCTTAGAGATAATGCTATTAATAACCATAACAATTACTGTGACATTAAGGTACAGATTAGTCAACCTTAAAAGCAAGAATACTGAAAAATAAAGACCCATGGGATTTTCAGATCTAGCCCCTAGCCTTCAAACACACTTATTTCTATAATAGCTCTAGGTTGAAACATTTCAAAAAGAACACTTTAACAAACGCCTTCAAACTTACAAAATATTTTTTAAAAATTATGCTAAACTTAGAATAAAATGACAATTCCTTTTATACAATTATTTGAGGTGTGATATCTTTCAATTTTCTTCTCCCATGGTTCACCCTGTATAGTTTATCTTAAAAATTTACAATCTTTTTGACATTAGTGCTTATGTAAATGTATTTTTATGTAATAAATCCATTTGTCAGGTTAGTCATCATTATGTAACTTACAACAGCATATTTTTAAGTCTTTGTCCCTAAAATAATATTTATATAGAGAACATTTTTTCCTATATCCTACCTAACAATGAACAAATTATTTAAAAATGACAAAAGAGGGTGAGAAATGGTTACTAAGGAGGGCAAATGAATCTCAGATCGTTTGCTATCTCCCAGTGCACAGGTGCTTCTCCTGCCCTTGATGTTAACTTCTGTTACTCCAATGTAAGCAGGCCAGTCTCCACATCTCACTGGTTTCACACAATCACCTGGGACAGACTCCTTACGGGACATGGGACTTCCTCTTTCACTCTTAACTGAGAATAATCTAAATTAGCATCACATATCCAATTTTATCTGGGCTTTCGCTATCATTTTAATCTCCCATTCTAATCTTTTACTTGTGGGTCCTTTGTAGTCTACTGGAACAGCAATGTATTTCCCATCTCTAGGCTTTTAAATAGGATTTGTACACACCACCCAGGCTGTGCTTTCTCCAAGCCTGGGCGTCCAAATTCCGGTCCTCCCGCAAGGGTTCTTCTCCAGGATTCCCACCTGCCCCTGCCTCCCCTAGACACACTAGCTGGAGTGAGAGGTGGGGGTGGGAAAGAATGAACGGAACTATTATTTGTTGAGTAGGACATACTTGAAGGCATGAAGCTGAGCTCTGGGATTTATGTATGTTAGTTCAGGTAATTGTTAGGTCCCTCAATAATGGGTCCGTGATTAAAGGAGTGAGACTGATACAAAGCGAAGGTCAAGCAAAGCTTTATTTAGCTCCAAGCATAAAGAATCAAACCGAATGTTCGGGGCCGTGCCTCTTACAGAGAGGGTGCTTCACCGATTAGCTTTTAAGGGCAAAGGCCATGCAGTTGGGCCTGGCCACACAAAGGTGGCCAATGAGATTTTAACACACAGAGAAAGCTGCACAGTCATGCTAGGTCACACATAAGGGACCAATTGAATTACAACTTACCCTAGCAGATATTTGAACTAGCCTATCGCCTTGGTCAGAATTGGCACCCAAAAGACGCCTAATGGGCTGGGCCCATATTCCCTGGTAACTAGGGAGACAGTATGCGCCCCCCCACTGATCGGATGTCTCCACCTGGCCTGACCCACCCTTGTATTTGGGCTTTGTTACCTGGGACTGGTTTCTGGGACTTGTTTTTAAGTAAGTCCCCTGGGGGAAGGGGGGCAGGGACAGTTTAAGTTTTAAACAATAAAGTTATTGTTTAACCAGATGGAAGCGCTCTGGCTAAATAGGTCCTTACAGTAATAAAATTATCTTATAGACTTTTCTACTTTTTATTTCCATGTTTTCATAAGCCTGTTCAATTGTCTTTATGAGTAAAATGCCGGGTCTAACATGGGAGAGTGAATTTAGTCAGGGCTACTCCTTATACTCTTGGCAAGATTTCTAGGCAGTCCGTCACTCCCACATTTGAAGCCCATACCTTTATTTGCCTCTCCTAGAGTTTTTAATCCTGATGTAGTGTAATTCTACTTACAGAATGCTCCCAAGAAGAGCTGTAATGCTAAATTGGCACTAGCCCAGCAAAGAGGCTAGGATGTCAATACTGCGGTAACTCTCCCTCTGTATCCGAAATAACTTTGAGCCAGATAGGTCAACACTTGTCATTAAAAAACACTGCTAAGGGGGCACCTGGGTGGCTCAGTCGTTAAGCAACTGCCTTCAGCTCAGGTCATGATCCCAGGGTCCTGGGATGGAGCCCTGCATCAGGCTCCCTGCTCAGTGGGGAGTCTGCTTCTTCCTCTCCTGCTCTCCTTACTTGTATTCTTTCTGGAAAGGTGTCTCTCTCTCTCTCTGTCAAATAAAGTCTTTTTAAAAAATTTTTTAAAATAAATAAAAAATACTGCTAAATTGGGGAATAGTCTCAGTCAGGGTTAGTCTGTAAATAGGGCATCCATTTACTCCCAGAAGAGGAGAGGTGTCATCCTGAGTCAGAAAAGTGGAGTGTTTTGTGTAAAAAGTACCAAATTACTGAGCGTGGCTATACACCGACCCCCTCTATCCGACCCTAAGAATATTCATGTGTTTATTTCTAACTGTACCTTAATGACTTTTTTTCATCATTTACTTTAGTAAAATCCATCCCAGGTATTACCTCTTCTTTATTGCACCCTGGTGGGGTGGGGGGAGGTTCCTTTTCGCTCCCTGGGTGCTACAGGGCTCAGGCTAGCCACTATGGTCAGTCTAGGGGTTGCAGATGTGGAAGCCTTGCACCTCCATCTGCCACAGCATCCTATGGGGAGCTGGGCAGCTGGAACAGCAAAGAGCACCAGGACGACGCATGTGTTTCATTATAGGGCAAGAGAGCATCGTTGGAATTTGATAGTATATTAAGTTTTTGTTACTGTAAATATTTGCCCTTGTGCAGCTCATTCATTTCAATTCTTCAAAATCCAGAGAAACTTCACTGGATATATTTCCAGCAAAAATATGCTTCAAGATTTTAGTTTTCATTTCAAAAGTGACTATGTGGCCATGCAACTCTCATGAACTTACACAGAGGCTCCCCCAGTAGAGAACATGAATTCAAAGTTCAAACAGAGGACTTTTCATGTTTAAAAAAAAAAAAAAAGAAAGAAAGTTTTTCAGGAAGATGGGTTATAGTCATGGTACCGTTTAGTACAATACTTATAAGATTTCCAACCTATTTACCATAACTGCCTTCATTTTCCCTATTAATTTGATTATTAAGATACTGATAAAAAAAATTAAAAATTTAAGCCTAAAATAGAATTTTTTTAAAAAGATTTTATTTATTTATTTGACAGAGAGAGATCACAAGTAGGCAGAGGGGCAGGCACAGAAAGAGAGGAGGAAGCAGGTTCCCTGCTAAGCAGAGACCCCGCTGCTGGGCTCGATCCTAGGACCCTGAGATCATGACCGGAGCTGAAGGCAGAGGCCTAACCCACTGAAACACCCAGGTGCCACCTAAAATAGAATTTTAAAACTTGCTTCCCGTATTAATCAGAACAAAGCCCCACTGGACATTAAGTATTTTATGGGCCAAAACTACATTATGTATTTTTATTTCTCCTTCACTTATCACACACCTAACCTGTAAGAACACTTAAATGTTTGCTGAAACAACAAGTCATAGAAATAGAAGGGAAGCAGACAGTAATTTGATTTGGCCTGGGTCTCGAAAGGTGTCCTGCATGAAGGACAATGGTTGATGGAGCAGTGAACAGAATTGCCTAAAAAGGACCACAGAGCCCATTCTGGGCAGCCTGTACCAGGATCCTTTTCAGATCCTGACAAAGAGAAAAAGTTTCTTCTCTCCATACCCCAGATTGAAGGCTGCCCCTGAACTCAGCTTCTCAAGGGACCAAGGTCTCCCTTCCTCCAGGGTGAGGAGCCATAACATCCCATTACTTCAAAGCCCCCAGGCGCTGGGCAGCTGACATTTCCGGAAGACTTCTTAAATAGCTGATAACCCAATTCTAGAATGCCTGGTGCTTCACCTCTTAGGTTGGTTCTAGGACTGCACCCTAACAAAGGACAGAAACTACAGTGGGGTGAGATCTGTCCCCCGGGATATATAACCACACAGCTGTGCCCCAGCTTCCGCACGGCTCTCAACAACTCAACAGCAGGATCAGGGAAACAGCTGCTTTGCTCTCTCTGTAGGAAATCCTCCCTTCCCCAGTGAAGCCTGCTTCTTAGCCTCGCAATTACTCCCCACGTCCTGAGGCATGACTGAGGCATACCTAACGGGATGGAGTCCTTATAGGTCAGTTCAGTTCGACTCACTCAAAGCTGATTGAACATTTACTACATGCAGAGCTCTGGCCAGACAGTATGGTTGACTACAACCATTAATGCTTCATCAGTTACATCTAGTTGTGGCAAACTTTGACAAACAAAGAAGTAGAAGAAAGTTTGTTTCAGAAGTAAAATAGAGCTGATTCTAAATAACTGAATTAAGACTTTTTTGGAAGGCTTTGCCAAGGATATGGATTTGACCCAAACATTGAATAACAAAGGACTTCAATTAGGCAAGAGTATTCCAGGATTTAAGAACAACCTGAGCAGAAAAAAAAAAAAAAAAAAAGTTCCCAGAATAATCAGAAATTCTATGTGACCATAGATCAAAGTTTCTAGAAAGTCAGGAGACTAAAAGGATGGATTAAGTTTATATATATTTATATGTATAAGTAAATTGTTTCATTTGAACATTATTTTTTGCATTTTCTAAGGAAATACAGAGAAAAGCTAATCTTTTTCTCCTTGAATAATGCATAGGCCCTTCCCAAAAGATGCCAGATCTAGGTTAATGTAACCATAATCCTTAATACCACAGGACTTATTACAAATTTTTCCACCAAATCCTAATAAAACCATCTCTTTCTCTGGAGGAACAAAGCAACCTACAGTTTAAGTCAGTATAAAGTTTCTGGAAAACAACCTAACGTGAATCCAAGTGAATTAAAATGCTCACAACTAGTATTTCCAAAACTGGAAATTTATCTGGAAGAATGAGAAGAACGTACAAAAAAATTATAAGGGTAATTTTACAGAGCTATTTTTACTAAGGTTGCAAACAATCCAAACATTGCACATGCATCAAAAACTAATGATGTATTTTATGATGACTAATATAACACAATTAAAAAAAAAAAAAAAAGAAATGGTTTTAGCAGGATATATCGGTAGCACTATCATACTTAATACAAAAATTACTTTTGACCAATACTTGATGACCTGAGTTTTCATAACATAGGATACAAAACGGAGTTTATAAGTTTAACTATTAAATAGAAGAAAAGGAAATAAGGACAGGAAGCAAGGACCAGACACATGTGAACAAAAGGACTACTATATACTCAAGGCTTAAAATTATTGGGCACCTGGGTGGCTCAGTGAGTTAAGCCTCTTCCTTTGGCTCAGGTCATGATCTCAGGGTCCTGAGATCGAGCCCCACATTGGGCTCTCTGCTCAGCAGAGAGCCTGCTTTCCGTACCCCCCCACCAACCTACTTGTGATCTCTCTCTCTCTCTCTGTCAAATAAATAAAAAAAGTTTAAAAAAAAAAAAAAGTGCTAAACCGGGCACTCATGTTGTTTATTTAAAAAAAAAAATTATCTGTAGGCTATAGGCTATTTGATCACATATGATTTCTGATTTTTGCCTATGCTGTATAAAGAGCTGCTGCTTGCATTTCCTCTTACAGAAGCAGTAAGATTCTATCAAGAAAAATACCGCTGGAAATTTGGCTACCAATGGGCTTTTAGTTAGGGAAGATGAACCCTCCAAGATGTGTTCCAAATAGGAGTTGTGACTGTTTTAAAAGTAGCTGTAAGACCATATAAAAATGGTTGACAGTCCCAGACATCTTCATGGTCTCCTTTTTCTGCTAAAAGCTAGAGTACTATAACACAAAGGGTTATTTTTCTTTCAGGGAAAAATCTTCATGATACATCCTAATCTAGCTGCTGTTTGTTCTGGGCAGTAATCATGGTGAAAAACTAAAAACCTTAAAAAAATTTAATGGTGAACAGACCTATGAAAAGACAGGAGGGAAAAAAAAAATAGCCAAGGAAATTGAACCCAAAACTTGATTTTTCTTCTTCACTGGCTTGGTCAAACAGTTAACAAGTTAACCTCAAATAATGTACTTAATTGCTTTTGTAACAAATGCCACTTCACCCAGAAAAACCAACTTTGCCTTTTTTTATCTCTTGATGAAATTTGAGGTCTATGCATGCCTTGCAGACTCACAAATCATCTCTTTGAAGATTTGCCAATAAATTGTATTCTTTTGGAGTCTGATTTTTAATTAGGTGCCCAACATTGAAAATGCATTGTAAATCACACCAAAGTCACTTTCCTTTTAGGTACTTCTGTTTTCATGTTATTCATGTTCCAGTGGGTCAAAGCAAAACCTGTCACACACAGGACCGGCAGAACAATTTACCTGAGTCTTAAATGTAGCCAAGGGTATAAATATAGATTTGGGTATTATCTCCCAATGGACTTACACCTAATTAAATTTATAAAAGCATTGTACATGTTCATACTTATTAAAAACATTTGGTTTTCAATGGAAATGGTGCGGGAATAATTTTTTCACATCACTCATTGTATGTATTATATCTCCGTAATGCCTCTTTGGAGGATGACTGTGGCCCCATTTTCGGCAACAGCTACAGTAGCATTGGCTTCTCACCTCACCAGAGTGAAGCCATAGTTTCTCCAGACAGGCTGCAGAAGCATTGGTCCTCAACCCTTCTGCTTCATAGTAGTATTTGTCAAAGTCCTGGCAGAGACTGGGAGATAAAAGGAAGAAGTATCTTCCTAAATAATGTATTTGAGAAAAATGAATGATGGTGTTAAGAGCCAGTTTTTCTACCCTTTACTGAAAAATCCAAGAGTTGGGAAAAAGGAAGAAGCCAGAGAATAAGACCTTTTGGGTACACATCACTCCAAAGCAGTCCTGTGCATGGCCCTACTCTCCAGGATTATACCCAGAGGGAAAGGAAACAGACAACGCTACATCATCACTTGCATATTGAAAGCCTTAAGAATTTAGATACTCAGAACAGTGCCTGATATCTTTTTGGAAACCTGAAAAGTGACACGATGGGAAATGTTTCCTGTGACATACTAGCATAAAACAATAGAGCAAAAAATGGCTGGAAAGATCATCTAGGCTCATGGATGGCCCAAGGCAGCCCAGAATTTTCTGCACCATTTAAGAGGAGGGGGGCAATCAGCTGAACCATCCATGTATTTCTTGAGAGGGCCAAGTCAGTAGATTCCAGGTTATTTCAAGGTCACAACTCAGAAAAAGAGTGAGGAAATGAACATGGACTGTAGTCAGAAGCCCAGGTAAAACCAAGCCCATCCCTGCACATGCTAGCTTGGAGGAGGTAGACACCAGAGAACAAGATGGAACACTAAACATTTCACTTATGCCAATTTGGACAGAAGATCAACACCAAGGAACAGATGCCTTTCCCCAAAACAAAGGCTAAAATACAACCATAACACAGGAGAATTGGCTACATTTTCTGCCTTAATGTACAATAGAAACTTGAAATACGAATTAAGTGGAGCTATAAAAAAATAACAATTGCTTTTTGTACATCCAAATTTGTAGAATAGTTGTAAGAAATTGACCAAGACCATGTTTTGTCATCAGATACAAATGAGGGCTCAAATAGAAACTGAAGTAAAGAAATAGCTACTTTTTTTCTACACCCAAGCTTATAGTTTGATAAATTTATACCATTATATTTTAAGTTATCTAGAATTTTTATACTCCCATTTTTGCCATTGTTGATAGTCCCAGTATATGAAGGAGGCCATACCAAGATTGCATGGCCCCATTCTATTTTTGTATTGAAAATTTTTCTGTTCCGTGGTTAACTGCTAGTATCTCATAGAATCTATTATCAACAAAACATTACATGGTAACTAACGTGAAATCTTGAAAAAAAAAAGGAACATAATAGCATTTGGATGAAAGGACTTAATGTTACATGGGTTTGTTTTTTTTTTAGTACCAGACCTGGTAAGCCAGAACTGATACAGACTAATGGACTAAAATCAATTCTACATTAGATGGATGTTAAAGAGGTGACAAACAGAAGATCATCTTTACAGAATGATTTTGATGTAGAAGAAAAGGGAACCAGTTGCATATTTTGTTTCTTACATTTTTGGAAACCCAAATAGGTCATTGTGATATTTACTGCCATAATTTGCTAGGAGAGCAGTATTTTGTATTGAATCTCCTGGATAATCAGTTTCAACCCCCAGTTTAAAACACAATCTAGATACAGAGATGTTGTGCATCTCTGCACTTAAGAACTTAAATTATGAAAAGTTATTTAGTACTAGGACCTTTGGTCACATTTCACTGGTTAAATTCTTAAGTGGAATCACAGCCGAGCAACAGTTTTCTGTTTGGCTCCATCATCTGCTTCAAAAATACAGTTTGGGGGATCTCTTGCATAACCTTTCTATTTGTATAATTTTCCACAAATTCTGCAGTTAAATGAATTAATGGACTATTGCTATATTGGCTTATATGCTTTGGGTTTTCATGTCAGCACTCATCATAACAGAATAAAAGACTGTAAATTAACTGCAAAACCTCCTGCTAGAATAGCACATGGTTCTGTAATTTTCAATTATTTGGACTGACTTTTCCTCATTGCTTGTGGTTTGAGGAGGCAGAGACTCGTTTACGTACCAGTCTTCACTCTGCATATGATGTAACCATCCCAACCATTAACCTTCCATGGAAAAAAGGAGGATGTAGAATCAACTCATCTTTCTACACTCGCTTCCACTCTCCCTCTAGGACCTTTAATACCATTGTTTCCATAGCTGTAGGCTTGATTCCTTTTAGCCTTGAGCTACTGTCAATACAGACATGAGATTTCACAGTACCATTACAGTGGAAATATTGTTCAGTTAATTCTTGAACTACAGATTTCAGCTGATGGTATACAAGTAAAAATGCAGGATTTACATGAATCAGAGTCTTAAAACGTGTAGACTCATCAACAAAAGTCTGTTGGTATCACTGACCTGCCCAAAAATGGATGCCATTTATGCAACACTCATTTTTTTCCCCTAAGCCATTACTCTTACTGCTATCCTGGACATATTTAACAGTATATTAGACAATTCCTTTTTTAAGATTTTATTTATTTATTTGACAGACAGAGATCACAAGTAGGCAGAGAAGTAGGCAGAGAGAGATTGGAAGAAGCAGGCTCCCTGCTAAGGAGACAGCCCGATGTGGGGCTCAATCCCAGCACCCTGAGATCATGACTTGAGCCGAAGACAGAGGCTTTAACCCACTGAACCACCCAGGTGCCCCTATTAGAAAATTCTTTACAAAAGTTTAGAAAATACATATTATGAGTCATTATTGATTATAATACAACTGTTATAATGGAATATAACAACTATTAGGCTTTTTGCTGGATTATTGTAAAAATAAATATATATATATGGATTTTGTACAACTCAAAGGACAGAATTTTTCAGTCATGGTAAGCCCATCCCAAATGGCCTCCATGAACTTTGTTTCATCTCAGTTTTTAACAAAATTGTGCAAGAGATATTTCAACATCCGTATTCCAAGGATTCATATTTCAAGTAATGGCTGGCATTTATCTCCACTAAATTAATGTACAGAACACTATCTTGTTCAGGAGGTCTCTATCAAATCTCAAGAAAATGAGTAGGTTAAAACTAACAAGCCAGCAAGACCTGCTAGATCACCTTATTATACCCTTTTTAGATCAGATTGTCCCATGCTTCACCTTCTTTGAAAATTTTGAGTAAGCATTTTAAACTTAAAAAACAAAACGTTTTCATCACTGTTCTTTCTACTTAAAAGTCTTCACTCATTTCTACGGTAAGTTTCTGCAAAGGAGCTGGACTTAAGTGAGCGTTAGCTGAGTGTAATTTCTGTTTTAAGATCAGTGTTAATGATGGTCCAGGAGGCCAATCATGGCATAATTAAATTTATCAATTTGGAAAAATTTTATGAAATGGTTTGGAACAATCAACCCTAGACATTCTTTCTAGACTGATGGAGAAGCCATAATGTCATTATAACTGTTGAATTTGTCACCAGGCATTTTTATGTATTTTTATATAGTAAGAACAGCCCTTTATAGATTAGAAAGGTACATCCTTTCAATCATATCTGTGCAGTAGGAAATCATAAAGTTTTTATATAAAATGTTTTGTTCTCTATTAGCATGTTAGTATTGTAAAGTTATGAATAAAACTTCAATGAGCTAAACCATCGGATGTCATGAATAAGGAAATTTTTTTTGGATATATAGGTGTTATTACATAAAATGTTTGTTAACGAAGCAGACAGGTTTGTCACACACACACTTCTTACACCAGCTACAGAAATATTCTTTTAGCATTAACAGGACCCTCCATTATTATATATTATGTATTCACCTAATATAGAAATTTAGAATACTCTATGTTTTTTAAAGTTTTCAAAATTTTAGTCACATGTGGTATAAATTTCCCATTATAGAATAAGTTTATTTCCCACTGACAGTGTTATCATTTAGAATCATGATAGAAAGAAGAGAATTAGAATGTATCCTTCTTAAGGTCCCATTTGAGGTTTAAATAAAACAATATAGTTTAATGAACCTGAACAATATTGAAATGTTTATTATTTTGAAGAATATTTTATTAAACAACTTTGTAGTTGTTTCACCTGTTGAATCAAAGAATGACATTTCATAATATATTGCTTCCTGGGTTTTATGTAAAGCCTTAGCCTTTGGAGTCTTCTTCCAGTTATCATGTTTCAACACATTGTATTGGTTGACATTTAAAGTCTCTGCAAGCTCATGTGGCATTTTAGTCCCAACTCATTACTGTTGCCTTACAACAGATTTTTCTCAGGAATGAAACCCAGTGACCCAACTAATACCACCAAAAGAGTGTGAACATATTAAGTCCAAGTAAATCTAATAAACTATAGTGGTAATCCCTTAAAATATTTTGCTTCCTAGAAATCTTTTGTTCCTAATGATAGAGGTTTAGTGGGAGATCATCCAGAATCATTTTCAACAGGACTGTTCTAAAGAAATCTTTTCTAATTAAAACTGTCTAAAACAAAGTGTTCTCTCTTTCCGTCTCCCTCCTCTTGAGAGAGTTTAATAATTTTAAGGTTTTTCCCTTGGGAATAATGAGGATTAAGGATGTGATATTAGTCCATATCACCTTTCTTTTTTTTAATATTTTATTTCTTTTATAAGTAGGCAGAGAGGCAGGCAGAGAGAGAGAGAGAAAGAGAGAGGAGAAAGCAGGCTCCCTGCTGAGCAGAGAGCCCGATGCGGGACTTGATCCCAGGACCCTGGGATCATGACCTGAGCTGAAAGCAGAGGCTTTAACCCACTGAGCCCCCAGATGCCCCTCAAATCAATACTTTAACGCAGTGGCTATCTACTGTGTGAACGTATTATCACTGATAGACTCCTCATTTAACTCCTAAACAAGAGCAGGAGGTAGCTGACTGAGTTACTAACTCCTGATGCCCAAATCATTTCCTATCTTGCAAGAGCAAATAGGAACAATGACCTGCTAACCTAGTCATTTAAAGGAGTGTTTTTGATTATTCTACTTCACACCCCCTTCACCTATATTTAAGGGGAAAAGTTAAATTTTTCCAGAACTTCCCTCCTGCCAAGTAGTGAAAAGAAATTTGATGTTTACCAAACTTGGCAAGGATAAGATTTTGCCAAGCGAATTTACTATCAACTAGTTTTTTAAAAAACCAACTTGCTTTCAACACTGCATTTTTCTTCTTTCAGAGCAGTGATTCCTACTGACGGTTGACTTTGCTCCCGGGAGACAAGTGGCAATGTCTCCAGACATTTTTATTGTCCCAACTGGAGGGCCACGAGTACGTAGAGGACAAGAGGTCAGGCACACAGATCATCCTCCTACAATTTACAGCACAAGCACCCAGCCACAAAGAATTACCTGGTGGAAAATATTAACTTGGCCAAAGTACACAAGCTGAGAAAGCCTACGGAAGCAAGTATGCAATACATGTTTAATTGTATTTTAACATTAGGATATGTGAAGAGAAACAAGTGTGTCCAGGAGTAGTTCAACACAAGATGATGGTCTTAGTTCTCCTTTGGTCTTTAAAAGTTATTTCAGTGGGACACCTGGGTGGCTTAGTGGGTTAAGCCTCTGCCTTCGGCTCAGGTCATGATCTCAGGGTCCTGGGATCAAGTCCCGCATCAGGCTCTCTGCTCAGCAGGGAGAGGGGAAAGACAGAGGAAGATGAAAGGGAGAAGACATGGTTGTATACACATTTATCTAATTGATTCTACAGGATAGTCCAGTCAGAAGATGGGAACATCATAAAGTGATTGTCAAGAGCAGAGCTTCGTAGGCAGCATTCCGGGTTCGTGTTCCAGCGCTCACTTTGCAGATGTGTAATATTTGGCAACTCGGCCTCTGTGTACTCTCCTATGTCTAATACAGCAGTAAGAACAGTAGCAATTGGGGCATTTGGGTGGCTCAGTCATTAGGCACCTGCCTTCAGCTCAGGTCATGATCCCAGGGTCCTGGGATCGAGCCCCACATCGGGCTCCCTACTCTGCGGGAAGCCTGCTTCTCCCTCTCCCACTCCCCCTGCTTGTGTTCCCTCTCTCGGTGTCTCTCTCTGTCAAATAAATAAATAAATAAAATCTTGGAAAAAAAAAAAAAAAGAACAGTAGCGATTTTATAAAGTTGTCCTGAGGATAAAATTAGTTAATGTAAGTCGAGTGTGTGGGGTCCAACTGCTAGCTTTGCTTTTACTTCAGGAGTCTTTTGATTGCCATCCTACCATCATTCCATCATAATCATTGCATAGATTAGAAACATGAGGCTCAGGTAAGTGTAGCAAGACAGCTTATCTATAGCAAAGTATGATTTGGAATGACCCCATCAGACTCCAGCCTCAGTAATAAGTAAAAAGACAGGCATTCGAGACTTGCTCAAAGGCCAAGGAGTTGCTAAGATGTCTCTTGGAGGTTCGGTCACATCAAATTACTACCCTACTTACAAAGTTGTACTTTTTCCCCTGTGTAATTCAGACTTTATTTAGAACATGAGTATTTGGTCTTGAAAACTCATGCTTGTTTTGGATGCACTCGAGTAAATTTACCAAATAATCCAACAGCTTAACAAAATTGAACATAATGCCCGTGATAAAAAGGGGAATATAGCCCATTGCATTAGGCACAATCCTCAAAGGTGTCTGATAACTGGAATATTCACGAAATGTATTGCTAGCTTCTTCTCCCTCCTTCTCTTCAACCTCCCCTTAACCCTCCCTCTCCCAGCTCCTAGCTGAGGGGAGGGTAAGTCCCTCACTCATCCCCAACTTCAGCCATTTAAGGAGAAAACAAACAAAATAAATCAAACCACGACAAAACCATTGCTGTCAAAGTTCTGGAAATAAATTAATTGGTTCAATAATCAGCAGAGCCAGTAAGGCCACCCAAACCTCACTTACCTTTCTCACTAGGTGAATAGTTTGTCAGTTTCCCCGTCTTCTGCCTCAGCAACAACCATGAGATTACAATTTGTCAACTAAGATGCAGCTTTTATTTTCTGATTCCGACAAGTCACCACCTCCTTTGTCGATAGTGACTTCCCCATCCAAATGTTCCTTACAGCTTGCCCCCCTCGATCTCCACTTCCGGGTAGGGCTCCTGAATTGAGCTCAAGTGTATCATTTTGGCATCATGGCCTTACAGCCACTTCCAACCCTTCTGATCAGCCAACAACTGAAAAGCCAGCCAAGCAAATGAACCCCAACCAAGCAGAATCCCGAGGACCTCGTACAATCGTGTACATCGTTTTTTTCCTGCCCATAAGCCATAATGAAGCTAATTTCCCTAGCCTAGATTACTTTGAATTCTCACTCTTATGTTAACATTTTTAATTTTCTCCTTTCCTGGCTTTCATTTTAAGAAATAGAATAGTACCCTTCTTGGGTACTACAAATATTTTTTTTAATTAAATCCCTTTCGTTATTGTCTATCCTTTCCCAATTCTGCACTTTGTAATATGCATTCTGTTCTTTCATAACCTTCCCTGGTTTCTAGAAAAATCTAATTCTGCTTCACCACTAAACTCAGCCTCACTGTTGTTAGCAGCAAACAGGACCGGCAGCTGTGAGAACTTTCATCTAGCCGGATGTGGAGGACCAAAGGGAGAAAGGGAGGAGGAAAAACCTTACAGGCCAAAAATATGACCATTTCAGAGAAGGTTTTCTTTTCTTCCACACTGTGCATTTTATAACTACTTGCATCCCTTTCCTATGGCTGCTGCGACAAATTATCACATACTGAAATGTGCATGAACAATGCAAATCTGTTAACTTACAGTTCTGGAGATCCGACGTTCATGTGGGTCTTGCTCAGTGAAAACTCAAAAGTGTTGTCAGTTCCTCTCTGGCGACTGAAGAGAATCCATTTGCTAGCCTTTCCCAGCGTCCAGGCTGCCCGCATGCTTCACCTTCGGGCCCTTCTCCATTTCAAAAGCAGGTACTTGCAGATCAAAACTTGCTCCCACTGCCTCCTTCCGACCTTCCCACCGCACTCTTTCACTTATAAAGACCCTCATGATTACTATCGGACCCACATGGGTCATCCAAAACACGAGCCACATTGCGGGGTCAGCTGATTTGCAACATTAATTTGCCTGGTAACCTTAACCTTGCAACACAACATATTCACAGGTTCTGAGAATTAGGATGTGGACATCTTTGAGGGAAGAGATTATCTGCTTACCGTAGTGCTTTTTGTTTTAGGGTGTTTTTTTTTTGTCACTTTTGAATCATATAAATTAGATAACAGTTAGAACTATAAATCTTTTCTTTTTTTCAATATCTGTTAAATTCCCAGTCCGCTCACTGTTCTACTGGGCTATCCCAGAAAATTCAAAACATCTATCTCTGTCTCTGTCGGAACAAAAATTACAAAACACTTTATGGAATACTTAATAGGCTTTTTATGTAGTCCAAAAATGAACACCAAATGGATGGTTAGTAAAACCAAAATTGCTTTAGCATTTAGCTCAGTTTTGTTCTCATAATCATTTCTGAAACTTTTAATATAAGTAATGTGTAGTAGAATAATTATAATTACCAGTAAGTAAAACTTTAGGATGGGAGTGGTAGCATTATAAACATGATTGTAATATTTAGTTAAGAACATAGAATATAGTACGTAGTAATTTTTTTTTTAAGATTGTATTTATTGACAGAGAGATACAGCCAGAGAGGAAACACAAATAGGGGGAGTGGGAGAGAGAGAAGCAGGCCTCCCCTTGAGCAGACAGCCTGATGTGAGACTCCATCCCAGGAACTAGGGATCATGATCTGAGCTGAAGGCAAACGCTGAACAACCAAGCCACCCAGGTGCCCTGTTAGTAGATGTTTTCTGATACATGGAAGAATGAGCATGCTTGCTGAGAGTTATGTAGACCCAAAAATGTGATCAGCCTGGATAGGAGGAACAATCCTGCACGCATACACTGTGTAGCACCAGTATATCTACGAAGCTCCTGAAAATTGTTTGTCAAATGAGAATCCATTGTTTTGGAGCAATGACTCTCAACTTTGGCAGCACACTGAATTTACCTGGGAAGTTTTAAGAAATACCGCTATGTTTTGATTTTTTTTAATAATTTTTTTTATTTTTTATAAACATATAATGTATTTTTATCCCCAGGGGTACAGGCCTGTGAATCGCCAGGTTTACACACTTCACAGCACTCACCATAGCACATACCCTCCCCAATGTCCATAACCCCACACCCCTTCTCCCCAGCCCCCTCCCCCCAGCAACCCTCAGTTTGTTTTGTGAGATTGAGTCACTTATGGTTTGTCTCCCTCCCAATCCCATCTTGTTTCATTGATTCTTCTCCTACCCCCTTAACCCCCCATGTTGCATCTCCACTTCCTCATATGAGGGAGATCATATGATAGTTATCTTTCTCCGATTGACTTATTTCACTATATGCCTTGATTTTTAAAAACTCCCCGGATGATTCTGCTATGCGGTCAACGTTTGGTCTTCTATTAGTCAGGTTTCCTCGCAGACCACACCATTAAATGAGAATCTCCCACCCTAAGACACGTGCAAGAATGTTTTCTGAAGCCAGGTACCATGGTGAATACCATGTACACACCGAGCTGAAAACCTTTGAAGGAATCTTCTGGATCAATTCTCTGATGAATTCATTTCACAAGTGAAGAAAATTGAGATCTGAAGCACTCAATCATCTTCCTTCGAAGTTAAATGGCTGAATAAATTGGGTTAGAAGTCAGGCCACATTTAGCCTTGAATGGGATTCAAGGTACAGAAGAAACCATTTCAAAGGGTAAAGACGTTTTTCAAACTACCAAAAATAGATGAAAATATGGCACCATTTAGAATCTTCCAGAAGAATGAGTCAGTTATGCATCTCATCTGTTTGTTGCTTCTACACTCTCTGGTCAGATTATTTATTGCGTCATCTTGGCCAGTCTTGTACTTTAGGTGATTCTGAGGGGCCTTTGAACTATGGAGAGCCTTGGGACTGAGTGCTACACCCCTAAGGTTCCATGACCAGTAATTGGTCCATTAATGTGTTAATGACTGAAGCTTAACAGAATGAAAACAATAGGAAAAAAGAAGATATATCTTTAGAGGACTGGCTGTTCTGTGCTGGGTTTCCTGTGTGGAAAATCAAACGACTTGCTACTAATTGTTTGTGTGCAAAAGTCTTTGGCAGTGATGCCAACAAAAGCACTGGATAGTGTGTCTGCTCAAAGCAAAACACGTCAAATTATGTATTCAGCAAATCCTTATTATCAGAACCTTGGTCATGTGAATTACTTGCTTTTCAGTTAGGCTTCAGGAGGCCCTTCCTGTGAACAGAATGTCTGGCCTGTTAAACACAGAGCTGCCAAAACAGAGCCACAGGTGGCCATGACTTGGCAAGTGATAAAACACAAGCCACACTGAAGACAATAAAAAATGGACAGGATTTTCCATCTGGCTTGTAATAGGTATACACAGACCATAAGAGTTTCTCAGGATAAACTGAATTTTACAATTGAACATGACGCCCAATATAATTCCCTACGTTATCAAGCCCATACTTAAGATTTGGGTGTTTTTTATTCAAAGTAACTGATTTCCAAGTCTGTATAAAGACAGTATTTTAGCCGAATCCTAAGAAGCCTTCACTTTTTTCCCCAATTTTTTATATTTCTAAGGATTCATCATTGATATTCACATCCTCTGTAACCCTGGATGAAAGGCATACAGAACATGTGTTCTGAGAATTCCCCAAGTCCACAGTCAGACTTCACCTTCTGTCTCACTCTTGGCCACAGTACATAGCCAATGGGATGCTCACAAGACATCCTTCACCTGACTGTGCAGACCTGTGCACTCATGTTTCATGTTTTCTCAGTAGAACATTCATCGCATTTCTTTTTTTTTTTTTTTAAGATTTATTTATTTATTTATTTATTTGAGAGAGAAGTGGGGATGGGGCAGAGGGAGAGGGAGAGAGAACCTCAAGCAGATTCCCCACTCAACGTGGAGCCTGATGCAGGGTTCGAGCTCAAGACCCTGAGATCTTGACCTAAGCCAAAAACCAAGAGCGGGATGCTTAACCGACCAAGCCACCCAGGTGACCCTGTTCATTGTATTTCTTACCAGGCTGATCCTCTGCAAGGCTCCTGAGATGCTCACGTTAAGCCAACACTGACTGCAGCTACCACTTTTTCAGCTTCACCCTATGTGAGGTTCCACGTATAATCTCATGCAGCACTACCTGTTTCCTCTCCCATGAAGCCTCCATGTGAAGGTATGTAGAATGACAGCATTTGACTAAACCCTCACACCTGCATTGCATGTCTGTTTGTTCCTCCCATTCTCTGGGGTTATAAACTCCAGCCCCGGAGCTCCAGCCCCAGAGATGGGTGACTAAAAGCCAAGACCAGTGCCAGGGAAAGTGCAACCAATTCCACGTTCCACCACGTTATAGACTAACCAGATGGAACAATTTTAGGGCCCTGCTTTCTTCACCTATAAGATAGAAATAAAGTTTTTACAGTGTACTATTTAGAGGATCTATTATGACCAAGTAAGCTAATGGAAAGTGAGCATCTTAAGACATGTGATTGAAATTTTTGTGTCCTGAAGAATTTCCATATTTTAGAATTAAAATACCTTCTAGCTGGACGGAAACTTAAAATACATCTAGTCCACATGCAAAGATTCATTCTTCTTCTCTGGCAGATGGTCATCAGTTTCTGCTGGAATACATTTAGTGATGGGAACTCCAGATCTAAAAGCAACTCATTCTGATCTTAATGTTCATTGAGCCATGATGGGGGGGGAAGCATCGTCTCTAATGTAACTTTATAAATTGACAAAATCTTGCCTTATGATGTTAGGAAAGCAAACCAAACAAGTAGTTTCCTTGTTTCTTTTTGCTTTTTTTCATTATTGCCAAAAGAAGACAATTTTTAATTAGGTCCAAAATAATTCGGTCCTTTATTATTTAAAATAATAATAAGTCAGAATCCCAAGCACAAAGACAGTCATTTTCTGTTCTAAAACTTTAGATTCCTGCACCCTGAAATACTAGATGGTCCATCTTGCAGTGAATTTTTAAGTTTACCAAATCTAGGCTTAGGTTGAAAAAGGTAACAGAAGGTGAACAGCAACAGGAATACTAAGAGGGGTACCTGCGTTCGACTCAAATGTCCATCTACGGTAGAATGAATAAATAAATTGTGCAGCATTCACGCTGCTCGGTAATTAAAAAAACAACAAACCATTGCTACATGTAACAGTTTAATTGAATAAAGTGGACATAATTTTCAGCAAAATAAGACAGACTCAGAAGAAGAAATGGTGTATGATTCCACTTATTTGAAGTTCAAGAACAGGAAAAATTAAGTCACGATGAAAAAGGTTATAATAAGATTACCTTGGTGGATTGACATGAGGAGGGGCATAAGGGAGGCTCCTGAGGGGCCAAAGATATTCTGTGTCTTGATCCAAGTGCTGCTTGCACAGGCATCTACATTTATACAATTTAATTGATTTGTATATTTAAGTGTCATGCACAGAAAAAAATACTACCAGTAGAGGCATATAGCTTTACAAAATTATATTCTAAAATATAACTCATCTTTCTTTTTCCATCTCAATCTCTTTAAAATATACCAAACAACATTGCATGTAATACAGTCCATTTTGAAGGAGTTGCCAAGAGTTTAATTTAAATTAATTATTGTGTTTGCAAAAGAAAAGCTGCTCTGTAATTGTATATCTTGACAGTAAGAAAGTATATTTAGCGCTTCTGAATGTCTTTCTGTTTACTTAACCTAAGAGCTTATTAAAGTGAGTTGCAGGATTTCTCATTGATGAAAGGATTCTTTAAAAATAAGTATATCTTAAGTAGCAGTTACTTTATTCTCTACAAAGGCAAATTAGGCATGACCTGAGTCAACAAGTGGATTTAACTGAGAAGGACTGCCTTTTAATGTGGGCACTTCTACAGATAATTTAAATTGAAATGACTTATATCACATAACACTCTTGAAAAATGGAATTTGACAAAGAAAGCCGTCATTTAGAAACACATATATACTTAATATATACCTAAGTATTGTGAACTCAAGGACCTAAAATTTCTAGTCACTACTTCCATGAAGCAAGCACTTGGGGGACTGGGGAGACGAAAGGTCCCTCCCAACTATGACCTCCCTTCTTGGCAGCTACCCATGCACCTGAGTGCACTCAATCCTTATTCAATACTCATTTCATGCTTATTCAATGCCATTTTCACAGTACCCACCTCCCTTTGAAGAGCGTATGGAAATAAAAGTAATCTTACTTTTCTGTTGTTCATAAGATTAAAAAAAAAATTAAAGCATAATAGAGAAGACCAACTACCGAAAACATCGAATACTTTAAAAAAATAAGTCACACACACACACACAAACACACATACGCACAAGTAGAGGAGAGAGAGACAGAAAAAAACTCTGATCTCTCCTGTGAGAATTTTTAATTGAATGGAGAGAGAAATTAATCAGACAAAGGAAGGATGAGAGATCCCTTACAGAATTGAATGTCAAATGCTTACACCTTTTATTATGTCATTATGACATTACGTGAGTGGGACATAGAAGTACAAGGGGACAATTTCTGAGAAAGGTGTAGAAACCCCACTCCATAGGACAGCAGGTAACCTCGGTCCTGTCTTTTACAGAGAGCTAAGCTCCACCCAAGAGCAAGCTTTAGGGATCCCCACGGATACCCACCTTCTTCTTAAAGCCCTGCCTACGCTATCTTCATTCTGTGCTTGGGTTGGTTTTGGCTTCCACTTTGAAAAAGTAGAAGATACGCTCTAAGATGCAAGGAAAATGCTTTAGTTTCAGGGAAGTAGTTCAACCATTCTGTTTTTACTCAGTAGACATTCAACAAACTTCTATAGTATGCAAAGCACTATGACAGGTCCAGAGGGAAAAAGACAGCAAAAGGGAAATAGGACATATTCATTGAAAGGTTGACTTCAAATTACTTCAGATTACTTAAAAGCCTGTAGAGGGAATGGATGATGGACTGACATTTGAAACCAAGAGAAAAGCATGAATACCATTAAGAAGGTAAAAGAAGGAAAGGATATCCGAAATGCATCAAAACTAGAGCGAGTCAACTTTGCTTTTCCATTGGAAATAAGGGTGCTTTCCTGCATAAGTGTGTATTTCTGTAGTAATTGAGTAAATCTCAAATTTTATTACTTGGGTTTTGCTATTATAACTGATTTTTAAGAGCAATGGAAAGAAAAAAGGATTAAGGATTATTTGGTTGAAAGTTCAGACTTTGGTTTCTGTTACAGCCTTTACATGCTTTGGCTTTTGATATGTCTGGTAATTTAAACAGAAGTAAATTATTAAAGCAAAATAGGCTCAGACCCCACTGGAGTTCTATTAATAAAAAATGGAAGTCTGAAACCATAGTAACAAAATGCTCAACAGTAATAATTTATTTGACTTAATAACTTCTCTCAGATCTACAAATGCAAATGAGAGAAATAAAAATATGAAAATAAAAATCCTTTCCTTCAAAATATTTTATTATTTATAACCAAAATAAATAGAAATTTATACCCAAGAAAAATACAATTAATTTATTTCAAGATATTTAATTATTTATAATAATTATTCCATTCCTTCTAAAAAGAAGAACATAATCCCATGGCCTAAATTTTAAAAAGAAAGAGAAGCAGGTTATTAGTTGGTATTTAATGAGATGTTGCTCCATGCTTCTCCTGAGATCTAGTAGCTAAAAGTAATAAAGACATGGGTAACAGACATATCAACTTAAGTTGTTCCATTAAGCTACCTAGGTAAATGGGTAAATAATACATGGTACAAAAATCATTACTTTGCTATTATAAGAGAAAAAAAAGAATAATGGAGGGATTATAGGATTTTTTTTGTTGACTGGACCTTCGAAATTACTTAATAAGTCCTCATTTTAAAAAGGGAACGGAGTGGGAGGTAGTCACATTAAGGATACGCTTAGAAGAAACAAACAAAAACAACCATATTTTAACTCTACTTGAAATCAGATGAATTTGATTCAGAATCCAACTCTCCAACTGGGAAGCTTTTCTTTTTAAAGGAGCCATTTAACCTGTTTAGGCTTCAGCTTAGAGGTCAGAAGATATTTAACAACCTCATAGAATGGTCAGTTACACAGGACAGCCTGCTTAGATAGGATATGCTGTTGGAAGATGATTTACCATATGCATTGCTTTCTTCAAATATTGGTTATAATTTTGAAGCCCTGTGTCATGAAGTTATTGAAGAGGCAAAACCAGGGCTGGAAAGGCAAGTTGATTCACTCTCACTTCCGTAAGTTTGGCCTGGGTGTGGCACTCTTGGATACCCGGGGCTTCTTTTGGGACCAGCTGGCCCCAGAGCTCTCACAGCTTATGAGCCAGTCTGTTCTGGCTATAATTGCCCTTTTCCCGCAATGTACTATCCAAATAAAAATGCTTCCTCCTTGTGCAGTTCCAGGACAAAATTAGAGAGCAATATAATTTGAATATAGACCCCTCCGCAGCCTCCCTAATGGTCCTTCTGGTCATCAGGACTTGACACTTTGAAGTAGAACACTCCCAGAGTTCTGGGGAGGCAGTTGTACCAGCCCAAGGCTGACGTGCGGTATGCATCGGAGCCAGGGAGGGCCTCCTGAAGGTCACAGGAATGTCCTTCCATCTAGTACTGTGGTTGTTGGGCAGTGATGCTGATATCTGAATTACGGACACAAGTTTCAATTTCCCTTGAAAGTTTTGATATGCACTGCTTTATTTGTACAGTAAAATGCCAGTGCACTTTGGGGCAGATTAAACCAGCCAAAGATTGTCTGCCCAAGTTAAAAAATATCATAAAATCAGTGAGAAGGTTTGACTCATGACAGAAGCCCTTGGAGCCCTCGAGTCACCTGTAGCAGTGGCCAGTCCTCTGGAATTACAAACTCTGTGTTTGGCTGCACTTAGTAAAGAGGTGAAGCTCCACCTTGGCCTCTGGGAGAGACAGGATATTTTCTCAAATAAAAACAGAAAGTGAGTCCCATAAAATCTGTCTTCATGGAGTAAAGATGGCTGATCTTGGAGGATATACTCTCGCAAAGAGACATCAAAAATCCCTCCAGTTCCAAGTGACTGAGACCAAAAACACCTTAAGAGTGTCTCAAAAGAACGTAGAATGTCAGAGGGAGATAGTTAATGGTCTTGGAGAAGATGTGCGGCTGGAGAAAAGCCTAAAGCTGTGTGCCCAAGAACGCTAAATGGTCAGGAATGCCAGAGCTGAGGGAACAGAAAGAAATGTTTGAAAACTTTAACACATAAGGAAACAGGTGGGGAACGATAAAGAGAACCGGTTAAATTCCAGGGCCAAACCTGGGCTGAAGGTGATAAACTGGCTTGCTCTCTTTATAAAAGATTACATGCTGATAGCAACAGAAAATTAAAAGAGTAAATCAGAAAACGGAAGCCAAGATGATCAGACAGGTGCCTCTCTAAAGAAATTCACTGATGCTAACTCAAATGTTACCTTTAAAAAACTTCCAGGGCACCTGGGTGGCTCAGTGGGTTAAAGTCTCTGCCTTCCGCTCAGGTCATGATCCCAGAGTTCTGGGATCGAGCCCCACATCAGGCTCTCTGCTCGGCAGGGAGCCTGCTCCCTTTCCTCTCTCTCTGCCTGCTTGTGATCTCTGTCTGTCAAATAAATAAATAAAATCTTTAAAAAATAAAATAAAATTTTAAAAAACTTCTAAGAGGAGGGCCTTCAGAGGGGGAGGGATGGGGGAGAAAGAGAGAGAAAGAATCCTTAAGCAGACTCCCTGGTGAGCATGGAGCCCATCCACGGGGACTCCATCTCATGACCCTAAGACCATGACCTGAGTCGAAATCAAGAGTCTAGAGCTGGCAGGTAAACCAACTGAGCCACTCTGGAGGCCCTCCTCTTGGAAGTTTTCTTTAGGGAGGCACCTGACTGATCATCTTGGCTTCCGTTTTCTGATTCACTCTTTTAATTTTCCCAGGGTTCTGGGATCAAGTTCCGCATCAGTCTCCTTGCTCAGCAGGGAGCCTGCCTCTCTCTCTGCCTGCTGCTCTGCCTGCTTGTGCTCAGTCTCTCTCTCTTGAACAAATAAATAAAATCTATTTTAAAAAAAAAAGTTGGAGGTTTAGGGGCACCTGTGTGGCTCAGGCAGTTGACCATCCAACTCTTGATTTTGGCTCAGGTCATAATCTTGGGGCCCTGGACCTGAGCCCACACAGGGCTCCACGCTCAGCAAGGTGTCTACTTGAGGATTCCTTCTCTCCCACTCCCTTTGGTCCTTTACGCACACATGTGCACTCTCTCTCAAATAAATAAATAAATCTTTTAAATAGCATTAGAATTTTACAGTTTTATGTAAGTAAAGAATTAGAAATCTGGCATCCTTTTCCCTACGTCACCTGCCAGTTTTCAAATACAATTTATAAGATATTTCATGTTCTTTCATTATTTAAAATGTCACCTTTATCGGCTATTAAATCCTCATATGAATTAAACTGTATTTTCACTATTTAATAACAGTGACTATACGAATTTTAAAAACTAATAGGGATAGTGAAAATTTACTTTTTTCCCCTAATGTTTGTTTCTTTCCTTTCTTTCTCTCTCTCTCTTTTTTTTTTTTAGATTTTATTTATTTACTTGACAGACAGAGATCAGGCAGAGAGGCAGGCAGAGAGAGAGCGGGAAGCAGGCTCCCTGCCGAGCAGAGAGCCCAACGCGGGGATTGATCCCAGGACCCTGAGATCATGACCCAAGCCGAAGGCAGAGGGCCAACCCACTGAGCCACGCAGGCGCCCCTTCCTAATGTTTCTTGAACATTTAATCTTTCAGGTAAATCTAGAGACATTTCATCAAGTTCTCCTCCATATCCAAGAACAAAAAAAAAGTATCGATTAATTTAGAAGAATTAACTTTCCCTTAATGTCCTTGTATTTGAGAAAAAGCATACTTTCCTATCTATTTATAATGTCATTCATACATTACAGATTTGCCACCCATGCATCTTAGACTTATTTTTAGGTTTGTTTGTGGGCACTTTAACTTGCTATGAGTATATGGCATTTCGAGATATTAATCTTTGTTTTCTTCATCCTGTAGCTTCCCCATTTTTTCTTTAATTAGGAACTGGGTAAAATGCCTTAGGAAAGGAATATGATGGGAAGATAAACCAAAAATGTGCAGAACATTCTTGCTTTTTGTTTGAAAAATCACAAGCCCTAAAGGAGAGTGATGTTTTAGAAAGTGGAGAAAATATCTTGGCAAAAACAAAAGCGGGGGAAGGGGATGAGAGTAGGATTTACGAGAGGTAATCAGGATTCTATTGGTTACAAGCAACAGACACTGGAAGAGAGGGGCTCCAACTGTAGCCGGAACACATGCATACGCTCCACCCAAACTCCACGAGTATCTGAAGAAAAGAGAAGTGAGGTAGGGCTGGATCTTCTAATACGCACGCTTCTTCCAGTCTTGAGATCCTAGGAACTGTCCTCAACAGAAGGCATAGGGACCCAATGAACCATGGTGACCAACACAATGTCTGCCACAGGAGATAAGCAGAAGAGCAGAGCTGCACCCTGTCATTCCTGCTTCTCTGTAGCACAAGCAGCCCCTCCAAGAGCCCATACAATCTAAAAGTCCCCCAACGCACACAACAAAAGTCGTTTTCTTAGACCTCTGTTATGTTTCCTCAGTGAGTCCTGCCCTTCTCGTCATTTTGTGAAGCCATCTAGAATTCATCTCTTGATTTTGTATTTTCAGGTGAAAAATCCGTTTATGTCAGCAGATGCTATTTTTACAGAATTCTCTGTGTCACTCAAAATCCATAGACACACGTGTTTTCTCTCGCACTGCTCCCTTGATCCTCTCTGTATCTCACTACACATGGGGTATATGTTTCATAGTTTGAGACAGAACTTTGGTTGCTTCCAGGTTTGATTTTTAAAAATTGTTTGCTTTATACATTTTAATGTCAAATATGCATAAACAAAAGTAAATAAACTGTAAGTTTACATCACAGTTAAATACAAAGTGACTCCCTTTCTCACAGCTCTGTGTCCAACAAAAATAACAACAGCACCCCCAAAAGACACACTTACCTGCCATACTTTACAGACCCAAGACCCATAAACCACCTGACATAATGTGTATGTGTATGAATCCAGAATGAGGCCAATGTCATCTGCTTTTTCCTTTAGTTTAGAAGTTAACATATAATTTACATACAGTGCAATTTACCCCTTAATTATCCAGTTCTGTGTTAACAAAACTATACCTGAAGGACTCCCCACCACAATCAAGATACAGAACAGTTCTCTCACCTCCTCCCCCCAAGTAACCTCTTTCCTTTTTTTTTTTTTTTTTTTTTTAAATATTTTATTTATTTATTTGAGAGAGAGACAGTGAGAGAGAGCATGAGCGAGGAGAAGGTCAGAGAGAGAAGCAGACTCCCCATGGAGCTGGGAGCCTGATGCGGGACTCGATCCCAGGAATCCAGGATCATGACCTGAGCTGAAGGCAGTCATCCAACCAACTGAGCCACCCAGGCGTCCCTCCTTTTTTTTTTTTTTTTTTTTTTTAAGATTTTATTTATTTATTTGACAGACAGAGATCACAAGCAGGCAGACAGGGAGGCAGAGAGAGAGGAGGAAGCAGGCTCCCTGCTGAGCAGAGAGCCCGATGCGGGGCTCGATCCCAGGACCCTGAGATCATGACCTGAGCCGAAGGCAGCGGCTTAACCCACTGAGCTACCCAGGTGCCCCTAACCTCTTTCCCTTTAATGTCAATCATTCCCCACCTCTGTTGCCTGTTGCAATACGATGGCTATTCCGCGAATAAATGGAATCCGACAGTATGTAGTCTTTGAATCTGACTTCTTCCACCTAGTATAATGCATTTTGATGTTCCTATTTTGTTGCATAAATCAGTACTTCACTCTTTTTATTGCCGAGCAGTATTCCACTGTAGGAGTCTACCACATTTTCCTTCCGTCTTCACCAGTGGAAGGACATACAATATGTTCCAGGTCTAGTGATTCCAAATAAAGCTATTATAAACATGTGCCTACTGGCTTTTGTATGGACATGAGTTTTCATTCCACTTGAGTAATGCTAAGTTGGATTCCTGGGTCATAAGGAGTAACTTTTTTCCTTTATGAGAAACTGCCAAATGGTTCTCCAAACTAGTTGTGCCATTTTGAACTTGTATCATTAATATATGAAAGTTTCAGTTGGTCTGCATCCTTAAAAAAAAAAAAAAAAATTTATTTGAGAGAGAGAGAGCACCAGCAGAGAGGAGGGGCAGAGAGAGAAGCAGACTCCCCACTGAGCAGGGAACCTGACATGGGACTTGATCCTAGGATCCTGAGATCATGCCTGAGTCCAAAGGCAGATGCTTAACCAACTGAGCCACCCAGGCACCATCTGCATTCTTGCCACTACTTGGAGTTGTTACTAGTGATACAGCCATGTTGTTTGTCAGATGAGTAAGAATGTTGAGCATCTTTTCATATGCTTCTCTGCTATCTGCATGTCTTCTTTGGTGAAGCAGTTTGTCCTAACCTTTTGCCATTTAATTTAAAAAAATGTTATTTCTTTCTTTATGTGTTGAGTTATTTATGTATTATTTGCATACAAGCATTTTATCAGGTATGTGATTGGCAAATATTTCCTCCAACTCTTATGGCTTTAGTTTTCAATATTTTTTTTTTAAGATTTTATTTATTTATTTGACAGACAGAGATCACAAGTAGGCAGAGAGGCAGGCAGAGAGAGGGGGAAGCAGGCTCCCTGTTGAGCAGAGAGCCCGATGTGGGACTCAATCTCAGGACCCTGAGATCATGACCTGAGCCGAAGGCAGAGGCTTAACCCTCTGAGCCACCAAGGCGCCCCTAGTTTTCAATTTCTTAAGTGTCTTCATTTATTTAGAACATTTATGACAGAGCAGAAATTTCAAATTTTGACAGTCCAATTTGTTAAATAGATGATAGATAGATAGATAGTATTTCTGGCATTGTATCTGAGAAATCATTGCCTTACTGAAATTCACAAAGTTATTTCTATGTTTTTGTTTAGAAATGTATAAATTAGGTTTATATTTAATTATATCAATCATTTTGGGTTAATCCTGCCTATGTTGAAAGTATGCACAGTATTTAGAAAAATGGCTGTCTCATACTAATCACCATGTAAGTATTTATAAGGACAAACAGCTAGAATAATTGCCCCCAACAGAGTCCAGGCTCTGTCTCCTTTCTTAACTTCATAACCCAAGATTAAAGGAGTCTTTTCCCATAACTATAACCTAAAAAATCCACCAGAAGTCCTTTGATTATTTTGCTTGGTTGCATGCCCCCTCCTGTGGCACAGAAGAAAGATGCTAAGAAGGAAACTCCATAATAGAATCACAAAGTTGCTCTGGGAACGGATTATGGGAGGAACAAATTCATACACAAATACACAAAATGTGCTTTTCATTTTCTAAAAGAAGATGAAGAACACAGCAAGCAGGAAAAAGCTATCCCTATCCACTTTTGCCCCTCAGATTGAATCCAGGGAGTTTCTTTCCAAGTGTTGATGGAAGAAATCAAATTAGCCCCAAAGAAAGCTCAGAGAAAAAGTTAGGATTTAGGTAATCTATAAATTGTAAGATAAGTAAGTAAATATTTGGGAATTCAAAAAAAAACTTAGCCCCCTTATTACTACTAAAGTAAACATATTTATAATAAGTAAACACATCCATAAGCATTAATTATCAGAAATAGAACCTTACCTCAGTTTATAAATAACATTTTATATTTGATCTTTTCTTATATTGAAATATATTTAACATATAACTATATAAAATCTAAGGTGCCCAACACATTGATTTGATATATTTATGTGTTATAATATGATTGGGTGTCCCATCTTAAAGATTTCTGAGGTTCCTCAATCCAATAAATGCCATCAACCTCATATTACCAATTCATATATGAATACGGACAAAGAAGCAAACATTTGACTTTTGAGTAATATTCTAATGGTACTTCAATTTTTTTGCTGCCTTTATAAATTTATCTTTGAACCTAAAATCAGCTGTCCCTACCTGGATCATTTCAACAGTTTTGATAAATTAATTTCTTTATCATCATTTTTATGTGTTGTTGTCCCAAATCAACATTAGATTGTAACATTCTAAAAAATCTAAAAAAAAGTTGAAGCATTCCATGCTGTGTACTTTGGAAAGTAAATCATTCTGAATAATGCTCTTGACTTTATTCCTTCACAATTCCAGGCTGTTTAAATGATATATGTAATAAATTATTTAGGATAATTAATTGATTAACGGGGCAAAAGCTACTAAGATTAGCTTGGTCTAGAAGGGGAACAAACCAAGACAGAATGGTTGGTGAAAGTAGTATCAGAACCAAAACAAAGGCTATGGGATATATAACTTCCAGGGGGAGCAAAACAAGAGGAGAAGCAATGAACTTGGACTTCATGCCAGCAGCCTGGGTACGACACTGGGAGGATGGCTCCTGGATGCCACTGCCCAAGTCAGGGCTGTTTGCTGCCATGCAGACCTGGCTTGTGTCTACGTGGGGCTGGCGGCTGGGCTGTCTGCCGATAAACACACTAGTGTGAAGCACGGCGTGGGATGGCACTGGCTCGTCATCAACTTCCTGTACGTGTGTGAACCTGGAGCAAGAGAGCTGATAGAAAACAGAGACTTGGAGGATGAAGGAGAGAAATACTGAAGAGAACCATCCCTGGCCTCTCACTTCTTATCTCTCCCAGCCAAATATGTCAACTGCCATGGTGATAGGGGACAAGATGGGCAAAGCGACCTCATACAAGAGAACGAAAGTAAATTATACATACAACAGACTTTATGAAGGTGTTGATCTTTAGAATGAAAGGCGTAGTTCGTAAATCTGCCCAAAACACCCCATTTCACAAAACATCAGCTCTGACTTTTTGCTCAAAATGCTTATTAATAGAAACAAAAGAAACAGAAAGCCAAACAGGGAATGAATTACCCGGGCAACACTAGCTGCTTTCTTATTTAGTGCCCACTTACGTAGATTATCTTGTTAAAGCTCACGGCAGTGTAATGACACTGGTCATAGTAAATATTAAATCAAGCTGAGGAAATGAAATTTTTGATGTTGGATCACTTGCCCTGAATGCCAGCTTGGTTATCTTACTCCAGATCCTATATTAATGAGCACACATGCTGCCCCCCCCCAATAGTATGAGGACTGAGATGGTTTCATAGTAACAAAACACCACCTAGGAAAAGTACATCCTGCCTTTTCAGCCTATTGGATAGTATCAGGAATGTAGGGAATCTTCACAGAAATATTTCCAACATTCACCTAAGTATAAACTCCAGATAACACATGTAAGTTTTTAATCTCTAAAGTCAAATGGGACTTTATACATTACTATTATATTTGCACATTTTTTGGAGAGAACAGAAAGCTAGCACCAGGGTGCCTGGATGGCTCGGTTGGTTAGGCGACTGCCTTCAGCTCAGGTCATGATCCCAGAGTTCCGGGATCGAGTCCCACATTGGGCTCCCAGCTCCATGGGGAGTCTGCTTCTCTTTCTGACCTTCTCACCTCTCATCCTCTCTCTCTCTCTCTCTCTCTCTCTCTCTCAAATAAATAACGTCTTTAAAAAAAAAAAAAAAAGCTAGCACCAATTATACATTAGCTAAAGTACAAAAATATAAGAATTAAAACAGCAGAGAAATGTTAAGAATGAAGCATGAAATGATTAACCAATTTGTTCAATATCCTGGGTTCATTTTAAATATGTTTAGATTGACAGTTTCAATTCCCTGTCTTTTAGTAAATAAATCTTTTTGGTAAATAAATGCTGAATAGCATATTTATGTAATTTCCACATTTCTAGACTTGGAGATTTTCCCATGTGTTCTCCTGCTCTCGTAGATTATTTTTCATTATCCAGGGTAGTTGAGTCTATGGTTCTTTTTTTTTTTTTTAAAGATTTTATTTATTTATTTGACAGACAGAGATCACAAGTAGGCAGAGAGGCAGGCAGAGAGAGAGAGAGAGGGAAGCAGGCTCCCTGCTGAGCAGAGAGCCCCATGCGGGGCTTGATCCCAGGACCCTGAGATCATGACCTGAGCTGAAGGCAGCGGCTTAACCCACTAAGCCACCCAGGCACCCCTGAGTCTATGGTTCTTTCATAAATTAATGTTTTCATTAATGTGTGTATTGAAAGTTTAAAAAAATCAAGCTGCTAGCACATGGGCCAAAAAACCTGTGAAAATGGCAAAATTTTTATTATTCATGATAATAAGGCTCTCCTCTCTTTTTCCTAAGTCTCTCCCCACTCCTGTGAAATTTTATTCTCATTAACAGACCAGCCTATACCAGTATGTTTATCGTCAATATGATGGAAGCTTCTGGATACTTAAAGGACAGACTCTATTGCTGAGATTTTCAAACTCCATGAAGTTTGGAATGAGTGTTTCCTTGTAATATCAACAGCTCAAATTGTGTTCTGGGTTCTAAAAAGAGAAAACATTTTAGAAAAGCATAATAATGAAAATAAGGACGATTTTCTGTGCTATTTTTAAAAAAATTATCAACTCACTAATTCATTTTGCCATGAGTACATTCAACAGTATTAACTAAGCACCTGTTAAGGACCCATCTTAAAAAAATAATAATAATAACTTGTCTATTAGAGGTGCAAATAAAAAGATAAAAAGATGACTAAAATGCAGTCTTGTTCTCAGAGAAGTTTAGAAGCATGCACGCAACAAGCATTACAATGGTGCTATGAGCTCTGTCTCAGGAGCATGCATAGGGAACAGTAGGGAACATAGGGAACATAGGGCACAGACCAGTAGAGTCCAAAATTTTTGAGACAACAGAATGAAACATCATGAAAGCCTTCAAAAAAGTGAGGGGGAATATTAAAAATGAGTTGAGGGGTCCTCTCAAGAGGGTAGCCATACAAGGCTTGTGAAGAGCACCTTGAGGGGCACCATGAGTGGTTCAGAACGGGAGGAATACAGCTGAAGAGCCAGAGACCAGGTCTGGAAAGGCCTGGAGTCCCATTCTAGGAGTGTGATATTATCCTCTGATCGGTGATTTGATGCACAATTTTGTGTGTCACTATTTCTCTGAGGAACCTCAACTAATACAAATGGGAAAGCACCAAAAGGTTAAAACCAGGAAGTAATGTGATCCGTCGTATACTGCGGTGAGTAGTGTCAGTGGAAGGTCATTCTTTTTTTTTTTTTTTTTTTAATTTTGTAAAAAGTGTGTGTGTGCACATGTGCTCGCATGAGAACATTTAGTACCTACTCTGTATTAGGTACTGGGATAGCATCAAGGTTACAAACATTAAAAAAAAAAAAAAGTAAACACAACCCCTGCCCCCTTCATGAGTTAAAGTACTTACCCTGTTCATTTGTCAGAAGGGAAATCAAGTAGGAGATTATTGAAAAACACCCTCAAAGAATAATGGGAGCAGAAATGACAGCTTGTGACAAGATGGATTAGGGAGATATCACTAGCAAGGCCCTAGCAAAACAAACGAATGTAGGGCTAGGCATGATTTAAGAGTGAAAAATAAATGGAAGACGATTCCCAGGTTTCTGTCTTTGGAACAGCACAGAAAAAGCACTCAGAGCGGAACACCAAGCAGTTCATGTCGAAGAGCTGAACTGGACGAACACAGATCGAGGTGCTTCATGAGTTTATGCATTTGGTAAAGAAATCCTATGGGGTAGATATTATTATCCTCCTGATTCTTCTGCAGATAAGGAGACTGAGAATGGGGAGGGTGAAATGGCTAAACTGACGCCTCTTGCATGTGGCAGAAGGGAACTCAAACTCAGGGCTGAAGCCAGCCCTCGTCCTTTTGTAACCGCGGGGTGCTGACAGAATGCTGCCCCTCAGGTCCTTCTCAGACGAGCAAGGAAACAGAAAGATGAAAAGCTAGAAGTTCCTTTTTAAAAAATGTAATTTTTCACAGCGTGGCCCCTTCATTTAGACTTTTCTTTTTTTTTTAGATTTTGTTTATTTATTTGACAGACAGAGATCACAAGCAGGCAGACAGGCAGGCAGAGAGAGAGAAGGGGAAGCAGGCTCCCTACTGAGCAGAGAGCCCGATGCGGGCTCGATCCCAGGACTCTGAGATCATGACCTGAGCTGAAGGCAGAGGCTTTAACCCACTGAGCCACCCAGGCGCCCCCCCGCCCCCCGCAACCTTCATTTAGACTTTTACACGAGTCTGCAGATCACCAGAGAAACGTGGTTGCCCTGTTTGATTCTGCTGCCATGTGGGTTTAACATAATTAACAGTCATTTCCAAGTCATGACCAACACTTACTTCCTGATTGATTGACTTACAGAATTGGAGACACTTAGGCTTTCTTTTTAGGGAAACGACTCGTAAATCATTAACCCAACACTTCCTTTGTACCCTTTCAGCCCCCTCTGATTTCCATTAGGTGTGCTCACTGATTGTGTGCGTGTCCTGGGCTCTGATTTACACAGGATAATCCTGCTCCGGCAATAATCTAGCATCAGGTGCTTTGACATAAGGTGCTCTCACTATACTTTTTGAACATTATCTTTAGGCATCATTAAGATAGGCCTTGCCAGGGCACCTGGGTGGCTCAGTGGATTAAAGCCTCTGCCTTCTGCTCAGGTCATAATCCCAGGGTCCTAGGATTGAGCTGTGCATCGATCGGGCTCTCTGCTCAGCAGGGAGCCTGCTTCCTTTCGTCTCTCTCAGCCTGTCTCTCTGTCTACTTGTGATCTCTGTCAAATGAATAAATAAAATCTTTTAAAAAAAAAAAAAAAAAGAGAGAGGCTGTGCCACTTTTTTTTTCAACTGCAAAAAAATAGTTCCTCAATGCCCAGAGATACCCAACGCACTAGCACTTGTGTGTCAAGCATCCTTCTAGGTCCTTCACAGATAGCGCTCGTCTCTTCTTGACAATGGCCTTATGAGATTATGGTTATGATTATGCTCTCATCCTACAGAGGAGAAACTGAGACGTGGGTAACTTCAAGGTCACGGGGCTAGAGAGCAGGCAGCAGAGCCCCAAATCAACCCAGAGTCCGGAGTCAGCTCTGAGAACTGCACTGCCCCTCCTGTAAAGGATCTCCATCCTTCAACCCTCAGCCTCCTACTTCCAGAGCCAGCTGTATTCTTTCTCCGGCAACAGTAAAAAGCAAGTCTGATGGAATTCTCCCAGGCCATGAAACAAGGGTTGGGAATAGGCTAGAATTCTGAGTCACTGCCGTCTATACAGTACAGATTTGAAGATGCCCAGATCACAGGGGTCATCTTCTGTCCTTTCCACATCAATCCAGGAACAGACACCTTGAGCGGACTTCATGGCCCACCTTCCGCTCCAGAAGCATCGCCAGGACTGAATTCCCTACTGCTGGGCACAGGGTAGTGCAAGATCACTCGAAACTAGGCAGTAACAAACCAAAGCTCAGAAGAAAAAGGTAACAGGGCTGAGAAGACACATCTCAGGAATCAGAGACCTTGCCAATGATTTACCAGCCGCATCATTAATGGAGACTTTGCACCTTTTATTGGAAGGTTGAGACAGAGGAAAAAGCAGAAGGTTTGGATTTACACAAGTCTAGGGTTGGGGCGTGGCCCTGCCATTTGCTTGGTAAGTGACTCCACAGAACACATCTAATCTCCCACAGTCTCTGTTTTCTCATTTGTAAAAAGGAGACTAAAACTATTTTATTATGTTATATAAGATATAACTATGTAAACTGTAAAAGCACTTATCAAAGACAAGATGTTACCATTATAGCTAAGCAACCAGAGGTGATTATCCTTGACTGTTATACACACGGTCCAATGGGCTGCACCATTCTAAATATGGACTACTGCGTCAAAACTTTTTATTTTTTAATGGGATAGACCATATTTCATTAGTATTTATATGCATAGCAATACCTACTAGATATACATGTGTATACACTCTTTTAAAAAATGTTTATTTGAGGGGCACCTGGGTGGCTCAGTGTGTTAAAGCCTCTGCCTTCGGCTCAGGTCATGATCCCAGGGTCCTGGGATGGAGCCCCACATGGGGTTCCCCGTGCTGCAGGAAGCCTGCTTCTCCCTCTCCCACTCCCCTGCTTGTGTTCCCTCTCTCGCTGTCTCATTCTCTATCAAATAAATAAAATCTTTTCTAAAAAATGTTTGTTTGTATTATGCTTTGCAAAATACCATATTTGGATAATTTGGTTTCTCCCTTTCATATCTCTCCTTAGTATCTTGACTATGTCAATGATACCTAATGAAATCTTTTTCTGTGAGATATAAAAAGTCTGGATACTAGAAAAGAGGGGATATAGAAAGAGAGGAAATATTTTTTATAGGAAAATCGTCACATAAAGCTTGTTTGTTACAAAAGAGTTTAGATAATTTTTCTATAGCTACTTACTATTGGGGTTCAGGGGTGTCGTATGTGTGGGTGTGGGCACGTGAGTGTGTGTATGTTCTTCAAAAAGCTGTGATCTTAAAACCTCTTTCTGAATTACCTTATAAAAATTATGACTATTAAATATTACATAAGAAAATAACAGTGAAGAAAAAATTCATGTATCATCTTTTGTCAAAAAAGATCATCCAAATTTTTTAAAAATAGACTTATACAAGTTTTACACTAGAAATTGAGTCTACAATTCAGCAAGTAAGTATTCTTTTGGTTTTGTTTAAAGAAAAAGGAAATTATTGCAATTATAACTTTCAAGTTTGTTTCTTCCGAAGAACATATTTTTAATGGCAAAGGCCCAGCATACTGAAAAAAATGTTATTGTTTCAGAGAAAAATAATTTCCAGGTTAAAATCTAGGTACAGGTGACAATGTTAGTGAAATCTAACCTGACCTCTTTTAAGGGGTCTGAGACTCCAAATAACAGCTCTGAATAGAGAATAAAAAGGTCTGGAAGGAAGTACAGCAAATTCACGATAATAGCTGCCTTGAGAAGCAGGCAGAAAAGGGAGCAAGTCCAGAGGTGGTGGTTAAACTTTATCTGCGATGGAGAAATTTCATTTATATTAAGTCAGGGCCATTTTAAGTATGACTATAAGGTTTTTGCCTTCATTAATTAAATAATGCATAACTTCATTCTGTGCCCTTTTGTATTTTTGGAAATCATTCAGATACAAAGCCCATGTAAGAACGGATAATGATCATGCATATGAATAACCATATTTTTAATACTAGCACCGAAGTAACTGTATATGATTTTTACTACTCTTTCATTCAAATGTGAAATACAGGCTTTGCATATCTTCCATGGGTTTTTAAAAAATATTTTATTTATTAATTTGACAGACAGAGATCACAACCAGGCAGAGAGGCAGGCAGAGAGAGAGGAGGAAGCAGGCTCCCCGCTGAGCAGAGAGCCCGATCTCTCATGCTCGATCGGGGCTTGATCCCAGAACTCTGAGATCATGACCTGAGCCAAAGGCAGAGGCTTTAACCCACTGAACCACTCAGGCGCCCTCTTCTATGTTTAAAATGTGACCTATTTCTCACGTACTTTCTAAATGAGAAAACAGGCACAAAAATAATTCAAATATGAGAAGACCTCTGAAATGTAATAAGAGTTACCCAAAAAAAGCATAATATAAGATTCTCTCATAGAACGGGTTATATCCCTTGATTGGGAGATGCTCATTTTTCTTCAAAGTTTTGGATAGATGCACGGTGTCACAAAATGAGATGCCATTGCATTTAATACTGTCACAATATCTGAAAGATAAATCCAAAGACATAGTTCTTTCCTCCACCAGAGATGTAACTTGGAAGGAAGGAAGGAAGGAAGGCAGGAAGGAAGGAAGGGAGGAAGAGAGGGAGGAAGGGGAAGGGAATGGAGAGAGTAAAGCACTCTGTGGATAACACTGTGTTCCCGGTATAGTCATGTGAGTCCCAAGACAAGAAGTTTGATGAAGATCAAATACTAATATGACATCTGCAGGTAGTTCTTGGGGTCCCGGAGTCTACCCAGTGATTTCATTGTCCCTGTAGTGAAAGTGTTCTCTCTTAATGTTATTAATCTTCTGCTCTAAAGTTTTTCTTAATGAATGTGAACTTAGATCCAACACTGATGGTTTTCTAAATTTGGAAACTAGATATCACGAAGACGTTTGTAATCACAATCGAAAATTCATGTGCATTCTTAAAAATCTAATTCAACAGCAAATGCTTTGGGAACTATCCCTTACATATTAGAGGGAATTTTGAATTAAGTTTATTTTAAAATTTCTCTTCCTATCTTTTATATTTACTTATTGATTACATCAATTAATCTAGAAACATCAACTTTTTCAAATACCATTAAAAATATCCAATGTGTTATATTTTGGTTAAAATTTGATCCATCGATATAGGCACAAACTAACATTAAATACAAGAGTAAAAAGTCCTTGGGATATAAGGTTTTGTTGACTAGAGAGCCACAGTTAGCTCTTACCAAGATTTTGTTGATCTTTGAAGGCAGCCTCTAGTAAAGGATAGTAAATCACATAATTGAGAAGTAATCATGGTCATTGTCTAGGGCAGTGAAAGGTAGCTCAATATACCACCCCAAAGGGTAGGAAAAGAATAAATGAAACAAGATGGGATCGGGAGGGAGACAAACCATAAGAGACTCTTAATCTCACAAAACAAACTGAGGGTTGCCGGGGGGAGGGGTTAGGAAGAGGGAGGTGGGGTTATGGACATTGGGGAGGGTATGTGCTATGGTGAGTGCTGTGAAGTGTGTAAACCTAGCGATTCACAGACCTGTACCCCTGGGGCTAATAATACATTATATGTTAATTCTTTTAAATAATAAATAAATTTTAAAATATATATATACCACCCCAAAATATGCCACTTTGGCATATTGATTATTTTGAGCTATGAGCACTTACAAAACAGCAAAGGCAGGGAGAGGTTTCCTCTGACCTCCTCTTATCTGTCTAAAGACAGATCTTCCAAAAGCAACTCTTTTATCACAGATCTCCCCAGGAGTTTCATCAGCCAGAAGGGCTGAATCTTAACCCCAGGAGAGAAGACTAGAAGTCTATACCACACCCCAAAAACTCTGTCACAAATTATCATATTTCCCATCTCTTTTTCCGAGAGCACATTCATCTTTCCTAAAGTCATTTATTCTCCCTTAAAAGACCTATGTTCCCCTTCCCTTTCTCTACTAAGATGGTATTCAAGCCTGAATTCTATGAGTTACTCATTTTTTTTTTCCTGGGCATCTCTCATGTATACATGAGCTGGACATGTTCATAAACTTGTTTTTCCCTTGTTAGTCTCTCTCTTCTAGGGATCTCAGCTGAGAAATCAGATGTGTGGGAGGGGACTTATTTTTCCTCCCCTACAGCAGGATGCCAGGAAAGTTATAAATATTAAACAATAACATCCCTTATACTGAGGAAAGCATAGCCGTACCTGATACAGCCCCTAAAACTTTCATTTCTAGCACGGCATGGGAATAGGAATGGAAGAGAACTCTTTGACATGAAATCCACATATGTGTTCATGAAGGAACTTTCCCCTATTTACAATCAGATTGCTGGAAAACTGCCCCAAATGGCAATTACTAAAATTAAAATATAATTATGCTTGGTGTCTTACAGGCCAATAAAGAGCAAGTGCATATGTTTTCTCTTCTCGGGAATAATTCAAAAGCACACCAGGATCACTTTTTAATTTATTTCATTATAATGTTAAAATGATCAGAATAAAAACTCAAACTGTTCAGAGGGTAAAAAGCAAAAATCAAAAGCCCCCTTTACCCAAAGCAACCCTGTAGTTTTACTCTTTACAGTTTACAGTAGTTTTACCATTTACAGTTTCCTGTGCATCGTTCCAAAATTCTTATAACTTGATTCATTTTTAATTCCTCTCAAAGGGCAGAATTATCTTGATTTGGACCGAAATAAAAAGAAACGTTAATGAATATGATGCAATTAATGCATCAGTTGAAAACTTGCTGATGTAGAACATTTTGATTTTTTGTGCATACATAGAAGGTATCTGTGCAAACAATCCTACAGGAATGACATAATTATCGCAAATGGTCTAACCTTACTCAAAAGGAAAACTTACAAGTTATCAGAATATTACTATTTATCACCTAGAGAATCTTTCATAATGTCATAATAAAAGATCATTTTAAATATCATGTTTTGAATATTTTGCATAAAAATTTTTATTCTAGGGGTGCCTGCCATGGCGCTAGTCAGTTAAGCATCCAACTCTTTATTTATTATTTATTTATTTATTTATTTTTAAGATTTTATTTATTTATTTGGCACATGGAGATCACAAGTAGGCAGAGAGGCAGGCAGAGAGAGGGGGAAGCAGGCTCCCTGCAGAGCAGAGAGCCCAATGGGGGACTCGATCCCAGTGGGATCATGACCTGAGCCGAAGGCAGAGGCTTTGACCCACTGAGCCACCCAGGCACCCCCCAACTCTTTTTTTAAAAAAAAGATTTGATTTATTTCTTTGAGAGAGAGAGAGAGCAAGAGCAAGGGGAGGGGCAGAGGGAGAGGGAGAGGGACAAGCAGACTCCCAGCTGAGCAGCATGGAGCCCCACACCGGCTAATGCAGGGGTCCCCACACAGGATAAAGAGCCAGAGGTAGGCCAACGTGGGGCCTGATCCCAGGACCCCAAGACCATAACCTGAACCAAAGTCAGACTCTTAACCATCTGAGCCACCCAGGTGCCCCCCAAGCATCTGACTCCTAATTTCAGCTCAGGTCATGATCTCAGGGTCGTGAGACAGAGATGTTGGGCTCCATGCTCAGTGGGAGTCTGTGCGTCCCTCTCCCTCTCTCTGCCTCCATTCCCCCCCCCCCAACACACACACACACACTCTCTCTCTCTCTTTCACTCTAAAAAAAAAAAAAAAAAACTTCTAAACTCTACTCGGAGAAAATCAGTAACAATTATTTCAGGATCGGATAAAACCCTGGCTAAGTTTAATGCTATTTGTGGAAATCCTGTGTTTGATGGATAAATGTTTGCCCACTCAAACCATCTGCATTACCATTTTTATAAACTTGTAACAAATGGCAGTATTAATTCCAAAGCACAGTCTCCAAACAGGCCAAAGGTTTCTGGAGAGCAACAGAACTGGCACAGACATTAGGAAATCTCTGTAGTGACATGAGTGAAAATGACAAAAGAAAATCTTTTTCATTCTTTTTTTCTTTTTAAAGATTTTATTTATTTAACCAACAGACAGAGATCAGAGGCAGAGAGGCAGGCAGAGAGAGGAAGGGAAGCAGGCTCCCTGCTGAGCAGAGAGCCCGTTGTGGGACTCAATCCCAGGACCCTGAGATCATGACCTGAGCAGAAGGGAGCGGCTTAACCCACTAAGCCACCCAGGCGCCCAAAAATCTTTTTCATTCTAATGAAGGAAGAGAGGTAAGTATGGGGAGAGAGGTAAGTATGGTAAGAAAGAATTATGAGAACAGAATGGGCAGGAATCCAATTCACCTAATTACATCCCATTTATTTTCATTTGCAATGTATATAATTTCAAACAGTTCTTCCTATTGAAAATAAGGACTTCTCAAAGTTACTAATAAATAATCCCTACAAATGCACAAATAATAAAATAATTGGTCATAGGTATGTATTAATTCTCTATAGATAAAGATGAAATTACCTGAGAATAAAGACAAAATGACAAATGATCAACAGTGACAAAATAGTTTAAAAACCCTGCCTCCATGGGGTGCCTGGGTGGCTCAGTGGGATAAAGCCTCTGCCTTCAGCTTAGGTCATGATCCCAGAGTGCTGGGATCTAGCCCTGCATCTGGTTCTCTGCTCAGCAGGGAGCCTGCTTCCCTTCCTCTCTCTGCCTGCCTCTCTACTAACTTGTGATCTCTATCAAATAAATAAATAAAATCTTAAAAAAAAAAAAAAGAAAAAAGAAAAAGAAAAAAACCTACTTCCCTGCTTAAAAAAAAAAAATAAAAAAAAGGTTTCCAGTTTTATCAGGATAAGGAATCTTAAGAAAGAATGCATAGCTCTGGTAAGAGGTCTTTGCCTATCTTGGCATATAGGTTTTTTGGGTTTTTTTTCTTTTTAAAGATTTTTATTTATTTGTCAGAGAGAGGGAGAGATCAAGAGAACCAGCACAAGCAGGGAGAAGAGCAGGCAGAGGCAGAAGCATGAACCTGGCTGAGCAAGGAGCTCAGTGTGGGACTTGATCCCAGGACCTTGGGATCATGACCTGAGCCAAAGGCAGATGTTCAACCGACTGAGCCACCCAGGCATCTGGCATATAGGTTTTCTACAGCAAACACACTTATGACAGTTTTTCTTCTGTTAATCTTATAGATAATATAATATAAAATAATATACAGAGATACACATATATAGATAATATACATATGTTATATGTATATTTATATGTATATATGTAAATATATATTTTTATATTTATATAATTTTTATATATGTATTTATATATAAATACATAATACATATATATAAAATACACATTTTATATATATTTCATGTGTGTGTGTGTGTATATATATAAATATATATATATCCGTCCCTCCTTTCTTTTTTTTTAAAGATTTTATTGATTTATTTGAGAGAGGGAGAGGGCAGAGGGAGAGTGGGAGAGAGAAGCAGACTCCCTGCTGAGCAGAGCCCAACATGGGGCTGAGGACCTGAGGTCCTGGACCCTGAGATCATGACTGAGCCAAGGCCAGCCGCTGAGCCAATGGAGCCACCTGTGCACGCCTCCTTTTCTCTCATCACGGAAAATCACTAAAACCACCGGTACCTTTGTGCTGGGGTGTATACTTACCTGAGCCTTGAGAATACATCTGGTGTTTAGCAAAACTGATCTGGACAGAGAAAAAAAAAGTCTTAAAAACAAAACTAAGATGTGAAAAAAGCAAGTTATCCAAATCTTGTTTTGCCTTTGACTTCAAAGGACCCTTATAGGATAAACTTTGAGGAATATGAAAAGAGGATTTGGCTGAAAGAACAGAAGAATAAAATCAAAGTATGAAGTTGTGAGAAAGCCCAAAACCATTTCACTGCTGTAGGAGACACTGGCTGTGCCCTTTGAACAAAACCAAGTTCACTCAGAGTTGTCAACTAAGTGAAGAAGCAAGTGACATTAAGGATGGCATTTTAATTGTTTTTATTGAATAATATAACTTATTTAAACTTGAACAATTTTTTACTTTTATCCAAAGCCAAAGTCAACTGAGGTATGTTATTGAATACAAAAAGTTTTTACTTACTATTAATTCTGAATGTGGAGATTAATTAACTATTCAAGTATGTTTGGGGTTAAAAAAAAAATCACTATAGTGTTTGTTTGAATTTCTAAAAATCAACATTTTACATATAAATAAGATTATTCTACCTTAACTACACCTTATTTACTCAATGATGTCATGTACTTATTACTTTAGTAATGCTACCATCATTCAAAAATATTTTTTAAACTCTCTCTATAACGAAATTTTGAGCCCTTAAAGAAAATTACCTCCAAACTTCCATAGTTTGTAATGGGACTATTTTGTCCTGGCTATGAATCAGTATTTCTCTTGTGCAAAAATTTTAAAAGAACTTTAAAAATAAATATACAAATAAATAAAATAAAATCATTCATAATTTCTTTACCACATTAACATTTTTTAACCTTTTAATATATATTCTTCCAGAATGTTCCTATGAATTTGTCACATGGAAATATTTTACAAGTGTTATCATTCTATAGAGGCTTCCTTTTGCTTAATATATGTTATATGTGATATATAACATATATACATGTGCCTATATAATATATAATACATACACATATGTAGTTAGTAATATGATCTTATATATATTACTAGAACTTTCTTTGTTAATAAACATGCCTCATTAAATTCTTTATTACTGGGTAGTGTTTTTATTGAATGGATCTAACAAAAATTTCTTAACACTGTTTTCCAAACTACTTTCTGAAAGTCTTTCAAGATGTTCCAAATTACAAGAAGGGGAGAGGGGAGTGATGGGGATCAAAATTAAAACAGTTGTAAAAGTCTTAACTGCAGGACTTCTCAGAGTGTTCAGTGTGCTAATTCAAATCATGCACTTTCAAAAGTGGAATATTTTACGATGCATTTACAAAACAAAAAAAGCCACTGAATTTTTTATTTGATAAAACCCCACTAATGTTCTGACTTACTCAATTTCTAAAATATGTACCTTGAAGAACTCTGTTTAATCATCTCCCTATCTTTGGGTATTTAGGCTGTTTTAATCTTATTAACTATTCTCAATAATGCTTTGATAAACATTTTCAGAATTCACCTTTGAGCATTTTTCTGCTCAAAAAATTTCCTTCAGGGCGCCTGGGTGGCTCAGTGGGTTAAGCCACTGCCTTCAGCTCAGGTCATGATCCCAGAGTGCTGGGATCGAGTCCCACATCAGGCTCTCTGCTCAGTGGGGAGCCTGCTTCCTTCTCTCTCTCTCTGCCTGCCTCTCTGCCTACTTGTGATCTCTCTCTGTCAAATAAATAAATAAATTCTTTAAAAAAAAAAAAAAAAAAAAAATTTCCTTCAAAGAAGTGTTTAGACATAGATTGCCTGACCTATTCACAGATTTAATGATTTGATACATATCACCAAATTGTACCTTAAAATCTATCAATTTACATATAAAATCTGAGATATTTTTCTCATAAATTAATCAATACCTGCTATTACCATTCCTTAAATTAACTTTTATTTTTTCTTGCCCTAAGCGCTTAACCACTTAATATTTTTTAAGATTTTATTTATTTATTTGACAGAGAGAGATCACAAGTAGGCAGAGAGGGGGGTGGGGGAAAGCAGACTCCCTGCTGAGCAGAGAGCCCGTTGTGGGACTCAATCCCAGGACCCTGAGATCATGACCTGAGCTGAAGGCAGAGGCTTAATCCACTGAGCCACCCAGGCGCCCTGCTTAACCTCTTTAATCAAAAGTCTTATTTCTAGCTGACTGCTAGTAACCTCTTATGTAATAAACCACATCAACTTGAAGATATAGATAGAGCATAAGAAAAAATTAATCTGTAGAGTCTCATAAACTGCCATTCCCTCTTCCCCCGTCTCATCTCTCATCACCACCACTGGTACTCTATTTCATAAATTTAATTTCTATGGCACAGCAGGAAAGCCACACAGGAAGTCACACGTGACTAATTTCTCTAGGTTAATGACATCCTGGCACCGCATTGCAAAAATAAAAATTAAAATGCATGTATTGAAGGTTTACAAATCTCCTAACCTCCAACTGGTAATTGTCCCTGCTCTACAAAAATCATGCTAGAACTAACAGATAGTCTAATAGCAGACCTCAGGAAGAAGATAATTCTACAACCGAGAATTTCCAATCATTCAGGGAAAACCAATACTATGAGAGAAGCAACAAACTAAGAGTGGAAAAATTTGGTCTAATAAAATATAGGTAATAGAACACTCAAAAAAGATGAGTTTTAAATTTTGAAAAGGTTATTAAATCTTCAAAAGAAAAAAGGGAGAAAGGATAAGCAAAAATAAAGTCTGATATTTTCATTAGTTTTACTAAACCGACAAGAAAAAAATTAATCCTTAACCTTATATAATTGTTCCAATTACAGAAAAACAGAAAAAGCTACCCAAAACTTCATTTGTTAAGGCTCTCCTAACACTGGAATCATAATCAGGCAAGGCGGGGCGCCTGGGTGGCTCAGTGGGTTAAGCCGCTGCCTTCGGCTCAGGTCATGATCTCAGAGTCCTGGGATCGAGTCCCGCATCGGGCTCTCTGCTCAGCGGAGAACCTGCTTCCCTCTCTCTCTCTGGCTGCCTCTCCGTCTACTTGTGATTTCTCTCTGTCAAATTAATAAATAAAATCTTTAAAAAAAAAAAAAAAACAAAACAAAATCAGGCAAGGACTGCGTAAGAGAAGAATATTATGAATATAGATTCAAAAATCCTGAAAAATATATTAGCAAACAGAATATAGCAACATACAAACAAATTAATATAGCATAACTATAGTCTATTCAAAGAATAGAAAAATATTTAGTATGAGATACTGTGTTACCATAATATCTACATTAAAAATGTAAAGAATAAAGTCTTTTTTATCATAGAAGTTGATGGAGAAAAAATTTCAGTATGCGTCAATGTCCTTTCATAAAAAACAAGAAAAGCTCTTAGCAAATCAGGAATAATAAGGAATATCCTATTCAATTAAAATATCACAGTGAACATTATAGATAACAGTGGGATAGCAAAAAAAAATTTTTTTTTTACTTAATATCACGAGCAACACAAACTTGTCACCACCCACTAATTTTTTAAATACTAACAATAGGGGCACCTGAGTGGCTCAGTCGATTAAGAGTCTGCCTCTCACTCAGGGAATGATCCTGGGGTCCTGGGATCGAGCCCCGCATCCAGCTCCCTGCTCAGTGGGAAGCTTGCTTCCCCCTCTCACGCTCCCCTTTACTTGTGTTCCCTCCCTCACTGTCTCTCTCGGTCAAATAAATAAATAAATTTTTTTAATTAAAATAAAATAAAATACTAAGAATTTAATTCCTAAGAACTTATTCCCTTCACTACGAGTGAAGGGAACGTGGCACTCTCACTTTCATTCTCTATGATGCAGGCACCTGGGAGGGGGAGCTGTAGAATCTGTTAAAATAAGAACTTATGCTCACTGTGTGATTTGCCAGCTCTGTACACACTCATACTAACACAGGAACACAAGAACAAAAAGGGCTGGAAATAGGTGAAGGGATTCAGAGCACACTCATCTTGGTGAGCACTGGGTTACCTATAGCACTGTTGAATCACTGAAAGATGGTACACCAGAAACTAATAAAACACTGTGTTAACTATACTGGAATTAAAATTTTAAAAATACATAAAATTATTTTTAAAAAAGAAGAAGAAAGGACTATATGGAATGTAAGCTACAACATTATTTATAATCATTAAGAATTGAAAATAATCTATTCTACAAAGCTATAGTAAGCAAAACAGTATGATACAGGCACATAGATCGATGGACTAGAAGAAAGCCCAGAAATATATCCACACATATGGGGTCAATTACTCTTCAACAAAGGAGGCAAGAAAACACAATGAGGAAAAGACGGCCTCTTGAAAACTGGACAGCTACATACAACAATGAAACTGGACCACTATCTTGCACCATATACAAAATAAATTTAAAATAGAGCATAGACATGAATGTAAGACTTGAAAACATAAAACTTCTAGAAGAAAACAGTAACAGGGGCACCTGAGTGGCTCAGTGGGTTAAGCCGCTGCCTTCGGCTCAGGTCCTGATCTCAGGGTCCCGGGATCGAGTCCCGCATCAGTCTCTCTACTCAGCAGGGAGCCTGCTTCTATCTCTCTCTCTCTCTCTCTGCCTGCCTCTCTGCCTACTTGTAATTTCTCTCTGTCAAATAAATAAATAAAATCTTAAAAAAAAAAAACAGTAACAGTAAGTTCTTTGATGCTTCATTATTTATAATAGCAGACACGGAAGCAAACTAAGAGTCCACTGATAACTGAATGGATAAAGAAGAGGTGATACACACACACACTGGACTATAACTAAGCCATAAAAAGAAGGAAATCTTGCCATCCGCAACAACATGGATGGACCTAGAGGATATTGGGCCAAGTGACATAACTCAGACAGAGAAAGACAAGTACCATATATGTGGAATCTCAAAAAACAAAACAAGCAAAACAAAACAGAAACAGACTCATAAATACAAGAAATTATTGGTGAGCAGAGAGGGAAGGGGTTGAGAGTCAGGTGTAATAGGTGAAGGAGATTTCTTAATCCTCTAGTTATGAATCCTAGTTTAATCCTCAAACCTCTAGTTATGAAATAAGTAAATCACAGGGATATAACTTACAGCATGAGGAATATAGTATGGTCCATAATATTGTAAAACTTCACATCGTAACAGATGGTGACTAGACTTATGGGGAACCATTTCGTATTATGTAAAAATACCAGTTCACTATCAGGTAAACCTGAAACTATTAGAATATCGTATGCCAATTACACTTCAATTTTTAAAAAAGAGTCAGAAATAACCTATATGTCCATAAATAGAGGAGCAGTTAAATAAACCATGCTGTATCTACCATATACTAACATAGAGAAATCTCCAAGACATATGGTTGGGGGGAAAAAAGGGAAATCAAGTAGCAAAAAATTATGTACACTATGCTATAATCTGCATTTTAAAAGAAGAGTGCACAGGGATGCTTGGATGGCTCATTTGGGTAAGCATCTGACTCTTGGCTTTGGCTCAGGTCATGAATCAAGGGTCGTGGGATTGAGCTGCCTCAGGGTCCCAGTTCCATGGCCCATCTGCTTAAGATTCTCTCCCTCTCCCTCTGTCCCTAACCTGCAAGCGCTCTCACTTGCTCTTCCTCTTTCTCTCTCTCAAAAAAATAAGTAAATCTTTAAAAAAAAAAAAAAGAGCAAACAAACTCATGTGTTTGGCAGTGATGTCCATATATGTATGTATACACATACAAATAATTATGAAAGAATCCCCACCAAACTGGTAAGTTGTCATTTCCGAGAAGTGATTATGGATGTGGTCACCAGGGACTTTAGCTTCATCTACAATGACTGAACAAGCCTATATTGATATACTACATATGTAATTATACAAAATACATTTAATACATAAATACATTTAATTAATTATTAGAGACCAATAAGTGATATTTTCCCAAATTAATAACAATAAATTTGCTTACTTAATTTTTAAGAGAATATTTCCACAGTGACGGTAATCCCAAATTTCTAAGAAAGACACTAGACTCATGAGGGGATCAGAATCAGCCTTATGACAGAAGGCTAATTACTTAGGGAGATACTAAATAGTAGATGAGACCAGAATTAGCCTTAAAATGAATCAGAACAAACAACAACAACTACCAAAAACCTCGGGAAATTGATTGTGTCCCAGGTTTTTCCTTACACAATATTTTTTTAAAAAATTTTAAAGGGGTGCCTGGGTGGCTCAGTCATTAGGTGTCTGATTCACCTCAGGTCGTGATCCCAGGGTCCTGGTATCAAGCCCCATGTCAGGCTCCCTGCTCAGCGGGAAGCCTGCTTCTCCTTCTCCCACTCCTCCTGTTTATGTTCCCTCTATTGCTATGTCTCTCTCTGTCAAATAAATAAAATCTTTAAAAAAAATTTTTTTAAGATTTTATTTATTTATTTGAGCGAGAGAGAGGAAGCATGAGCTGGGGGAACGGGGGTGGACGGAGGCAGAGGGAGAAGCAGACTCCCCGCAGGGAGCCCGATGCAGGGCTTCCTCCCAGGACCCTGAGATCATGATTTGAGCTGAAGGCAGACCAGTTAACTGACTGAGCCACCCAGGTCCCTATGCACTATTTTTTGATCCTATAAAATGGAAACTATTAATTCTAGATTCCTTTGCACTGACCACTCCTGCTCTCCTCTGTGGCTACTATTGGTTCCCCAAATCTTCCTGGAGAAAAATCACAATTATCATTTTCTATAGAACTTTTGAAGCCCTCTCAATCCCCATGCATCTTCTCCTCAGCCCAGAGAAGAAAAGCAGGGTTCTCTAAGACAATATGGATGCATGGCTAGCACTGGGGGTCCACAGATGAACCAGGGAGAACCAGAATCCTACCATTCCATTAACAATATTTGAGCTGAAAACCAGGAGGGCTAAGTTTTGATGCCTGCTTTGCTCTGTTACTTGGTCAAGCCTTGAAGGTTATTTTTCTCATTTGGAAAATAAGGAACCTAGATCCATCAGCTTCTTTCCGATTCTATACTGGAATGACTGCTAGGTTTCACTGGTCAGCATGCACCTGAAAACACCACTATCCCTTAAATGGTCTTGCTTCTCTCATGGTTATATAAATCCCATCCTCTGAGACATTAATCACTAATATAATTACCAAATGTCAGAGGAAACTCTCTTATTGTGAAGTCACCTGGAATTAGAAAGTAACGTGGGATAAGGGACAGCACAGTTATTTGACATGAACACTCAGCCAGAGCAGCAGTGCTTATGTGAACCTTAAAGCAATCCCTTTTAAAGACTCATTTGTATGAAAGCAAAAGTTCCACAGCCATTTTGTTCAAAAGATGTATATTCAATTTTTCAGGAAGGCTTTTAGAGCAGAGTGTGTTATTTAACGCTAAGTAGAGCTGGCCTTTTTCAGCCCTCATTGGCGAAAAGGGGTTGGCTTCATGGAGGACAAGAACCTACCTGTCCTAAAGTAATTCTTCCAAGGGCTTGTCATGGCACCACCTCCCCTCTTTCCAGCTTCCATTGGCCTTTCTCAGGTTCAGGTCATGGCAGATAAATTCAGAGTGTGAGTGACAGGAAAGCAAGCATTCTTAAATAAGTCAGCCCTCAGAGCAATGTTGAAATAAATCTTGGGTTGCTAGAGACCAATGTGGGGTGCTGGAGTAGAAGGGGGTTCCAGGATGCCTCCAAGAACACCAGGTAGCCAAGGTGGGGGACACGGGGCATTACTAGGGAAGGGAAGGTAGGGCAAGATGGGGTGCTCAAGACTAAAATACTTGGCAAGCTGAGGGGAGACAAGAGGCGCCTTGGCTTAGGGTGAAACTTTTGCCAGAGGCTATAATTAATTTTAATCATTTCAAAAGCCATTTTGCTAAATTATTTTTTGGTTTTTTGCTTCACTACTTCTCTTAAGTGGTGCTGATTCATCACATTTAATTCCACTCCTGGACTTCCCTGATTTTGTTTCTCCTGAGTGAACAAGTCAACATTGTGCGAAAGGGCTTACTACCTCAGAGTAACGCCCACTGCAAGCAAGTAGCGCCAGCTTGCCCCGAGTCCACGCTGACTGGCATAATTGCATCTCCTCCCCTAGTGTTTTGAGGATAATCACCAGCTCCAGTGCACCCCGCCCCTCCGACAGCCAGAGGGAAATGAATTAGAGCAAAATCACTCTCAGTAGTTATAGTGGATATAAAAGCAGGATGGAAACTTCATGACTTAACTACAAAAAAAAAAAAAAAAAAAAATAGATAATGGACAGGTGAGAGAGAGATGTGTATGTTTACCCAAGCTCGTTGGAAGCACCAGACTAAAACTTTCTGGGTTAGTTGCTGTCAGTAACAGAGACAATGAGAGAATATCTATTCAAGACCAAATGTTAGGCAACCGAAGGCTGAACTGATTGATGATGGATTGCTGTTGTTCTTCCAGTACCTTTGAGTTCTCCAAACAGTCATCCAGAATCCACACAGACGATTGGACTTGACTGATTTATACAACACTCAATGAATTCTATTGACTCTGACGGTAAATTTGATATATTCAAACATGAAGATATTCATGTGGAATTGTTCCACCAAATATTACCTATTGAAATTATTTTAAATGGCCTGGGCATCGATGAATTGTACTGACCACTTTTACCTTTTATATACTAAACTTTATTTAATATGCTTTTTTTTAATAGTTAATTTTGTACCATCCAAATGTCATTGGCCTCTTTCTTCAAAATTTGGCACCTTCAATTTCCAGTTCTGATGCTGCTCTTAACTGAAAGGAAAAAACATTAAAATTCTCTTCATAGACATGTATTTCCTTTAAGAAGATTCACTGTCCTTTCTGGGAGCACAGAGTTGGACCCTTTTAAATCTCCATGGCAAAAGACTTAATTCCTTTGATTTGAACTTAAGTGCTTGCATCATAAGCCCCGGAGAAAAACAAAGATAAGAACTACTAAATAAACATACCTTTTCAGAGCAGTCAAAATAACACTTTCACTTTTATTCTAGCTTGCTCTGAAGTTTTCTTCTTGCCATCTGAGGAGCTAAAACTTTCTGAATTCTGGGCTTGTTACAGGAATAGCTAAATGAGTTTTTCCTAGCATCCTAACAAAGAAGTGACTTAGAAAGAAAAGGTTTGGCGCGCCTCGGTGGCTCAGTGGGTTAAGCCACTGCCTTTGGCTAGGGTCATGATCTTAGGGTCTGCATCGTCCCGCATCAGGCTCTCTACTCAGCAGGGAGCCTGCTTCCCTCTCTCTCTGCCTGCCTCTCTGTCTACTTGTGATCTCTGTCAGTCAAATAAACAAATAAAATCTTAAAAAAAAAAGAAAGAAAGAAAGAAAAGGTTTCTATTCCTGCTATGCTCTAAGTCCTTAGAGCATTAGAGTTTCTATAACTTTGCAAAATAAACAAGCCACAACCTGTCCTAAGAACTTTTTTTTTTAAATAAGTGAATTTGACACGGGATATAAAATGGCACATAAAGCCTAAGTGTTTTCCCTGTTGATCTCTAACTGACCCATCATAATGTCAATTCTATGTCATCCGATGACTATAGTTCTTATTGAGAGAATTAAAGACCTCTGGTGATCTCAAATAAGGCAATGGCTTCCATGCTGAGCACCATTTACCTATGTTAAAATTACAACAGACACCCACATGCAAAAGAAAGGAATTAAATACCTACCTCACACCACACCACTGTGCATTCAGAAATATTACCTCAAACTGGATCATGGTTTAACTGTAAGAACTAAAACTATAAATAGCATCAAAAGCACAAGTGACAAAAGGCAAAATAGACAATTTTGACTTCATCAAACTTGAAAATTTTTTGCCGCCTATCATGAAGAAAGAAAATACAGAATAGGAGAAAATATTTATAAATCAATCTGATAAGGGTCTAGGATCCAGAAAATATAAAGAACCCTTACAACTTAATAATACAAAAAGACAAATACCTTTATTAAAAATAGGGGTTAATTTTAATAGGCATTTCTCCCCAAAATATATACAAATGGCTAAGAACATGAAAAGATGTTCAAAATCATTCGTCACTAGGAAAATCAAAACCACAATGATGCCATTTCACAACCACTAAGATGGTTATAGTAAAAAAAAGACAGACAATAAACTTTTCATGAGGCTACAGAGAAATTGGAATCCCTGTGCATAGCTAGTGAGAATGTAAAATTGTATGCTCACTTTGGAAAACAGCACAGCAATTCCTCAACTGACCCTAGAATGACCCAGCAATTCAAGTCCTAGATAATAAATTAAAGAAAATTGAAAACATATGCTCACACAAAGACTTGTACATGAATGTTGATCACAACATTTTTCATAATAGCCAAAAAGTTGAAACATCCCAAATGTACAAAAACTGGTAAATAAATAAACAAAATATGACACATTCATATCCAGACAATGAAATATTTGTCAACAAAAAGGAATGGAGTATTCATATTTGCTACCACATGGCTCAGCCTCTAAAAGATTATACAAACAAAAGAAACCAGTCACAAATGGCCATGGGCACTAGGCATGGAGTCTGCTTGAGATTCTCTCCGTCTCCCTCTGCCCTTCTCCCTGCTGGCGTACACTCTGGTTCTCAAAATAAATAAATGAAATCTTTAAAAAAAAAAAAAGGCCATATATTGTATGATTCTATGTATATGAAATGTCCAGAACTGGCAGAGCTATAAAGATAGACCAGTGGTTGTCTAGGAGTGGGCCACAGCAGGAGAGAGGGGAAATGCAGGGCACTGATAGAAAGTGACTGCCAAAGTATATAAGCTTTTTTGGGAGGATGATAAAAATGTCCTAAAATTTTATTTGATGAATAGTTGCACAATTATGTAAATATACTAAAAACCATTGGGTTGTACATGTTAAATTGTAAATGACATGCACATGAATTATATGTCCATAAAGCTGTTTTTTTTTTTAAAGACATGCATTTAAAGAAAATGCAGAAAAAAAAAATCACACCATCATATTCTCCCTCTAAAGCTTCCATTCTGATACTGTATTCTCAATCATACAATGATGCACCCATGGGATTCAATTCCACCATTTATCTGCTGTAACTAAAACTTTGTTACTCCATTATATAAGAAATATTCTATTTGACACCAAGCAAAACTAAACTCATTTGTTATGGGAAAAAATTAAAGCCAAATTTATTCCTCAATCAGTTTCCAAGAATATTGTTGGAGGGGAAGTAAAAGAAAACTAACGATGCTACAAGATGGCGGGGGAGTGTCTTACGATTTAGGGTAGTACGGTATTCTTTTGAATCTCTGAGGTCACATCCTGCAGAGACTTGGGGCTGAGTTAGTGACCACTCCCAGAATGTTCTAGTGCGGTTATTCATATTCCAGTATTGATCATCTTGTTTTGCTGGTTGGCACACTGATGTGCCTGAGCCGACAACTGGATCCAGATTTGTCAGGGGAATGGCTGATAGAGCACTGCTTTGGCTCCACAGGGAAGTAGGAGTTCTATGGAAAAAATCTAATGGGAAAAGGGCGATAGGCAGACCAGGTTAGCCCAACAGCCATGGTAGTTCAGGAGGATGGAGTCAAGTGCTCTATGGCCTCTGTCTCTCTGGTTTGCCTTCCAGTCCCACCTCCCAGGGTTTTATGTCTGATCTCCAAGACAGACGGTAGACTGCGAGTAAGAACTGAAGAAAACAGATCTCTTCACCAAGAAGGAAATCATAAACATCTGGGCTTGGAGCCTTTCTTTCCTCACCCATGCACATCTACCCCCCAAATAAAGTGTAGAGCAGTGTGTACAGCACACCATCATTTGTGCAGAAAGCGAGGGTATTTTGTATTCACCAGTGTATATGTGGAATAATTCTGAAAGGATTAATAAGAAGTAATAACATATGTTAACTCATGAGGGGCCTTTGGGGTCCAGAGATAGGTATGGGAAGGAGGTTTTTAGTATTTTCTTTTGTGTCTCTTCTGTACTTGACAATTTTTTTTGAAATAGGTATATTATCTGTTCAAAACTAAAAGTGCCATATACATATATAGGGAATATCTACACATATATTCGTATATACATAATTTATATAATTTACATATATAAATATATACCTACACATATACATACATATGTGTGTATCTTCCCTGGGACAACTCTGTTTACCTGAAAAACACAAAATAATCAACTGAAAAATTATCAAAAGCCGTAAGAAGTCTTACTAATGTGGATACTTAAAAAAAATTAGTTCCCCAAAATTGATAACTTTCCTATATTAAAAAAATACATATGTATAATGCAAAAAAAGAAATGTTACCATTCACAAAAGCATCACAGCTATAAAATAATAAGAATAAACATATTCTGAAATAAGACATAGGTAAAGAAAACTTGAAAATTCTAATAAGGAATACATAAATAGAAATATATCTCATTCTTATATGTAAATACACAATATGGCAAAGACAGGAGATCCCCCTGAATTAATTCATAAATTCAATGTAATCACCAAAAGTACAAATGAATTGTATACTTTGAAACTTGATAAGAATTCTATGGGGAAAATGGAAAATAAATGTGTCAAAGTGTAGGATGCTAGCATAGCTATAATAAACATGAAAGTGTGGTCATGGAGAGCTTGCCTTCATGTAGCTAAAACATATACTTTAAAACATGACAGTGCTTCGGGAACAAACACAGCATGAGAGCAAAATCCCAGACTGGAGTCAAATGTATGTGATCGTTCAGTATGTGATAGAGCTGGCTTTACAAATTAGCTGGAAAGGCTGGTTACATCAATACTGATACTGGGAAAATTAGTTGTTTTAGTAGGAAAACTGAGACCCTTTATATAAAAATACATTTCAAATATATGAAATATTTCAAAATAAAATATGAAACTAGAACTAAGCTAGGAAAACAATGAGCACTTAGGAAAGCAAACAAACAAAAAACTTGGAATGGAAAGGTCCTTTTTTTTTTTCTTTAAGCTTTATTTATTTTAGAGAGATAAGGAGCACAAGCAGGGCGAGGAACAGAGGGAGAGGGAGAGAGAGAATCTCAACCAGACTCTTGGCTGAGAGCAGAGACCAACACAGGGCTCGATCTCATGACCCTGAGATCATGACCTGAGCTTCTAGAAACAAGAGTCATATGTTTAACCAACTTGGCTACCTAGGCATCCCAAGGCCATTCTAAAATGACATAAAATCTGGCACCCTATAAAGGAAATAATTAATAGATTTATTTTCATAAACATTACCAGTCTCCACATAGCTAGAAATTTAATTAACAAAGTCAAAAGAAGAATAAAACCCTGGAAGAGTTTATTTACAACACATGTAAATACATTTTAATTGCCTTGATATGCAATTGTCAAACAAACCACTAGAAAAACAAGCAAATGGCAACACTAACTCAAGGCAGAAAAAAGAGAGATCGTATAGATAGGACTGTGAAACAGAAATGAAGTATATATATATTTTTTTTACTTTTTAATAGGCAAAGATGAGAAATATTGATATAGTATTGGCAAAGCATAGAAAAATAGGAATTATGACCATTGCTGGTTTCAGTGAAAACAGTGCAGTCTCTTCGGAGGGTAATTTGGCAATATCTACATTATCTATCTATCAAAATTCTAAAGGCAGGGGCACCTGCATGGCTCAGTTGGTTAAGCATCTGCTTTCAGCTCAGGTCCCAGGACCTGAGCCATTCAGCTCATGATCCCAGGGTCCCAGGGTCCCAGGATCAAGCCCCACATAGTGCTCCCTGCTCGGCAGGTGTCTGCTTCTCTCTCTGCCCCTCCACCCATTTGTGTGCTCATGCACTCACTCTCTCTCAAATAAAAAAAAATTTTTTTTAAAGGTCTAATGGCAAACATTTCATTCAACAACTCTGCAGAGAAACACATTTATGTAGGCAAAAAATGGAGGTAGAGGGTATTCATTCAAGAAACTAAACCAACAGTGTAACTGGGTGGCTCAGTGGATTAAGCCTCTGCCTTCATCTCAGGTCAGGATCTCAGGGTCCTGGGATCGAGCCCCGTATCGGGCTCTCTGTCCAGCTGGGAGCCTGCTTCCCCCCACTCCCAGCCTGCTGTTCTGTCTACTTGTGCTCTTTCTCTCTCTAACAAAAAAATAAATAAAATCTTTCCCAAAAATTTTTTAAAAAGAAAGAAGCTAAACCAGGGCACCTGGGTGGCTCAGTGGGTTAAGCCTCTGCCTTTGGCTCAGGTATGATCTCAGGGTCCTGGGACCAAGGCCTACATCAGGCTCTCTGCTCAGCAGGGAGCCTGCTTCCCTCTCTCTTGCCTGCCTCTCTGCATACTTGTGATCTCTCTCTCTCTCTCTCTCTCTGTCAAATAAATAAAATCTTAAAAAAAAAAAAAAAAAAGAAAGAAAGAAAGAAAAAGAAAAAGAAAGAAACTAAAACAAAGAGGTACCTGGGCAGCTCAGTCATTAGGCATCTCCCCTCAACTCAAGTCATGGTCTCAGGGTCCTGAGATGAAGCCCCGCATCCGGCTTCCTGCTCAGCGGGAAGCCTGCTTCTCCCTCTCCCACTCCCCCTGCTTGCGTTCCCTCTCTCCCTGTGTTTTCCTCTGTCAAATAAATGAATAGAATCTTTAAAAAAAAGAAAGAAGCAAAGAAACAAAGCCAAATATTAGATAAAATGTGGATGTCCATTGATACAAACCTGATTAAGTAAATAAATGTATATTAGACCACTGTTAAGTATAGTGAAATAGATCCAAGAGTGATATGAAAAAAAGTCTCCAAAATAAATGTTCAGTAAAAATAGCACTCTGCAATATACATCATATATTTATATAAATATTATATATACACATACATATACATACATATTATACAAGCATATACATATTTCTGTTTATGTAAAATTAATTTCATATATTTTTACAACTATGTCATTATGTATTTTACATATATGGAAAATTCTGTGAAAATGAGTCAGAATCCATTAACAGTGCTTGCTTCTTGAGCAGGGATGGGCTTGGAAGGTAGTAGTGTAGGATGTGTGGGAGACTTTCTTTTCATTTCACACATTTGTACAAGTTGAGTGTTTTGACCAAGGGTGTGTTGTGTGTTTAATCACGATAACTATTTCAAGATAAATAATTTAATCATTGGAAAATGTAATCATACATATGTAATAGTAGACCAAAAACTATCTTAATTGCTTCCTTACTGCAGGAATCATAACTCAGACACAATTACTGGCAACTCGGGCTTGCCACATGGGGCAATGTCTGACCATTGATCTGCTTCCATCTAAGGTGAGTGAAGGGTGTTTATGAGCAGGAAACAGATCTAATCTTTACTGCCAGTTTCTGTCAGCTCAAAGTTCAGACTAAAAACCATACCAGCATGCCAGCAGCTAACTGGAGGGCACTGACCAAAACTTCCCACTAGGTTTCTGACTGGTTAAAAAGTGAAGAACCTGGAAGAGCCCATTCTGCAATGCAGCGCTATTCAACACTTGCACTTGCTACTATTTATATCTAGCTGGGAAATAACAACATAAAAAATGTAATACCCCACGGTTATACCCATCCTGCAACTATGTGTGCCTAAAGCGTTAAGCTACGGTTGGCACTATACAAGCAAATCCTTGAGATCAAACTTCAGGTGATGGGTTGGGGTGGTGGAGAGAGGGATACCTGGGTGGCTCCGTCAGTTAAGCATCTGCCTCCAGCTCAGGTCATGATCCCAAGGTCCTAGGTTGGAGGGTCCCAGCTCCATTGGGAGTCTTCTCTCTCTTCCTCTCACCCCCAACCATTCGTGTGTACTCTCTCTCATGCTCGCTCTCTCTCTCTCAAATACACACACACACACACACAATTAATTAATTAATTAATTAATTAAAACTTTAAAAAATAATAAAAGATAAAAATTTAGGTGATGAGATAATTCTGATCCCAAATCCAAATTCAAAGTCCAGGTCCACATCCAGAGAGAAAAAGATCATCAGTGGTTTTCCCAGGCCCATTTTTAAAGAGTGGAACCATTAGAAGGACCCCTTCTAGAGACTTTTGGTGCCAAGTACCTGACTTTGCCTTGTCGGGGTTTCTAGAATTATCAAGCAATTACTGGAAAGCTTCCTGATATTAGACCTCTGCTAAGTATAACAGCAAAAAGGTCTCAGAGGAAGGTATGCTAATTAAATCCACATGTTTATCATAAGGAAAAACAAAACAATACCAATGTTATCCTTTCAGAAAGTAAACCGGAATATGAGGGTTAGGGCAGCAGGAGAATTTATTTGCATGGGAAACCCTTTTACTATATAGATATACCTTTTTTAAGTGGTTTGACAAATATAAAAATTTTCAGAAATAATAGTAATAGTGGGTTTTTCAAAGATTAGGACAATTAACTGTTGTGGTATGTTATGTCAAAAGGTACCATACTGATCTTTATGCTTGTTATTTTACCAGTCTCTCCATTTCTTGACAATTCCATTCCTATATTATTTAGTTGAGAGCTATGGTGATTTCAGGAGGATTCACTCAGAAATGTTCTATCCTATCTTGTTTTCTACCCTCTCACATAGCACACAATATCTGATACATTGTCCTATCCCTCACCCTCCTACATACTGGATTTTCACAGCATGTTTTGTATGTTAGGTAACGGAATGACTGAGTCATGCCAATACTAACCCCTAAAAAACCCCATAGTTAACATTTATCAATACAAGAGCTACTATCCAAAAAACTTACTACTTCTACCATTATCATTATTTTTAAAAAATCATTTTGGTTTCAGTAAAACTCAGATTAAGATCCTCTATTTCAACCAAATGTCTGTGTACCAAAAATGGTCATCTCAAATTTTGGAGGTTCTTGTTAATGACCTTGTTAAAGGATTTGTAATCATTCTCCTATAGTATGCCCCAACCACAGATAAGTCTACATAGAAGATTGATTTTTTTTTAAAGCAACTACTAACGGAAGTAACTTGTTCTTCCCCACTACATGTAAAATGAAGTGTTTTTGTTCGTTTAGTTTTTGGTGGGAACGCAAGCAAATAGTTGTGGGAAATAAATACTTAGTAAAAGAAACAGTCACTGAGACCATCCCGTTTTAACAAGTTATTATGCTGTCTTATGAAAGGAACATCTCTGAAGAGCCACAGAGAAACTAATCATTTCTGTTTGGATTATTTTGTATTACTTCCCATATCATAAGACTGCTAATCCTACCCTTCTGTGTTCATATGTGCTGTGACTGCACAATTTCCTGCTTTGCTAACATAAGGTGTACTGAGTAGAAAAGCCTGTACATTCATCAATAGACTTCTTATGCTCAGGGTTGATGCACTGCCAACCAAAAGGCAAAAATCTACAATATCACCAGTTCTCTGTGAAATATGCACTGATTTAAGTTTATTATTGTATTAACAGATGAATAGATTGCCAGGGAAGTACAATCCATCTCCCAAAACAATCGCTGCCAAGTGAATACTGTAAAGTAAAAAAAAAAAAAAAAAATTATTTAAAGTTCAAATTAAAATAAGGTTTTCAAGTCCTGAGAAAAACATAAATTGGTATTTTGAAGATTGCCTTGCTATAACCATCAGTCTTTTGATAAAGGAAAAAGTACTCAGAGAGTTAAAAAAAAAATTCTTTGCCCCAATACGTTTCTTTCTTGGATTCTATTTTCATATAAAAAATGAATTCTAGGGGCGCCTGGGTGGCTCAGTGGGTTAAGCCACTGCCTTCGGCTCAGGTCATGATCTCAGGGTCCTGGGATCAGACCTCGCATCGGGCTCTCTACTCGGCAGGGAGCCTGCTTCCTCCTCTCTCTGCCTCCCTCTCTGCCTGCTTGTCATCTCTCTCTGTCAAATAAATAAACAAAATCTTTAAAAAAAAATTAATTCTATCTGGAGTCTGCGTTTTTAAGTTTGATTGTGATGAGAGACTCCACTCCAGGCCACCACTGATCAGCCCCATGTCTGGGTCAGGTGTGGCCTTACATCAATGCCGTCTTCATCCCAGACCCCTGAACACTCATGATGATTCTTCTCCTAGGTAATGTTGCCGTTCCAAATCTCTCCAAAACTAAATCTAAAGAAATAAGATGCAACCAGAAGAGAGTATTCATAGGATTAGAAAATGGGTCTTAATAATTTGTTTAATTTTCAATAGTAGTCTGAAGTGGGGCTTTCCTCAATATCCAGTGTAAGGGGTTTGGGGGAGCTCTATAACCCAGGTTCAAAAAGATTGAAGGGAAACTCATCAAAATTAAGAGGATAACTGTAAAGGAAAATTAAAATTTATTTCAATAAATTTCTTTGAATGTCTACATGAAAGTATACTCCACACATCTGTAGTCTTCCTTATTTCTCTCTTCTGGTTTTGGATTCTGTTTCCCAAGTGATATTAATTAATCATTAAGAAAGATCACAGAAGAGGTTTAAACAATAATGATCATTATTCAGAGACACTTCAGGTTAAAACATGTCACAGAGAACACACTATAAATTTTGGACCTCTGATCTACAAACCTTGTTAACTTAGATTACAGGAATTACTCCTCTTCTCCAATTCTCCAGTGTTCACTGGTGTACAAATCAGGAAACAGATGGTGAAGGATAATTTGAGGAGGATTTATTTACAAAGGGACTATTTACAGGAGTGTGGGTGTAGGACAATCACAGGGAGTAGTGCGAGAATGCTGAGCTGGTTACAATGAGCTAACACACGCCTAGCTCCATAAGGACAAGGAGGAAGGTGCAATCATTGGAATCGGACAGAGAAAGTCACACAGAGATGTCCACCTCATTGAAAGGCTGAGTGACCTTCCAGAGTGAGCACAAGTAGCCCTTGGGCATCTAGCAGAGAGGTCACTCTCTTTGCATCCCAATTTACAACCAGCAGCAAGCATTGAGGGAATCAGAGCTTTAATGGCCTCAGTCAACAACGCCGCTCGATGCAATTCTCCGAAAGATACCAAGGAGAATGAATGACTGGATTTTCTATAGCGGTTACCCAATGGCCAAACCTAACCAAAAGCAAGAAGGTGTAGGAGCCATTTCATAAAGTATAAATGAGTCAACTTTCTAGGGTAAAGTTCAAGGTGAAAAACTGAAGCCCTAATAAGATAACACAACACACAGGATTAAATTCCTGTGCCTACACATGTTCCTTAATATACAAATACACACATATATAACTTGAACTTCTCGGAAAAGAATGTTCCCTGGGAATTTACACTTTTGATGTCTTGCATGCTCAAAATATCTACCATCAGATACTTTGGAGATTTAGTACCACTGGTAATCTATAAGTGTGGGGTTAGCATTGGTAGCAAACTAAAAAGAAGAAAAAAGGAAACCAACATTTTTGAATACCAGCTCTTTATATATCATACCTCACCAAATGTTCAAAACAACCCTACGACTGGGACGCCTGGGTGGCTCAGTGGGTTAAGCCACTGCCTTCGGCTCAGGTCATGATCTCAGGGTCCTGGGATCAAGTCCCGCATTGGGTTCTCTGCTCAGCAGGGAGCCTGCTTCCCTCTCTCTCTCTGCCTGCCTCTCCATCTACTTGTGATCTCTCTCTGTCAAATAAATAAATAAAATAATAATAAAAAAAAAAACCTACGAGTTTTAAATTATTACCCAATCTTTACAGATAAGACTCAAATAATTCAAAGAACTTGTGCAAAGACACACCAAAAATACAAGACGAATCATTGATCCCAGGCCTGTTTAACTGTAAAATTCATTCAGCTTATCCCTCACCGCATTGCTTATTGTTAACCCACTGTATTTGAGTACTTTAACCAAAAAGAGTTGAACATCTTCCCAGCAGAATTCAGGGAGAGCAAAAGTCACCTAAAGATCTCAAGGAGGATATTCACTGTACAGGGTTCATGTCTACGGGTAGAATAGTAAAGGGAGAATCCTGTGAGTAAAAGGTGTAGGGAGTTACAAAAGTCTGGATATCTAGGGAGAAAAGGAACAAGAAAGAGACACTATATACAATCTTCGAGTTCTTCCCACATCCCTAGCTTGGTGAGCCAGCCCTGCCAACTTCCAGTGCCCATGGACTTTGCCTCTGACGTCTACACCCTTCTACAAAGGAAGCATTTTATTATGTCTACAATGATGCAATGCCTCGCCCTTAATAATAATTTTACCAGCAGCCATCTTCCCCTACTCCTACCTGCTGTAAGGCAGCAGTGTGCAATGGTCAATTGATCATAGGCTCACTGCAATGACTCTGAGGGCCAATGACTCCCTCAGTCACACCTACCTCTGTACACGTGTGCTATCAGAGTAAAATACAAAGGAGGAGGATGTCCTTCCCAATGTGTTTACATCTTGATCCCACTAAATTGAGTCAGGGACTCCAGGCAGACACAATGATTTCATGTGAAATCATAAAGGGAATGTGCTTGCAGACTCTGGGGATTTTTTCTTAGATTCTTTGCTTAGAGAACAAATAATGTGGAGCCCCAGTTGAGTAAATCCTCTTTTGCTTTGAGGAGTCTGCCAGTGTGCTCTCTGACCACAAATAAGAAAATCCACGTATACAACCAACTGGAAGTGACTAGTAAGAGAGATGATGGAGGGGGCACCTGAGTGGTTCTGCCGGTTGAGCATCCAACTCTTGTTCAGCTCAGGTCATAATCTCAGGGTCCTGGGATCAAGCCCCTCGTGGGGCTCCTTGCTCATTGTGGATTGTGCTTGAGATTCTCTCCTTCTTCCTCTTCCTGTGCCCCTCCCCCCTTGAATAAATACAATTTTTAAAAAGATTTTATTATTCACTTAAGAGAGAGAGACAGAGAGAGCACAAGCAGGGGGAGAGGGAGAAGGAGACTCCCTGCTGAGCTGGGAGCATAGATCCCAGCACTAGGTTTGGAGCCTAGTGTGGCGCTAGATCCCAGGACCTGGAGATTACAACCTGAGATGCCTAACCATCTGAGCCACCCAAGTGCCCCTCAATAAATAAATCTTTAAAAATTAAAAAAGAGGGGTGCCTCCATGGCTCAGTCTGTTGAGCATCTGCCTCCAGATGGTCAAGGAGGTCATGGAGGCTCCCCAAGGCTCCCCAGGGGGCTACCTGCTCAGCAGAAGCCCACTTCTCCCTCTCCTTCTGCCTGCCGCTCCCATTGCTTGCACTCACTCTCTGTCAATAAATAAATAAAAATTTTTTAAAAAGAAAATAAAAGAAAGATGTTGGAATTATAGTCTCAAAAAAAATTTTAAACATAGACTCACTGCCCTACTACAAGCATTCGATGTTTCTTTTTTAGAATAGAGCTCAAAACCTCTAAAAACAGCACACAAAGAAATGACTTCCAGGGCTGGGCAGCCACTCCCTGAGTCAATGGGGAATCACTAGCAGTACTTTTATTTTTGACTCAAACTCCACAGTTGTTGTAAGGCCAAACATTCCCCTAGCTTCTTCAGTTTCTACACTGGACTCTGCAGAACTTATTTGTGAATATTCTGTTTACCCAGCTAGCCTTCTTGCCTGAGCTTTGAAAACATTTTAGACAGCTAACTGAATAAAGAGCTTAAAATAGGGTGGCCTTTATTCTTTATCAGCTTAAAATTGCCAACTAGCAGCCAACTTGGTTTTTGGATAAATGCAGAAATGCTTTTGAGCTATTTATATTTTCTTTGCCGTCCATGGAATAATTTAATTCGGAACTAATTTAAATAAAAGAGATTCTATTTAAACCCATGGGATATGTTTTGATCAAATATCTGATGGGCTCAGCCTCTTTACTCAAATGGTTCAAAAAACTGTGAGTTACAGAATTGTTTGGAAATTAAGGGACAGTTTGAAAATACTATTCCTCCATTAAATTCATAGATTATTGAAAATTTATATTATGATCCATAGGTAGACATGTAAGAGTCTGTCTCTTCATGAAAGAGGCCCTAATCTATGAGTAAGAAATATGGGATTTGAGCCATGTCTCTGCCACAAATTACCTGAGATAGTCTGGAAATGTCACTTAAAACTCCACGCTTTAGTCTCTTCCATAAATGAAAAGTTTGGACTAATACATAGTTTTCAAATCATGATGTGAAGAGCACTTGACACTCTAAAGGGGTGATGGTGGCCATTGTTGGAAAGGGCAGTTGGGCCTCCACTGACTCCTGACTCCCTGAGCACCCTTCACCACCATCAGAGAAGACCCACATTTTGCTTCTGTGTAAAATTTTGGTTGAAGACCACTTTCAAATTGTTAAAAAGCTTTGACTAAAGTATCTGTTTGATCAAAATCTACGACTCTGGATTCTTATTTCCATTGACATGTGGGTATGCTTCTTTGTAAAGTAAATATAATTTCCTCTGAAATATTAAATATGTATTTAAAAAATCAGTGTGTCCCATAAGATAGGACGATGATAGGTCGATGCCCCATAAGGTAGGATGATGATAACCTTATTTTATTCCTCTGAAGATGGGCAAACTCCTCTACTTGGACAGATTTCTACAAGTTCTTTCTTACAGCAATACTTTACTGTTTATCTATGTAAATAGTTCGAAAAGACCTAAATGGATTCTCAAAATTGGGTAAGAACTAACTAGGAACTGGCAGGATGACATCTGTCTTTGAAATGGCTGAATTAGGGGCACCTGGGTAGCTCAGTCGTTAAGTGTCTCCCTTTGGCTCAGGCCATGATCTCAGGGTCGTGGGATCGAGCCCCCACATTGGGTTCCCTGCTCTGCAGGAGGCCTGCTTCTCCCTCTCCCACTTGCCCTGCTTGTGCTCCCTCTCTCGCTGTGTCTCTCTCTGTCAAATAAATAAATAATTTTTTAACAGCTGAATTGTGTAATTAGTCCTTCAAAACACACACACACACACACACACACACACACACACACACCCCTCCTTTGAAATATAACTGCATTTAGACAACTAAACTCCATCAATGCTCAAGAAAAACAAAGCAGGGTGGTAGAAGTACAGCCAGGATGGGGAAAGGGGTGTGATTTTTGTGGTTCGTTTCCCTCAGTTTGGAACAAAAATGGGATGGGCTGGACCTCACTCAGTTAAAGCTGCTCTGGAGGCCCTCACACAGCTATGCGTGTGCAGGTGTGTGGGGTGGAGGGAGCAGGGAGAGGGAAGAAAAGGCTGACTCCCTGGGGGAAGAGCGGGAAGGAGGCAGGCTTGTGCTGTCCGTCCCAGGAGAGCTGCTGCAGTCCAGAAGGGCCCAAAGCCCAAAGGACCCCTCGGGGCCGATCCTCACAGTGCAACGAATGAACTGGAGATAAAGTGGGAGGCACAGAGCAGCCTCGGAGTAACAGCCCAAGAGAGCTGAAGGCTGTGAGAAAATAAATTTCCTGAGCAGTGCTCATATCATGTCACGTCATTTTTCAGGGCTTGCCACACTTTTGATGAAGGGGAACCTATCCCGATCACCTTGTCCTTAAGGTGCGCCACACTTCATGGACGTGTGTATAATGTTGTGTGTGTGTGAGGAAGAAGGGGGGGTGGGGGGGAGGTGCGGAGCACTGTATGATTTCAATTGCTTTGACGTGTTAGTGCTTTGGATAGAATAATGACTTGAACATTTTAATAATTTCATGACATTTCTTTGGATCATGAGACATGCCCTCATGTCATACAAAACCTAAGAAAATTGAATTTTTAAAGGACCTTGCAGGCTCTTGGTCCAATTATAATTCCATCTCCCATCAATATACATTGTTCTTAAGCTTATTTTTAAGACCAAATATATTTTTATATAGTTGGAAGTTTTTCTTGTGGCTTTAAATATTCCACAAAAATTCTACCAAATGTACTGATAAAATAGCTATACTAATTCACAAAACAAAGCCATAACTTAAAAAATCTACTACTGCTTCCTTAAAAATATACTTTTGAAATAAGGAAAAACTGGCTTGAGTTAAAATTTGTAAAATGACTGGCCCTTAAGTTGAAATAAACATGAGCTTCTGCATTTTTCTCAAAAAGCATTGGAGAGGAATTTTGCCCTCAGAGTTGGGTTTCATAGGCCTTTATTCCTGGCCTCTAGTCTCATAAATCAAAAGGTCAGATTTACTATATTTCTCAACTGTCACATATGCAAAGGACAACTTGTAATTTTCACAAATTAAAAAAGGCAATAGCAGGTTTTGACAATACACACAATTTACTTAAAGAGAAATGTCATCATTCTCACTTTTATTAACAACATTGTGTTCGGCAGTGGGGGGAGCGCCATACATTACTTTGACATAAGAGAGGTAACAAGAAATTGGCTGGGAGGGCACCTGGGTGACTCAGTGGGTTAAAGCCTCTGCCTTCGGCTCAGGTCATGATCTCAAGGTCCTGGGATCAAGACCCGAATTGGGCTCTCTGCTCAGCAGGGAGTCGGCTTCCTCCTGTCTCTCTGCCTGCCTCTCTGCCTGCTTGTGATCTCTGTGTGTCAAATAAATAAATAAATAAATAACCTTAGAAAAAAAAAAAAAGTAATGAAAATCAGAAGCTCAAATCTATTAATTAAATTGGCAACTCAGATTTCAAAGTAAAAATAATAATGGGAGATATGATTGTTTTAGGTGAAGTCCCCAAGGAAAAGACTAAGGAAGAGAAATGTGTGTGCAGTAATCTTACTGGGAAATGCTCTGGATATAAGTTTCCTTTAAGGGAGTGAAAAAAGCAGGATTTCACTTCCTTTAAGGGAGTGAAAAAAGCAGTGCAACAGATGAACTACCAGATCCCACATGGTACTGTGAACGTGGAACAGCCTTTCAGAGTTGTGCTGGATGAAGCAATACAGCTGAGCCCCCACTGTCCCAGGATCCCACCTCCACCAGTCACTGGACATGGTCTACCTCTGGTGAGAGTTTGGAAACTTCAATGAAGTAGCTCCCTTCAGCAGAGAGCAATGTCGAGAGGTACTCAGATGTGAGCCATCAGCACATGGGACAATGAGTACTTGGGTCATAAAGGAGGCATCTGGGTAGCATACCACAGCATCTACAAAAGTGATTAAATTTGGACAAAGCCTAGGATTTTCAGAATGTTATCCCAAGTGAAGTAGCAATTATATTTAGTTTGGCCAACTAAAGAGCTTAAACATTAAATTTCAGCATCTCTAGAATAACAATCATCAATATCTCTCATAAACTGACATGAAATAAAATTCGGAGAAAGAAATCACAGGATAGATCATTATCTAAAAAATCTTTTCTAAGAAACTAATCATCTTTGGCGCTTTGATAGAACCCATGCAGCCAAACCTCTGGAATTCTGAACCCCAAAACTCTCTTAGGACTTATCTCTGAATGACCTAATGAGAAGAACAACAAAAGAGTAATGTTGTTTCCTAACAGCTTTTTTTTTAATTTTAAGCGGGTGTCCCAGTTCCCTGATTTTGGAATCTGGTTTAGTTCTTAACAAGAGCCCACTCAGACAGATGGTATGAGAGGCGGAAGGTGAGGAAGAATATTGTGTACCTAGTGGAATTGGACAGAGAAGATGACTCTCAAGATACTGGGTGATTCTTCTCTAATTTTTGTTTCCATCTGTGAAATGGAGTAACATTTGCATTAGGTCACAAGGCCCTATGAGTTCATTCTCTCCTAATGCTGATGTAGCTCAATTAAAAAACATCCAGGAGGTGTCTTTTATTTTCTAGGCCCCAGAACAACTGAACTCAACAAATGAACTTTAAAAGAAGAACAAGCACATATCACTTACTAAAAACCACTGTAGAAATCTATGCACTATTTTTGAAAAGAAACGTGCACATTTTCAGACTACATGTGAATTTTCTTGAAACATTTTCCTAATCTGGGGGGGGGGATATCGTTTGTCTGTGACATGTGTTAAAAGCAACATATTTCAATGGGATAGTTCCTACACATCATATGAAAACTGTAAAGAATGGTACCTTTCAAAGTTCGGGAAAGGAACAAAAGACAAAAACAACAATTGACTTTCATTTTAAAGTTACAAACTGAGTTAAGAAATAACTTTGACAAAAGGGCTCTCCACTTTCATCAAATACAAGGATTTAGAGGAAAAAGAAAATTGAAACTGTGTTTAGGAACAGTTTTTACTGGCATGGCAAGAATTTTGCGTATTCTTGTAAGTGCAAATAAGTTCTTTATAAGGTATAGACACCATCGTTCAAGCTCAGCCTTGCAACAGCTTTCCCAGCTTGGAAATTTGATTTCATGGCCCAGGATACCTTACCACCAAGAACACATATTCAGGGCCACCTGGGTGGCTCAGTGGGTTAAGCCTCTGCCTTTGGCTCAGGTCATGATCCCAGAATCCTGGGATCGAGCCCCGCATCGGGCTCTCTGCTCAGCAGGGAACCTGCTTCCCTCTCTCTCTCTCTCTGCCTGCCTCTCTGCCTACTTGTGATCTCTCTTGTCAAATGAATAAATTAAATCTTAAAAAGAAAAACAGTGAATCTACAAAAAATGCCTATTTTTATTAATATTAACTGCCTAATTCACCATTTAATATTCTCCCTACATTTGTGATCCCTCCTTCATACAACTTCAATTCTTCAATATCATCTTCTATATAGAGAACAGAAAGATATTCAGTCTTTCCTCTAGCCCGGCATATCAAAATTTGTTTTTTATTATAGAGGTCTAGAAGTTTATCTTACTTTCTCAGGTTGTTATCAGAATGCCACATCTCTATCCGCCACCTCCTTTCTCTCTCAGGCATTAGGGAAGGAATGGGTGGGCAGGGTTAGGAAGTAAACCCCAAACCCTTTTATCCCAGGGGACCCACCCCTGCTGCTGCAGCAGCTCCAGCAAGAACTTGAGCCCTTGTCCGGTTTCCCCATCCATCCCTGTCCCCGCAGCCCTGCAGAGAGGAAGGACAAGGCGCCATGAACCTGGCTCATGGACGCCTCTAAGCCACAGTTCAGCTTCTGGTCTAGATCTTTTCCCTGGGGCTAACTTAGTGCTGGGATGTTCCCAGATCCACAAGGGCCAGTTGCCACAGATGGTCCAGGAAAGCAGAGATAATACTGGTAGGGGAGCTCTGCCCTCGTCCCCAGTTTAGAAGAGCCCCTTCACCCCAAAGCTGGGCCAGAGACCAGTGTCTCCTTGTGCCTGGTGGGAGAACCCAGAGGGCCTTCAGAGGGGCTGGCGAAGGTGGATTCCCTAACAACAGCTTCTCCAGCCTCAGGTAAATCAGACTCCGCCTCCCTCAAGTTAGACAAGTCTGTGGAGGGAACCATCCTTTCAAAGGGGAGACAAGATTCACAGAGATTTCAGGCCCCTCCCTAGAATGCTCTTCAGAATTTGAGGCAGCTCCCAGACTGTATTTTCGTTAAGTGCCCCTCCTGAATCTTGCTCTGGCATTTTGGAAACAGGGCTTTAAGACAAGGTAGTAGAACTCAACTTTGAACTTTTAAGCAGGGATTCTTTTAAATCTCAATAGGCGACATTATTGCCCCTTATTCCCAGGTTTCTAAGGCATGACTCTGTGTGTGTGTGTGCGTGTGTGCGTGTGTGTGTGCGTGAGCATGTGCTTGTGTGTGGTGTGCGTGAGAATGTACGGGTGTGTGTGGAATGGTGTGTGCATTTTGTGTGCTGTGAGGGCTATGTGTGGCCCATGGAGCTCTGTGTGTGTGTGTGTGTGTGTGTGTGTGTGTGTGTGCTGTGTGTATGGTGCATGTGGGAGTGTGAGGGTGTGTGAAGTGTGTGTGTTGGAGACCTGAGAGAGAAGAACAGCTCACTCTCCCTGACACATACTGCCTATAATGAAATCTTGACAATCAAGACTCATTTGTGCTAGAAATATATGACTCAGTTCCGAGGGAGGTAATGAAGATTAGCTTTGAACCAGCCCTTCTTAAAAGAGTTGTCTTTTACATTGATACTGCGTTTCCTCATCATCTGAATTTCTACTTATTACCAGTTTCCTGTGATTAGTTATTATTAAGTTGAGCCCTTCTCCAGTACAAATCTCATAATTAAGTTCAAAGAACAATGTTGTATTTCCAAAGAAAACTATGTACTACAAAAAGTAGAACAAAGTTAGAATGATGTTATCCATGAACATCTATTTTCTTTTTTGTAGATAATTTGATCTGATGAACCAATGAGCTAAATTAATTTAAAAATAATAGTAGTATAGCAATCTGCCTTTAGCTTTTCCTTGAAAAGCTCTACTCAAATGAAGGGTATTAACTGTGTCACTTGTAAAGCAAAGTACAACTGGTCAATCTTTGCCTCCATTAAAAACGAAACATGACAAGCAACAGTTTATTAGTAGCCCATTCGATCAGACCCAGAAATGCAGCTGCCTGAATGCCTCTTTGGCCTCAGGCATTATTTTCTCTTACCTTGAGGAGAAAAATTTATGGGCACTGGAAGCAGGGAGACCTGTATTTGAATTCTTGCTCTGCCACTTAGCTGAGCTTTGTCACCGCAGATTGTGGGTTACAATTCCTACCTCCTCGGTTTTGAGAAGTTTGAATGGGATAACAATTAGCAAACATCTGCCTGCTATTATAAATGTTTGTACATTCCGGGTTTTCTCTGCCCCCTTCTTATATTTTATTACTAATACTGTTCTCCATACCTTAAACAGCATTTCACAAAACGTACTCACTCAAAATAAAAATACTTCAGAATTTTCGGCACCCTCACATAACATTATATGTCTTATGTATTTTATTTCACATATTTTCTTTAAATAAAATGTACTCACCTTAAGTAAGAATAGATGTGAAATCATGGGTTTAAAATTTACCTGCACTGTACTACACACAAACATAAATATATAACTATTAAGAAACACTGGGGTACAAGCACCGTCTGTTCTGTGTTCTGTGCCCTGGGGTCAAGCACCATACTTCGGCAAGCATTGGCAGAAAGTGATTGAGTCTCTAGATTGCTCAATGGAAAGGGTTCTGCTCTTTCTGCTCACAGCCTGTCCTCATGACCCAGGAATAGATGCTGCCAGGTCTATCGAATACATTTACCACGGCCACAAGACAACTTCAAAGGCCCAGAATTAAGTCACAAAGTAGATTCCAACAATATGTCAAAGCTCCCAGATAACTATACTTACCAGCTAAAATGCACCAGGTTCTAACAGACGTTGAGCAGAGTATATGAAGGCATTTCGGCCATATGACTTAACTATGTGGAAAAAATACAAGTTCCCTTGAGCGAATCCATAATTATATAGCCATCAGCTCCAGAACACAAAATACAAAGAAAGTTCATTTATGGTAGTAGAAAGCATAATTAAAAGTTATGCAATTTTTCCCTCTCTGGGTTTCATCTTGTTTCATTTTTTCCTCTCTGCCCCTATGATCCTCTGTCTTGTTTCTCAAATTCCTAATGTCACTGAGAATATATGATAATTGTCTTTCTCTGATTGACTAATTTCGCTTAGCGTAATACCCTCTAGTTCCATCCATGTTGTTGCAAATGGCAAGATTTCTTTTTTTTTCTTGATGGCTGCATAATATTCCACTGTATATCTATACCACATCTTCCATAGGATTCTTAATCTGAGGAAACAAACTGAGGGTTGCTGTTGTGGAAGGAGGTGGGAGGGAGAAGGTGGCTGGGTGATAGACACTGAGGAGAGTATGTGTTGTGGTCAGTGCTGTGAATTGTGTAAGACTGATAAATCACGGACATGGACCTCTGAAACAAATAATATATTCTATGTTAGTAATTAGAAAAAAAAACTTAAAAGTTATGAGATTTCTTTTTAAGGTTTAAGCTAGAAGTTGTTTTCTAGAGCAGAGACACATGTGAAAATGTAGATCTGCATGTTGCCTGAAATATTAACATGAAAGAGAAATTTTGTCATTTCAGTACATTATGTAAGTAATTCTTGCTCTGTATTCAAGATGACTTGACATGTTTTAAATATACTGGTTGTGGGTGCCTGAGTGGCTCAGTCGGTTAAGCCTCTGCCTTCGGCTCAGGTCATGATCTCAGGGTCCTGGGATCGAGCCCCACATTGGACTTCTTGCTCAGCAGGGAGCCTGCTTCCCCCCTCTCCCTCTGCTTGCTCCCTTGGGCCCTCTCTCTGTCAAATAAATAAATAAAATCTTTCAAAATAAATAAACAAACAAGCAAACTGGTTGAGTTACTGCCAGGAATGGCCAGCAATCCCTGTACAGATGGATGAAAGATTAATCCAAACTTGGCTGTGAAAGAGAAGAGAAGGGAAAACGGCCAATGCTCAGAGACTAAGACCCTTTGCTCTCCTTTGCTCGGGCTTTTATTGATTCTCCAGGATAATCCCAAATCCTTATCACTGTTTCTCAAGCCTGTGATGTGTGACCAGGGGTCTTACCAAAACAAGGAGGATCTGCTCCCCAGAAAGATAAGATATGCTAATCTGCATGTTCTACTACACACAGCCTGAGGGACAATGCAGACATCTCTTAGATCACAGGGTGGCTGTTTGAACTAAGAGTGTTTCGGGAAGGCAACGCCTATGGCATTCCAAGGGCAGAGGGGTCACGCGGGCTTCATTGCCCTTCTCCAAAACCTTCCTTTGCCCCAAGCAGCCTCCGTGTTACATTTTTGCAAGCCAGGTGTTATGGCTGAGTTCATGCCCTACATTAACCTCAACAAGCTAAGGTTAGCACAGACAGAACAATCAGAAGAGAAAACCCTTAAGTAAGAGGGACAAAAGAATATGTGGATTTATCAGTGGGTTTGATGGCCTATGGGATTTAGCGTTCTTTGAGAAGAACCAGAAGCCTCTGTAGTTTCTGGTGAGTGGATTACAGGGAAAACTTTAAGTCAGAAGCTGCCATTAGGGTCATTACTGACGCTTTCAGGTAGGAGCTAGGAAGACGAAGATCAGATCTCTATAGTGTGCAAGACTCCGGGACTGCAGAATTCCTTGAAAAGTAAGTTACTAGTTTACAATAAATGTATGACACCCTGCTAGTTTCAGAATGAGACACTTTCTCATAAACAGGAGACCTAATTCCATAGTTAGACGAAAATATCTCATTTTGGAACAAATGAAAAATAAAAACCGTGAAAACTAGGCTCAAGGAATTCCTTGGGACATGCCCGTGTTTCCTTTTTAATCAGTTTCTGAACTGTGACATTTTAATTGTGGAATAGAAATTAATTCCATTTGCCATAGCAAAACACAAGACAGCGCTAGAAAATCAGCCAGCCTGGACTTTTTCAAGCCACTTCCAATTTAGCTAAGAAGAGCCAGGCATTTAGAAATTCTAATCAAGAACATGAGGAGAAATAGAAAAATGTGTGCCATTTCAACACATTCTCTGTGTGACAGAAACCAACATTATTATCCTTTCTTTCAACAGAATTCCATGTGCATAAAAATAAAATATAAACACAGCTGTGCCCTATTCATTATAACAGATCAATTTCTAAAAAGATGTTAATCAAATATTTTAATACAGAGCTATATTGTATATACACTAGGGCAGTATGACAGTATGCTTTTTAGATTTCAGTAACAACTATACCTTTTAAACTATATTTTTAAAACAACTATACTTTTTTTTTTAAAGATTTTATGTATTTATTTATTTGTCAGACAGAGAGACAGAGAGAGAGAGAAAGAAAGCACAAGCAGGCAGAGGCAGAGAAAGCAGCAGGCTCCCTGCTGAGCAAGGAGCCCCACATGAGATTCCATCCCACCTGGGATCATGACCAGAGCTGAAGGCAGTGGCTTAACCGACTGAGCCACCCAGGCATCCCTAAAACAACTATACTTTTTAAAAAAAAACTTTTTTAAAAAACTAAATTAAGATAAAAGACAAAAAATATATACAAATTTTAAAACTTGAGAAGATATAATCTCATAATAAAGAATAATACTCCCCAAGAAGAGATTTGGTAACCAACCTGTCCAAATCAAAAAAAGTTTTCAAGTTTTGAATAGAAAAAAATATATAATATATGTGTGTGTATGTATGTGTGTGTGTGTGTGTGTGTGTGTGTGTGTGTAATAACTTTTCTAAAATATTTGACCTGTATCACAAGATCTCTATCAGTTGGACTCTCTTACACTTCTTTGGGGGAATTGTATTATGTGACAGAGGTAATAATTATTTTTTTAAAGTACTGAATCATGAAACTGTCTAAAGTAAACACATATTAAATATGGTTTCATTAACTTCCAAGAATTATAAAGGACTTCTCAGACTGTGAAACAAACATTACTTAACTTCTTATTTTGAATATTTCTTAACTTCTTATTTGAAATAATTACAGAATCACAAGAAGTTACAAAAAAAAAAAAAAGACACAGGAAGATTCTGTGTACCCTTCACCCAGCCTACCCCAACCTTTTTTTTTTTTTTAATTTATTTATCAGAGACAGACAGAGCACAAGCAGAGAGAGCAGCAGGCAGAAGAAGAAGCAGGTTCCCCACTGAGCAAGGAGCTGGTTGCAAGACTCAATCCCAGGACCCTGGGATCATGACCTGAGCTGAAGGCAGATTCGTAACCCAGTGAGCCCCCTAGGCACCCCCACTTACCACAACTTTAACATCTTCTATCACTTCAGTGCAATGTGAAAACCAGGCAGTTGACACTGGAACAAATTATAGAGCTTATTTAGATTTTACCAGTTCGACATACATTCGTTTGTGTGCATGTGTGCATTTATTTCTGTGTCATTTTATCATGTGGGGGTTTGTGTTTCCATCCCTACAGTCAAGATATGAAACAGTGCCATCAACACGTAACTCCCTGTGCTATCCTTCATAGCTACATCCACCCCCATCCTTAACCCATGACAACTGCTAATCTGGTCTCCCTTTCACGAATTATGTCATTTAACTAATGTTTTATAAATAGAACCATACAGTACGTAACTTTCTGAGGTTGGCTTTTTGCCTTGAGGTTCATGCAAATTATTGTGTGTATCAATAGTCCGTGTCTTTTTTATTGCTGATCATGGTATTCCATGGTATGGATGTTTAGCCATTCACCCATGGAGGGATTTAGTGAATTTCTAGTAGTTGGCTATCAGAGCTGCCAAGAACATTCACCTACAGATCTATCTGTGAAAATAAGTTTCATTTCTCTGAGATATATACCCAGGGATATAAAGGATGACTGTATTGTTAAGTCCATTACTTAGTTTAAGGAATTGCCAATTTATTTCCTGAGTGTCTATGTCATTGTTATACCCCCTGCGGTGACGAATGAGTGATCCTGTTACTATGCTCCAACGCTTGGCCGTGTCACTGTTATTCTGAGAGGTAAACGTGATGGTGTTGTATGGTGGTTTTAATATGCATTTCTCTAATGGCTCATGCATCTTCTCATGTGCTTACTTGCCATCTTTATAACGTCTTTGGTGAAACATTTGCACCTGTCTTGCCCATTTTCTAAATGGATGGCTGAACTTGGGAAGAGAGATTTTTAAAAGCAATTTATATATTCTAGATACAAACCCTATGTATTTTCTTCTAATCGGTGGCTTGCCTTTTCACTTCTTTTTTTTTTTTTTAAGATTTTATTTATTTGACAAAGAGAGACACTGAGAGCAGGAACACAAGCAGAGGGAGTGGGAAAGGAAAAGCAGGCTTCCCACCAAGCAGGGAGCCTGTTGTGGGGCTCCATCCCAGGACCCTGGGATCATGACCTGAGCCAAAGGGAGATGCTTCACAACTGAGCCACCCTGGTGCCCTTGTCTTTTCATTTTCTTAACAGAGGCTTTCACAGAGCCAAAGATTCAATTTTGATAAGTTCAGTTTCTCCAATATGTTTTGGGGGGTACTTTTCTGCCCTATTTACTACATAATGCACAATTTTCAGTTATGCTTTAAGTATGGAACATTGTGTTTCAATAAATCTTGGGAATTTTGTGTCACAATGCTTCACTTTACCTCGTAAATGTGATAGCCTTATAAATTATGCCAGAGGACAATTCCGTACACTATACAGTCCAGGGATTATTTTTATTTCCTTCAATAAAACTCAACTGATTCATGAATGTTGTTTTTGTTTCTCTCAATTCTCCATGGACCAATGAAATCTTTGCCAGGCAAAATGCAGGTGCTGACACCAGTCAGGGGTAAGTAGCCCACACTGCTGCATGAAGTCCATTAAATCAGAATCAGGAAAGGAAGACAGACTTGGGTCGGATTACTGTTTTGCCAAAATGATTCTGAGCTATATTTCAGTATGGGAAAGGGGGGGGGGGGGAGAAACTTTAAATAAATAAAACTGAGAATCATTTGACGAGTGTCAAGGGAAAAGACCACCCCTCCAATATCTCATATATTGAATTTCTTACTTGAATTTCTTACTTGCTAAGGGGAAACTGTGCTGGCCAGAACACAATCTCTCCAGGCAGAGAACCCAGTTGATATCACTTCTAGGGAAAGTGAGGAGTGTAGAGATGGGCCGATATTCCGAAGTTAAGGGAACTGAAGCAACACTGCTGCCCGGAGCTGTGGGACAGGTAGACCAGTACCGGCTTGAAATCTGGACCATGGTTATTTGTTAGGGTTTAGAACCAGAGCCAAAGAACCAGTTTGTCTCTTTCCTAAACTTTGAAATAGGTGTGGGTTGTTTTTTGTTAATACAGTCTTTTTTAAAAATCTTAGTCCCCTTCCCACACCTATTGAATCGGGATCTCTGGTGGTGCGGGTGTGTGGCTAGCTAGCTCAACAGACAGATAGACAGACAGATGTATGAGGAGTGGGAGGTTGGGAGGAGGTTATGTACTTCCTGTTTAAAGTAAAGCAGTGTACGGGGTGCCTGGGTGGCTCGGTTGGTTAAGCGTCCACCTTCAGCTCAGGTAATGATCCCAGGGTTCTGGGATCGAGCCCCACATCTGGCTCCCTGCTCTGTGAGGAGTCTGCTTGTCCCTGTCCCTCTCTGGCTCCCCCTGCTTGTGCACTCTCTGTCTCCCTCTAAAAAATAAATAAAATCTTTAAATCAATCAATCAGTCAGTCTATCAAAGTGAAACAGACTTGGGCTTGTGGTATTTTCGATACCGCTGGAACCATCCTGTGATGGAGCAAACCAATGAGGAGACGCGTAGAATAGAGGCTGCAGTCTCCACAAGCTTTGTTGGAGTCAGCAAAGGCACCAAGAGCAGTGACTGGGGGGATTCCCCCTCTCTCTCCTCAAATGCAAGGCACCTGTTCTTATCGCTAGTACTTTCTTTTCCTTCATAAAAGGTCTGAATCATGGAGAAAGCAAAACCTTTCAGAACCTTTGGCCTCTCATTTAATCCTCAGAGACAAGAGTTACACATACACCATACACTTAGTCACATACTTCGAGGTCAAAGTTCTTTTTATTATTGCAAAATGATCAAGTCTTCAGATAAATGAGAGTTATTCAAGTTAGTTATTGACTCTTTCAGCAGACCAATCAGCTCACGCCATTCTGCCCTTTGGGATACTCAGTCCTATTAGAAGTTCAAATCTTTATGTTCTGAATCAATCTGCCTGATTTTTAGCCAGCTAAACTCCCTACCTAGTTACCTGCTCACTTATATTTGACCCTGGAAACTTTTCAACTTAATTGTTCTTTTAAAAATGTTTAACTCAGTAATACATGTAAGTGTTAAATATAAATCATTTCGTTAAAAAGAAAGAAAGAAAGAAAGAAAAGAAAGGAAAAAGAACGATACAAGAGAAATCTCTTCTCTTTCTCTCCCCCTCACAAATCTTCTCCACAGAGGCAATAATTTTAACTGGTTTGGGCTCTTTTTGTGGTTACTTCCAGAGCTATTTTTAAATATATGATTACTGTATTAGTTTTCCAGAGCTGCTGTAACAAATTGGGACAAACTAGGTGGGTGAAAAGAAATTCATTCATTTCTCTCACACTTCTGTGGAGACTAAAAGTCCAATATCAAAGTAACAGCAGGTCCATTCTCTCACTAAGGTTCTAGGACAGAATCATTCTTTATATCTTTGTACCTTCCAATTATAGCACATACCAGCAATATTAAGATTTGCATCACACAGAAAAACTCCTTATGTACATCTGCATTCAATCTCCCACCCCGAACCAGAGAAAACATCAACTTTTCTTCAATTATAGATTAGAGCTTCCTTTCCTATCATTTCATATAAGTAGAATATTACAGTATGTAGTCTTTTGGGTCTCCATTCTTTCCCCTTAGTAGGTTTTTGAAACTCAACCACATTGTTACTATATCTGTACTGTAGCTCACTCCATTGTATGGTTATATCACAACTTGCTTATTCATTTCCCCTATTAACATTTCCACTTCGGGACGATTTGGGGACGATAATGCAATGAACATTCAAATCTCTACATGGGCATAGGTTCTCATTTATCTTGGTTAAAAATCTAGGACTGGCTTTGTAGGTTGTATACTTTCTTTTCTTTTTTATGTTAGTCACCATACAGTACATCATTAGTTTTTGATGTCGTGTTCAACAATTCATTAGTTGCATGTAACACCCAGTGCTCACTGCAACACGTGCCCTCCCTAATACTCATCACGAGGCTCCCCGATCCCCTCACTGCCCTCCCCTCTGAAACCCTCAGACTCTTTCCCAGAGTTCATAGTCTCTCATGGTTCGTCTCCTGCTCTGATTTCCCCTGCCTTCAGTTTTCCTTTCCTTCCTGGAATGTCCTCGGTGCTATTCCTTGTGTTCCACAGATGATTGCTAGTAAGACATGGTTGTGTGCTTTTTTGTACAAAGTTAACAAACTATTCTCCACAGTAGTTGTACCACTTTGTAATCCTATTAGTAAATATGAGAGTTCTAATTGCTTCACCACCTTCCAAAAACCTTTTTTTTTTTTAAATAAAGATTTTATTAATTTATTTGACAGACAGAGATCACAAGTAAGCAGAGAGGCAAGCAGAGAGAGAGAGAAGAGGGAGCAGGCTCCCTGAGGAGCAGAGAACCCGATGTGGGCCTGGATCCCAGGACCCTGGGATCATGACCTAAGCCGAAGGCAGAGGCTTTAACCCACTGAGCCACCCAGGCGCCCCCAAAACTTTTAATTTTAGCCATGCTAATAAGTGCATAGTGATAAATCATTTTGATTTTACTTTGCATTTCCTTGATATTTGAAATCTTTTCATATGCTTGTTTTTCACTTAAAGATCTCTTTTTGCGAAGTACCTTTTTAAATATTTTTTTGCTTGTTTTTAATTGGCTTGATGCTTTATTATTGAGGTATAAAAATCATTCACATCTTTTAGATATAGTCCTTTGTCAGATATGTCATCCCTTAATATTGCTGGAATACATTCTAATGATATGTCCTAAGAAAGGATAAATATTGTAGTCTTTGGATGCCTAAAAATATTATTTTCCCTAGTCATGTTTAAAATCTGAGAAATAAATAAATATTAAAAATAAACATAAAAATTTTAGTATAGAATTTTCTTTAGATTTTCTTCTCATATCTTTGAACATTACCTTCTAATATTAGATTTAGTGTTGAGAAGTATACCTGACTATTTTTCCTCTTTTAACCAAGTATTCTTTTGATTTTTATTTCCCTCTTCAGAAACATTTAGGTTTGTTACGTTTTCTTCATTAATGAACTTCTCCTATTTTTCTGTCCTCTTGGACTGTTTTCAATAATTAACCTAAGAACTCAGTGGATCTTATCTACTTGAACTGGAATTAGCTCTTTGCTAATGGTTAGGAGCATAGGTCCTGTGTTACACTGCAACCTGGCTTCAGGCCACTGGGAATGAATTCTAATTTATTCAATATGAGGATTTAATTGTTTAATACAGTTAAATAAAGTAGCAAGGCATTACATTGTTACTGTTGTTACCATTAGTTGCAATATTATCAGTATGATTACCGTTAGGAGTAATATTAGTATCACTCTGATAGTGTTCTCCCATCCATTTTCTTTTTCTAGGTTAACAATTATTGACATGATGGTTTCCTTGAGTTGATACCTTATTTTTAAAAATTTTTTTCTTATGTGTTCTATGTTTTTGTTATGCTTTCTGAATAATTTCACTGCGTTTATCTTTCAACACTAATATTAATCAGTTACATTTTTGACTTTTAAGGGCTCCTATTCTTTTGTTTGTTTTCATTGCATTCTGGTCTTGTTTTAGGGATGTGGTCCTCCTTGACTGTCTCTAAGAACACATATTAGAACTTTGGGATTCGTTCCCTGTTTTTGCACTGCTTATTTGTTTTTAATCCTTCATTTCATAAATTTTCTTGTACTCCAAAATAATTTTTTAAAATTTGCTTCACTTGGACTTTCTTTCATTTTGCAAGCACTTGTCACCTCTGCAGTTATTCATGATTTTCTGTTTATATTTACTTAATGCAACACATTACTAGGAAGAGCTGGGTAGGTAATAAAATTTGATTGTGGCCTCTCCTCACCTGTAGCCCTTTCACTATTCTAGGTGTGACTTACTCCTGGATACTTCCTCAGGCACCCCCTTTCCCATACACTTGCTAATTCCAGAGATCTATAGAAGTAAGTATGATGCAGAGGTATTCCTCACATTTGCTTCATTGGTAGGCGTTCATACCCTTTTGTGTTTCTTCATTTGCATTATAAAGTGGTCACAAGAGAAAGCGATTATAAATATGCGAGCTCACTATACTGTCTCCCCCCCCACCACATCTGTTCTTTATTGTTTGTTTGCTTGTTTGTGAACTGCGGTATTATTTAGTTGCATTTTAAATTTTAAAATGTTCAAACCCAGAATTGAAAGAGTAAAACAGGGGCGCCTGGGTGGCTCAGTGGGTTAAGCCGCTGCCTTTGGCTCAGGTCATGATCTCAGGGTCCTGGGATCGAGTCCCACATCGGGCTCTCTGCTCAGCAGGGAACCTGCTTCCCTCTCCTCTCTCTGCCTGCCTCTCTGTCTACTTGTGATTTCTGTCAAATAAATAAATAAAATCTTTAAAAAAAAAAAAAAAAAAGAAAGAGTAAAACAAAACAACCGTAAAATCCCTCACTTGCATTAGAGGACTGCAGACTGTCACAGCTGTTCGTCTCCCCGGAGCACATGAACACGCACTTCCCTTTGACCAACCTATTTGAAATAGGTGACACACATCGCCACATTGACCTCTAAATGCCTCAGAATGTCTTTCCAAAATGAAAGCTTTCCCACATAACCACACGACCACACGACCATCAGCACTCCTAAGAAAAAAACAGTAACACAAGACATTAACCAACATTTCAGGTGATTAGCAGATTTTCTCAGTTATCATAAAAATATGTTCAACAAGTTTCAGGCAATACAAATGGCCGTTAGGTCTCTTTAGAATCCCTAGCCTGGAACATTCTCCTACCTCCCACCCTTCTTTATGAAAGTTAATTCTTTGAAGGGTCTACTCTTCTCTGTATACCGTAGACACACTATGGGTTCAGTTCCAGACCACCGCAACAAAGCAAATATTGCAATAAAGCAAATCAAACAATTTTTTTGTTTTTGTACTGCACAGTTATGTTACACTATACTGTAGTCTAGTAACTGCAATAACATCATGTCTAAAAGAAACAATGTATATACCTTAATTAAATGATACTTTATTGCTAAAAAACGCTAAACATCACCTGAGCTTTCCCCAGATCACCACCTTTTTGCTGGTGGAGTGTCTTGACTAGATGTTGATGGCTGTTGACTGATCAGGGTGGTGGTAGCCAAAGGATGAGTGGCCGTGGCAATTTCTTAAAACAAGACAGCGGTGAAGTTTGCCTTATCTGTGTACTCCTTCTTTCACAAATGATTTCTCCGTAGCATGTGATGCTGTTTGATAACATTTTACCCAGAGTAGAACTTCTTTCAAAATTGGAGTCAATTCTCTCATTATCATATAAGTTCATACAATAGTCTAAATACTTTGTTGTCTCTTCAGCAATTTTCACAGCATCTTCACCAGGTCTAGATTCCATCTTAAGAAACCACTTTTTTTGCCCAGTGATAAGAAATAACTCTTCTTCCATTCACGTTTTATCATGAGATGGCAGCAATCCAGGACCATCTTCAGGCTCCACTTCTAATTCTAGTTCTCTTGCTGTTTCTACTACATCTGCAGTTACTTTCTCCACTGAAGTCTTGAAATTTCAATTTGTTAAAAAAAAAAAAAAAAAAAGCATTATCTGTGAAGCGCCACAAAGTAGAGCGTTATAAAATGAGATGTGTCTGTAATGTCTTCCTAGATGGGTCTACTTCTCTTCCAGAATTAAGAAATAGGGGCAATTTACTATTTTTCTATCCTGAAACCTCTGCCTTTTTTTTTCTTCTTTCTTTAAAAGTAAACTCCTCCACATTTCCCCAACTACCTTCCTCCTAGATGCTTACCGAAGTTCTTTTGCCTTATTAAATCACACTTTTTTTAAAAACCCTCATTTTCCCTACACCATTGTTTTAAACACCACCAAGCCATTTTTCACACAACAGTAACTGCAAATATCCTGAAGCAAAGTCTTACTATCATTGCTCCTCTGATATCAAGACCACCCAGGTACACTCCCATGTAAAGTGTTTTCTTCCTACTGAAAAATTAGAGGTCTGCTTCGAGTTCATTGATGCACAAGCAAAGGTACACATGCTTATTATTTATGGACAAGAGTCTAAATTATTTATGGACAAGAGTCATTCACTGCATTATGCTTTAGAGAAAAGTTTCCTTTCTGTAACTAATGTGTATTTGATTCTTATTTTCAAGTTAATATTTCCAAAAATTAATAATTTTTGTGAAACCCAGGGTAATTTTTTGCCAAGTATCCTCAATTCAAAGACAAACTAGTTCCCTCTAATATGTGAAACAGATTTTGAGTGTCTGTGCATATGCTGATTTCTACAGCTCATGAGAGGCTGGAATCAAAGCATCTCAAAGGAACTGGCAGTGCTGAGGACCAGAGAAAGCTCAGTGAGCAGCCGCTCTGTAGGAAGACCCCTTGGCTCTTTGTGGAACCCCCAGGGAGGAACAGGCATATTGCTTTCCTGGAAGCTCTGGTGAAGAAGGGCTTGACGTCAAATTATATTGGACTTGAAGAAAATAAAGAAATGTTTCCTTTCTCACATCCAACATTGCTCAGTTATTTACTACACCTATTATCTCTGTCCCTCCCCCAGCTCATGTTCGCTCTCTCCCTCTCAATTAAATACAACAAAATCTTAGAATATCAAGTCCTAAACTCATGTCTTTATTTTCTACATCCCTTAAAAATAAATGGGCATCTGGATGGCTCAGTCAGTTAAGCATCTGCCATTTGCTCAAGTTGTGATCCCGAGGTCTTGGGTTCAAATCCTACATCAGGCCCTCTGCTCCACGGGGAGTCTTTCTTCCTCTGCCTCTCTCTTTCTCTCTCTCTGTCTCTTGTGAATAAACAAATAAAATTAAAAAAAAAAAAAAAGGACCTAAAGGTTTATAGCCTTATGTACCTTGATTTTCCACATACCACATTCTACATTATCTCTCCCCAAAACCTGCTTAGAACTACTCTTTCATCCTTAGAACCTACCTTACAATCATGAACAAAGCACTGTGTTTATTGAATTCCAAATCTAGGTTTCATTGTGATTGCACTACAGAATACATTGTTGAATTAACAGCATCATATTTTCTGCTAATCTTTAAATTCAAATTATTTTTAGCATCATGAAATGCCAAGGCAGATTATACAGAGGCATAAACTTATAATTAACAGTATAACAAGTAAAATCTGCTTTCGATCAATCATTTCATGGCCTATGGCAGTGGCCTCAAATCACATGAGGTGAGCATATAAGAAAACAATACAGTCTCTGGGGCACCTGGGTGGCTCAGTGGGTTAAGCCGCTGCCTTCGGCTCAGGTCATGATCTCAGGGTTCTGGGATCGAGTCCCGCATCGGGCTCTCTGCTCGGCAGGGAGCCTGCTTCCCTCTCTCTCTCTCTCTCTCTGCCTGCCTCTCCATCTACTTGTGATTTCTCTCTGTCAAATAAATAAATAAAATCTTTAAAAAAAAAAAAAGAAAGAAAGAAAGAAAAAGAAAACAATACAGTCTCTGAAAGCGATATAATTAAGGAAGGACAGTCAGAAGAAAGGCAGGCAGGGACAAGAGGTGCTGTCCCAACAGGAAAATTACCCTTAAAAGGAAAAAGACCCTATCCTGTTATTTGAGGCTTTACTCAGCACTCCACCTTTAAATCTTCCTACCGGGAGGAGTTAGACAACTTGTATGTGACCAAAAAAAAAAAAAAGGGAATGGCCTTGGGTGTCCTAACCCAGCCCCCCACCCGCCCCCCCCACCACCACCAGACCAGCTCAAGAGCCAGTGGGATATTTAAACAAAGAGCCAGTGGGATATTTAAACAAAGAGGGTGAGCTTGCTGCTGGCTAACATGCCTTGGGATAGGGAGCTGTCTTCTTGGTCCCCAAGGCTACGAAACTCCACCTGCAAGGAGTCCTCCACCCTTTCCCACATGGACAACTCCCTGATAGATAGATGGGCATGGATAAAAACTGGATTGGGTGACAGAGGAACAGAAGGTTAATGAGATTAAGACAGCCCTCCAACAATGTCATTAAAACCCCTAGACTTGGGCGCCTGGGTGGCTCAGTGGGTTAAGCCGCTGCCTTCAGCTCAGGTCATGGTCTCAGGGTCCTGGGATCGAGTCCCGCATTGGGTTCTCTGCTCAGCAGGGAGCCTGCTTCCCTCTCTCTCTCTCTCTGCCTACCTCTCCATCTACTTGTGATTTCTCTCTGTCAAATAAATAAATAAAATCTTAAAAAAAAAAAAAACCCTAGACTTAGTAACTCCAATGGTAACCCTTCCGGGTCCCCTCCCTTTTGGGGAGCTTTGTACTATCATTTCACTATCCCTCATAAATTTTGCTTTGCTGCTCACCACTCTGTCTGGTCTATCTCTTCACTCTCCCAAGCAAGGTGACCAAGAACCGTGGACAGGGAAGGAAAAGAAAGGCTGCAACCCAATCTATCTGCTCTCCACACAGCCTAATATGCTTTCCCTGGGGACTGAGCAAAAACATATTCTCTGATTACAGTTTTGCGAGACATTTCTAGAGACATTCAAAACATATCGATTTGTTTAATTAGGTCACTATTATTTTTCATAATTTCACTTTTTGACATTAATATATCAATGTGAAATACATTTGGCTATAATTTTATTAAAGGCAGAAAAGTACATTCTAAATGTCTTATTCTGTTATAAGATTGTTGGTACAATAGAAAGTCACCTTGCAGATTCAGCCCTTTGCACAAATGGAATCATTGTTTTGTTTTAATTTTTTTAATTGAATTTGTTACAGTTGTCGATATTTAAAAACAAGAAGCATCAGATAAAATCTAGGTATCTGGCTTCCTTTGACAAAAGAAAGAGCCAGTGTAACTAGACCTACTTTCTCTCGTTTACTCTCCATGCCAACTGTCTGCTCTTTTTTTTTCATACAGTCTCTCAAAATCTTGAATTCTGTCCACTTCATTCAGAGTTACCTGCATGGATCCTGAAGACAACTGAGTTAGAAAATCTCGCTTAAGTTTTCTTTGAGGAATTACAAATGGACTAGAATTGTGATACTTTCTGAGATTCTTCCATAATTCATAACCAAACAATAACAGCCCATGTAGTGTGCTTTTTTTAAGGTAGCATTGCAGAGAGTGAATCAAGTCACTAAATATATCTATCTAAAATTACATCTAGTATGGCTTTGTACCGATAATTGTAACATGCTCTCTTACTCAAAAATAAATCTCAGCAGTCGACAGGGATAGTTCAACATGGATAGATAATCACCTAACCTTTTTGCCTACTACACTTGACATTCTTTTTCCTGGGAGTAACGTGAAACCGTATGCCCAAGAAAGAAATAATAAGACAGAGAGTGAATATCATTTTATAACAAAATGGCAGTCATTAAAGCTAATGAGATTACAGCTCAGTATACAGGAAAGAAATAATGATCTGGACCCTGAGGTAAAGCGTTAAAGAAATTCATTTTCCTATCACCCCCAAGAATACATTTAGAATGACAGGTCCTAAAATAAGTTGGCAAAATGAAACCTCTCTGCATATGGTGTTGACTCAGAAGGTGACGAGCCAAAGAGACCTTCATCCACGGCAAGCCGGACCTTCTCTGGCACGAGATCATTTCAAGAGCTGCCCCTGACAAAGGCTCAGGCTTTTGCGCCCATTAGGCTCAGTGTGAAAGGTCTCCGTGCACTTGCCAGCTGGCATACAAGACCTTATCTAAAGATGTGAGCAGCCACAGCACTGGCCCGGCTGCGACTGGAAACCAAAGGGACAATTAATTATGGATGGAATGTGGCCAGGCAAGGCTGCAATTGTAATCAAATGAGACCACACTGAGGAAAAATAACATTTTATCCCGTACTGGGTACCTCACAGATAGATTTATGACTACACTGCCAGTTAGAGATAAAGTAAAAATCAATCAAATTATTCATAGGAGTAACATAAGCATGAGCCAGTAAAACAAAAAACATGCTTCCTATGACTGTGTTGCAAATACTTCATTTATATACCGCTTCATTCAGCAGAAATGCAGATCCACAACCTTTTTTTTTTTTTTTTTTTTTAATGAAAGCTGAGAAATATATTATCAGCTGGCACGATAATGAAGAGATCTGGGAACTTTTATATTCAAAGCCTGGGTTGCAAAAATATATTACAGTATTTCCTGCTTACTGCCTTGCTCATATTTTATTATGATAACTCTATTGCCTTTTGAAATGTGGAGCCTGGAAACTACAGAGCATCTACAGTCAACAAATAAAAAAAGCTTTTTAATTATGTCCATGAATAATCAAAAAGAGTGAAAAAAGTGCTAAATCCGTGCAATAAAAAAGCTAAAGAACTTGTTTCTTTAGAAGCACTGTTTAAATCTCAGTCTAGTTCTGTAAAGGAAGGATCATCATTAGATGAACATTCCCTGAAAGATAATCTTCAGAAGACTAACTTGTCAAGCTAAACAGAGAACCACTACCACAAACAGGTTAATGGAGAAGAGTATCTCATGGACTAGAATTAGTTTATGATCTAGCAATTTTATTTTAAAAACAAAAAAAAAAAGGTCATCTATTGATGCAGTGAAGGTATACACTTATCCGTTAGTAATGAAAGTAATACATTCTTTTTTATTATTAGAGATTTATTTTAAAGAGAGTGGGGGAGGGGCAGAGTGAGAGGGAGAAAGGGTCTCAAACAGACTCCAGCATGGGGCTGGATCTCATGACCCTGAGTTCACGACCTGAGATGAACCAAGGGTCTGACACTTAACCAACTGCACCACCCAGGTGCCCCAACATATTCTTTTTAAAAATCTCTGAGAATGTGATTGTTTTGTGTAGAAGTTTAAGTAACTTTGGCATTTCAAATGAAAATGTATGACAGTCCAACTCCAAAACTTGTAAAGCATCAGGGCAACTGAGACCTTCACATCAACAGCCTCAGAGATTTTGCAGAGAAACTGGAGTCTCTGCCCAAATCCTCCATTCCATCTTACCTTCTACCCCCTTGCATCACTTGCCAAGCTCTCTGTAGTGTGGTGACTGGAGAGGGTTCCAGCTAAGGAAGAGGGAGGCAGAATGCCACAGCAGGGGCAATCATTCAGTAACACTGCTTTCACTCACCACCCCCTTCCCCTTCCAATCCCCCTCCGCTCTCAACCCCCCATTCCCACTGCAAAAGCCAGAAAAGGGGTGGGGGAGACGACAGGACTTAGCCTGTAGGGAGTCACACTTAATAATTGCTTAACCAGCAAGGGGTCCTCTTAAGAAGTGGAACATTAGGCATGCTAATGGGAAGGGGCATGGGTTGGTGGTAAACAAATGAATCTACAAGCCAAAAGTAGGGTGATTTGCATTTGTGGGTCTCTTTACCTTCCCCACTCCGGAGGAGGCTGCCGCTTGGGAGTGGGTTCTAATGAAACTAAACAATAAATATTGCTATAATGGCAATGCTTTTTTCCCAAGGGTCTCTGTTGGTTTAGCGTGGCACAACTGATTTTGGCTTTTTCAGTTGTCCTGTTCCTCATAATTAAGCAATTAAATAATTTGTCCACCTTTAATGGTTTTTTGGTTTGGGGGGTTTTTTGTTTTGTTTTTTTGCTTTGGTCCATTTGACATTAATATCAATTAAAAAGTACACTACCAAGATTCTAGGAAGCAGATGCTTCAAAGGTGGACGGAGAGAAGCACCATGCAGATTATCTTTTCGATGTGAAGACCAGAGCACCCATTAGCAATAGTATTCCTGAATTCCTTTGTCCATGTAAGTGAAGCCCACCTAAAGGTGAGTAAAGCTTCAAGTTATTTTCCTGCAAACTGAATTTGTTCCTTCTCTGTGACAGAATGATAGAATATTGGGACACAGTTACTTGTATGTTTTTTCTGATGTAAAAAACAAGGCTGAAAAACAAAATTTTCAGACTGCTGAGGAATGTGTGTGTGTGTGTGTGTGTGTGTGTGTGTGAGTGTGTGTGTGTATGTGTGTGTGTTTGTGTGTATGTGTAAAAGTATGCAGGGGGAACAAAGACCACTGTGCTAGAATATGGTCTCCTCATTTCCTTCATAATTCAGCATTCTGTCTTGATTTTTATAGAAAATCTCTTCACCCCTCTTCAGACTGGGATTTTGCCCTCAGCCCCAAACTTATGTATATAATTCCTACCTGGGTCTATGAAGTTCTCTTTAGAGTCCCAGAACCTGTAGCCTCCCAAGAGGCTCCGTTTCCCACCATGGTTGGCAGAATCAAATAGCTTCCTTATCTGTGAGAAGTGTCTCTACACTGGAACTATGCTGGCATTCACATCATTGAATTCTTAGCTATTTCTGCTTATATTAGGGCCCCAGCATCCCACCCTCCATTTCTCTCTCCCGATTCTCAATGCCGCTGAGATTTATTTGAGGTCAGGAAACATCTCATCTGCTTCTGGGGTCTGAAGTACTGTGCATAAAACCCGGCACCAAATAGGTCCCCAATACAGTTTGTCACATTGGATCAAAGTTAAGAGTTTAACGTATATCTGAAGAGCAATTGCTATGTATGTATAACCTCTTTTAGTTTGTATCATTCCGTCTTAGCAAATAGATTTAAGAAGACATTCTCATCTATTCATCTTATTGTCCCTTCAGCACTGTCTTATCACCACAGCCATCCTACATGGGACCTGTAAACCATTAAATTCTTACATATTCAACTCCAAACTTTGTAAAGTATCTGGAAAACTGCAATCGTCAAAGTAACAATCTAGGAAATAGCGCATGGGAACTGTAGTCTCTGTTCTCAGCCCAAACCTTCTGTTCTCCCTAACCACCTACTCCTTCCTATAAATTACTGAGCTCTCCATGCAGGTAGGTACTGAGTATGGAGGAGAGTCAGGGAATCCAAGGCAAAAGAAGGAGCTATTTTATATGAAGTGTGTTGTGTTAAGTGCCACACATACCTTATTTATTTAATCTCAATGTATAAGTATTAATATCCCTGTTTGACACATAAAGAAACTGAGCCTGGGCGCCTGGGTGGCTCAGTGGGTTAAGCCGCTGCCTTCGGCTCAGGTCATGATCTCAGGGTCCTAGGATCAAGTCCCGCATCAAGCTCTCTGCTCAGCAGGGAGCCTGCTTCCTCCTCTCTCTGCCTGCCTCTCTGCCTACTTGTGATCTCTCTCTGTCAAATAAATAAATAAAATCTTTAAAAAAAAAAAAAAGAAAGAAAGAAAGAAAGAAAAAGAAACTGAGCCTAAGGATTTTCAACCACGGATAACAAGGTCACAATTCAAACCTTTTTCTTTCTGTGATGTTACACATGAACTAAACTGTTGCATCCTTTTGTTACATTGCTATTTTTTTAACTAGATGATGAAAAGTATTTCTTATTCCATCAACAAGTATTTATTGAGTGTCCGTGTGATAAACATGCATCTAATAAATAAAATATATTCCTGAAAATCTGCTTAGTGCTCTAATCTCCAGAAACATACTAGGGAAAGGAAGGAAGGAAGAAAAGAGAGAGGGAGAAGGAAAGAAGCAAGGAAGGAAAGAAGGGGGGGAAGGAAGGGGGAAAGAAAAGCAGATACCTACTATTGCCAGCTCTTTCTACCAAGGTATTTCAGAGTGACAATTCCAGGACAAAAGGAGAGAATTTCTTATAAACATACATTTAGGTACTGAGGTGTGACTTAATTCTTTAACGAGTAATGTTTAAAGAAT